>NC_058084.1:414236692-414932085 GCF_014858855.1 Bufo gargarizans
CGTACCGAATTTTGGGGTGTCCGTGACACGGACCCGAACCCGGACATTTTCGTAAAAGTCCGGGTTCGGGTTCGGTGTTCGTCGCTTTCTTCGCGCTTTTGTGACGCTTTCTTGGCGCTTTTTGAAAGGCTGCTAAGCAGCCAATCAACAAGCGTCATACTACTTGCCCCAAGAGGCCATCACAGCCATGCCTACTATTGGCATGGCTGTGATTGGCCAGAGCACCATGTGACCCAGCCTCTATTTAAGCTGGAGTCACATAGCGCCGCCCGTCACTCTGCTCTGATTAGCGTAGGGAGAGGTTGCGGCTGCGACAGTAGGGCGAGATTAGGCAGATTAACTCCTCCAAAGGACTTGATTAACTGATCGATCTGCAGCTGTGGATCATTGAGCTGCTGATCCTCAATTGCTCACTGTTTTTAGGCTGCCCAGACCGTTTGTCAGTCACATTTTTCTGGGGTGATCGGCGGCCATTTTGTGTCTTGTGGTGCGCCAGCACAAGCTGCGACCAAGTGCATTTAACCCTCAATGGTGTGGTTGTTTTTTTGGCTAAAGCCTACATCAGGGTGAAGCTGTCACACCAAGTGCATTTAACCCTCAGTAGTGTGGTTGGTCAAGCTATCACACCAAGTGCATTTAACCAGCAATAGTCTGTTCATTTTTTGGCCATATACTAAATCAGGGGCAAGCTGCGCCCGTCACCAAGTGCATTTAACCCTCAGTAGTGTGGTTGGTCAAGCTGTGACACCAAGTGCATTTAACCAGCAATAGTCTGTTCATTTTTTTGGCCATATACTACATCAGGGGCAAGCTGCGCCCATCACCAAGTGCATTTAACCAGCAATAGTGTGGTTATTTTTTGGCCATATCCCAGTCTAATTCTGTCACTAAATCCATACCGGTCACCCAGCGCCTAAATACTAGGCCTCAAATTTATATCCCGCTAAATCTCTCGTTACCGCTGTCCTGTTGTGGCTGGGAAAGTTATTTAGTGTCCGTCAAAGCACATTTTTTGTTCTGGGTTGAAATACAATTCCCAATTTAGCAATTTAAAAATTAGTGGTTTCTGCTGTATCAGATCTATTTGAAATCTATCCCTAAAAGGGTATATAATATTCAAGGTGCACATAGGGTCATTCAGAATAACTTCACACACCCGCTACTGTGCATTTCCAAGTCTAATTCTGTCACTAAACCCATACCTGTCACCCAGCGCCTAAATACTAGGCCTCAAATTTATATCCAGCTAAATCTGTCCTTAGTGCTGTAGCTGGGCGAGTTATTTAGTGTCCGTTCAAGCACATTTCTTGTTCTGGGTTGAAATACAATTCCCAATTTAGCAATTTCATAACTTAGTGGTTTCTGCTATATCAGAGCTATTTGAAATCTATCCCTAAAAGGGTATATAATATTCAAGGTGCACATTGGGTCATTCAGAATAACTTCACACACACCCGCTACTGTGTATTTCCAAGTCTAATTCTGTCACTAAACCCATACCTGTCACCCAGCGCCTAAATACTAGGCCTCAAATTTATATCCTGCTAAATCTCTCGTTAGTGCTGTAGCTGGGCGAGTTATTTAGTGTCCGTTCAAGCACATTTCTTGTTCTGGGTTGAAATACAATTCCCAATTTAGCAATTTCATAATTTAGTGGTTTCTGCTATATCAGAGCTATTTGAAATCTATCCCTAAAAGGGTAGATCATATTGAAGGTGCACATAGGGACATTCAGAATAACTTCACACACACCCGCTACTGTGTATTTCCAAGTCTAATTCTGTCACTAAACCCATACCTGTCACCCAGCGCCTAAATACTAGGCCTCAAATTTATATCCAGCTAAATCTGTCCTTAGTGCTGTAGCTGGGCGAGTTATTTAGTGTCCGTTCAAGCACATTTCTTGTTCTGGGTTGAAATACAATTCCCAATTTAGCAATTTCATAATTTAGTGGTTTCTGCTATATCAGAGCTATTTGAAATCTATCCCTAAAAGGGTATATAATATTCAAGGTGCACATTGGGTCATTCAGAATAACTTCACACACACCCGCTACTGTGTATTTCTAAGTCTAATTCTGTCACTAAACCCATACCTGTCACCCAGCGCCTAAATACTAGGCCTCAAATTTATATCCTGCTAAATCTCTCGTTAGTGCTGTAGCTGGGCGAGTTATTTAGTGTCCGTTCAAGCACATTTCTTGTTCTGGGTTGAAATACAATTCCCAATTTAGCAATTTCATAATTTAGTGGTTTCTG
The DNA here is from genome assembly GCF_014858855.1 of Bufo gargarizans. NCBI lineage: Eukaryota > Metazoa > Chordata > Amphibia > Anura > Bufonidae > Bufo > Bufo gargarizans. The sequence goes on from NC_058084.1 coordinate 414,238,952, forward strand.
CTATATCAGAGCTATTTGAAATCTATCCCTAAAAGGGTATATAATATTCAAGGTGCACATTGGGTCATTCAGAATAACTTCACACACACCCGCTACTGTGTATTTCCAAGTCTAATTCTGTCACTAAACCCATACCTGTCACCCAGCGCCTAAATACTAGGCCTCAAATTTATATCCTGCTAAATCTCTCGTTAACGCTGTCCTGTTGTGGCTGGGAAAGTTATTTAGTGTCCGTCAAAGCACATTTTTTGTTCTGGGTTGAAATACAATTCCCAATTTAGCAATTTCATAATTTAGTGGTTTCTGCTATATCAGAGCTATTTGAAATCTATCCCTAAAAGGGTATATAATATTCAAGGTGCACATTGGGTCATTCAGAATAACTTCACACACACCCGCTACTGTGTATTTCTAAGTCTAATTCTGTCACTAAACCCATACCTGTCACCCAGCGCCTAAATACTAGGCCTCAAATTTATATCCTGCTAAATCTCTCGTTAGTGCTGTAGCTGGGCGAGTTATTTAGTGTCCGTTCAAGCACATTTCTTGTTCTGGGTTGAAATACAATTCCCAATTTAGCAATTTCATAATTTAGTGGTTTCTGCTATATCAGAGCTATTTGAAATCTATCCCTAAAAGGGTATATAATATTCAAGGTGCACATTGGGTCATTCAGAATAACTTCACACACACCCGCTACTGTGTATTTCCAAGTCTAATTCTGTCACTAAACCCATACCTGTCACCCAGCGCCTAAATACTAGGCCTCAAATTTATATCCTGCTAAATCTCTCGTTAGTGCTGTAGCTGGGCGAGTTATTTAGTGTCCGTTCAAGCACATTTCTTGTTCTGGGTTGAAATACAATTCCCAATTTAGCAATTTCATAATTTAGTGGTTTCTGCTATATCAGAGCTATTTGAAATCTATCCCTAAAAGGGTATATAATATTCAAGGTGCACATTGGGTCATTCAGAATAACTTCACACACACACGCTTCTGTGCATTTCCAAGTCTAATTCTGTCACTAAACCCATACCTGTCACCCAGCGCCTAAATACTAGGCCTCAAATTTATATCCTGCTAAATCTCTCGTTAGTGCTGTAGCTGGGCGAGTTATTTAGTGTCCGTTCAAGCACATTTCTTGTTCTGGGTTGAAATACAATTCCCAATTTAGCAATTTCATAATTTAGTGGTTTCTGCTATATCAGAGCTATTTGAAATCTATCCCTAAAAGGGTATATAATATTCAAGGTGCACATTGGGTCATTCAGAATAACTTCACACACACCCGCTACTGTGTATTTCCAAGTCTAATTCTGTCACTAAACCCATACCTGTCACCCAGCGCCTAAATACTAGGCCTCAAATTTATATCCTGCTAAATCTCTCGTTAGTGCTGTAGCTGGGCGAGTTATTTAGTGTCCGTTCAAGCACATTTCTTGTTCTGGGTTGAAATACAATTCCCAATTTAGCAATTTCATAATTTAGTGGTTTCTGCTATATCAGAGCTATTTGAAATCTATCCCTAAAAGGGTATATAATATTCAAGGTGCACATTGGGTCATTCAGAATAACTTCACATACACACGCTTCTGTGCATTTCCAAGTCTAATTCTGTCACTAAACCCATACCTGTCACCCAGCGCCTAAATACTAGGCCTCAAATTTATATCCTGCTAAATCTCTCGTTAGTGCTGTAGCTGGGCGAGTTATTTAGTGTCCGTTCAAGCACATTTCTTGTTCTGGGTTGAAATACAATTCCCAATTTAGCAATTTCATAATTTAGTGGTTTCTGCTATATCAGAGCTATTTGAAATCTATCCCTAAAAGGGTATATAATATTCAAGGTGCACATTGGGTCATTCAGAATAACTTCACACACACCCGCTACTGTGTATTTCTAAGTCTAATTCTGTCACTAAACCCATACCTGTCACCCAGCGCCTAAATACTAGGCCTCAAATTTATATCCTGCTAAATCTCTCGTTAGTGCTGTAGCTGGGCGAGTTATTAGTGTCCGTTCAAGCACATTTCTTGTTCTGGGTTGAAATACAATTCCCAATTTAGCAATTTCATAATTTAGTGGTTTCTGCTATATCAGAGCTATTTGAAATCTATCCCTAAAAGGGTATATAATATTCAAGGTGCACATTGGGTCATTCAGAATAACTTCACACACACCCGCTACTGTGTATTTCCAAGTCTAATTCTGTCACTAAACCCATACCTGTCACCCAGCGCCTAAATACTAGGCCTCAAATTTATATCCTGCTAAATCTCTCGTTAGTGCTGTAGCTGGGCGAGTTATTTAGTGTCCGTTCAAGCACATTTCTTGTTCTGGGTTGAAATACAATTCCCAATTTAGCAATTTCATAATTTAGTGGTTTCTGCTATATCAGAGCTATTTGAAATCTATCCCTAAAAGGGTATATAATATTCAAGGTGCACATTGGGTCATTCAGAATAACTTCACACACACACGCTTCTGTGCATTTCCAAGTCTAATTCTGTCACTAAACCCATACCTGTCACCCAGCGCCTAAATACTAGGCCTCAAATTTATATCCTGCTAAATCTCTCGTTAGTGCTGTAGCTGGGCGAGTTATTTAGTGTCCGTTCAAGCACATTTCTTGTTCTGGGTTGAAATACAATTCCCAATTTAGCAATTTCATAATTTAGTGGTTTCTGCTATATCAGAGCTATTTGAAATCTATCCCTAAAAGGGTATATAATATTCAAGGTGCACATTGGGTCATTCAGAATAACTTCACACACACCCGCTACTGTGTATTTCCAAGTCTAATTCTGTCACTAAACCCATACCTGTCACCCAGCGCCTAAATACTAGGCCTCAAATTTATATCCTGCTAAATCTCTCGTTAGTGCTGTAGCTGGGCGAGTTATTTAGTGTCCGTTCAAGCACATTTCTTGTTCTGGGTTGAAATACAATTCCCAATTTAGCAATTTCATAATTTAGTGGTTTCTGCTATATCAGAGCTATTTGAAATCTATCCCTAAAAGGGTATATAATATTCAAGGTGCACATTGGGTCATTCAGAATAACTTCACACACACCCGCTACTGTGTATTTCCAAGTCTAATTCTGTCACTAAACCCATACCTGTCACCCAGCGCCTAAATACTAGGCCTCAAATTTATATCCTGCTAAATCTCTCGTTAGTGCTGTAGCTGGGCGAGTTATTTAGTGTCCGTTCAAGCACATTTCTTGTTCTGGGTTGAAATACAATTCCCAATTTAGCAATTTCATAATTTAGTGGTTTCTGCTATATCAGAGCTATTTGAAATCTATCCCTAAAAGGGTATATAATATTCAAGGTGCACATTGGGTCATTCAGAATAACTTCACACACACACGCTTCTGTGCATTTCCAAGTCTAATTCTGTCACTAAATCCATACCGGTCACCCAGCGCCTAAATACTAGGCCTCAAATTTATATCCCGCTGAATTTGAATACAATACATTGGGCCAAATAATATATTTGTTGTTGTGGTGAACCATAACAATGAGAAAAACATCTAGTAAGGGACGCGGACGTGGACATGGTCGTGGTGGTGTTAGTGGACCCTCTGGTGCTGGGAGAGGACGTGGCCGTTCTGCCACATCCACACGTCCTAGTGTACCAACTACCTCAGGTCCCAGTAGCCGCCAGAATTTACAGCGATATATGGTGGGGCCCAATGCCGTTCTAAGGATGGTAAGGCCTGAGCAGGTACAGGCATTAGTCAATTGGGTGGCCGACAGTGGATCCAGCACGTTCACATTATCTCCCACCCAGTCTTCTGCAGAAAGCGCACAGATGGCGCCTGAAAACCAACCCCATCAGTCTGTCACATCACCCCCATGCATACCAGGGAAACTGTCTCAGCCTCAAGTTATGCAGCAGTCTCTTATGCTGTTTGAAGACTCCGCTGGCAGGGTTTCCCAAGGGCATCCACCTAGCCCTTCCCCAGCGGTGAAAGACATAGAATGCACTGACGCACAACCACTTATGTTTCCTGATGATGAGGACATGGGAATACCACCTCAGCATGTCTCTGATGATGACGAAACACAGGTGCCAACTGCTGCGTCTTTCTGCAGTGTGCAGACTGAACAGGAGGTCAGGGATCAAGACTGGGTGGAAGACGATGCAGGGGACGATGAGGTCCTAGACCCCACATGGAATGAAGGTCGTGCCACTGACTTTCACAGTTCGGAGGAAGAGGCAGTGGTGAGACCGAGCCAACAGCGTAGCAAAAGAGGGAGCAGTGGGCAAAAGCAGAACACCCGCCGCCAAGAGACTCCGCCTGCTACTGACCGCCGCCATCTGGGACCGAGCACCCCAAAGGCAGCTTCAAGGAGTTCCCTGGCATGGCACTTCTTCAAACAATGTGCTGACGACAAGACCCGAGTGGTTTGCACGCTGTGCCATCAGAGCCTGAAGCGAGGCATTAACGTTCTGAACCTGAGCACAACCTGCATGACCAGGCACCTGCATGCAAAGCATGAACTGCAGTGGAGTAAACACCTTAAAACCAAGGAAGTCACTCAGGCTCCCCCTGCTACCTCTTCTGCTGCTGCCGCCTCGGCCTATTCTGCTGCTGCCGCCTCGGCCTCTTCCTCCGCCTCTGGAGGAACGTTGGCACCTGCCGCCCAGCAAACAGGGGATGTACCACCAACACCACCACCACCACCTCCGTCACCAAGCGTCTCAACCATGTCACACGCCAGCGTTCAGCTCTCCATCTCACAAACATTTGATAGAAAGCGTAAATTCCCACCTAGCCACCCTCGATCCCTGGCCCTGAATGCCAGCATTTCTAAACTACTGGCCTATGAAATGCTGTCATTTAGGCTGGTGGACACAGACAGCTTCAAACAGCTCATGTCGCTTGCTGTCCCACAGTATGTTGTTCCCAGCCGGCACTACTTCTCCAAGAGAGCCGTGCCTTCCCTGCACAACCAAGTATCCCATAAAATCAAGTGTGCACTGCGCAACGCCATCTGTAGCAAGGTCCACCTAACCACAGATACGTGGACCAGTAAGCACGGCCAGGGACGCTATATCTCCCTAACTGCACACTGGGTAAATGTAGTGGCAGCTGGGCCCCAGGCGGAGAGCTGTTTGGCGCACGTCCTTCCGCCGCCAAGGATCGCAGGGCAACATTCTTTGCCTCCTGTTGCCACCTCCTCCTTCTCGGCTTCCTCCTCCTCTTCTTCCACCTGCTCATCCAGTCAGCCACACACCTTCACCACCAACTTCAGCACAGCCCGGGGTAAACGTCAGCAGGCCATTCTGAAACTCATATGTTTGGGGGACAGGCCCCACACCGCACAGGAGTTGTGGCGGGGTATTGAACAACAGACCGACGAGTGGTTGCTGCCGGTGAGCCTCAAGCCCGGCCTGGTGGTGTGTGATAAGGGGCGAAATCTCGTTGCAGCTCTGGGACTAGCCAATTTGACGCACATCCCTTGCTTGGCGCATGTGCTGAATTTGGTGGTGCAGAAGTTCATTCACAACTACCCCGACATGTCAGAGCTGCTGCATAAAGTGCGGGCCGTCTGTTCGCGCTTCCGGCGTTCACATCCTGCTGCTGCTCGCCTGTCTGCGCTACAGCGTAACTTCGGCCTTCCCGCTCACCGCCTCATATGCGACGTGCCCACCAGGTGGAACTCCACCTTGCACATGCTGGACAGACTGTGCGAGCAGCAGCAGGCCATAGTGGAGTTTCAGCTGCAGCACGCACGGGTCAGTCGCACTACAGAACAGCACCACTTCACCACCAATGACTGGGCCTCCATGCGAGACCTGTGTGCCCTGTTGCGCTGTTTCGAGTACTCCACCAACATGGCCAGTGGCGATGACACCGTTATCAGCGTTACAATACCACTTCTATGTCTCCTTGAGAAAACACTTAGGGCGATGATGGAAGAGGAGGTGGCCCAGGAGGAGGAGGAGGAGGAGGAGGAAGAGGGGTCATTTTTAGCACTTTCAGGCCAGTCTCTTCGAAGTGACTCAGAGGGAGGTTTTTGGCAACAGCAGAGGCCAGGTACAAATGTGGCCAGCCAGGGCCCACTACTGGAGGACGAGGAGGACGAGGATGAGGAGGAGGTGGAGGAGGATGAGGATGAAGCATGGTCACAGCGGGGTGGCACCCAACGCAGCTCGGGTCCATCACTGGTGCGTGGCTGGGGGGAAAGGCAGGACGATGACGATACGCCTCCCACAGAGGACAGCTTGTCCTTACCCCTGGGCAGCCTGGCACACATGAGCGACTACATGCTGCAGTGCCTGCGCAACGACAGCAGAGTTGCCCACATTTTAACCTGTGCGGACTACTGGGTTGCCACCCTGCTGGATCCACGCTACAAAGACAATGTGCCCACCTTACTTCCTGCACTGGAGCGTGATAGGAAGATGCGCGAGTACAAGCGCACGTTGGTAGACGCGCTACTGAGAGCATTCCCAAATGTCACAGGGGAACAAGTGGAAGCCCAAGGCCAAGGCAGAGGAGGAGCAAGAGGTCGCCAAGGCAGCTGTGTCACGGCCAGCTCCTCTGAGGGCAGGGTTAGCATGGCAGAGATGTGGAAAACTTTTGTCAACACGCCACAGCTAACTGCACCACCACCTGATACGCAACGTGTTAGCAGGAGGCAACATTTCACTAACATGGTGGAACAGTACGTGTGCACACCCCTCCACGTACTGACTGATGGTTCGGCCCCATTCAACTTCTGGGTCTCTAAATTGTCCACGTGGCCAGAGCTAGCCTTTTATGCCTTGGAGGTGCTGGCCTGCCCGGCAGCCAGCGTTTTGTCTGAACGTGTATTCAGCACGGCAGGGGGCGTCATTACAGACAAACGCAGCCGCCTGTCTACAGCCAATGTGGACAAGCTGACGTTCATAAAAATGAACCAGGCATGGATCCCACAGGACCTGTCCGTCCCTTGTCCAGATTAGACATTAACTACCTCCCCATAACCATATATTATTGGACTCCAGGGCACTTCCTCATTCAATCCTATTTTTATTTTCATTTTACCATTATATTGCGAGGCTACCCAAAGTTGAATGAACCTCTCCTCTGCCTGTGTGCTAGGCCTAAATATATGCCAATGGACTGTTGCAGTGGTGGGTGACGTGAAGCCTCATTCTCTGCTATGACATGCAGACTGATTCTCTGCTGTCATGAAGCCAGATTGTCTGTTACGGGACCTCTCTGCTCTGCCTGTGTGCTAGGCCTAAATATATGCCAATGGACTGTTGCAGTGGTGGGTGGCGTGAAGCCTCATTCTCTGCTATGACATGCAGACTGATTCTCTGCTGACATGAAGCCAGATTGTCTGTTACGGGACCTCTCTCCTCTGCCTGTGTGCTAGGCCTAAATATATGCCAATGGACTGTTGCAGTGGTGGCTGACGTGAAGCCTCATTCTCTGCTATGACATGCAGACTAATTCTCTGCTGACATGAAGCCAGATTGTCTGTTACGGGACCTCTCTCCTCTGCCTGGGTGCTGGGCCTAAATTTATGACAATGGACTGTTGCAGTGGTGGCTGACGTGAAGCCTGATTCTCTGCTATGACATGCAGACTGATTCTCTGCTGACATGAAGCCAGATCCTCTGTTACGGGACCTCTCTCCTCTGCCTGTGTGTGTGCTGGGCCTAAATATATGCCAATGGACTGTTGCAGTGGTGGCTGACGTGAAGCCTCATTCTCTGCTATGACATGCAGACTGATTCTCTGCTGACATGAAGCCAGATCGTCTGTTACGGGACCTCTCTGCTCTGCCTGTGTGCTAGGCCTAAATATATGCCAATGGACTGTTGCAGTGGTGGGTGACGTGAAGCCTCATTCTCTGCTATGACATGCAGACTGATTCTCTGCTGTCATGAAGCCAGATTGTCTGTTACGGGATCTCTCTGCTCTGCCTGTGTGCTAGGCCTAAATATATGCCAATGGACTGTTGCAGTGGTGGGTGATGTGAAGCCTCATTCTCTGCTATGACATGCAGACTGATTCTCTGCTGACATGAAGCCAGATTGTCTGTTACGGGACCTCTCTCCTCTGCCTGTGTGTGTGCTGGGCCTAAATATATGCCAATGGACTGTTGCAGTGGTGGCTGACGTGAAGCCTCATTCTCTGCTATGACATGCAGACTGATTCTCTGCTGACATGAAGCCAGATTCTCTGTTACGGGACCTCTCTCCTCTGCCTGTGTGTGTGCTGGGCCTAAATATATGCCAATGGACTGTTGCAGTGGTGGCTGACGTGAAGCCTCATTCTCTGCTATGACATGCAGACTGATTCTCTGCTGACATGAAGCCAGATTGTCTGTTACGGGACCTCTCTCCTCTGCCTGTGTGCTAGGCCTAAATATATGCCAATGGACTGTTGCAGTGGTGGCTACGTGAAGCCTCATTCTCTGCTATGACATGCAGACTAATTCTCTGCTGACATGAAGCCAGATTGTCTGTTACGGGACCTCTCTCCTCTGCCTGGGTGCTGGGCCTAAATTTATGACAATGGACTGTTGCAGTGGTGGCTGACGTGAAGCCTGATTCTCTGCTATGACATGCAGACTGATTCTCTGCTGACATGAAGCCAGATCCTCTGTTACGGGACCTCTCTCCTCTGCCTGTGTGTGTGCTGGGCCTAAATATATGCCAATGGACTGTTGCAGTGGTGGCTGACGTGAAGCCTCATTCTCTGCTATGACATGCAGACTGATTCTCTGCTGACATGAAGCCAGATTCTCTGTTACGGGACCTCTCTCCTCTGCCTGTGTGTGTGCTGGGCCTAAATATATGCCAATGGACTGTTGCAGTGGTGGCTGACGTGAAGCCTCATTCTCTGCTATGACATGCAGACTAATTCTCTGCTGACATGAAGACAGATTCTCTGTTACGGGACCTCCCTCCTCTGCCTGGGTGCTGGGCCTAAATATATGCCAATGGACTGTTGCAGTGGTGGCTGACGTGAAGCCTCATTCTCTGCTATGACATGCAGACTAATTCTCTGCTGACATGAAGACAGATTCTCTGTTACGGGACCTCTCTCCTCTGCCTGGGTGCCGGGGCCTAAATATCTGAGAATGGACTGTTCCAGTGGTGGTTTCAAAGGAAAGGACCGGCACTTCGCTGATGTAGATCACAATGTAGATTTATTCAGTCACATATTCAAAATGGCATAGTGACGCGTTTCAGCACAGATGTGCTTTCATCAGACTGCATAAAACATCTTACACTCCAGCTATTTATACATAAATGAAACACAAAGGAACTGACATCATCAAAGAAGCTCCGCCTCCCTCATTAAATAAAATTCGCATATCAAATAATCGCAATGAAAAATTCGCATTGAAAAATTCGCAATTGAAAATTCGCAACTGAAAATTCGCAATTGAAAATTGAAAATTCGCAATTGAAAATTCGCAACTAAAAATTCGCAACTGAAAATTCGCAATTGAAAATTCGCAAAAAACATATCCACTCTATACTGGCGAAGATTTTCAGTCACATAGTCCATTCTTGCAGTGATTAATCACGCTGAAGAAAAAAAGAAATATATTTATCAGATTGCATAAGGCCGAATGCCTTATAGGAAGCAGGACACATTGTACTTACGATTGAGGCCCCTGGGCTCCATTGTCTGAAGACGATGGATCCAGTAAGCCTCCCTTTTCAATAACAATTTATTTCTGTCACCCCCTCGACGGGGTAATGATACACCTTCAATAATCTGATACCTCAACTGCGAGATGTTGTGTTTTTTATCATAAAAATGAAGGGGTATTGGGAGTAATAAATTCTGTTTACGGATAGTAGATTTGTGTTTACTTAGTCTGTCCTTCATTCTCATTGAGGTTTCCCCCACATATAGTAATCCACATGGACATTTAAGAATGTAAACCACAAATCTACTATCACAAGTGAACGTGCCCCTTATTGGAATATTTTCACCTGAGTGAGGGTGGGAGAAACATGAACCCTTTATAACGCTGGAACAATTGACACAGTTTAAACAAGGAAAAGTGCCCCGTCTAGGTGTAGATAAAGTACTCTGTCCTCTTTCTATTTTATTACTTCCCACATCCGCCCGGACTATTTTATCCCTAATATTTTCTGCCCGTTTATAGCATATCATGGGTGGCCTCTGGAACTCTCCTATCCGTGGATAGGACTTAGATAATATGTGCCAATGTTGATTAACAATAGTCCTAAGGCGCTGGGACCAGGGATGGTATTTAATCACTAAGGGGATCCTTGTTTCTTTCTTAGTTCTATCTGGTGGTGTAATCTCAGCTTTATTACGCTGTATTTTCAATAGATCAGGGGGGTAGCCTCGCTCTCTAAATTTATTGGTCATATCGTCTAATCTTGTTTGACACATATCCCTATCACTAACGATCCGTCTAACCCTCTGGTATTGCCGCCCTGCTTCTTACTAGAATTGTTCCAGTGGTGGGTGACGGGAAGCCAGATTCTCTGCTATGGAACCTCTCTCCAATTGATTTTGGTTAATTTTTATTTATTTAATTTTTATTTTAATTCATTTCCCTATCCACATTTGTTTGCAGGGGATTTACCTACATGTTGCTGCCTTTTGTAGCCCTCTAGCTCTTTCCTGGGCTGTTTTACAGCCTTTTTAGTGCCGAAAAGTTCGGGTCCCCATTGACTTCAATGGGGTTCGGGTTCGGGACGAAGTTCGGATCGGGTTCGGATACCGAACCCGAACATTTCCGGGATGTTCGGCCGAACTTCTCGAACCCGAACATCCAGGTGTTCGCTCAACTCTACTGTCACACTGTCAAAAGGAGTCATATAGGGCATCCAATATTCCCTGGGTAATAGGTATGTAGATTAGGTGACTTCCTAGCGTATGAAAAGTGCAGCTGGGCCCAATTTCATGGGTTAGCTGATATTTTTAATAAAGTTGCAAGGCTATAAAAATGTCAGTAGTTGATTATAGGGTAGCTACATCCAGTACATTGGCACTACAGAGACAGAGTTCTTTCTCTTGGAAGTGAGATAATTTGTATATCATTATACAGAGAATGTACAGTTATTCAATAGTTACCATCTTTCATTTCTACAAGCAGAGGGAGTAAGGCCCCTTTCACATGAGCAAGTTCCACACATTGGACTCGCAGCGTGTATCAGCGAGAGCACCACTGATGAGCAGCAGGGACAATATTCGAATTCACAATATTTTGGGGATATTTATGATATATTCCAGTCCAGGCAATCGGTACATTTGCTATAAAAATTTGCGATACGGAAATTTACGATCAACATTACTCCTAAAGTCAAAGATATTGCAGCCTTCTCATTGACCCACAAGCAAGAAGCAGTGAGAGATCACGGGTACTGCTGAATTTTTTTTTAGAATATTGGCGATTACGAAGATATAGCACTATATTTCAGATATTCGCGAATTCTTGAAGTTCTAATATTTGCGATAAAAATTTGCGATCAACACTAGAGAGCACAAGTCCTGACCTCCCTAGCACTGATGGCTCGCATAGAATTATATTGATTTATGAGAATGTATTGAATTAGCATTATGTCAGTGTTATGCAATACATTCCAGACCTCTAGTGGTTACATAGCATCATAAATCAATATAATGATATGCGACCCCGTCAGTGCTGGAAGGTCAGGACGGGTGCTCTTGCTGACACACGCTGCGAGTCCAATGTATGGCACTCGCTCCTGTGAAAGGGGCGTAAAATGGAACTCCAGTGACCAAATCCAGACCCTGCTGAAATCACCCCATATCTCAGCTTCCTAGACTAATTATGATTGAGATGAAAATTAGAATTAGCCTTACAATTTTTTGCATATCAGCGTCTATAATATCACTTTTTTTTTTTCTTGCTGTCATTTTCGTTTTGTACTCCTATATGCTTTTTTTTATTTACAGTTTCCTATTCTAATACACGTCTAGTTGTATAATAATATTACTACCCATTACATACATAATACATTGCTCCCTTCAGGGCAGAATCGCTGCACTAGTTCCAATCCAGGGAACAAAGACATTTTAAATTAAATAACCATCATGGGCATAGTGTACTTCAATGCTTATGGTATAAATGATGGATTTCTTATTTTCTTCAAAATGTTCTTGAAGAAATAGTCACATTGCCGTCATTATATTATTAGAGTATTGAAAAATTCTTTTTATGGCACTGGAATAATATATTTGGGCTCAGTTCAGCATTAGTGCTATGAGTTTGGCAGTATAGATACCGACCTATGTGTACACCACTGTCCAAATGAATAGCTCATCAGGCAGTGTGCCCTGGAGCCCAGTTTATAGGTAAATAGCTTTGTTTCATGTGCCAAGTGCAAAGTACACCAGATAAGAATGTGGTCACTTACACTTGCCAAGTAGGAAGTATTTTGGCTGTTTAAAGTACAATTGTCTAAATTAGGCTACATGAAAAATACAGAGGAATTTTCAGACTTTATTAAAGTACTATTAACGTTAATTGTCAGGAAAGCTACTTTTAACTGTATATTGTTATTCTATTTATTCAAATTTTATATATTTGTTTATTTTAGATTTTAAATTCAGAATAGCGTTCTGTTCACACTAGCTTCAAGGCTCCCTTTTTTGACTTACAAGGTCCAGCATGGAACTCTAATGTATCCTATTAACTTTAATGAGGGCCATCAGGTTTCCAATTATTTTTATTCGGTAGAATATCATATGTAGCAGAGTACACTATTATTTAGAAAAATCAAAAACTGACGGCAGTGACATATAAAGAGAATAGAGGGCTCCATAACCAAGATAAAAATGAGATTGCTTTCAAGTGCTACTGGACAGAGCCACGGTCCTAAGGCTAGGGCTACACGACGACATGTGTCGCGCATCAAAAAGTCGCGCGACACATAGGGCACAACTACACTGCAACTTGTGTCGCGCGCCGTTAATGTCACACCAATGTCTCGCGACAAATTTTATAATGATAGTCTATGGTGTCACACTACGACATGCGACATGCTGCGACTGCGACTGAGACACGACAGTCGCAGAAAAATCTATCTTGAATAGATTTTTTACTCCTGTCGTGTTGCAGTGAAAAATAGACTGTCATAATAAAAAAAACTGTCGCTTGACATTGGTGCGACAAAATGATGCGCAACACATGTCGTCGTGTAGCAATAGCCTAAATGTCCACAACAGGTGGTCTTGGTGTACCCATCTCTTTGTCCTGAGTATAATTTTAATGTTACTAATATTATAGCACTTGTGCAGGTTGTCACAAAATAAATAAATTGACTTCAATCTGAATTTCAGGAAAAAAAAAATCACTACAAAGTTGAATTTCCTCGAGCTTCGTGGTAACAAATCAATTTTTCATGAAATGGCAGTAAAAAAAAATTATAAAAATACATACTCAGCTCATCAATTGGCTCACGGAGAGTCTGTCACGTCCATCTTGATTGAGGAAACTGCAAAATCTCCCCCATGGTGACTTGTGATGTCACAATGTCAGCTCGATGGTCTCTTTAATCAAGATGGACACGATAGCCTGTCCGCAAGCAAATGGATGAGGTGATTATGTATTTATTTTTTATTTTTATTGTTTTACCCCTGAATAACCCTTGAAAGGCCTCAATGCTATTGTCGGATGATGTGATCAATGTTTAACGATGAGGGGTATAATGATGGGGGTGTCTGCTACCTACAATGGAATGTGATTCGTGACAAAGTAAGTTGTAACAAATCAAATTTCTTTGTGAAATTTTTCGATTCAGCCAAATCGTATTTTTGATAACTTCGCCCATCTCAAGTTCTCATCTCTCATTAACCCTTTCAGTTAACGGGCCACTATTCAACTTAAATCGCAGGCAGATTTTTGCAAATCTGACATGTGTCACTTTATGTAGTAATAACTTTTAAAAGCTTGTACTTATCCAAGACATTCTGAGATTGTTTTCTCGTGACACATTGTACTTCATGCTAGTGGTAAATTTCAGTCAATACATTTCACCTTTATTGATAAAACTATCCAAAATTTACCAAAAATTGGGAAAAATTCACAATTTTCTAAATGTTTATTTCTCTGCTTTTAAGACAGATAGTAATACCTCATAAAATGGTTAGCAATCAACATTCCCTATATGTCTTGTGACAGGACCAGGGGGAAAGTGGTAGAAGGAGTCTACATATCGCCTAGGTTCCTGTCCTATACGTTTAAAAAGCAGTCAGGGAATTGACAGCAAGGAAAACTAGGTTTTCTCTTTGCAAGGGTTTTGTTAAAAAAAAACCTGGTTAGAAGGGCCTGGCTGCTTGGAGCAGGGAGAGTTGGGTGGGTCCCTGCTCCAATTAGCCACCCCAGGTATTCAGGGTAATTGTGGCTAATCACCTTGGAACCTGGGTGTGCTATAAAAGGGCAAACAGCTCACTAGCTCGGGTCTCTGCTCCTGGGAAGAACCCTGCTGCATGAGTCACAACAACCGTGTGTTTTGTTGATGGAGCTGGGCACAAGGCTCAGTTTTTGATTAATAATTTCATCTGCAAAAGTCAATAAAACTGGCTGAGGCCAGTTGCACCATACTTGCTTGGACTGGACTGTGTTTTATGTGACTATCGCGCCCGTCTATCCCAGGAGATGGCGGTCCCATGAGCTAATCCCGTTACAGTTTGCTTTATGTTGGCATAATTAATTAATTAACTAACCCTTAAGGTGTTCCACAAGAATTAAAGGAAAATGGAGGCGAAAGTTCAAAATTTCACTTTTTTGGTAGCTTTTTTATGTTAATATTTTTTTTTCTTGCAACACAGCAAGGGTTAACGGCAAAATAAGCCACAGAATATATTACTCTGATTCTGCAGAATTGCCTAAGAAGGTGGTCAAGGAGAGCCAAATGTGATGATGATCACGCTTAGAGATTCTGACCCACCTACCTCTGTACATGAATCATTTGCAGGGGTGTAACCAGAAAAGGTTGGGCCCCATAGCAACTTTTGATCCTGTACCCAGCTCCCAAGCAACTTACCTGCAACCTCCCTCCCATAACTAATCAAGTCTGCCTACATTTGACACCCTCCCATCCACTCAGTATTTAAGCTTTTTCAGTGCCCCTACAGAATAGTTATGTCCTCCTAGTCCATCCTCACAGTAGTGCTACCCCTTAATGCTCCAACACAGTAGTACTCCTCATAATATGAAGGCTCTGAGTGGTGCAAACAAAATAAAAATCAGTAATACTCACCTAGCTCCATTCTGATGAATGGAGCACATGCTGCTCTCCCCAGCAGACAAGATGCAGTGACGTAATTTCACCTGCTGGGATGAGTATACAAGGACCGCCTGGAGGTGTTGATCCTCGGCTCGTACGCTCTTCTACTCATTCCAGAAGGCAATGTTACAGCAGCGTGCCTGCTGGAGAAAGCCCGGCCGGGGAATGAAGTCCAGGCTGAAATGTACGACATCCACACACACTAGCCATTATTACTGCGTGTGTGACATAACACCCCAAAAAAAGAGGACTTCACATCACTCAAAAGGAGGACATCATACGCAGGATTGTGGGTGACGATACAACACACAGAAAGGAAACCATGATCTATATACGATCGTCAGCTAAATTAAATCTACAATGTAAATCATTGCTTTAATCACCAAACTTGGGGCCTACTTACTAGGTAGGAGGTATAAGAGGAAAGAAAGACAACTTCCAATATGTCCAGGCTGTTATGATGTGATATCAGAAGATATTACAATTGGAGCTCTGAGGAGGGAACTATAAATCCCAGCATTCCCAGGCTGTTATTATGTGATATCAGAGGACATTACAAGAGGAGGTGTTATAGGAGGAGGCCACTACAACTTCCATCATGTCCTGGGATGGCAGGACAGTGGTGAAAAACCAGGACTGTCCTGTAGGATCTGGGATAGTTCGGACCTATGGGTGAGTAGCCATGTGAGTATTAGCATTAAATGGGGTAATCAACATTGCACCAGAAAAGCAATGGCCATCAGATCTCTACTATAGATTTTCTACCAAATCAGCGATTTTTTGTATTTTTACAGATTTTACAGCTTCTAATGAGGAATACACATGTATACCACAATAAGCAATCCTGAACATTAGCTTTGCCTTGGTTATGAAATGCCTCCTGATCACACCATGCCTGTTCCATTAGAGGAACCTTATAAGCCAGCTCCAATTAAGGTGTCCCTGGCAAGCTTAAAAAACTGACAGGCTACAATTTATCTGTTCCCTTGTGACAAACTAACAAACAAAAGGTTCATGATCCCAGTTCTCCTGAACCATTTAATAGAGCTGTATCTGACAGAGGCCATGTGGGTGGTTATAGGTTGAATGTAATCAGCCTTTTCATAGCCTCTCCATTTCCCGACCCAATGCCTAAGGCAGACAAAGGATCTGTCATATAGCACCCTGGGTTCTGATTTTACCTTTTTAGTCATTCATATTTGTAATTTGCTGCTAACAGACAAAGGATAATGTGTAATTGTCTTTATTTCTTTTGTATTTCTCCCCGGGAAAGGATGTGTACCGGAGAGCAGTGTCACATTGTGGTTAGAACAAGCTCGCTGGAACATCATTGTTTTTAATTGTTTGTGGCACCAATTTCTTTTTTCTCTCTCTTGTTCTAAAAATAATACCATTTCTACTTACTTAACCCTTTAAGGACCATGACATTTTTGGCCTTCAGGACAACAGAAAATGTTTTGAATTTTCTTCTTGCCGTAGTAGAATTAATATTTATTTTTAGCTTTAACACAATATTGCTTGTTTTTTGTATGACTTATTTTGGCCAAACACACTGGGAGAGATACAGTATATCAAATAGGATAGGAAAAAAAAAAAAATATATATATATATATATATGTTTCATCATACCTCAGATTAGACCCCCCTTATCAAACCCCCATTCCTCCTCAGACCATACCCCCATAAGACCTCCGACTCTTCCTCAGATCTCAGATCAGACCCCCATAAGACCTCTTATTCTTCCTCAGACCTCAGATCAGACCCCTATAAGACTCTTAATTCCTCCTCAGCTCAGACCCCTATTCTTCAGACCTCTGTATCAGACCCTCATTTCTCCTCAGAACAGCCCTCCAGTCTGCCTCAGACCTCAAATCAGACTCTCATTCTTCCCCAGACCTTAGATAACACACTAAGCTCCATCATACAAACAAAATTACCTCTTAACCTCTCTTGCTCCAGACAGCGCTTCCACTCACTCACTGGTTCCTCGTCTTCTGTCAGCCTAGCGCTGTAATGTGACCTGACGTCGCACAACATCAAGTTCTAAAGCGCGCCAACATGGACTATGTCCTGATGCTGTACGCAGTCAGGACACGTGCATTGTGGCTCCCGGAAGAGGACCAAGGAGTGGTGAGCACAGCCAGCGGAGCACTACATTCAGCATTTCCTGTACCTCCTGCAAACTGATTTATTGGTATTCTCTTCATAAGTAGAAATGCCCTTTGGCTCCACCCACAGTGCACTTAACTGCTAATTTGCATATTCATCCAAAGTGATTTTTCTCCACAGTGAGGAAACAGGTCACTAAGTGAAAGGTATCATTACATTCAAACGAGCTAGCCCTATAAGACACTGTATCTGGTTTAACAGTGAATTTCCAGGTGACAGACTCCTTTAAGGGGCTCATGACAAAAACCTTTTGACACCAGCATACATTTTTATATATGTTACAAAGAAAAAATGTGGGGGTTTCAGCCCGCACAACCCCTAGAAGGTGCACATTGCTATGGCGAAATACAGATACAAACGCAAAAACACAAATGCAATCGCACTCTGCAACCAGCACTCTGCCCTGCCTCTATGCTGGATGTTGAATAAGGCATTGGTGTACATTTTGGCCAAAGCGTAATAAGCCACTCACTACGTCAAGGTCGCCTTCATGAGTGGTCCCTAACACTAGTTCCTACCTGTTATGGGCCACGACAGCCACACAAAGTCCAGGGAGCGCAGGTACAGCATGCACGCCAAGCACACTCTGCTTTTAACCCCGTCCGGTGCCATTACAGCTTTCATCGGATCCAGGGATGCAAGTACCAACATGCATGCTGAACCAGCTATATACTTCTCCTGGAGCCAAATGGCTACTGGTAGGTGCTGTATAAGCAGACTCAGTTATATACTGACTTTAAAACCAGCCGCCAGGGCAGATTAACTGGTCAGATGTGCATGACTGCTTGGAGATCGCCACGCCTCCAATACATACTACAAAGAAAAAATATGGGGGTTTTCAGCCCGCACAACCCCTAGCAGGTGCAGATTGCTATGGCGAAATACAGATACAAACGCAAAAACACAAATGCAATCACACTCTGCAAACCAGCACTCTGCCCTGCCTTTATGCTGGATATTGAATAAGGCATTGGTGTACATGGCGGCTGGTTTTAAAGTCAGTATAAAACTGAGTCTGCTTATATAGCACCTACCAGTAGCCATTAGGCTCCAGGAGAAGTATATAGTGGGCTCAGTACTTGCATCCCTGGATCCGATGAAAGCTGTAATGGCACCGGACGGGGTTAAAAGCAGAGTGTGCTTGGCGTGCATGCTGTACCTGCGCTCCCTGGACTTTGTGTGGCTGTCGTGGCCCATAAAAGGTAGGAACTAGTGTTAGGGACCACTCATGAAGGCAACCTTGACGTAGTGAGTGGCTTATTACGCTTTGGCCAAAATGTACACCAATGCCTTATTCAACATCCAGCATAAAGGCAGGGCAGAGTGCTGGTTTGCAGAGTGAGATTGCATTTGTGTTTTAGCATTTTTTTATATGTGTCTCACTGTGTCAATTACTTGCTGCAGGTTGCTATAATTGGCAATTTTGATAATGTTGCATCTATTCTGCTTTCTTTCAAACTGTAAATTATTTTGTTGGGATACAGTATATGTCACATTGTACAATGTGTCATCATAGTAGAGATGACAATTGTCACTTATAGGTGCTAGATGAGCAAAGAAGCTGGAACCTCTCCAAATATTGTAACTATAGCAACTTGCAGTGGGTACAGGAGATGCACAGAGCGATCAGAGATAATTTGTAGATAAATACGTTTTATTCACTGCAATAGAATAGACATCTCTCAAATATTGCTGCCTTCTCACAATTTACCCAAGTAGTTTTTGTGTTAGAAGTTAAAGGAAATTTAGGCAATGCCGCCAATAGGTCAAGGGCAAAATGACAAAGTGGTACCATTTAACTTTTTTTTTTTTTTATTCTATAATTTCAGTAAGGAGCTGCTCTTGTATACCTTACACACAAAGCATACAGGGAAAAAGGAAGTATTCATGCTGCCATTTCAAATGGTGGACTTTACAGGTTGATTCTTGCGTTAGACTACTGCTCCCTCCCATCAGTGGATGTCATCTATTGATTTAAAAATATTGCTCTCAAGGTGAAAAGCAGTGGTGGTGCACAATGTAGAAGTCTGCCCCATCCCACCTCTAGTCAATCTACATACAAAAAGTCTGACTAGTGTCTTTAATCCCCGTCCGATTTTTCGCACTCAAAGCCATAATGTTCAGCAGCTGCCTGCCCCTCACACATTCTGCTCCAGATCTGTGTATTGGAGAGTATACTTTCATGATAGTTATAGTAAGTATATTTGCTAACCTATATTAGGCGTATTTCATACGAGGATGGTACGTTGCACTGCAATTTGCGACTTCGCGCCGCTCACTCCAGGTCTAAATAAGTGGGTGTGGTGTTGGTGGGGAAGGGCCGGTAAGCTCATCTCATTTACCATTTTCTACTCCTGCTTTCAAGTGTAGAAAAAGGTCTAAGTGTAAGACAGCTCAGAAGCTATCTTACATTTAGAACTGGCGCTGGATGCGCCAAAGTTATTATGAGGATGATGCCTCTTCATAACTTCGATGGAATCACCACCAGCTTAGGGCTTTAATAAGACTGGCGTTTAAAACACCAGTCTTAATAAATGTGCCCCCTAAGCTTTTGCACCTCTTACATTCTTTCTAGCTGACTGAAAACATTAGCTTTTTACAACATGATTCTCATTGGCTTCATTGGGGAAAACAGTGGAGAATCTTAAAGAGAAAGCTGCAAAAATGCTTGTTAAAAAAAAAAAATGTAAATATGGAAAAACATCCCTGTCCTTGATGCTAAATACACAACTATTGCACAGTGCCTCATAGTGCTAAGTTATTACTTCCAAGTAAGAGATGAGTGAATCGATTCTATAAATTCAGAATTTGTCACAAATTTGAAGAAAATTTGGAATGCAACAATTTGGAATTTCATGAGATATGTTTTAGACAAATCAGAGAGAGAGAAAATAGGTTAACGTGTGACTTTCCACTGGGAAGGACGGACAGTTCAGTTCCTTCAAAAAGAAAAAGAAAGCTGATTGTCTCGTGACACCAGATGAGTAAGTGATCAGCCTTTTAAATAGGTCTTCAAGCATGACTTTGATAATAGCCAGCCTAGCATTTTTTATTTTTGCTGTTTAGCGTTGATTACATAGTAACATAGTTTATAAGACTGAAAAAAGACATCTATCCATCCAGTTCAGCCTGTTATCCTGCAAGTTGATCCAGAGGAAGGCAAATAAAAATACTCTGTGAGGTAGAAACCAATTTTTCTTACTTCAGGGGGAAAAAAATTCCTTCTAGGTTCCAATCAGAAAAACTCCCTGAATAAATGACCCTTCTTTAGAAATCTAGTAACTGTAACCTGTAATATTATTGCACTCCAGGTTGCCCCTGTAAAGTAGAGATAAAAGGCTTAGTGAGCTGAGAGGTCTTGGTCAGGACTCGGGCT
This sequence comes from Bufo gargarizans, assembly GCF_014858855.1. Classification (NCBI taxonomy): domain Eukaryota; kingdom Metazoa; phylum Chordata; class Amphibia; order Anura; family Bufonidae; genus Bufo; species Bufo gargarizans. The sequence goes on from NC_058084.1 coordinate 414,259,762, forward strand.
GCTATTATTCCTTTTGGGGACTGTCTAGCATGCGTGAATTGCAGAATATTTTAAGGCAGGCAATGTTCCTCTGTATTTCTGAGAAAACGATATGCAAATAAGCGTTTCCTTAAAAGGAACAGAAAGCTAAGCCTCTCTGATGCTACAACATGTAAGATATGCTAATTTCTATATTTTTTCCCCCGGAAACCCAGAGGATCATTGCCTGGCCCACAATACTCTGCAGTACATGCATACTAGGCTCCCCGAAACCTGACCAAAGCTTCTCAGCTCACTAAGTAATTTATCTCTGCCCTGCACTTATGAAGAACAATAATCTATAAACAGCAGATGAGATAAGAAGTTAGTTATTATTCAAGTCATGCTTGAAGAGCTGTTTAAAAGATTGAGCATTGACTAAGTTACATCTGTTGTCATGAGATGCTCAGCTTTCTTTTCCTTTTGGAAGGAAAGCTCAGTTACTCATCTCTTTACTAGTGAAATGTTATGTGTCAGCTCTCTCTCCACTATCAAAATTACATTTGGTTCAGGTAGAATGAATTTGTACCCAATGTTTTTGAAAACTCAATGTTTTTGAAAACTTCACTGAATGAAACATTAAATTAATTTCAAGCAATTCACTCATCTTTATTCCAAGCGTTAACTTGGCTTAAAAGTGTTTCCAGGTAGAGCACAAAAACACAAGCCAGTTAGTCCATGTGAATGGCACTCACAGTACCTCATTTTTGGATCCCCCCCAAGACAGTAGAGTTTCTCAGGCCTCTCAGCAGATTCCTTTAACTCTAACCAGTACCTCAAACGAATATTCTGGATACCAGTCTTTGTGAGATACAATGGCCTGTCTCAAACGTGTCCATTGCTATGTGTTCTTCTTTAAGTTAGCTAAGAAATGACTAGAATAACCATCTCTATCCTATATAATCATGAGATATGTAATAATTATATGCCTGATAGGTTCTACTTCTAGCTTACATTTACAGGTCCAGTAGCAAAAAGCTAAGGACAAACAAATGACAGATCATGTAAAGAAATCTTCAATATGTGCATGATATTGAAGGGATAAGCAAAATAAAACCCAGGATAAATGTGTAGTCCAGTAAGAATCAATAGATGGAAAGGAAATGTGTTATTAGTTTTCCAAATCTTTCTTTTGACTTTCCCAGCAAAATAGAAAAGAATAAGAGCCCAGAGAATACACGGTGCTGCAGGCTAGAAAATAACAAAATACTAAGAAGATTCTTCATCTCAGCTGTGCATCAAACAAGTCGAGACGTGCCAGATGCTCGGCATTTCCAAGTTATAGCATTTTGTTTTGAGTTGTTTTTTATGATTATATCTCAGCCTTTTTATTTCACTTCTTTTTCAAAATTTTAGTTTTATATTGTGAATCCAAATTAGATTCTTGTGTAGCTAAAACATTATTAGCAACAGATTTCTACTTGCATTAAAAGAGATACAAAAATGTTTGAGTCCCGAGACCTCTGGAAGACCTCTAATCTTGCAGTTAAGCCTCATATCAGCCACATCATCAATTGAACAAAATAGAAAATATATACTGGGATTTCAGGGAATTATTTACATTGTACTGTTGATATATTTTATATTGTCATCCATTCCACATATACTTAAATTACTTAATGCACTATAATTTATTATAGTGATTGATGTGCAATTGCATGAGATGTTGTAAAGCAGCAACGCCACCATCTCTCTGCTTGGTATTAGATAGTGATAAGGTTTTCTTTATAATAAGAAACCATTTGCATGGAGCTTATACAGTGACATACAGAGTCCCTATGGTATTACTATCTACAGGAAGTACATGATTCAGTGTCTCCATAAAGCACTGTATTTTCTTCTAGTAGTAATGCTTCAGGGGAGGTACACCTCCATAATATGGCATGTGATGAAAATGTGCCACTATTTTCACACCGTTTAACTCCACAATAACTATGCACCTCTATATGTACAGTAATAGGAGGCATACATATAGCATGGATCTGGCAGGATACAGGCTCCTTATTATGGAGCAATATACTAGAGATTGTACATAAACAATAGATAAACATAAATTTAATAAAACATACATTATACTTACATTATTTAGGTGGGAAGTATTAAAAGGTGGGAAATTTGTTTCTGTATTTTTACATAATGCAGACAGACCTAAAAGTGTACCTACAAATATATATGATCCACCAAAAAACAATGCATTGAGGCAAAGACTAACAATTCTGAGTCTTCAAAAAGATAAATAAATAAAATCTTCGAGATGTTAACCACAATGATAGGGTGGTGCTTGAAAGTTTGTGAACCTTTCAGAATTCTAATTCTGCATAAATTTGACCTAAACCTACATCTTTCCAATGTATAGTCCAAAATTTATATAAAGACTAGCAGAAGGACACGGCTTCGCATGGATATATTTAATCTATTTCATTTAATGTTTGTGTGTGTCATTAAAAGATATCAACAATATCCACTATAACAGTGACATCTACAGCACCACGCCCCTTCAACAGTGACCTCCAGAGCGCCCGCCCCTTTATTAGTGACCTCCACAGTACACCCTCTTGTTAACAGTGATTTCCACAATAACCTATCCGCTTAACAGTGACCTCTACAGCACCCCTCCCCTTAAAACTGACCTCCATAGCGGATTATCCCCTTAACTGTGACCTCCACCGTTCCCTGCCCTCTTAACAGAGACCTCTACAGTGCATGCCCCTATAACAGTTAGCTCAACAGCATCCCACCCTCTTAACAGTGACCTCCACAGCAGCCTGCCCCTTTAACAGTGACCTCTACAGCGGCCAGCCGTTTATTAGTGACCTTCACAGTACCCTATCTCCTTAACTGTGATTTCCACAACACCCTGCCGCCTTAACAATGGCCTCTACAGCAATTTGCTCCTTAATACTGACCTCCATAGCATACCATCCCCTTAACTGTGACCTCCACAGCAGCCTGCCCCTAAGGTAGCCAGAGGTCTTAGGCCGGACAGTCCGGCTTTCAGACTCCCTGTCCTCGGTCCGGCGCAGGGCCTTGATGTCCTTTTGAACAGCTCACTCTCAGTCAGCAGCACTGTGCTGTCTGGCATGAGCTGCAGGGAGAAAGTCACCGCCCTTCCCACCCCTGCAGCTGACAGAAGCTGATTTTTACCTTCATTTTTTCAATCCCTGCCAAACCGGATCGGGGCCATGGCTTAGTGTGACCTGAGGGCGGGTTTTAAGTCCGTCTTTTGATGTTGGCCTGAATGGCCACCCTACCTGCTCCCTGAACTGTGACCTCCACAGCACTCCGCTCCCTTAACAGTGTCATCCACAGCACCCTGCCCCTTTAAAGCTGACGTACAGCAGTGAAGAAAACTGTCTGGGTTGTTATGGAAACCTGGTGTAAAACTGTGTGTATGTGGAGACTAGGGGCCTGCGAGCGTCTATTGGCTGATAAGGAACATGTGACCATGTGTATGGCAGTTGGAATATGAAGAGAAAGACCTGCAGGCTTCTATTGGCTAATATAGGTCATGTGATGTGCCATATTTGCATTTTTGGGGGGGGGGACTATATCAGGAACGGTACATCCTAGCGAGCTGAGACCCAGTCTAAAACCTTTCCGGACAAACCTTTCCTGATGTATGTGTGTACCAAATTTCCTGATTGAACCAACAAAAATGCATTTGTAATGAGAACCAATGCTCATTCATATAATCACCATGTAATATAAAAGGTATGCCTATGGTATAATGTTAAACGCAATCTAATAAAAAACTACCAGACTGCATACAAAATAAATTACACTTTATTAATAAATAAAATTACATCAAATAGTACATAAAAAGAAAATAGTGCAGGGAAAGGCGGCATCCACAGGAGGAAGACACAGGGGAAATGGACATATATTACAATGCCCACATACAATTCATTTAGAGTGCAAGTGCAAAAAACATCACAATTAAGGCAAATAACCAATTACCCATACTGTGCTTACTCCAGGATGGCGCCAGCCCAGATGTGCATTTCGGCGAACCTTCGTCTGGGGGTGGTGTAATCACGGAGGGGCACACATTATATATCCCCACTGGCCAATCCCCAGCAGACAACTGCATAATTAAAACGACCCGTGTCTCAGACGTCATTATGGAGTAGTTGCTGCTGACGTATCCCATCATGTGATAGGTCACGCGACCCCAGTCACATGACCACACATAATATGGCAGATGACTACAGCATTCCCGCGATACTATGATCGCAGAAGTGCCGAAGGCATCCAATACAAATAAGCACATGCGCGGGTCCGACACATCACTATAGAAACATGCCAGATGGACAACAGCATGATCACATGCCCAGTAAAAGAAAAAAGAGAAGAATTGAAAGAAGAGGAGGAAAAAAGGGGAAAGAACCTAAAAAGTAATCAATATTAAATGCAAGTGAATAATTATTACATAATGAAATGATGATAAAATAGGTGAAGTGTAGTAAAAAACATGATTTATAAAAGCACGTGATTTATCGATGTGAAAAATAAATAAATAAATAGCGTAAATTTGATGAGCGGTGTAAAGATGAGCGGCATAGGCAATATTCAAATTTGCGATATTTTGCACATTTTTGGCCGAATATTCGCCATAAATTCGCAAATTCGAGAATTTGTGATCTACAGTCATTGTTTGCTTGATTGCAAAAATCGGCAATGTAATATATTTGCGATAGATTCGCGATTAAAATATTCAACACTGTTCGCAAATACGAATATATAGCACAATATTCTAAATATTCACTAATTGGCGATTAAAATTTGCAATTCAAATATTCGCGCTCAACACTAGTGAAGAATAGATGTGTAAAACATTTTGAATGCTAAACATATGAGTGACAGAAAGTCTAATATCTATTGTAAATCACAAAGACATAATCCAGCTAGATTAAAACATAATAGAATATCTATCAGATGATCAGGGCCAATTAATTATCACAGGACACTATCAATCAATGGTCAATCCGCATGGAATATATTGTAAAAATACAAGTATAAATAAACAAAAAATGCTAACTACATCCACCAACATGGGATCGGCCAGACGGAGGCTTCCACCCCAATGTGACACAAAAAAGCATAACAGATATGTGATGTATACCATTAAAATCAACCACTCAATTAATGTATGCAGTATGCAGACCCGGGAAACAATCTACAGAAAAGATGAAAAGCCAGAAGATTCATTGAGGCCCTTTGGACGCAATGCATTTAGCTTCCAAATCCATCTACATTCCAATTGAGAAAGTCTCCTAGAAATATCCCCACCTCGGATATTTTTTGGTATATAATCATTATCAATAGCCCGTACCTTTAGACCCGATGAATTACTTGACAGGAGGATTTTATTTCCTCTAATGTAACTAGAGCTGTAGCACACTAGAGCTCCAAAAGTTCCCAGCAGCAAATATGTACCACCAGCCCAATACAAACATGTTACTGGTCAGCCAACATTCAAGAAAAAAATTGATTTATAGGGGTTGTGCCAAGTTTTATACTATCCCCTATACACAGGATAGGGCCAACTGACTGAATGATGGGGGTCCAACTGCTGGATCCCCACTGATCCTGAGAATGGGGGTCCCGTTGCCCTGATATGATGGAACAGCAGATCGAGAATGCGTCCTGCAGCTCCATTCATTCTCTTTGGGAGCGGCAGAAATAGCTGAGCACTGTACTCCGCTATCTCTTGCAGTCCCATACAGAATGAATGGGGCAGCAGAAAGCATGCTCGACCTGCCGTTCTATCAGACCAGGGTAATGGGACCTCTGTTCTTGGGATTGGTGAGTGTCCCAGCGGTCCAACCTCTACAGTTAGTTCTCCCCCAAAACTTGACACAACCCCTTTAAAAATGATTTACCTGAGGGACACCTTGGACCTGTCAGATGTGCACACTAGCAACCTTCATACTTTTTTCAAGTTAGAATATGCTCTGGGATACTGTTCTTTGACCTTCTTTCTCCTCATTATCATAAGCAGCAAGACTCATGCATAAAGAAATTTTAATGAAACTGCAGCAAAAGGTCACTGTCTTATAGATTATATAGAAATCACCCCTCCCTAAGCTCATTTTAGCTTTCATCAAGGATATACTTGTACAGCCCAGAATGAATGGGGCAATCTTTTCCATTTTAAAGAGGACCTATAACCTTTCCTGACATGTTTGCATTCTCCGAGAGCGGTCCGTGGTATGTCGGGTTGGATTCCTGTTCAGAGCAGGAGCGCACGGCGAGTGTATTACTGTAGTGCAGCGGCGGCATGAAGTCTATACAAGACCAGAACATGTGCACAAAATTAGCCCCAGGTGAATCACATCGTGGACAATTGGATGTGTTTCTAAGACCACATTTATTAAGCCATATTGGCATGACATTAATTCTATGTAAGATATTAAATTGAACCAAAACGTGATTAAAATTGTGATCTTAAATTAGCCAAGATTTTTTCCAATCATCTCCTTTTAACGTTAAACAATCAGTTCCCCAGGCATTTTGACAGGGGAAGCTAATATCATTAAATAGTGCTTTTAATAATAGTTTATACATTTGGCGACCTTAACATCGTGACCTATATTCCTCATTAATTCATTTAATGGCATAGAAGTGTCTATATCTAATAAAGATTTGTTTATAAGATTAAGAAGTGCCGAACGAAGCTGTATACTAGTGTTGGGCGAGCATGCTCGGCCAAACACCATTTTGACTCGAGCATAGAGATGCTCGGCACATCATGGTGTTCGGCCGAACACCGCGTATGCTCAGGCTCGATGCCCAAGTCTCCTCCCGGCACGTTTGTTAGCTGCTACTGGCACTCACTGTAATGCCGTAGCCATATTGGTGACTGGCATTACACTAATTGGCTGGCCGGATCGCGTCATCGGGTGCTATATAGAACATGGTGACACGTGGTTCGACTCAGTCTTAGTCAGGTTGAGTCGGCGCAGAAGGGACAGATAGTGAAGGGACAGGATTTTTTTTTTTTTAGGGTTTACTGTTGAAAGGTGTTAGAGACCCAAAAGTCCTTTTAAAGAGGACCTTTCACCTGGAAAAACATTGTGAACTAAGTATCCTGACATATACAGCGGCACCCAGGGATCTCACTGCACTTACTATTATCCCTGGGCGCCGCTCCGTTCTCCCGTTATGCCCTCTGGTATGTTCAGGGACTTGGTTATAGTAGGAGGAGACTTCTCTTGTTCTGCTGGGCGTTTCCTCATCCTAGGCTGTAGCGCTGGCCAATCGCTACAGCCTAGGAGGAGGAGACACCCAGCAGAACAAGGGAAGACTCCACCTACTATAACCAAGAGTCCTAAGTCTCCGCCTACTATAACCTACTGAGCAAAGATACCGGAGGACATAACGGGAGAACGGAGCGGCGCCCAGGGATAATAGTAAGTGCAGTGAGATCCCTGGGCGCCACTGTATATGTCAGGATACTTAGTTCACAATGTTTTTTCAGGTGAAAGGTCCTCTTTAAGGAGTATTGTTTTATCTGGCTGCAATATATATTATTAGCGCAACCTGTGCTAAATTGCGTGCAATTGTTTGGCCGCTGCTCACAGTGACACAACCTCTGCTGCATCTGTTGTGTTACATTTGCACATCCTAAATATCTGTGACATTCAGTGTAATTTATTTGCGCATACACTTACAGAACATGTGCTACTGTACGTGTGACATACTTTCAAGCATATATACCATTTAATATCCTCAAGGTGAGCAGTAAGGGATAGGGAAGTGGCCGTGCTGATGATGGTGCATGCAGAGGCCGTGGCGAGACTGTGCCTGCTGCCAGTGCTCTATTTTCAGTGCCATTAATTGATTTGGGCCTCTCGCCAAGTCTGCTTGAAGAGGGACATGAGGAGATCTTGTACACTGATTGCCAAACTCTTGAGTATCCACAGTCAGAAGAAGATGACGGTGTGGAATGGCAATTAGTGTTTCACAAGGTGGATGATGATGATGAGACACAGTTGCCAATAAGTCAATGTCAATTAGTGTCTCAAGAGGTCGATGATGAGGATGAGACACAGTTGTCAATAAGTGAGGTTCTTGTTAGGTCATCAAGTCAGGAGGATGACCAGAGTGAGGAAGTGGAGGAGGAAGTGGTGGACGATGAAATCACTGACCCAACCTGGGAAGGTGGCAAGCCGTGCGAGGACAACAGTTAAGAGAGGGAGGGATCCCCAGCACCGCAACAAGCTGGAAGAGGCAGTGGGGTGACAAAAGGGAGAAGGCGGGCCACACCAAACAGGCCTGTAACTGTTCCCCGGAGCACCCCTTTGCGGCAATCTCCCTTGCCAAAGGGTTCGAGTTCCACAGTCTGGCGCTTTTTTGAGGAAAGTGCGGACGATAAAAGAATTGTCATTTGCAACCTGTGCCGTTCCGAAATTAGCAGGGGCGTGAACACTAGCAACCTCACCACCATCAGTATGATCCGCCACATGGCATCAAAGCACCCTAATTGGTAGGCTGAACGCCTGGGTCTACAATAAGTGTCTGCGGTTCACATCACTGCCTCCTTTTCCCCTACGTGCTGGCCAATCCCCTGTCCAAGACGCAGGCCCGGATGCCACCTGCCCTGGACCTTCGCAAGCACCATCAGCTAGCACATCTACTTCTGTGTCGCAGTGCAGTGTACAGATGTCCATACCCCAGGCCTTTGAACAAAAGCACAAATACCCAGCCACCCACCCACAGGCCATAGCACTAAATGTGCACCATTCCAAATTGCTGGCCCTAAAAATTTTGCTATTTAGGCTTGTGGACACAGAGGCTTTCCGCGGCCGTCCCTCGTTATTCAGTCCCCAGCCGCCACCATTTTTGTGTCACTATTGTGCCTTCCCAGCCTTACCCCTGTATGTGTCCCTTACATCACCCGTGCCCTGACCAATGCAGTTATTCGGAAGGTCCACTTAACGACTGACACATGGACAAGTGCTTTTGACCAGGGACGCTGCATTTCCCTGATGGCACACTGGGTGAATGTTGTGGAAGCCGGGAGCGAGTCGTACCCTGGGATGGCACAGGGGCTACCAACGCCAAGGATTGCAGGCTGCAACCCCACCTTTCTCCTCCTCCACCTCCTCCTCCACTTCCACCTCTGAATTCTCATCTTGCAGCACCAGTCAGCCATCAGTCAGTAGCTGGAAGCAGTGTAGCACTGCTGTGGGGAAGCAGCAACATGCGGTGCTGAAACTAATTTGCTTAGGTGACAAACCAGACTGAGATGTGGCTCTTGCCACTCAACCTACAACCAGGCATGGTTGTGTATGATAATGGCCGTAACTTGGTGGCGGCTTTGGAGGTTGGCAAGCTCACACACATACCATGCCTAGCCCACGTGTTCAACTTAGTGGTTCAGCGGTTTCTCAAAATCTACCCCAATTTGCATGAGCTACTGGTGAAGGTGCGCCTTGTGCGTGCCCCTTTCCGAAAGTCACCTAAAGCTGCTGCCGGTCTGGCAACGCTGCAGCAGCGCTTGCAATTGCCAGCTCACCTACTATTGTGCGACATGAGTACATGCTGTAACTCCACGTTCCACATGTTGGCCAGGCTTTGTGAGCAGCAGAGGGCAGTAGTGGAATACCATCTGCAACATGGTCATCGCCTTTCCAGTCAGCTTCCACTCTTCACAAGCAATGAGTGGGCATGGATGTCTGACCTCTGTGAGGTTTTAGGCAACTTTAAGGAATCAACTATTGATGAGCAGCAGGGGTCATATTTGAATTTGCGATATTTCGTGAATATTTTGTAGAATACTCGGCAAATATTCACAAATTTGAATATTCGTTATATTTTAAATTTTTTTACTCGAAAAATCGGCAATGTAATGATCGCGTAATATGCGACTATTACTCGATCAATACAGGCGTGGGTCAAAAAGGAATATATGTTTTTTAGAATATTTGTCATTTTTTTCCCTCTGAAGTCATGATTCCTCCCTGCTTAAATTGCTTGACAGGCAACTTAACCATGGAGGAATCAGAACTTTAAATGGGAAAAAATGACAAATAATCTAAAAAACAAATATAGTGCTATATATTCCCACCCACGCCTGTATTGATCGCGTAATATTCGCATATTACGCGATCAATACATTGCTGATTTTTTCGAGTAAAAAAAAAGATGAATATTCTAAAAATGAATATATAGCACTATATTTGAAATATTCACGAATTCTCGAAGTTGCGATATTGGCGATAAATATTCGTAATTTGAATATTCGCGCTCAACACTAGAATCAACACAGATGGTGAGTGGCAATGTCGTTATTATCAGCGTAACCATCCCACTTCTGTGTCTTCTGAAATGCTCGCTGCTCACAATGAAGGCAGGCACTTTGCATGTGGAAGATGTGAAAATGGGGGAAGACAGTACACAGGGAGCTAGCGAGACCACTCTCAGTTTATCTTCTCAGTGCGAATTGGATAATGATGAAGAGGAGTAGGAGGAGCAGGAGACGGTTGCCTTCGCTACAGAGGGTAATACCCATAGCAGGTTTATTCCATCTGTTCAGCGTGGATGTGCTGAAGAGGATGAGGAGATTGGGAGTCATCCTCCTGATGAGGACAGCAAAGTCTTGTCTGTTGGGACTTTGGCACACATGGCTGACTTTATGTTATGCTGCCTTTCCAGTGACCCTTGCATTATACTCATTTTGGCCATCACCAATTACTGGTTGTTCACCCTTCTCGACCCCCGCTACAAAGAGAACTTCTCATCTCTCATTCCTGTGGTGGAGAGGACTAGCAAAATGGTGCAATACCAGAAGGTCCTTGTGGAAAAATTGCTCCAAAAATTTACAGCTGACTACGCTGGCAGCAGAGTACGTAGTTTCTTGGGAAAACGAGGAGGACAGACGAGGGGAACACACAGCATTTCCAACAGAGGCAAGTCAACACTTTCCAAGGCCTGGGACAGTTTCATGACACCCCGCCACCACCCTTACCCTTATGCGCGGCCTAGTGTCACAAGGAGGGAAAAGTTTTGGAAGATGGTGAAGGAGTATGTAGCAGACCATATCAGCGTCCTCAATTATCCCTCTGTGCCTTACAACTATTGGGTGTCCAAGCTGGACACATTGCACGAACTGGTGCGCTACACCTTGGAGGTGCTGGCCTGCCCTGCCGCCAGCGTTTTGTCAGAGTATTTAGTGCTTCTGAGGGCATAATAACTGATAAGCGCATCCGCCTAGCAACTGAAAATGCTGACAGGTTGACTCTTATTAAAATTAACAAGGCCTGGATTGCCCCTGACTTCTCTACTCCACCCGAGGAAAGCGGCTGAACATAAAGGCACTTTACAGTTGTGTTCAAAATTATTCAACCCCCAATGCTGTAAAGGGTTTGGGGGAATTTAGTGTACATTTGTAATTGTGTTCAAAATGAAATCTTACAAGGACTTTTTAAAGAACCAAATGCAACTAAAATGACATCAATTGTTTTTGTAATACAGTATTAAATGTTTTTTTTTTGTGATTTCTTCATTGACACAATTATTTAACCCCTTAAAGACTACCACTCTTAAGAACAGAGGTTCATTCACGTGTTTTCGATCAGGTATTGAAAACACCTGTGGATGTCAAGGAGCAGCAATCAAGCATAATAAGCACCAATTAGGTAGATTTAAAAGGACTGTGATGCTCAGCTCCTTCTAGACATTTACTGGTATATTTACAAACATGGTGAAGTCAAGAGAATGGTCCAGGAAGACAAGAGAAGAGGTGATTTCTCTTCACAGGAAGGGCAATGGCTATAAGAAGATTGCAAAGATGTTAAACATACCAAGAGACACCATAGGAAGCATCATTCGCAAATTCAAGGCAAAGGGCACTGTTGAAACGCTACCTGTTCGTGGCAGAAAGAAGATGCTGACTTCGACTGCTGTGCGCTACCTGAAGCGCAAATTGGAGAAAAGTCCCCGTGTGACTGCTGAGGAACTGAAAAAAGATTTGTCAGATGTGGGTACTGAAGTTTCAGCTCAGACAATAAGGCGCACACTGCGTAATGAAGGCCTCCATGCCAGAACTCCCAGGCGCACCCCCTTGCTGTCTCCAAAGAATAAGAAGAGTCGACTGCAGTATGCCAAAAGTCATGTGGACAAACCACAAAAGTTTTGGGATAGTGTTCTGTGGACTGATGAAACAAAATTAGAATTGTTTGGGCCCATGGATCAACGCTATGTTTGGAGGAGGAAGAACAAGGCCTATGAAGAAAAGAACACCTTGCCTACTGTGAAGCATGGCGGGGGTCAATCATGCTTTGGGGCTGTTTTGCTTCAACAGGTACAGGGAAGCTTCAGCGTGTGCAAGGTACCATGAATTCTCTTCAGTACCAGGAGATATTGGATGAAAATGTGATGCAGTCCGTCACAAACCTGAGGCTTGGGAGACGTTGGACCTTTCAACAGGACAATGATCCCAAGCATACCTCCAAGTCCACTAGAGCATGGTTGCAGATTAAAGGCTGGAACATTTTGAAGTGGCCATCACAGGGTCGGCTTGCGGGATGGCGGGCCGAACTGGATGGACGGATGTCTTTTTTCGGCCTTGTGTACTATGTTACTATGTTACACAGTCACCAGACTTAAAGAGGACCTTTTACCATAATTAAACTTCCAAAGCAACTATACAGGCATGTAGAGCGGCGCCCAGGGACCCCCCTGCACTTACTGTTATACCTGGGCGCCGCTCCGTTCTCCCGTAATTGCCTCCGGTATCTTTACAGTTAGGCTCCACCCAGGGGAACCTGCCGTCGGCTCATTCTCCCATGCTGCAGCGCTGGCCAATCACCACGCTCAGCCAATCACCACCTCTCAGGCTATGAGCTGAGCGCTGTGATTGGCCAGCGCTGCAGCATGGGAGAAGGAGGCGCCGGCAGGTTCCCCTGGGTGGAGCCTAACTGTAAAGATACCGGAGGCAATTACGGGAGAACGGAGCGGCGCCCAGGTATAACAGTAAGTGCAGGGGGGTCCCTGGGCGCCGCTCTACATGCCTGTATAGTTACTTTAGAAGTTTAATTCTGGTGAAAGGTCCTCTTTAAATCCGATTGAGAACCTCTGGTGGGACTTAAAGAAAGCAGTTGCAGCGCGCAAGCCTAAGAATGTGACTGAACTGGAGGCTTTTGCCCATGAAGAATGGGCGAAGATACCCGTAGATCGCTGCAAGACACTTGTGTCAAGCTATGCTTCACGTTTAAAAGCTGTTATAACTGGAAAAGGATGTTGTACTAAGTACTAAGATTGAATGTCACTTGGGGGTTGAATAAAACTGATAATGATGTGAGCACAGAAAAGACATTTGTGGTTATTTCATTATAAATGTTATGTTATATTTGTCTGACTTACAAGTGCCTCTTTGATTTAATTGTAAACAAGATGACTGAAATGATCAAAATCAATGTCAAACTGGCCAAAACACTCAATTTCAGTGGGGGTTGAATAATTTTGAACACAACTGTAAATGTTTATTTTATGGTATATTGAATACACTGTATTCCCATGCCCCTCTTCCACCACAAAAAAGGGTATATGGTTCAATCTTCCTTTTCTCATCCTCATCCTCCTCCTCCTTCATATCAACATGCTTATTAGGCTGCCCTTGCTCCTAATGTCTTCGACGGTCAGATCAGCAGCAGGCACTCTCCCCTAATGTTTTTGAGGGTCAGCTCAGCAGCAGACCCTTACCCCTAATGTTTTAGATGGTCAGGTCAGCAGCAGACCCTCATCCATAATGTTTTAGATGGTCATATTCAGCAGCAGACCCTCACCCCTAATGTTTTAGAGGGTTAGCTCAGCAGCAGACCTTCACGCCTAATGTTTTAGATGGTAAGATTAGCAGCAGGCCCTCGCCCCTAATGCTTTAGATGTTCAGATCAGCAGCAGGTCCTCGCCTCTAATTTAAAGGGTCACCAGCAAGCCCTTGCTCCTAATGTTTTTTGAGGGTCACCAGCAGGCCATCAATCATAATTTTTCAAGGGTGTGTATGATGCCCTCCTTTATGTGTAATAAAAGGTGTATTGGAGTGCCGGTTCCTTGTAATTTTTGGCAGCCCTTTCACTTTGTTCATAGGCTTTATGAGTGTATGAGTCCCACTACCTGAACAATTGTACCACAATGTGAATGAGGCCCTCCTTTATGTGATATTCATGTTTTAGGGAGAGCACCCGAGCATCCCAAAGTGTTCTACTCGAGCACCAGAGCACTTTGATGCTCGATCATTACTAGTAGATACCTAAACCATAATAAATTAGTTATATTCTCTCTTTGTGCTAATTCAAAAAACGAAAGTACTTCTCCCTTGCTCACCACTTGTGAAAGATAAAGAATATTATTTCTTTGCCAATACTGATCCCCTCCTATTTCATCTAGGACTTGTAGTTAGTAGTTATGCTAAATGGGTGTACAACATAAGGATCCCTTTATTCCCAGTCATCCTCTAACAGTGTGCCAGGACCTACTGAACAGTTTCCTTGTCTCAGCACAATCCTGGCGCATACTAGATAACTGCCCGGATTCGAGTAGAGTTAACATGTTATCATAATCCGATCTACTCACCAATAACCTACATAGTGGGTTTTTATTCCAGTGGCAAAGTAGCCATAGTTGTGCAGATATAAAATAGCCCTTAAAATATGGAAGGTTCACCCCTCCTTTTTCGCTTAGGCTTATATAGATGTTGCAGTTTAAGTCTTACACGCTTTCTTCCCCACAGTAGGTCACTGATGATTCTATCAACTAGTGTAAATACATTATCGTCTATCCATACTTGGGAATTCCTGAGAATATAAAGAAACTGAGGTAAAATCACCATCTTAGTCAAAGATATTCTATCATATCTAAATAGAGGAAGTCTGAGCCATATTGCCATTTTGGATCTCAATTTGGTTTTCAATGGATTTAAATTGAGATGGAGAAAGTCTTCAATCTTGGCAGAGATCATCATGCCCAAATACTCAAAAGACTCAAAAATCTTCAATAAAGGGGCCCCTCTCTGAGAAGTTCAAATCTATCTACAGGCATAAGATGTTTTTCAACCAATGAATATCAAGACATGATACTTCCCCAAAGGAATTAACTAATTGAATAACTCTTGGGACTATTAGATTAGTACCATTTATAAAAAATAAGATGTCATCCGCATATATAATGAAATTCTAATGTCCCAAATCCTTCAATCCTAGGGTTTTGCCTTACCATTGCTGCCAAGGGTTCAATATAGATGTCAAAGAGTAATGGGGAAAGAGGATACCCTTGACGGGTGGTTCTACTCAAGGAAAAGCTCTCTGTCAAACTCCCATTAATGTTCAAACTAGCCTTAGGGGACTTATACAAAAGCTTGAACATATTTATAAATCTGGCCCCAAATCCCATTTTCCCTAAAACCCTTCAGATTAATCTCCACTCCACTCTATCAAAAGCCTTAGAGGCATCAAGAGACAGGATGGAGCTGGAGACCCCCCGGGAAGACTGTAAATTTGCAAACAAACAATGGAGATAGTAATGTGTACATTTATTCAGAATTAAGCCATTCTGAACAGGATGGATAATTTATTTAATAACCTTAGCAAGTCTCATAGCCAAAATACTTGAAAAAAAGCTTCATATCGGTATTTAGTAGGGAAATCAGTCTGTAGGACTCCATATCCAAGGGGTCTTTGCCTTTTTTAAAATATTAATACTATCATAGCTTCTAACATTGAATCAGGAAGGATACCATCCTCCAATGATTGATTAAACACCTTCAGTAACCATGGGACACGAACCTCCCTGTATTTACAATAAAATTCATATGGGAATCCATCTGAACCAGGGGAAGAATTACCCGAACCAGCTTTTAAAGCTGCCTCTAACTCATGAGAGGAAAAGTCAAGATCAAGATATTTATCTTTGACTATCCTTAAGAACCGATAAAATGATAGAATCCAAATAGGTATCAAACATTTCATCTGAAATATTTTGATCTGATTTATATATCTTGGCAAAATACCTAACAAATGTCAGTTTTATATACTCCTGATCTTCGACTGCGCTTTATCCAGGAGTAAATTGGAATATTTCTGACTTGCCTTCTCCATACTTTCCCTATTTTCTACTGTTTTATTTCTGGAGAATTCAATCGTGGCAGCTGCCAATGCTTCCTTAAAGTCCCTCTCTTTTATACCATTTATACCATATTCCTTTCTTAAATTAGATATATTACTAACAAATACCCCCCTCTTATAGGCCTTGAATGCATCCCATACTAATTGAATACTTGCTGAGTTATAATTAATATCCCAAAATCGGATCATATCCTGCTCCATCATATCATGATTGTCCATTAAGGAAATCCAGTGAGGATTTAACCAAAAGGAGGTCTCCCCCTACCTTTATTATCCACCATGGATACCCCAAGAGAGAACGGTACATGGTCCTATAGAGCCCTGGCTTCATATTTCATCTGCTTAATACATATCAAGTGATCTTTATATATCAGAGCCAGGTCTATCCTGGACATAGAATTTCCAGACTTTCTTACACAGGAGTAGGCTCTCTTCTCCCTCCCTACCAGGCCCCATATATCAATAAAACCTAATTCCTGACAAAATCTTGCCAGGGGAGACCCTTGTAGAGGAACCTGCTTATTACCCCCCGCCCCATTGAAAACCTATCAATCATTGGGTTAATAACACAGTTAAAGTCTCTGTTAACTATTACGGGGCATTCAGGCCAACAATGTATGAAAGTTAGCAAGGAATTAAGTACTTCAAGAGAAAAGTGTGGAGGGATATAAACAAAAGCCAGAATACATTGCCTTCCAGCAAGCTTCGCATAAAGAAATACTTATCCTTTGAACTAATGGAATAAAAACAAGCATATTGATACAAAAGAGAACGTCCGCTGAGATTTATTACATAACGTCCTGGAAGCCTTTCCTTCTCGTGTGAACTAAGTCCTATGTCAAGTGCCGACTGCTTTCTACTTTGATTAGTACATTACGAGCACACCACCTAAGTCTAGATCCTGAGGTTGCACTGTGTGGTTATATATGGTTCACACACCAGACAGTGTAGCCCCTCTTAAAGCCTGTGTTGTGTATATAAGAGTGGGTTGTACACCCCAAGATTTTAGAGATTTATCACCAATAAAATTATTTTCAGATTTTAACGTTCCCCTCAGGCTTAGTTAGTTATATTGATTATGAATGATCCAGAACTCAAACTCCTCTAGAATAACTAGAGAAGATAGAATGATACGTCTGCACGGCCCAGCCTCTATCAAGCCGCATAGTCGTTTCCCCAGTCAAATGGGTCTCCACTAGGCACACAATTGCTGGTAAATGGATCTGAACTAGATCAAGGATCGCTTGTCTTTTAAGCCTATCACCAAGTCCCCGCACATTTCACGTTAATATTTAAATTGACATTCAGTCAACCAATCAAGACCTGAAAGTAAAAAAAAAATTTGAAGAATAATGGGACCTCCCCACATCCTCCTCGAAAGACATGCATCGCATTCACTCCCACGTCCCCCCTAACCATCCCTGTAAACTACATCCCACTCCCCCCCCAGAACCCAACCCTACACCCCTTGATCCGCCACCTTCTTGGGACAGATCTCTTGCCTAAGACCACCTAACCTCCTCCCTCCATCCTGCCACCAAAAAAACACTCAGATATTATTCCAGTTGTGCCAGTCTACTACAAGATCAGGAGACTCAAAAAAATTTGCCCCACTGTTAAAAATTATTCTCAATTTAGCTGGAAAAGCAAATGAGTATATAATGCCCTTTTCACAAAGTCGTCTCTTAACCTCAGTGTAGTTATGTCTCTTTTCTTATTTAGAAAAATCTGGGTAAAAGGACAATCTATTTCCATTATATAGGATAGGGGGGCACACTCTTGCCCTTCTCAGGATCATATCCCTTTCTCGTGAGAGAGGTATCTTTGCAAGAAGTATCTGTGGATACCTCCCAGGAGTAGATTTACCCCCTGGGACCCGATGGACCCTTTCCACACCAAAAAATGGCGAGAAGTGCTCCTTCCCAAACTTCTCCAAAATTAAAGTCTGTAACATATCTCCAGGGTTATCCCCTTCCATGCCCTCTGGTAGGCCCATAATTTTCACGTTATTTTGCCTAGACCTATCTTCCAAATTCACCATCTTTTTGTAAGGGTGTTACCCTCCGATCTCAGTGTGGTGATTTTGATTTTAAACATTTTGGCATCTTTCTCCAAAACCTCCACAGCTTTTTCTATGGTGGTTTTAGAGACATAGTCTCTTATCAAGACCACATCTATCTGGATTGCCCCGAGTTAAAATATCTTTTATTAACTCTCCATTTTATGGCAGCTAAGATTTCTTTCAATGGAGAGGGTTCATCTTTAGACAAAACATTTTCATCATCTCTCTCCACCCCTGCCTAATGAATATCGTCCCCTCTATATCCTCCATTCTGGTTTTGCCCTTTTTTCTGTATCAGGTCATGGAATCCCTTCTGACCAGCCCTGGTAGTTAACACTTTTGGGGATTTCAATTTTTTTTTTAATTTTAGCAGAATCAGAGACTTTCTGGTCTGTTTTGGCGGTTGTGTGCTCAGCAGAGCGCATATTTTGCTTGGGGGCAATTCTTCTTCTACATCCTTCTCTTTTTCCCCTCTTTTCTCTCTGGTTTTCCTCTTCTTCTGGGATTTTTTTCCTTTCTTTCATTCCCCCTCTCTCTGTTCTCCTTTTCCTTCTCTCCATCCTCTCTCTTCCCTCCTGTCCTTCTCCCCTTATCCTCTCTCCTTCCTCTCTTGATCTTTCTTCTTACTTCACTTTAATTAGCTTCTTTATTTTGTCATTCTAAAACTCTCCCACTTATTAAAGCCAGCCCCACTGCCAGATCAGAACAGCCTTGTTGTATACAAAGTTCATCCACAGCCATCAAGCTTGAGACTTAAATACAATTCAGGGGAGCAGGGTGGGCAATATATGACTGAAGCTGGAGGATTAGTTACACGAGGGTCGGAGCAGTGGTTACCGAGAGTTTGGAGATCGAGGAGATGATTACAAGGAGCAGGGGGAGGGTAGATCACACATGAAGGCAGGGGAGTACAGGAAGGAGTGCAGGTTGATAACTTCAAACCTGCAGCCAGACACCCGCAGGCACCAGGAACCAGAGGAACGAAGCGGCAGAAAGCAGGGCAGTCCGGTGTTCTAACAAAAATCCTTACTTCGTGAAAATACCTTACCCCTCGTGACTTCCTGGGGTGTGCTCCTCAACTTCCGGGGGTGTGCACCTCAGCGCAAGCGCACTACCACGGCACGGGTAACTTAAAATTACAGGGAGCACTGACTCACGGACTCCGCACATGTGCCCTCAGGGGTAAGGAGATCTGACAGTCTTTTCTCCTTACCCTCACACTACGCATGCGCAGATTGTGAAATCTCCTTACCCTCACAAGGGTTAGGGTTAGGGTTTAGGATTAGGGTTAGGGGTTAGGGTTATGCGCTCCAATATGCTGCACCCACCCACCACCCCCAGGATGGCTAATAGTGCTGGGAGCAAAAGGAGATTTCACAATCCGCACTTGTGCAGTGTGAGGGTAAAGAAAAAATACCGTCAGATCTCCTTACTCCTGAGGGCGCACGTGCGGTGTACGTGAGTCAGCGCTACCTGTAATTTTATGTTATCAGCTTTGTAGTGCGCTTGTGCTGAGGCGCTCACCCCCGGAAGTTGAGGCGCACACCCCCGGAAGTCACGAGGGGTAAGGTATTTTCACAAAGTAAGGATTTTTGTTAGAACAAACACTGGGTCAGTATTAGAGTCAGGGGAGCAGAGGCAGACGAAATAAGATGGCCCCAAAGCAACAAAAAACACACAGAAGGTCTGGAGGAAGACTCTGGAGACAGGAGGGAAGATGGTTAAGACCTGCAAGTCGGACACAGCATGGAGCGACAGCTCTTCAAACCTTAGTCCAGATAGCAAAGAACCCTGGAGCGGAGGACCAAGGAGCATGGAAATCCGTCAGCAGCCATCCACAGGGTACTGAAAAGAAGCAGAGAATCATGAGGCGTGGAGGGCGTTCTGGAGGTCCTATACCGGGTTCAACAGAAGTGGATCCCTCAGATCAACAAGACAGGGCATAACACAGCATACATCACACAGCATGGCGAGGGAGGCGCTCATGAGGAGAACCCCTTTAATTCATAACTTCCAACAGGAATAATAAAAGAAATGGTACAACATACAGTCATAAGAATAGATGCCCCAGAAACGTTATGCAAGTTGTTGCCAGGACAGACATGTCAGGAGAGGTTACAGGTCCTAGAAGTGTGAGTGGTCAGATGATGAGGATGTATGAGATATAGTGTAGAATAAAAAAAACTACAGCCTGCCTCTTTGATCCATGGACGTCACCAAATAACATTACTTGTAATTACTTAGATTGGGAAAGCACATGCCAATCAAATTCTTCTTTAGTTCTTAGACCTAGCTGTTGGATCTGGAGGAAAGCACCTCAAACCTTATTCTATTAATTAATTAGCCATGAGATAAATGCAGGAGATTACGATAAATGTGCTTGCTGGTTATTATGGTTATTATATTTTCTTATTTGTTATAAAAGAAGGAACGCACCGGTGAGCTCAGCAACACCAAAAGACCCGGAAGACCACGGAAAATAACTGTGGTGGATGACCAAAGAATTCTTTCCCTGGTGAAGAAAACACCCTTCACAACAGTTGGCCAGATCAAGAACACTCTCCAGGAGGTAGGTGTATGTGTGTCAAAGTCAACAATCAAGAGGAGACTTGACCAGAGTGAATACAGAGGGTTCACCACAAGATGTAAACCATTGGTGAGCCTCAAAAACAGGAAGGCCAGATTAGAGTTTGTCAAATGACATCTAAAAAAGCCTTCACAGTTCTGGAACAACATCCTATGGACAGATGAGACCAAGATCAACTTGTACCAGAATGATGGGAAGAGAAGAGTATGGAGAAGGAAAGGAACTACTCATGATCCTAAGCATACCACCTCATCAGTGAAGCATTGTGGTGGTAGTGTCATGGCGTGGGCATGTATGGCTGCCAATGGAACTGGTTCTCTTGTCTTTATTGATGATGTGACTGCTGACAAAAGCAGCAGGATTAATTCTAAAGAGTTTGGGGCAATATTATCTGCTCATATTCAGTCAAATGCTTCAGAACTTATTGGACAGCGCTTCACAGTGCAGATGGACAATGACCCAAAGCATACTTCGAAAGCAACCAAAGAGTTTTTTAAGGGAAAGAAGTGGAATGTTATGCAATGGCCAAGTCAATCACCTGACCTGAATCCGATTGAGCATGCATTTCACTTGCTAAAGACAAAACTGAAGGAAAAATGCCCCAAGAGCAAACAGGAACTGAAGACAGTTGCAGTAGAGGCCTGGCAGAGCATCACCAGGGATGAAACCCAGCGTCTGGTAATGTCTATGCGTTCCAGACTTCAGGCTGCAACTGACTGCAAAGGATTTGCAACCAAGTATTAAAAAGTGAAAGTTTGATTGATGATTATTATTCTGTCCCATTACTTTTGGTCCCTTAACAAGTGGGAGGCACATATGCAAACTGTTGTAATTCCTACACCGTTCACCTGATTTGGATGTAAATATCCTCAAATTAAAGCTGACAGTCTGCAGTTAGAGCACATCTTGTTTGTTTCATTTCAAATCAATTGTGGTGGTGTATAGAACCAAAAATGTTAGAATTGTGTCGATGTCCCAATATTTATGGACCTGACTGTAGGGCAGTGATGGTGAACCTTTTAGAGACCAAGTGCCCAAACTGCAACCCAAAAACCAACTTATTTATCACAAAGTGCCAGCACTACAATTTAACCTGAATACTACAGTCCAATAGTATATCTTCCATGTACTTTATCACTTAGGCCCCTTTACACGAGCGAGTTTTCTGTGCGGGTGCAATGCATGATGTTTTCACGCATCAGTTCTGCAATGCATGAAAAATGCAGCATGTTCTATATTCTGCGTTTTTCACGCAGCCCTGGCCCCATAGAAGTGAATGGCGCTTCAGTGAAAAATCCATTGCATCCGCAAGCAAGTGTAGATGCAATGCGTTTCTCACTGATGGTTGCTAAGAGATGTTGTTTGTAAACCTTCAGTTTTTTATCATGCGCTTGAAAAACGCATTAAAACGCATTACACCCGTGTGATAAAAACTGAACAACTGAACGCAATCACAGACAAAACTGACTGAACTTGCTTGCAAAATGGTGCGAGTTTCACTTAACGCACCCTGACGCATCAGGACCTAGTCCGTCACGCCAGTGTGAAAGGGGCCTTAGCTATAATAGCCTGCCTACAAGTGCGCTGCTGTTCATAGTACGCAATGCACTGATGAATGGCAGGAAAAGTCTAGGACATATTGGTACACCATAGGCTTTTTCCAGGGTGCGGGAGCCCACAAAGAGGGCTCTGAGTGCCACCTCTGACACCCGTGCCATAGGTTCGCCATCACTGGTATAGGACCTTAAGTACCCTTTTTTTTTAAGAGTCCATTATTGCCAGATCTGGGGCCCACCGGAGGATCCTCTAGTACTCTGGTGGGTCAGTCTTACCCTGATTTTGACTCCTTTGGAACCAGACAGCGGAAGCAGTAGCTATTTCCTCCAGCCATACAGCACGCTGGGAACCTCAGAGCACTGATCAGTACAACAGGTCTATATTATTCACCATAGTGATCTTTTGTTTGTTTTGTTTATTGTGGGTTTTACACTATCTGCCGACACCTTTCTATTTTAATAAAGGGGCTTAGACAGAAATACAAAGCTTAAATAATAATACGGCAGGGAGAGTGGAGAGCAGAGTATTTCAGGTGGGTGACAACCTGACTGATTGTCACCATCCAACGTCTAATCCAATGTCCAGGATCCTGACATTGTGCCTTGCGGTAGGTCCAGCTGCTCACGACTATGCCAATACATTGCTTATTTTGTATTAAACTTAAAGACAAAATATTCTACATTTTTCAAAGCAACACCTGGATCTGAATAGTTTGGTAGTAGCACCACCTGCTGTTCCTTTCCTTATTTCTCTGGCCATCTCGGTAACATCAGTGAGGTAGTTGCACATGCCCAGTTACATCTTGCTACCAGCTATATCTAGCTATATCTTTGTTACAAAGAAAAAGCTGCAAGAGAAAGGGCACGCCTTCGAGAAAGGACACACCCACTGAGCTGTGACACAGAGAGGTGTCACCAGACCCTGATTTTATGAATAACTTATGCTGTTTGCTTAGTTGTCACTGGGCGTGTATAGTGTTTCTGCATTTAGTAGCAAGTAACTGTTGGGAACAAATTGTGCAGTTTGTACCATACCAATAAATTTTCCGATCTAGTGCACTCTTTATTAAAGGGGTTATCCAAGACTATAAAAAGTCCCCCATATACCGGGCCCCTCACAATGAATCTACTTATCTGGCTACCTGCTCCCTGAGCCGCTCCTGGTCCCCGCAACGCCTCCCTAGCGTCACCTGTTGCGGGGGAGGCTCGTCCCCATCCCTGCCTGGCATTGGCTGCTCCCCCCCCCCCCCCCCCGACACCAGATGTTTTCCAGGAGACCAGCAGCGACGCAGGGAGCAAGGAGCTAGGTGAGTACATTCATTGTGAGGGGCCTGGCATATGGGGGACATTTAATTGTCTTTGATAACCCCTTTAAATAGGTTATCTCATGGAAAAAACTTAAATCAGACATCATATAGTACATGATAATCTTTAACATAGTATTATGGACTGGACTGGACTGTTTCTCGGGTTTGCACAAACTCTGCCTGCCCCAAACTCATCCTGTTACTGACACAAGTTTTGCTTGATCTCTTGGTGCTTCACACTAATGTCTCTGACCTCTGTGAATCAGCTGTCAACCACACCAGGACTACTCCAGGAGGTAGCAGTCTGGTGGCTCCCCTGCAGGGAAGTCTACATCCCTATATAGGGGTTTAGGGGTGAACTCCAGGGGGCTGACAGGATATTGATCTTAGGTTCAGGCCAAAGTCAAACTGGTTGGATGATGCATTGTTTACATACCCATTGTATGTAACACAAAGTGAGAACCAGCCCTGTACCTAACATAGTTCTAGAATTCTCCCCATTCATTGCTCCAGGTGCTCTGCTAGATTCGATATGTCCTTTCCACTGTAGTCCTCTCACAGTAAAACTATAAGAGATTAGGACTGTGTCCTTTCTACTGCAGCTCCCTCCCTGTCACAGCTCGGGGGCATGTTCTTTTGGCTGCAGTTCTCTCCCTGTTACAGCTCAGTGGGCATGTCCTTTCTGCTGCAGCTCTCCTTATTTAACTGTTGCAGCTTCTAACACTAGATATGGCTTGTAGTAGTTGAAGGATGGAACTGAGCTTATGAGACCATTCTCATGCAGCTCAGTAGGTGGACATGCATAATGAAGTAAAGAGAAAATGTCACATACTGGAGCATTTTCGTAACAGAAAGCAAATTACTAAAGTAATCAGTTTTTTATGCATTATTTATATTAAGATAATGGCGACACAACATATATCCTTTAAGTATAAGTATTGTATCTGTGCAATTCAATGTTTCCTTCATCTTCATTTCTCCAGTAGGATCAATATTATCAAGGCACAAAGCCGGAAATTATATCACTTTTTATATTTAATTTGCATCAGATAAATAAAAACAAATGCTTATACTTATATTAGCATTCCCTGCCATCCAGCAAAACATATGGGAAATTAAGTCAGATCTGCATTTTATGAGGTATAAAGCAAACATTTTGTTTTTCATATGCATCAGCTAGGATTGTTGATTCTCATAATTGTGCAAATACAGTGTATTAGATTTTATGTTTGGGTATGTTGTTATATACATCAGTCAGTTATGTAAAGCTACTAATTAAGATGTGATTGCAATAAGTGATTTTAATTAGTTTATTACAGCTTGCAGTTGGAGTGAATTTTGTTGAGCTTTCCTACAGATGATGCGCTTATTACTCCTGTAATAGTCTGCACTTACATATCTGTATGACCTGGTTCGTTGAGAAAAAATAATAAAAGGAGAACGTACAGGCAGTAAAAAATGTTTATTGATTAAAAATAATTTATGCTTTTTTGCGCTATTACAAGCTATGTGTTGCAATGACGGTTTGCCAACCTAACCAGGCTTGAATGCAGAATGATTAAATGGTGGTTGGACTAAACCGATCAGCCATAACATCAAAACCACCAGCCATATTGTGTTGGCCTTCCACAA
Organism: Bufo gargarizans; assembly: GCF_014858855.1. Taxonomy (NCBI): domain Eukaryota; kingdom Metazoa; phylum Chordata; class Amphibia; order Anura; family Bufonidae; genus Bufo; species Bufo gargarizans. Next base: position 414,285,048 of record NC_058084.1, read on the forward strand.
GCCACCAAAACTATTTGGATTTGTATAGAAATGAAATGCACAACATATTGGAGATTATTCAGTATTATGTTTTTTTAGAAGTTTGAACAGTACTATAGCAGCTCCATAGTGGGATCAGACATGAAAGGCTGGCCTTTGCTCTCTACAAACATCAATGAGCTTTGGGCGCCCATGATCCTATTCCCGGTTCACCAGTTGTCCTTCCTTGGACCACTTTTGGTAGGCCCTGTCCACTGCATACTAGGAGACCTCACAGTATTCTAGTCATATAGCCATTATGATTTGGCCCTTAGGTCCTTATGCTTACCCATTTTTCCTACTTCCAAAACAACAACTTCAAGAACTGATGGTTCACTTGCTGCTTGCTATTTTCCACTGCTGGACAGGTGTCCTTGTAATGAGGTAATCAATGTTTTTGACTCTGATCAACTTGTTACATACATCTGTCTACATTTGCCTAAACAATCATCAGGGTCATCCCAGGCAGTCTAACCAACTCTTAACACCAAATGCAGTGTGAATTTATCCTAATTTTGTCAATATTGATAATAAGGATATGACATCCTCTGTTCCAAAATCAGTTGACCAGCCAATATCACTCCAGACCTGGTGCAGACCTGTGAGAGGCCTGAGAAGATCTGACAGACTTGCTACACGTGAGTCTACCTGACAGATTGTTCTGTTTCTCTTTGTTGTGGTTTTGGGCACCTCCCCACAGGTTCTGCTCATTCGCTATTTAGTGGAACTATTTATACCCATCTCTCACTATAGCCCTTACGGTTTATATTTCCTTCTGGAGTTCTCAGCTGGTGTTTGGTGGATCTCCTGCTCCCCTTCCATCTTAAGCTAAGTCCTATTCCTTCCCTCTTGTTGTGTGTTCTGGCTAGGCCTCAGGAAGACGCTGGTTCCTGCACCTTGCGCTAGAAACTGGTTGTCTTATCTCCAGCTCAGTAGCTGAGGGTGTGCTTCAGTTTCAGCTAGGCTTAGGTTTGAGCGCATGAGCACTTCCACCCTAAGGATTTGCTCATGTTGTCAGCAGTCAGGGAAAGGCTCAGGGATTGTCAGGTGGTGGCCTTTCCCTGTTCCCTAGCTTTGGAGCCTAGTCTGGTGTTTTGTTGCTTTTGTTGTATTTGGTTTGCTTCCCTTAAAATGCAATAATCACCAACCTACACCTAGAAAGCTTAGGAGACAGTGGGTTAACTTCAGTACAACAAATGTATGACCCGTTTGCATCATTACATTTCCCCCACCTATGAAATCCCCCATTGAGACTTCTTCAAGTTCTTGAAAATATGTGACTTTTTGCATAAATACCTTGAAAGTCTGAATATTGACTCATCAATCCTCAGGTTTGTCAGCTAAGCTAATTCCAAAGCTAAGTGTCTCCCAGAGTATAGTTTAAAAAATTAATTACCAGATGACCCCTTTAATGTCAAAGGGGGATTGGGAATTTTACCTGGTGGTGCTAAAGAAATGCCTGGTTGTTCCATGCAGATGCTTTTAACCTGATGGTGCTAGAGACTTGCATGTTTTTTCTTTGCTGATGCTTGTAACCTGATGGCGCTGGAGACTTGCATGTTTTTTCTTTGCTGGTGCTTTTAACCTGATGGTGCTAAAGAAATGCATGTTTGTTTCTTGTGGATGCTTTTAACCTGATGGTGCTGGAGAGCTGCAAGTTTACTGGTCTCCATTTACCAAACATTTGTCCATATTCCATTTTGTGAATTTGGCACACAGTCTTTAAATATGATGTGCCATTACTGCCAACCTATCATTTCCAGATTTTATGACTATGCCCCAGTATCTATTTATCCCCAGTAAATGCTGAATGCAATTTACTTCTAATGCAGTAGATTTTTGATTTGTTTTTAATTAAGATTTGTCATTTTTCCCTTAATTAGACTTATGTAAAGTTTAGCCACTTGAATTAATTACATTTTGATTCTTTGCTTCTGAGACCAGGCCACGAATTGCAACAGTTTTTCCATCCCCGTTCTTATTTATCAGCCAGAAGTTAGAGGAATTTGCTGCAAATCTATTATCAAAAAAATCTATTATGCAACAGAACAGTGAATGTATGCACGCAGGTTACAATTTTCAGCATCATTTACCCTAAGCCACACAGGAACGGAGATATATAAATTGATATTCAATGATGACCTTTATTAGAAGATGTGACAGCTATAAAGCAGGAGAGAAATATCGCAGCTCAGAGGATAGAATTCATTAAAAGGAAGAGACTTCTGTTATTCTTATGTATTAAATTTAGCCAAGTGTTATTTTTATTGGAGCTGCTCCCTTGACGGACAACCTTTCAACATTGGATAACAAACGGTTTCTGCTCCTTGGGATTGAAAATCATCTTCTCTGTATGTACACCTCTATGCTGCACGCTGAGGGTGTGTATGTGTTTGGTGTACAATGTCTGCAATCTTTCATGTTACTTGTACAGAAATTCTTTTTTTCTATTGGCTTTTCCATTGGGTCTTAACTGATGCTTTGGTATTGATAAAGCCATGAACTGAACGTAGTATCATTACAGCGCATCGTATATTTACTGCAGTGGTAAATTGATCCAATGTCCCTGAGGTTTATTACATGGAAAAATCAAAAGAATGTACCATTACATCTTCAAAATGCCATGTACATATAGGGATTACGTGGATGGATTTAACTTCTCATCAAGGACTTTCTTCTTTCTCTCCACGCTTAGATGTCTTCTAACTACAGTAGACCATGAGATATAATTATCTGTCCATCTACCCCACAGGTAGTTTCACACAGTTACAGTGTTCAAAAAACTTCAAAAAACACTTTGTTTCTTTTCTGTAACCTTTAATTTATGTAAAACTGTAGGGAAAAGAGGATCTATCATAAAGGAGGCAGGAAGGCAATGCCCCGGGCAATCTTCAGAAAGCTACACCACGCTTTAGTTTTAGATTTATAAATTTAATCTGCTTAATCTTTTATTATTTTGCACAGAGCCAGGCTTTATTCTTAAGGAACATTAAAAGATATGCTTTGCTCACAGAGCCAATAGCATGTCATTCCCCAGCAATGATCCACTGTTGACAGAATTAATCACAATTCGCCAGAAAAACATCACAATAACCAGAAACAGATGTGATTACTATTGCTACATTTCTCGCTAGATTATGGATCCTCTGTGCCAGGATTGGTTTTGCAATGACTAGACTAGGGGGCCGGAGCTAAGGAATCTTCATAGATTTCAAACCCTTAGCCTATGCAAGACGGTATGACCTTGTCCAGTAAGATTTCCAGCTCTCAGTCCCCCTCAAAAATCACTCATTGGCAATGAGATAGCTGTTAGAGGTGCCGAATAGTCAGGAAAGTCGCCAAGGGAGAAGATGAGACAAAGATGTAATCTGAGGACATGGCAGAGGTCAGAACTAAGAGAAAGACTACAGGCGTTGACATTACACCTAGAGGCTCTACTCTCTCTGCAACTTCCGCACCCTCTCCACTTTGATTGACCTGATCAGGAAGTGAAAATATCTTCATGCCTGGCTCTGTCAATCAAAGTGCAGAGGGTGCCACAGTTGCAGAGAGAGCAGAGCCTCTAGGTGTAACAGCAATGCCCCCGTTGCACCTAGATTCTCATTTGCATAAATGTAAGCTTAAATTTCTCAGCAATGCGGGCACATCATGGGACCAACGCAGATGTCTTCAGCTGCCAAGTGCACATGCAACAAGTAAGCCAGTTTCATAGGCACAGATCTGCAGACAGGTGCCCTTTAAAGAAGAGACATATTAGAGATATAATGTATTTTAAACTGGCTTCCCACAAACAAAATGTATCAGCTACCCTAAGGATAGGTGATACATGTTAGATTACTGGGGATCAGAGAAGTGTGGAGAGGAGGTGAACCATGTGTATTTCAGCTCAACATCATATATTTATAACATATTATACATATGTATTGGAGATGTAGAAGCAGTTAGATGATAGCGAGGAGGCATGGGGGAGTCCAGATCCACTACTAGTGATTGGTGGACGTCCAGTAGTTGAACCTCCATGGATTTAACATTTATTACCTATTGTATGAATATTTCATATATCATTAGTGGGGGAAAAAAATCTTTACTTTTCAGAAAATATATAGTTAAGAACAATTGAAATACATGCTTATTTTTCCTCATGAAGACAATGGAAAAGCCACTGACAGTGTGTAAAAATCAATTTGTTATGAAAGGATATCATTTTAACATCTTTGAATTTAGCTTTTATAAATAGCTAAGGCTTTGACTTTCCGGAAGACAGGAAAGATAATTGGAAGACGATTGATTTTATTTCATGAAAGTTTCTTTGGAGATTGTTTTCATAGCTTATCAATATTTCCCTTTTCCCTTCGAGCACATGTGAACGATTCAGCGGTGGAACCGTCTCTTCAAAGCCTCATTACATAATGTTTTCTATATTGAATTGCATTTCACATTCTGCATTTTTTGACGAACTTTTATGTGCTTGGTTACATCTCTATTTGACGAGTGCAAAAACATGTAAACAAATTGAAAAGCAACTTGACAATGTTCTTTTATCTTTTAAGGGCTTTGATCAATAGGTCTTTCAGTGTTTATTGGGCTCTTGTGGTTTTTAGAATATTATTTCATTTTACAACATATTTTAGTGGTTTAACTATTAAGAAGACACATTAATACATGTTTTTGACACAGAAAACTGATATCCACAGAACTGGGTTAAATGCATGTTTAACCGATATATAGAATGATATGCAAGAAAGCTAATTAATACATACACTGATGAGTAGTGTTGAGCGCGAATATTCGAATTGCAAATTTTTTTCTCGAATATCGCAATTTCGAGATTTCGCGAATATTTAGAATATCGTTCTATATATTCGCGAAATCGAATATTCGTTTTTATTTTTTATTTTTTTTTATTGTTATATTTTTTTCTTTCCCACTTCCCTAAAGTTGTTCTTACCTGTCCTTTGGATTCCTGGCTTCCTGGCTGCTCCAGTCAGTGCCCGCACTGCTATATTCCACATTAGTTAATTCTAGCCTAATAAGGAATATAGCAGTGCTAAGTTGAAACCGCCATGCGATTATTTCGAGTTATATTAATCGCATCGCGATTTCAACTTTTTGCGTATATTCTTAATATTGCTCTAACTTTGTCTTTTAGAATATTCGTAATATTCTAAAAGACGAAGTTAGAGCAATATTACGAAATTTCGTAAAATACACATATTAGCCTAGCCATAGTCAATTAGCATAGGAACGTTGCCTTATACTATCAAAAGAAATAATCGCAATACGCGATTAATTAAATCGCATATTATTCGCGATAATTGGAATAATTGCGAATATTCGATTTCGACGAATATAACACGAATATTCACTCGAATATTCGCGAAATATCGCAAAATCGAATATGGCACCTCCCGCTCATCACTACTGATGAGCAAAAGGGTAACAATGTTTTAAAGTTTTGACTTTCAGGCTCCATATCTCACCATCCACTACAGCATCAAATGTGAGACTACCAATCATCTGGGCTATCTCATACATAAATTTAGCATATGATTAGTTATGCAGATTCTTGTCATGTAACTGCATTGTTACTGTTCTGCTCCTGGTGGAGGAACAATCTATTTCCTCTTGTACAGGTCCTTCTAAAAAAATTAGCATATTGTGATAAAGTTCATTATTTTCTGTAATGTACTGATAAACATTAGACTTTCATATATTTTAGATTCATTACACACCAACTGAAGTAGTTCAAGCCTTTTATTGTTTTAATATTGATGATTTTGGCATACAGCTCATGAAAACCCAAATTTCCTATCTCAAAAAATTAGCATATTTCATCCGACCAATAAAAGAAAAGTGTTTTTAATACAAAAAAAGTCAACCTTCAAATAATTATGTTCAGTTCTGCACTCAATACTTGGTCGGGAATCCTTTTGCAGAAATGACTGCTTCAATGCGGCGTGGCATGGAGGCAATCAGCCTGTGGCACTGCTGAGGTGTTATGGAGGCCCAGGATGCTTCGATAGCGGCCTTAAGCTCATCCAGAGTGTTGGGTCTTGCGTCTCTCAACTTTCTCTTCCCAATATCCCACAGATTCTCTATGGGGTTCAGGTCAGGAGAGTTGGCAGGCCAATTGAGCACAGTAATACCATGGTCAGTAAACCATTTACTAGTGGTTTTGGCACTGCGAGCAGGTGCCAGGTCGTGCTGAAAAATGAAATCTTCATCTCCATAAAGCTTTTCAGCAGATGGAAGCATGAAGTGCTCCAAAATCTCCTGATAGCTAGCTGCATTGACCCTGCCCTTGATAAAACACAGTGGACCAACACCAGCAGCTGACATGGCACCCCAGACCATCACTGACTGTGGGTACTTGACACTGGACTTCAGGAATTTTGGCATTTCCCTCTCCCCAGTCTTCCTCCAGATTCTGGCACCTTGATTTCCGAATGACATGCAACAGTCCAGTGCTGCTTCTCTGTAGCCCAGGTCAGGCGCTTCTGCCGCTGTTTCTGGTTCAAAAGTGGCTTGACCTGGGGAATGCGGCACCTGTAGCCCATTTCCTGCACACGCCTGTACACGGTGGCTCTGGATGTTTCTACTCCAGACTCAGTCCACTGCTTCCGCAGGTCCCCCAAGGTCTGGAATCGGTCCTTCTCCACAATCTTCCTCAGGGTCCGGTCACCTCTTCTCGTTGTGCAGCGTTTTCTGCCACACTTTTTCCTTCCCACAGACTTCCCACTGAGGTGCCTTGATACAGCACTCTGGGAACAGCCTATTCGTTCAGAAATTTCTTTCTGTGTCTTACCCTCTTGCTTGAGGGTGTCAATGATGGCCTTCTGGACAGCAGTCAGGTCGGCAGTCTTACCCATGATTGCGGTTTGGAGTAATGAACCAGGCTGGGAGTTTTTAAAAGCCTCAGGAATCTTTTGCAGGTGTTTAGAGTTAATTAGTTGATTCAGATGATTAGGTTAATAGCTCGTTTAGAGAACCTTTTCGTGATATGCTAATTTTTTGAGATAGGAATTTTGGGTTTTCATGAGCTGTATGCCAAAATCATCAATATTAAAACAATAAAAGGCTTGAACTACTTCAGTTGGTGTGTAATGAATCTAAAATATATGAAAGTCTAATGTTTATCAGTACATTACAGAAAATAATTAATTTTATCACAATATGCTAATTTTTTGAGAAGGACCTGTATACTACAAATTACAACCTGCTCTCACAGTCCCTAATAGCTCAGTGTTATATTATTCCCAAGAAAAAGGTCACTGGTTCAAATCCAGGAGCAGCCACGAAGAAGATTTCCCAAGAACAGAGAAACAGCATCAACCAGCTCAATAATAGTGGTATCTCTGTTGGTTGTGGGTTAGAGAAGACACTAGTAGCTTGTGATGAGGCAGAACTTGGTTTACTCGTGTGCATTAAGTTCCAAACATACAAGACATTTCAGCAAACTGTAACAGCAGCCACCTTAGTATAAAGAGAGAGAGAGAGAGAGAGAGAAAGAAAAGTTTTTCAGATATACACAACTGGTAACCTTTAGGGATGAGCGAACTCGAACTGTATAGTTCGGGTTCGTACCGAATTTTGGGGTGTCCGTGACACGGACCCGAACCCGGACATTTTCGTAAAAGTCCGGGTTCGGGTTCGGTGTTCGTCGCTTTCTCCGCGCTTTTGTGACGCTTTCTTGGCGCTTTTTGAAAGGCTGCAAAGCAGCCAATCAACAAGCGTCATACTACTTGCCCCAAGAGGCCATCACAGCCATGCCTACTATTGGCATGGCTGTGATTGGCCAGAGCACCATGTGACCCAGCCTCTATTTAAGCTGGAGTCACATAGCGCCGCCCGTCACTCTGCTCTGATTAGCGTAGGGAGAGGTTGCGGCTGCGACAGTAGGGCGAGATTAGGCAGATTAACTCCTCCAAAGGACTTGATTAACTGATCGATCTGCAGCTGTGGATCATTGAGCTGCTGATCCTCAATTGCTCACTGTTTTTAGGCTGCACAGACCGTTTGTCAGTCACATTTTTCTGGGGTGATCGGCGGCCATTTTGTGTCTTGTGGTGCGCCAGCACAAGCTGCGACCAAGTGCATTTAACCCTCAATGGTGTGGTTGTTTTTTGGCTAAAGCCTACATCAGGGTGAAGCTGTCACACCAAGTGCATTTAACCAGCAATAGTCTGTTCATTTTTTGGCCATATACAAAATCAGGGGCAAGCTGCGCCTGTCACCAAGTGCATTTAACCCTCAATGGTGTGGTTGTTTTTTGGCTAAAGCCTACATCAGGGTGAAGCTGTCACACCAAGTGCATTTAACCAGCAATAGTCTGTTCATTTTTTGGCCATATACTAAATCAGGGGCAAGCTGCGCCTGTCACCAAGTGCATTTAACCCTCAATGGTGTGGTTGTTTTTTGGCTAAAGCCTACATCAGGGTGAAGCTGTCACACCAAGTGCATTTAACCAGCAATAGTCTGTTTATTTTTTGGCCATATCCCAGTCTAATTCTGTCACTAAATCCATACCGGTCACCCAGCGCCTAAATACTAGGCCTCAAATTTATATCCAGCTAAATCTGTCCCTAGTGCTGTAGCTGGGCGAGTTATTTAGTGTCCGTTCAAGCACATTTCTTGTTCTGGGTTGAAATACAATTCCCAATTTAGCAATTTCATAATTTAGTGGTTTCTGCTATATCAGAGCTATTTGAAATCTATCCCTAAAAGGGTATATAATATTCAAGGTGCACATTGGGTCATTCAGAATAACTTCACACACACCCGCTACTGTGTATTTCCAAGTCTAATTCTGGCACTAAACCCATACCTGTCACCCAGCGCCTAAATACTAGGCCTCAAATTTATATCCCGCTAAATCTGTCCTTAGTGCTGTAGCTGGGCGAGTTATTTAGTGTCCGTTCAAGCACATTTCTTGTTCTGGGTTGAAATACAATTCCCAATTTAGCAATTTCATAATTTAGTGGTTTCTGCTATATCAGAGCTATTTGAAATCTATCCCTAAAAGGGTATATAATATTCAAGGTGCACATTGGGTCATTCAGAATAACTTCACACACACCCGCTACTGTGTATTTCCAAGTCTAATTCTGGCACTAAACCCATACCTGTCACCCAGCGCCTAAATACTAGGCCTCAAATTTATATCCCGCTAAATCTGTCCTTAGTGCTGTAGCTGGGCGAGTTATTTAGTGTCCGTTCAAGCACATTTCTTGTTCTGGGTTGAAATACAATTCCCAATTTAGCAATTTCATAATTTAGTGGTTTCTGCTATATCAGAGCTATTTGAAATCTATCCCTAAAAGGGTATATAATATTCAAGGTGCACATTGGGTCATTCAGAATAACTTCACACACACCCGCTACTGTGTATTTCCAAGTCTAATTCTGGCACTAAACCCATACCTGTCACCCAGCGCCTAAATACTAGGCCTCAAATTTATATCCCGCTAAATCTGTCCTTAGTGCTGTAGCTGGGCGAGTTATTTAGTGTCCGTTCAAGCACATTTCTTGTTCTGGGTTGAAATACAATTCCCAATTTAGCAATTTCATAATTTAGTGGTTTCTGCTATATCAGAGCTATTTGAAATCTATCCCTAAAAGGGTATATAATATTCAAGGTGCACATTGGGTCATTCAGAATAACTTCACACACACCCGCTACTGTGTATTTCCAAGTCTAATTCTGGCACTAAACCCATACCTGTCACCCAGCGCCTAAATACTAGGTCTCAAATTTATATCCCGCTAAATCTGTCCTTAGTGCTGTAGCTGGGCGAGTTATTTAGTGTCCGTTCAAGCACATTTCTTGTTCTGGGTTGAAATACAATTCCCAATTTAGCAATTTCATAATTTAGTGGTTTCTGCTATATCAGAGCTATTTGAAATCTATCCCTAAAAGGGTATATAATATTCAAGGTGCACATTGGGTCATTCAGAATAACTTCACACACACACCCGCTACTGTGTATTTCCAAGTCTAATTCTGGCACTAAACCCATACCTGTCACCCAGCGCCTAAATACTAGGCCTCAAATTTATATCCTGCTAAATCTCTCGTTAACGCTGTCCTGTTGTGGCTGGGAAAGTTATTTAGTGTCCGTCAAAGCACATTTTTTGTTCTGGGTTGAAATACAATTCCCAATTTAGCAATTTCATAATTTAGTGGTTTCTGCTATATCAGAGCTATTTGAAATCTATCCCTAAAAGGGTATATAATATTCAAGGTGCACATTGGGTCATTCAGAATAACTTCACACACACCCGCTACTGTGTATTTCCAAGTCTAATTCTGGCACTAAACCCATACCTGTCACCCAGCGCCTAAATACTAGGTCTCAAATTTATATCCCGCTAAATCTGTCCTTAGTGCTGTAGCTGGGCGAGTTATTTAGTGTCCGTTCAAGCACATTTCTTGTTCTGGGTTGAAATACAATTCCCAATTTAGCAATTTCATAATTTAGTGGTTTCTGCTATATCAGAGCTATTTGAAATCTATCCCTAAAAGGGTATATAATATTCAAGGTGCACATAGGGTCATTCAGAATAACTTCACACACACGCTTCTGTGCATTTCCAAGTCTAATTCTGTCACTAAATCCATACCGGTCACCCAGCGCCTAAATACTAGGCCTCAAATTTATATCCCGCTGAATTTGAATACAATACATTGGGCCAAATAATATATTTGTTGTTGTGGTGAACCATAACAATGAGAAAAACATCTAGTAAGGGACGCGGACGTGGACATGGTCGTGGTGGTGTTAGTGGACCCTCTGGTGCTGGGAGAGGACGTGGCCGTTCTGCCACATCCACACGTCCTAGTGTACCAACTACCTCAGGTCCCAGTAGCCGCCAGAATTTACAGCGATATATGGTGGGGCCCAATGCCGTTCTAAGGATGGTAAGGCCTGAGCAGGTACAGGCATTAGTCAATTGGGTGGCCGACAGTGGATCCAGCACGTTCACATTATCTCCCACCCAGTCTTCTGCAGAAAGCGCACAGATGGCGCCTGAAAACCAACCCCATCAGTCTGTCACATCACCCCCATGCATACCAGGGAAACTGTCTCAGCCTCAAGTTATGCAGCAGTCTCTTATGCTGTTTGAAGACTCCGCTGGCAGGGTTTCCCAAGGGCATCCACCTAGCCCTTCCCCAGCGGTGAAAGACATAGAATGCACTGACGCACAACCACTTATGTTTCCTGATGATGAGGACATGGGAATACCACCTCAGCATGTCTCTGATGATGACGAAACACAGGTGCCAACTGCTGCGTCTTTCTGCAGTGTGCAGACTGAACAGGAGGTCAGGGATCAAGACTGGGTGGAAGACGATGCAGGGGACGATGAGGTCCTAGACCCCACATGGAATGAAGGTCGTGCCACTGACTTTCACAGTTCGGAGGAAGAGGCAGTGGTGAGACCGAGCCAACAGCGTAGCAAAAGAGGGAGCAGTGGGCAAAAGCAGAACACCTGCCGCCAAGAGACTCCGCCTGCTACTGACCGCCGCCATCTGGGACCGAGCACCCCAAAGGCAGCTTCAAGGAGTTCCCTGGCATGGCACTTCTTCAAACAATGTGCTGACGACAAGACCCGAGTGGTTTGCATGCTGTGCCATCAGAGCCTGAAGCGAGGCATTAACGTTCTGAACCTGAGCACAACCTGCATGACCAGGCACCTGCATGCAAAGCATGAACTGCAATGGAGTAAACACCTTAAAACCAAGGAAGTAACTCAGGCTCCCCCTGCTACCTCTTCTGCTGCTGCCGCCTCGGCCTCTTCTGCTGCTGCCGCCTCGGCCTCTTCCTCCGCCTCTGGAGGAACGTTGGCACCTGCCGCCCAGCAAACAGGGGATGTACCACCAACACCACCACCACCACCTCCGTCACCAAGCGTCTCAACCATGTCACACGCCAGCGTTCAGCTCTCCATCTCACAAACATTTGATAGAAAGCGTAAATTCCCACCTAGCCACCCTCGATCCCTGGCCCTGAATGCCAGCATTTCTAAACTACTGGCCTATGAAATGCTGTCATTTAGGCTGGTGGACACAGACAGCTTCAAACAGCTCATGTCGCTTGCTGTCCCACAGTATGTTGTTCCCAGCCGGCACTACTTCTCCAAGAGAGCCGTGCCTTCCCTGCACAACCAAGTATCCGATAAAATCAAGTGTGCACTGCGCAACGCCATCTGTGGCAAGGTCCACCTAACCACAGATACGTGGACCAGTAAGCACGGCCAGGGACGCTATATCTCCCTAACTGCACACTGGGTAAATGTAGTGGCAGCTGGGCCCCAGGCGGAGAGCTGTTTGGCGCACGTCCTTCCGCCGCCAAGGATCACAGGGCAACATTCTTTGCCTCCTGTTGCCACCTCCTCCTTCTCGGCTTCCTCCTCCTCTTCTTCCACCTGCTCATCCAGTCAGCCACACACCTTCACCACCAACTTCAGCACAGCCCGGGGTAAACGTCAGCAGGCCATTCTGAAACTCATATGTTTGGGGGACAGGCCCCACACCGCACAGGAGTTGTGGCGGGGTATAGAACAACAGACCGACGAGTGGTTGCTGCCGGTGAGCCTCAAGCCCGGCCTGGTGGTGTGTGATAATGGGCGAAATCTCGTTGCAGCTCTGGGACTAGCCAATTTGACGCACATCCCTTGCTTGGCGCATGTGCTGAATTTGGTGGTGCAGAAGTTCATTCACAACTACCCCGACATGTCAGAGCTGCTGCATAAAGTGCGGGCCGTCTGTTCGCGCTTCCGGCGTTCACATCCTGCTGCTGCTCGCCTGTCTGCGCTACAGCGTAACTTCGGCCTTCCCGCTCACCGCCTCATATGCGACGTGCCCACCAGGTGGAACTCCACCTTGCACATGCTGGACAGACTGTGCGAGCAGCAGCAGGCCATAGTGGAGTTTCAGCTGCAGCACGCACGGGTCAGTCGCACTACAGAACAGCACCACTTCACCACCAATGACTGGGCCTCCATGCGAGACCTGTGTGCCCTGTTGCGCTGTTTCGAGTACTCCACCAACATGGCCAGTGGCGATGACACCGTTATCAGCGTTACAATACCACTTCTATGTCTCCTTGAGAAAACACTTAGGGCGATGATGGAAGAGGAGGTGGCCCAGGAGGAGGAGGAGGAGGAGGAGGAGGAGGAAGAGGGGTCATTTTTAGCACTTTCAGGCCAGTCTCTTCGAAGTGACTCAGAGGGAGGTTTTTGGCAACAGCAGAGGCCAGGTACAAATGTGGCCAGCCAGGGCCCACTACTGGAGGACGAGGAGGACGAGGATGAGGAGGAGGTGGAGGAGGATGAGGATGAAGCATGGTCACAGCGGGGTGGCACCCAACGCAGCTCGGGTCCATCACTGGTGCGTGGCTGGGGGGAAAGGCAGGACGATGACGATACGCCTCCCACAGAGGACAGCTTGTCCTTATCCCTGGGCAGCCTGGCACACATGAGCGACTACATGCTGCAGTGCCTGCGCAACGACAGCAGAGTTGCCCACATTTTAACCTGTGCGGACTACTGGGTTGCCACCCTGCTGGATCCACGCTACAAAGACAATGTGCCCACCTTACTTCCTGCACTGGAGCGTGATAGGAAGATGCGCGAGTACAAGCGCACGTTGGTAGACGCGCTACTGAGAGCATTCCCAAATGTCACAGGGGAACAAGTGGAAGCCCAAGGCCAAGGCAGAGGAGGAGCAAGAGGTCGCCAAGGCAGCTGTGTCACGGCCAGCTCCTCTGAGGGCAGGGTTAGCATGGCAGAGATGTGGAAAACTTTTGTCAACACGCCACAGCTAACTGCACCACCACCTGATACGCAACGTGTTAGCAGGAGGCAACATTTCACTAACATGGTGGAACAGTACGTGTGCACACCCCTCCACGTACTGACTGATGGTTCGGCCCCATTCAACTTCTGGGTCTCTAAATTGTCCACGTGGCCAGAGCTAGCCTTTTATGCCTTGGAGGTGCTGGCCTGCCCGGCAGCCAGCGTTTTGTCTGAACGTGTATTCAGCACGGCAGGGGGCGTCATTACAGACAAACGCAGCCGCCTGTCTACAGCCAATGTGGACAAGCTGACGTTCATAAAAATGAACCAGGCATGGATCCCACAGGACCTGTCCGTCCCTTGTCCAGATTAGACATTAACTACCTCCCCATAACCATATATTATTGGACTCCAGGGCACTTCCTCATTCAATCCTATTTTTATTTTCATTTTACCATTATATTGCGATGCTACCCAAAGTTGAATGAACCTCTCCTCTGCCTGTGTGCTAGGCCTAAATATATGCCAATGGACTGTTGCAGTGGTGGCTGACATGAAGCCTGATTCTCTGCTATGACATGCAGACTAATTCTCTGCTGACATGAAGCCAGATTGTCTGTTACGGGACCTCCCTCCTCTGCCTGGGTGCTGGGCCTAAATTTATGACAATGGACTGTTGCAGTGGTGGCTGACGTGAAGCCTCATTCTCTGCTATGACATGCAGACTGATTCTCTGCTGACATGAAGCCAGATTGTCTGTTACGGGACCTCTCTCCTCTGCCTGTGTGCTAGGCCTAAATATATGCCAATGGACTGTTGCAGTGGTGGCTGACGTGAAGCCTGATTCTCTGCTATGACATGCAGACTGATTCTCTGCTGACATGAAGCCAGATCCTCTGTTACGGGACCTCTCTCCTCTGCCTGTGTGTGTGCTGGGCCTAAATATATGCCAATGGACTGTTGCAGTGGTGGCTGACGTGAAGCCTCATTCTCTGCTATGACATGCAGACTGATTCTCTGCTGTCATGAAGCCAGATTGTCTGTTACGGGACCTCTCTGCTCTGCCTGTGTGCTAGGCCTAAATATATGCCAATGGACTGTTGCAGTGGTGGGTGACGTGAAGCCTCATTCTCTGCTATGACATGCAGACTAATTCTCTGCTGACATGAAGACAGATTCTCTGTTACGGGACCTCCCTCCTCTGCCTGGGTGCTGGGCCTAAATATATGCCAATGGACTGTTGCAGTGGTGGGTGACGTGAAGCCTCATTCTCTGCTATGACATGCAGACTAATTCTCTGCTGACATGAAGCCAGATTGTCTGTTACGGGACCTCTCTCCTCTGCCTGTGTGTGTGCTGGGCCTAAATATATGCCAATGGACTGTTGCAGTGGTGGCTGACGTGAAGCCTCATTCTCTGCTATGACATGCAGACTAATTCTCTGCTGACATGAAGACAGATTCTCTGTTACGGGACCTCCCTCCTCTGCCTGGGTGCTGGGCCTAAATATATGCCAATGGACTGTTGCAGTGGTGGGTGACGTGAAGCCTGATTCTCTGCTATGACATGCAGACTAATTCTCTGCTGACATGAAGACAGATTCTCTGTTACGGGACCTCTCTCCTCTGCCTGTGTGTGTGCTGGGCCTAAATATATGCCAATGGACTGTTGCAGTGGTGGCTGACGTGAAGCCTCATTCTCTGCTATGACATGCAGACTAATTCTCTGCTGACATGAAGACAGATTCTCTGTTACGGGACCTCCCTCCTCTGCCTGGGTGCTGGGCCTAAATATATGCCAATGGACTGTTGCAGTGGTGGCTGACGTGAAGCCTCATTCTCTGCTATGACATGCAGACTGATTCTCTGCTGACATGAAGCCAGATCGTCTGTTACGGGACCTCTCTGCTCTGCCTGTGTGCTAGGCCTAAATATATGCCAATGGACTGTTGCAGTGGTGGGTGACGTGAAGCCTCATTCTCTGCTATGACATGCAGACTGATTCTCTGCTGTCATGAAGCCAGATTGTCTGTTACGGGACCTCTCTGCTCTGCCTGTGTGCTAGGCCTAAATATATGCCAATGGACTGTTGCAGTGGTGGGTGACGTGAAGCCTCATTCTCTGCTATGACATGCAGACTGATTCTCTGCTGTCATGAAGCCAGATTGTCTGTTACGGGACCTCTCTGCTCTGCCTGTGTGCTAGGCCTAAATATATGCCAATGGACTGTTGCAGTGGTGGGTGACGTGAAGCCTCATTCTCTGCTATGACATGCAGACTGATTCTCTGCTGTCATGAAGCCAGATTGTCTGTTACGGGACCTCTCTGCTCTGCCTGTGTGCTAGGCCTAAATATATGCCAATGGACTGTTGCAGTGGTGGGTGACGTGAAGCCTCATTCTCTGCTATGACATGCAGACTGATTCTCTGCTGACATGAAGCCAGATTGTCTGTTACGGGACCTCTCTCCTCTGCCTGTGTGCTAGGCCTAAATATATGCCAATGGACTGTTGCAGTGGTGGCTGACGTGAAGCCTCATTCTCTGCTATGACATGCAGACTAATTCTCTGCTGACATGAAGCCAGATTGTCTGTTACGGGACCTCTCTCCTCTGCCTGGGTGCTGGGCCTAAATTTATGACAATGGACTGTTGCAGTGGTGGCTGACGTGAAGCCTCATTCTCTGCTATGACATGCAGACTAATTCTCTGCTGACATGAAGACAGATTCTCTGTTACGGGACCTCTCTCCTCTGCCTGTGTGTGTGCTGGGCCTAAATATATGCCAATGGACTGTTGCAGTGGTGGCTGACGTGAAGCCTCATTCTCTGCTATGACATGCAGACTAATTCTCTGCTGACATGAAGACAGATTCTCTGTTACGGGACCTCCCTCCTCTGCCTGGGTGCTGGGCCTAAATATATGCCAATGGACTGTTGCAGTGGTGGGTGACGTGAAGCCTGATTCTCTGCTATGACATGCAGACTAATTCTCTGCTGACATGAAGACAGATTCTCTGTTACGGGACCTCTCTCCTCTGCCTGTGTGTGTGCTGGGCCTAAATATATGCCAATGGACTGTTGCAGTGGTGGCTGACGTGAAGCCTGATTCTCTGCTATGACATGCAGACTGATTCTCTGCTGACATGAAGCCAGATCCTCTGTTACGGGACCTCTCTCCTCTGCCTGTGTGTGTGCTGGGCCTAAATATATGCCAATGGACTGTTGCAGTGGTGGCTGACGTGAAGCCTCATTCTCTGCTATGACATGCAGACTGATTCTCTGCTGACATGAAGCCAGATTCTCTGTTACGGGACCTCTCTCCTCTGCCTGTGTGTGTGCTGGGCCTAAATATATGCCAATGGACTGTTGCAGTGGTGGCTGACGTGAAGCCTCATTCTCTGCTATGACATGCAGACTAATTCTCTGCTGACATGAAGACAGATTCTCTGTTACGGGACCTCCCTCCTCTGCCTGGGTGCTGGGCCTAAATATATGCCAATGGACTGTTGCAGTGGTGGCTGACGTGAAGCCTCATTCTCTGCTATGACATGCAGACTAATTCTCTGCTGACATGAAGACAGATTCTCTGTTACGGGACCTCTCTCCTCTGCCTGGGTGCCGGGGCCTAAATATCTGAGAATGGACTGTTCCATTGGTGGGTGACGGGAAGCCAGATTCTCTGCTATGGAACCTCTCTCCAATTGATTTTGGTTAATTTTTATTTATTTAATTTTTAATTTAATTCATTTCCCTATCCACATTTGTTTGCAGGGGATTTACCTACATGTTGCTGCCTTTTGCAGCCCTCTAGCTCTTTCCTGGGCTGTTTTACAGCCTTTTTAGTGCCGAAAAGTTCGGGTCCCCATTGACTTCAATGGGGTTCGGGTTCGGGACGAAGTTCGGATCGGGTTCGGATCCCGAACCCGAACATTTCCGGGATGTTCGGCCGAACTTCTCGAACCCGAACATCCAGGTGTTCGCTCAACTCTAGTAACCTTAACATACAGTGCCATCTACTGGTCAAGTGATAATAATACACAATACTGTATATGGTACATGCTGTTGCATCCCCAACACCCCTTCTCAACGGCAATTATGCGACAATCAGTCTCTTTTGTAGAAATTAATGACGTTACCTTGGCAAAGATTTGGTGAGTGCGTCTGCAGTCATCTCCTTTGATGGACAGTACTGGATGTTGATAACTCCTTGTTCTTGGATGTCCCTGAGCAGATGATATTTTACATTAATGTGCTTGGTTCTTGGGTTAATCTTCTCAGAGCGTGTAAGATTTATGCATCCCTGATTGTCTTCAAAGATGGGTGTGGGTTGTGAAATATTCAGTTCCATGTCTAGTAGAAGTTGACAAATCCAAATGGCTTCTTGACATGCATGTGCTGCTGCTGTGTATTCCACTTCAGTTGAAGAGAGTGCAACAGTCACTTGTTTACGACTAGACTAGCTTATTGTTCCTTGTCCATACTGGTAGATGTAACCACTTGTAGATTTGTGGTCAGTGGTGTCTCTAGGTCAATCGGCATCCACATATCGAATCAGTTTGGGGTTTGACGATGCTGGAAGTCGCAGCTTCATCCGATTTGTTCCCTTTAGGTACTGCATTACCCTCTTTACTGCGTTCCAGTCGCATTGACATTGTGTTGCGACTTTCCTGCAAAGTATTCCCACTGCTATGGCGATCTCTGGTCTTGTCAGGTAGTGAGTAATGTTCCCCAAATCTTTAATTTCAAAATTTTGTTTCAGTTTGTGAACTATTTAGTCATGGTAACATAGTACATAAGGCCGAAAAAAGACATTTGTCCATCCAGTTCTGCCTGTCTTCCTGCAAGTTGATCCAGAGGAAGGCAAAAAAAAATCCTATGAGGTAGAAGCCAATTTTCCCCACTTTAGGGGAATAAAAAATTCCTTCCCGACTCCAATCAGGCAATCAGAATAACTCCCTGGATCCTAAACGGCTGATAACTCCGCCGTCCGTGCGCCTCTGCCCGCCCGTTTACTCCCCTCCCCTGTCCCTTTCCACTGCCGCTGTGCGGTACAAATCGTAGCGGGCGCATGCGCAATGCGATGCCCGCTCCTGGCAGGGAATCGCAATACCTATTGCGCATGCGCCCGCTACGATTTGGACCGCACAGCGGCAGTGGAAAGGGACAGGGGAGGGGAGTAAACGGGCGGGCAGAGGCGCACGGAGGGCGGAGTTATCAGCCGTTTAGGAGGTGCCTGCCTGGGGCTCCGAGGATTGAGAGACCGCCCTGGGCACTTGAGAGGGCTCAGAAGATAATCTTATAAGTTCGTTTTCTGCAAATTGAAAAGTCCGTTTTCTACCACAAAGGTACCGTTTTTATGTTCTGGCTGGATCACATAACCCTATTTTAACGGTCTAACATGCTAAAATGTGGTGACAGACTCCCTTTAAGCCCATAGATGCTCTTTTGCAGTTTGCATACAAGGTTCTTTTTATTCTCAAATCCTGGTGGCTGTTCCATGTATAGATCCTTCTTGATGTATCCATACAGAAAAGCAGTTTTGACATCTAGGTGCTTCACTTGCATTCCCTTTCCGGCAGCAATGCTAAGGAGTGTTCTTATGGTGGAATGTTTCACAACTGGAGCAAATGTCTCATCGTAATCTTCTCCAGATTTCTTGGAGTATCCCTTGGCAACTAATCTTGCTTTGTATCTATAGATGTTTCCTTCTGCATCGCATTTCACTTTTAAAAGTCCATTTGCTTATCATAGTTTTGTGACCAGGAGGGAGTTCTGTTAGTGACCAGGTTTTATTTTCTTGAAGTGATTTTATTTCTTCTTCAGCTGCTTTTCTCTACTGATTGGCTTCCCTTCTTGGCAAAGTTTCTATGTCTTCCCAGGATGTTGGCTCCTGTGTTTGTTGTGTTTTAGCAGCTTATGATAACCTGCGGGGTGGTATCCCTTTTGTCATCCGAGAGGATCTTCTGATTTCTTGTTGTTCAGTGGGTTCTACTGGATTGTTGACTGTAAGTTCCACTTCTTGTTCTGGCTCTTGTCCTGCTTCGCATGGGTCAGTGTTTCTTGCTGATTCGGCGCGCAAATCCTCTCCACGTTTTTCAAGAATTGTATTATCTGGTGCTTCACTTTCATCAAATTAAACACTGCGGCTTACTGTGACCCTGTTTGTCTTTGGACAAAGGATTCTGTATCCCTTATTCTGCTCACTGTAGCCCACCAAAATGCCTTCTATGGCTTTGTTATCTAACTTGGAGTGTTTCTCACTTGGAATGTAGGCATATGCTTTATAGCCAAACACTCTGATGTGCCCTACGTTAGGTTTTGATCCATTCCACATTTCATATGGTGTACTTTCAATAGCATTTGATGGGAGCCTGTTTTGTAGCAATGTTGCAGTCATTGTTGCTTCTCCCAAGTATTTGTTATGTAATGCAGCGTCTGAAATCATACATCTGGTCATTTCTACAAGAGTGCGATTCTTTCTTTATGCTACGCCATTTTGCTCAGGAGTGTATGGTACAGTTGTTTGGTGTATAATACCTTGTTTCTTTTGGTATGATTCCATCTCTGTACTCATATATTCCCCTCCATTGTCAGTGTGTATTATTCCAGGTTTCCTTTGAAACTTGTTGCTTGTCATAGCTACAAACTCTTGAAGTTTTTCTAATGTCTAACTTTTGGTGTATCAGTTCCATGGGTTTAGTAGTTTTTCTCTGACTGGTCTGTGGAAGAGAGGTTCGGGTGGCCTTTGCTTTGATGCAACACGTGCACTTGCTGAGTGTGTGGCAAGACAATATTTCTGTGGCTGCTCCTGGATTTGAACCATTGACCTT
This sequence comes from Bufo gargarizans, assembly GCF_014858855.1. Taxonomy (NCBI): domain Eukaryota; kingdom Metazoa; phylum Chordata; class Amphibia; order Anura; family Bufonidae; genus Bufo; species Bufo gargarizans. The sequence goes on from NC_058084.1 coordinate 414,305,691, forward strand.
TTGCTTGGGAATCAACCTAATAACACACTGAGCTATTAGGGACTGTGAGAGCAGGTTGTAATGTGTAGTATACAAGAGGAAAAAGATTGTTCCACCATGAGGAGCAAAACACTAACAATGCAATTACATGACAAGAATCTGCATAACTAATCATATGCTAAATAGTTGCAAGTCCAATTTATATATGAGATAGCCAAGATGATTGTCTATAAAATAGTAGATGGTGAGATATGGAGCCTGAAAGTCAAAAGTTCAAAACATTGTTACCCTTTTGCTCGTCAGTATAGATAAAGGCTGTTGGCCATTTTATGGGCAAATATCAGAAAAGACAATAAACTATGAAGTTATACTGTTAAAAATATGTTTATATGACACCCCACAGTACAAATAATAGCCTCTTGCTAGTGTTGAGTGAACTTACAATTTTCAAGTTTGGCGTTCGGGTTATCTAAGAATTCAGTAATGGATTCCGTTACCACAGACCATATTGTTGTTCTATGACGGCATGCAGCACGGAAGCCTACAAAAGGCATTCTGTATTGCATTCCGATATAATAGAATTCCATACTATGAAAGATGGCGGTGGTTACATGATTTATCCATGTGACCGCCCCTTTGGCAGTTGCCACTTTTACCCAGGTGCTGAACATGTCTATCATTTGCAGCACTACATTGGTATTGTGGTGGTAGTTTTACATTTTAGTGGATTTTGTAAATGTGCAGGCTCCCTCCTCTCCTTTATGTGTTTTTATTTTTTGTGACATTATGAATTTTTTAAGTAATCAATGAAATCGATAGGTACTATTGTATATTACACTGGTGTGATTTTTGCATTTGGGCCTTTTGTGGTGTTGCATGATAATCATTCGGCTTATGTTGTAATTAACTACTCCAAGTTTGCGGCCTCGTGATTTCCTGCCCCAAAGTCCGAATCAGATGAGGAGCATTTAAAAGTGATTCCATTTTTCTTTATGATCTGACCTGTATGAGCTTGAAACACTTAGGGTCCATTCACACATCCGTTTTTTCTTTCCTGATCTGTTCCGTTTTTTCAGGAACAGATCTGGACCAGATCTGGACCCATTCATTTTCAATGGGTCCTGAAAAAAATCTGACATTGTGCTGTCCGTTTTTTTTCAGGACCCATTGAAAATAAATGGGTCCAGATCTGGTCCAGATCTGTTCCTGAAAAAACGGAACAGATCAGGAAAGAAAAAACGGACGTGTGAATGGACCCTTACCCAAACTTTTCAGGCTGTAGTATTTTCTACTTGTTTCTGAAACACAAGCAGATACAAGATTGTGAGGAAACCCCATTTAAAGGGGCACTTCTATAAAAAAAAAATTTTTTTATCACATATTAATAACCTATTTGTGAATATTCTATCATGTAATTCTTCTTACAAAAACAGGTTGGATGGATTATAGTTTCTCTTTATATTCTACTTCCTGTCCTGTTTCTTTAAAGGGGTTGTCTGTTTTCAAAAGGAAACCGGACAGTTCTGGGGATCTACCTGTAATATAAAATAGATGATTTCTTACCTCACAGATACCATGCCACAACAGTTCTTCAGGCAGGGCTCTGTTTTCCCGGCTGACCACCACAGACAGTCGCTGTCCTCAGCGGTTCACTGAAGAGACAGATGATTGCTGCAGTGGTCATGTTTTGTCAAGATGACATCACTGCTGCATCTGAGAAATCAGAGCCCTGGTGGGGAAATCAAAGAGGCGGCATGTGGTCGGTCAGACAAGCAATCGTCTATTCTTTATTACAGTTTCCTCTTGAAACCAGGAAATCCCTTTCACTTCTTCTTTGTTTGGACTTTTAGCACGACAAACAATCTGTTTCAGTGAGACCATTCACACGACCAGGCATTACACTAAGGCCTCATGCACACAACCGTTTTTTTTTAAGGTCCGCAAAAACGGGGTCCGTAGGTCCGTGATCCGTGACCGTTTTTTTCGTCTGTGGGTCTTCCTTGTTTTTTGGAGGATCCACGGACATGAAAAATGAAAAAAAAATCTAAGTCAAGTTTGCCATTGAAATGATAGGAAAAAACTGACACAGATCACGGACACGGATCACGGACATGGATGACAATCTTGTGTGCATCCGTGATTTTTCACGGACCCATTGACTTGAATGGGTCCGTGAACCGTTGGCCGTGAAAAAAATAGGACAGGTCCTATTTTTTTCACGGCCAGGAAACACGGATCACGGATGCGGCTGCCAAACGGTGCATTTTCCGATTTTTCCACGGACCCATTGAAAGTCAATGGGTCCGTGAAAAAAAACGGAAAACGGCACAACGGCCACGGATGCAGACAACGGTCGTGTGCATGAGGCCTAACACAGTGCTTTTCTGTGGGCATCTTTACAGGACCTAATCAAGAGAACAGTAGATCTGCCATACTTCCATACCAATTCTACACCTACTCAAATCATGAGGATTACATTATAGATAACATCTTCCCCTTACAGGAGCTGTAAACAAACAATGGATACCTATCTATATAGGAGGACAATAATTTGTATTTATTTTTCGATGGTGAAGAAAAACAGCCACAAATGATAAAAATAGTTACACCTTGAATATGAGCAAAATAATATAACCATATAACTTAAACTTTGTAAAAGTTACTCAACTTCTAGGCAAATACAAACTATAAGGCCTCTTGCACACAAACATTGCACATTTGCTCCATCTATTGGGGATAGCAATTTGTGGTCCCCAATGCACGGGCAACGTCCGTGCGGCGGCTGGGACGGATCGAGACCCATTCAATTTGAGTGGGTCCGTGATCCCTCAGCACCGCAAAAAATAGAACAAATTCTATTTCTTTGCGGTTACGGAGGCACGGACAGAAACACCACGGAAGCACTTAGTAGTGCTTCCGTGGGGTTCCTATCCGCGCTTCTGTTCCCAAGTGAATGGGTCCTCATCTGTGATACGGAGTGCACATGGGCCAGTGCCCATGTATTTCAGACCAGCCGTATGCGGCCTGCAATACGGCCACGACCACACAACGTTCGTGTGCAAGAGGCCTAACTATGCTAGAAGTATAGCAATTCTTTGCTGGGCTACAGAGGATTTTACAATTCCCCACTGTTGCCCTGGAAATGTATCACTAGGTACGTTGCTTAAAATCTAATATTCTGGAAAACTCTTCTAGTGGTTGTCATGAATTTGTGACATATAAATAACAACCTGCCCAAAATGTTCTGCATGAGTAATTTAAGTGTTTTTGCGTTATACAAAATGTTTCTGATTGTATTAATCCATTTGTTCTCCAACAATAGGCACAAAAATATTGATCATAAAGTTCAAAGCAAAAAATAAAAAATAATAAAATATTTGAATCAAAACTCAAATAAAATGTTCCCTTGTTGTCAGTTAGAGCAGATTCTTCATTCCTATTATTGCTTCCCAACAAATAAAAGATCTGATTAGGTGTATGGGGATAAACAATGCTTCTTCCTAGGGTCCTTTGTGCCTATTAGTGCTATACATGTTGTGACAGGGTCGCTGTAGCCGCATGCAGGAAACCGCTAATCGCCATGCTGCACCTGTAATTAGCAACAAGTTATGGAATCTGTGCAGTTTTCTCGTGCGGACAAACCGCAGTGTAGTACAGTGCCATCGAAGTGTATGAGATTACACCAATCTGACGTATACTTTGCAGATTTTTTCTGTGCAAAAATTGTCCTGCCGTTTGGATTTCCAAATCCACAGCATGTCAATTATGTTTGCAGTTTTAGCTGCGGATTTCACTTTTACCTAAGAAGGGTGAGATCTGCGGCAAAATCGCATCAAATCCACACCATAAACCGCTGTTAGAAATTGCGGATTTTGGTGCAGATCTGGTGCAGAAACGCATATAAATCCACACGTAAATTCGTGTACATCTTATGTACATTCACCCATATTTGTGTGCAGGTACCCTAACGCTGGGTTCACACCTGAGCGTTTTACAGCGCGTTCAAACGCGCTGTAAAACGCTCAACACATGAAAACCAATGCTTCCCTATGGCCCTGGTTCACACTTGAGCGTTTTACAGCGCGTTTGAACGCGCTGCAAAACGCCCTACGCTCAAAAAAGTTCTTGAGCTTCTTTGGGGCGTCTTGTCGCGTGTTCCCGTACATAGACTTTCGGGAACGCGGACAATGGGCGTTCGCTTGTCTCTGTATGCGCGATTGCAAACGCCCGTACAATCGCGCATACAGAGCGCTCCTTTCAGAACGCTCAGGTGTGAACCCAGAGTAAGGTGACAGATTAGGTCCGGATGCGTTCAGGGTGCGTTCAGTTAAACTCGCACCATTTTGCAAGCAAGTTCAGTCAGTTTTGTCTGCGATTGCGTTTAGTTGTTCCGTTTTTTCCGCGCGGGTGCAATGCGTTTTGATGCATTTTTCACGCGCGTGATAAAAAACGGAAGGTTTACAAACAACATCTCCTAGCAACCATCAGTGAAAAACGCATTGCATCCGCACTTGCTTGCAGATGCAATGCGTTATTCACGCAGCCCCATTCACTTCTATGGAACCAGGGCTGCGTGAAAAACGCAGAATATAGAACATGCTGCGATTTTAAAGCATTGCAGAACTGATGCGTGAAAAAAACCGCTCATGTACACAGACCCATTGAAATGAATGGGTCAGGATTCAGTGCGGGTGCAATACGTTCACCTACTGCATTGCACCCGCGCGGAAATCTCGCCCGTGTGAACGCAGCCTAAGGCTGGTTTCACACGGGCGTGACGGATTTGATCCGGATGCGTTCAGGGTGCGTTCAGTGAAAATGTTGCGATTTTGGCACTAAAACAAGTCAGTTTTGTCTGCGATTGCGTTTAGTTGTTCAGTTTTTTCCGCGCGGGTGCAATGCGTTTTGATGCGTTTTTCACGCGCGTGATAAAAAACTGAAGGTTTACAAACAACGTCTCTTAGCAACCATCAGTGAAAAACGCATTGCACCCGCACTTGCTTGCGGATGCAATGCGTTTTTCACGCAGCCCCATTCACTTCTATGGAGCCAGGGCTGCGTTACAAACGCAGAATATAGAACATGCTGTGATTTCAAAGCATTGCAGAAGTGATGCGTGAAAAAAAACGCTCATGTACACAGACCCATTGAAATTAATGGTGCCGGATTCAGTGCGGGTGCTATGCGTTCACGTCACGCATGGCACCCGCGCGGAAATCACGCTCGTGTGAAAGGGACCTAAGACTCTGGAAGCAGGAAAGGACCTGCTGAGATCCTACACCCCTGACCTTTCTCTGCCACCATGGGAGAGTCATGAGGCCCTCATACACATTAGATCAGGGATGGCCAACCTGAGGCTCTCCAGCTGTTGCAAAACTACAACTCCCAGCATGCCGAGACTACCTACAGGTATCAGCCTACAGCAGGGCATGGTGGGAGCTGTAGTTTTACAACAGCTGGAGAGCCGCAGGTTGGCCACGCTTGCATTAGATGGTCTGTTGGTCCTGCTAAAGTATAAAAACTAATGTATATGACCAGCTTAACTTTTACAAAAAGGTTAAAGAGTACCTGTAACCTCCCCTGCCATGTCTATTTTAGCAACTACTTGTATTCCCCATGTAATAACAAATCTGGAGCAGCTATTCCTATGACTCAATGTTGTGCCATTCCTTTATTAGTCATGCTAGAAGTTCTGACTAAACTACCAGCAGTTTGCAACGAAGGTCCAGCCGGGTGTTACCAGTTGGAGATGTGTCCCTGCACAGTCTGACTCTGACAGCACTGATTGGATAATGTCACACTGTGCAGGGACAGAGGGTAACACCCATCTGGACCTTCATTGCAAACTGTTAGTAATTCGTTAATAAATTCTACCAGAAATGGCACATCACAGAGTCCTAAGAATAGATGCTCTGGAATTATTACATAGGAGATGCAAGTAGTCGTTAAAACAGACTTGTCTGGAGAGGTGACCGGTCCTCTTCAAGGTCCTTTTATATGGTCTTCCGGTAAACAAGTTCGTTTAGTACACTTAGGCTACTTTCACACTAGCGTTTTTTGCGCTTCCATTACAATAATACAACTGCATGCATTTGTCATGAACGGATCTGGTTGTATTATGTCTTATATAGCCATGACGGGCCCGTCATGAACACCGTTGAAATGCAATGGTAGGATCAGTTTTCTATTGTGTCAGAAAACGGATCAGTTCCCATTGACTTACATAGTGTTTCAGGACGGATCCGTCTTGCTCCGCACCACATCGCGGACAGAAAAACGCTGCTTGCAGCGTAAGGCTACTTTCACACTAGTGTTTTTTGCGGATCCGTCATGGATCTGCAAAAACGCCTAAAAGGATCTTTACAAAGGTTTAAAGCACTTCAGATAAGTAGAAAGCAACTACATATAGAGAAAAAAAAGACTTAATTGCATTGGCCCATTTGTTTAACTAATGATTTGAAGACGTGCTGGATGAAAGCAATTACATTGTCAGTTTGTTTGAGTTAAGTAGTCGGTAATGAGTTGACAGTCTGCGATTGAGCAATTATGCAAATCTCTTATGAAAAACAAAATGGCTTTTATTTGTTCTTGTAATTCCTCGATCAGGTTATCTATTAAAAAAACTGTCACCGCATTACATTTTAGTGTGACTAGAAAACTGCTTCCAGAGTCAGGGAGCAGGAGCACGAGCGTTAAATCCATCGTCACCTCAATTGACCCATCTGGCGAGAAGAACGTAAACACGGAAAATACAATCTCGAGACACTATGGGCCCCAGAGTGGACAATTACTATCAGCTAAAAGAACGGCCATTGAGCCCTGCTCATCACTGGCTTCATACTGGGAGTAATACTTAGGAAAATAGGTTACACATAATTGCCTTTTAAGAATACGCAGCACTAGATTAAAAAAGGGTCCTCCAGAGTGACATCTTACACGTCTTCTCCTGTATATAAACCATGGTCAACGAGGGAATGACAACTTTTGTTCACGTGGGGGCATTTTGCCTGTGCTGTTACCTTTCATGTATTCTTTTTTACCTTTACTGGCTGATGCTGCCATCATTGTTCTTTTTTTTTTTTTCAAATGCCCCGCTGTGCCCCCCGGCAGTTTTCGCACCCAGTATGTTAATATTGAGTATTGGTATAGGGAGGAGAAGACACCAGGGTTTCTCAGTGGACTTCTCCTTCTACTTGGCTACGTCGCGGTCGAGTCGCAGTGGAGTGCGTCACAGCCAGAGGGAAAAAAACAGCTCACCTTCTCCTTCGCTCTCCGCTGCGATTGGATTGTACCTCGGCTGGGGAGAAGGAGATGCCCACTCAGAAACCTTGGAGTCTTCTCCTCCCTGTACCAATGCTCAGTATCAATATATTGGTCGTGAAAACTGCAGGGGAAAACAGCGGGGCATGTGAGGGGTATTTGAAAAAAATGAAACAATGAAGGCAGCATCAGCGGAGAACACGCAGCAAGTAAAGGTAATTAATGAAAAAATGAAAAAATACCGTACATGAAAGGTCCTCTTTAAGTTCATGGTAACTAGAGCTATGAACAAATCCCATTGAAGTCCCTTTACACTAAAGTAAGGATTGTTTTGCAGGGACCAATGATCGGTCAGATTATCGGGGAGCGGTTTTTGCTTAAATGCGCATTCCTTAAACGCTCTTTCATTGGGTGATCTGCGCAGCAGATTGTGGTGTATAAACAATGATCTGCTGCGCTGGAGTAATGTTTATCTAAGGGGACACTGAATCATTGTATCGTTCGCGTGTCCCCCTACAGCGGAGGTGGCTGCTGCACGTGTATGTCCTCATCCCAGCTGATGATCTGACAATGATCGGGAACGATCATTGGTCTGAGTAAAATGACTCTAACTTTATTACGATCCATCCAACAAAGAAGCAAAATTGTTCATGTTTTCTATTAGCTATTTAATGGCCAGGCCTGTTAAGCTGGTTGTTTATATATACATTAGGCATAGTTTTACAAGAATGGGGGGACTATGGTGACTATTTTGGTTGGCTTGGGTGTTTTCGCTTTATTTATTCTTATATTTGTATTTTATAATGTTTTCTTTAACTATTTTTTTTCATTTTTTTATGTTTGGCGCATAATTTGTCACGTAAGAGTTATGAAAAGACTCCTTGAGGACACCAATATATATATTTTTTTCCTATTATTTTGCACTTTTCTAGGGTAATTGATGCTTTGAGAACCTTGTACAAGGCAGAGCTGATTAGATTCTGCTAAGACCCTGCAGCTCTGCTCTGCCCCTGAGACACCCAGCGATCAAATGATCACTGGGACAAATAGAAGGAGCAGCATAGTTACTTCCTCTGTAAGCTGTAAAAAAAAAAAAAAAAAAACTCCTCTGTCTTCTTCTCAGGGTCCTTGGTGGCCACTAATTGCCGGGGACCCAAACTGCTCTGACTTGATTGCAGGAGCATGAGCGTTAATACTCTCCCATACATGTATGGTTCTTCGGATTAATGTCCAGCACCAAGCACTGTAAACTTGGTCGTAGGGGGTTAAAGGAGCACTTCCATCGGAAAGGGGTATTTTTTTAACTCAATATTTATATTTAAAAAAAATCAGAATGTTTTTCTTTTTCATTTAGGCATTACTAGGCCATAAACAATGAAATAAAAAATATTGTCCTTGTAGTAGTCAGCACTAATCATAAGTGGAGATTGAAAAATACACAAGGCGCACCTATAGAGCAGGATCGCCAGAGCAAATTGGAGCTACCGCTAGCTAGTAAGGTCTGGTTGGTGATGGGCACCAGCATGGAGCTGTAGTAGTCAAGAAGAAAAGGCTTTAGGATGGTGCTTGCTGGTAAAATAATTCCAGGCAGAGAGGTGGCAAGATATAGTCTCCTCTACACTTAGTTTCGCTTGGTAACACGTGCAGCTTCCATTTTAGGAAAACCTGATTCGTTACAACAAAGCGTGAAGAAATTCAGATTTGTTTAGAATCAAAGTTTTCCTAAATTTCGGACCAAATTCCACTTCAAATGCTTTGCTTCGCTCAACACTACCAGGTTTATATTTCAACGTGTCTGATGCTGTCTTTTTCTGGTGAAAGCGACAGTCATAGAGTAACTTATGTTCTTAAGGCCACTTTCACATGGTCAGTATTTTTCATCAGTATTTATAGAACAAAACCAGGAGTGGGCCCTAAACACAGAAGAGGTGGAAACCTTTCTATCATACATTTTTCTCTCTGTTGGTTCCACTCCTGATTTAGACCTACAAATTGTGATGCAAAATACTGACCACAAGCTGACGATTTGAAAGTGGCTTAAATCAGCCCAGAGTAGAGTAATAGCATGATAATGTATCATGGCTGTGAAGTAAGTGTAGTAATTAACTATATAACTGTACTGGGAGTACTGGTGCAACAATAAAGGGGCATGTGAAAAATGTAGCCCATTGTCCTCTGTAAGCCGTAGTAGTCCTTGGTCTCCTTGTAGATTACCTAGAGGTCCCTTAAAATGAGCAGACAGTTGGGGCACCTATTGGGAAGGAGCTTTCCTAGGAATGCTCATTCCTGACGATCGTCCTGTGTAAAGATTCTGTCGATCACCCGTTTATTGGGTGAAAGCATTGTTGATTTGGACACCTAAACCATCATTTCTGGGCAGGAGATTGTCCAGTGTAAACAGTAATCTGCTGCCCAGAAACAATGTTATCTCTATAGGGATGAGTAATCACATTAGTGATCGCTCTGCTCAGTGGTGTACATAGAGAAGTAAGGGTCCTATAGCAAGGATCAAACCAGGCCCCCCACATAGGACAGAAGGGTCTCTGCCTAAACCCTTTTCAATGACTCTTGGGCCATTTTTCCACAGCCTCATTTACTAAATGTTGTTCCTTTAGAGGGTAGAGTCCTGACCAAGTTTTCACCTCCAGGAGAAGAGGAGATAATCATAACTAAGACTGGGCCCCTTCTTGCCCTGGGCCCCATAGCAGTCGCATGGTCTGCCGTTATGGTAGTTATGCCACTGGCTCTGCTCCATACAGAACTAATGATTTCTGCATGTAAATGTATCTCTCATCTCCTCTGACAAATTTTGTGAATGAACAGTTTGTTCCCGATAATTGCCTGCTCTGTCAGCCCATGTAAAGGGGCCATTACTCACTCACCATAAAAGTAGATCCCACACTTTGTTACAGAGAGCATTTCTTTGTAAATAGCGAGTGCAATGACAGGGAACGGCGATTGCACTGCCCCCCCCCCCCCCCCATCATTGAACCCCTCAAATGTTGGTTTCATAACCCCTCAAATGTTGGTTTCATCGTTGATCATTAAATCATTAGTGGATGCTAATTAAAAAGAAAAAAAAACATTACATTGTATTTACCTCATCCATTTGACCGTGAATGGAGGTTAAAAAAAATGTTATGCCCAGCCACACAATGCATAAGTGATGCGTCAAAATCACCGCTCATCTGCACAGCCCCATTGAAGATAATGGGTCCGGATTCAGGGCTGGTGCAATGCGTTCACCTCACGCATTGCACCCGTGTGGAAATCCCGCCTGTGTGAAAGGGGCTTAACAGTTGCTCTAAGACTTGGCATTGTTGCTATTGAGTCCTATAAACAGACATTTGGCTGCGTTATCGGAGGCGTGGGATGCTTATTTCGCACTTTAAATTCCTATTGGAAAGGGAAGAATCTACACTTTGTAACGAATAGTGTTGAGCGAATTTCAAGATAAATTAGATTGGCTGTGAAGCTGCATTTCCTTGTGTTTCGTGGTTGCGAATCGATTTTACCTGAAATAGTGCAAAAATCGAAGCAAAAAAATACATACCTGCTCCATTTGCTCGCGATAGGCCGACCACCGCCATCTTGCTTGAAAATCTTGAGCAAAATCCCATGCACGGTGAGGTATGATGTCACCAAACCAGCCGACGTGATGATATCATCTCGAGCTGCGTGAGATTTCGCACAGGTCTTCAAGCAAGATAGTGGCGGCCAGACTGTGGTGAGCAAATGGATTAGGTAAGAATTAGTTTTTAAACATGGCATCTGAGGGGTATAATGATGGGGGGGTGGCTCAATCGCTGCTCCCTTTTACTGCACCCACTACTTACTCCATGTGCATTCCGTTTCCGTATTTCCATTCCGCAAAACAAATAGAACGTGTCCTATTATTGTCCGCATTAGTAACAAGGATAGGACTGTTCTATTACCCTAAGTTCACACCTGAGCGTTTTATAGCGCGTTCAAACGCGCTGTAAAACGCTAAACACGTGAAAACCAATGCTTCCCTATGGCCCTGGATCACACTTGAGCGTTTTACAGCGCGTTTGAACGCGCTGTAAAACGCCCGACGCATAAACAAGTTCATGAGCTTTTTTGGGGGCGTTTGTCGCGCGTTTGGGCCATAGACTCATTGGACAACACTGCAGTCAATCACACAAACGCGCGTCAAACGCGCGTTTACTATTGCAAAAAACGCACATAAAAACGCGCAACAAATACGCGCGTAAAACGCGCGTTTCAGAAACGCTCAGGTGTGAACCCAGGGTTAGGGGCCTGTACAGAATGTACAGAATGCACACGGACGTCATCCATATTTTTTGCGGATCCGTTTTTAGAGGACTGCAAAATACATACCGTCGTGTGCATGAGCCCTTATACAGTGAAAAAATCTGATACGCAGTAGGTTAGAGATCAGAGCTCCGAATGCACCAGAGCCACCTGCCATGCGCCATTTAACATGTTGGTATCTTGTATGTCCTTGGGCCTTTTCGGACACCAAGGTCAGGGTGCGACAGCTTCCTATACCTAGTATTACAGCCGTCACACAGCTTTTGGTAAACAGTAAAAAAAAACGGACTTGGCTTGAAAATGTACTAATATTAAATGTTAGTTAAATGTCAGTATTGATTTGTGAGGAGAAATGGGGGGACGGCTATGCTTCTCATGATTAGCAAGTAATTATAGCACTGGAAACAAGGTCAGCATGATTAGAATAATAAACCTGGCCAAACACAAGCAGTGGAACTTTACAGGATTATGCTATGATTGATGTAAAAAGGAAAATCAGACATCATACAGATGTAGTAGAGTTAACACACATGCTTTATGAGACGTGTGATCTAAACTAAATGCATTAAGCAAATACCTTCAATGGCTTTTTGTTTCAAGATAACGCAATGAGTTTAGAAATTTATGTTAAGAGTTTGTGTGTTAACCCTGCTACATCTGTACATCTCTTCCTAACAAAAGGTGAAACCAGCCCTGAACCTCCTATGGGTCCAGAGATCTCCTCATTTATTGCCTCAATTGCTCTGCTAGATTCTCTTCAGGCTGGCAGCTCAGGTACTATGTCATTGCTACTTTAGGTTGGGGGCGTGTCCTTTCTGCTGCAGCTCAGAGACAGGGGGTGGGTCTTTTCTGCTTCAGTTCTCTCTATCACTGTTGAGGAGGTATGTCCTTTCTGCTGTAGCTCAGAGACTTTTCTGCTTTAGTTCTCTCCATCACAGCAGAGAAGGTATGTCCTTTCTGCTGCAGCTCTCTCTCTCTTTTACTGTCTGTCACAGTAGATAGGGATGGTGACAGTTAAAAGATGAAACTGAGCGTGTGCAACCACCTAAGTGGGTGGACATGCACATTGCAGTACAGATTAAAGGGAACCTGTCATGTTGAACATGATGTGTGAGTTGGAGGTATCATATTACAGAGCAGGAGGAGATGAGCAGATTGATATATAGTTTTATGGTAAAAGTATTTTATACACTTACATTCTTGCTCATTCTGGGCTTTGAAGTGAAGGAGGTGGTCCTGCAGTGGCCAGGTACGTGGGGATAATATTCTGTATTTGTTGTGACGCCAATTGCAACGTGCGCAGGGTACTATCCCAGGGCCCTTCCAAGGTGTTATAACGCACGTCCCAGATTAGGAATGCCAGAGTGGTGTAATGGCCTATAATGTCTCTATAGTTTTGTGGGAGCTGTGTCACAGTGTCTCCTACCTTGGTATGGCCGGACTCCTGGCTCCTGGCTCACTTGCAATAAATTTGAGTGTAGTGATAGTAGGAGTAATAGAGAAACTTTGCAGAATAAATGATGTCCAGACCTTTAGATGAAGTTCAAAGTTGCTTTACTTGAAATAACTTTCATCCAAGCAGTATACAGCTTTGGTCTCTTGGTCCCAGCAGGTTTTTGCAATCATTGTCAGGAATGAGTACTTCTGCTTTAAATGTGGAGCTTGCAGGGTAAAACGTCTGCTTGGTAGCACTGTAACTGTGTTAGGATTAGCTTCTGCACTTATCTGGTACCTTCTGATTTGTGGGGCAGACTAGCTGAGGAGGAATAAGCTTCTCCTAGGCACTGGACTTGTCTCACAGATGGATTCTCAGGGGATGCTTTCTTCCTGGAACTCTGGAGGTTGTCTGTTGTTTTCTGCTTTCTTCATCCAGCAGAGCTGAAGGTGCTCAAGCTGGGTATATGGCCAAGTCTCAGCCGAGACTAGGTCCTTGCTGTCTTCCCTATGCAGGGGTTCTCCTGGACACTATCACACAGCCTTCCCCAACAGGGGTGGCTGGTACACTGACTATAACTTCCTTCTCCACCCATGCTGCAGGATGTGGGACCAGCCCACCTCTCCACACAGGGGGAGCCAAGCTGGAATAAGCCATTCCATCTCAGATACACTGAACTGAAGCTTGTACCTGCTAATAGGTTACTGCCACCTACTGGTAACCAGGCAAATTACATGAACAATTGCTTTTAACATGATTTTGTATGCACATTTGTGGAAGACATAATATAAATTACATCAGATGACAGTATAAAGGCTCCTAGGAGATAGTAGTGGGGTAGAGGCATGTAGTAACACAACTCTGGGGTGTTACAGTCCTATCAGTGACTGACAGCTATCTCTGCATACACAGTCATAGAGGGAAGGCTGTTACTCACTGAAAGGACCATCTCCTCATATAGGGAAGGCTGTCAATCACTGATAGGTCTGCCTGCTCATAGAGGGAAGGCTGTCAATCACTGATAGGACTGTCTCCTCATAGAGGGAGGGATGTCAATCACTGATAGGATCGTCTCTTCATAGAAGGAAAGCTGACCATTACTGATAAGACTGTCTACTCATAGAGGGAAGGCTCTCAATCACTGATAGGACCATCTCCTCATAGAGGGGAGGCTGTCATCACTGATAGGACCATCTCCTCATAGCGGTAAGGCTGTCAGTCACTGATAGGACCACCTCCTCATAAAGGGAAAGCTGCCAGTTACTGATAGGACCACCTCCTCATAGAGGGAAGGCTGTCAATCACTGATAGGACCACCTCCTCATAGAGGGAAAGCTGTCAGTTACTGATAGGACCACCTCCTTTTAAAAAGAAGGCTGTCAGTTACTGATAGGACCACCTCCTCATAAAGGGAAAGCTGTCAGTTACTGATAGGACCACCTCCTTTTAAAAAGAAGGCTGTCAGTTACTGATAGGACCACCTCCTTATAAAGGGAAGGCTGTCAGTTACTGATAGGGCCACCTCCTCATAGAGTGAAAGCTGTCAATCAGTGATAGGACCACCTCCTCATAGAGGGAAGGCTGTCAGTTACTGATAGGACCACCTCCTCATAGAGGGAAAGCTGTCAATCAGTGATAGGACCAGCTCCTCATAGAGGGAAAGCTGTCAGTTACTGATAAGACCACCTCCTCATAGAGGGAAAGCTGTCAGTTACTGTAATAAGATTTTTTTATTTTAATAGGGTTTAAGAAAGCCTCCAGGTTATGATAACAAAAAAAGGCAGGTATTTCACTGCCATTTCTAAGAAAGGGGAACTGATTCTCAGTCAATGAACTACAGGTTAATTTTCATGAGTTTCAATGTGCTTTAAAATCAGTTTTTTTACGCTTTGCTGTAATGATTGATGAAAAGCACAACTAAATGCTAAGGGTTCAAAAGCATTTAAGAGGCAAAATGTGAAATAAAAAGTTGCCTAAAGCTTATTTTTCATTATGGCAATCGGTTCATTGCGAAAGCGTGAACCAAATCTAATGTAAGCATTCATTTATAAAATAAAAAAAATCAGGTGCCCACGCCACGTAGTCTGTATCTACCAACTCCATGAGTCATTGTATAAGAACCCTAACAGCATTTATTGGGTCAATAATTACTATAGTATTTCATCATTGAATAGACAAACAACTGGATTTCATAAAGCATATAATGTCAATAAATGAAATCAATGAGAAGGTTACTACAAGCACTTGGACGTACCCGGTGGCTTTGTGAGGAGTTGGTTGGGTAGATCCATGGACCCAGTTCAGTGGAAGACCTTAAAACGAAGTCTCAGTGATACAAATTTGGGTGTGACGAGAGAGGTCATGAGGGACAATTGTCAGGACTGATGTTCCCATACACCAGTCTTGATCCCTCTGCCCTGGAGTGAGATGTTCCCTATTTATTAAGAGGCAGTCCATTCTCCCTCCAGAAACTCCAAATCTATGCCAGCTACAGGCTGATGCAGACTTCTAATGTCTAACTTACGCCAGTTTCTAGTGTTAATTATAGGAAATCCAGCAATGCATGATACCCCCCCCCCCCCTTCCACTAAGACACGCCCCTTTTCTCTGCACTCAGAAAAGTGCAGAGAAGCTGTGAAAGTTGGAAATTATGGTGCACATATGATATTTTTACACCACAATAATGGTTTAATGCCCTTCGAAAAAAAACCTCAATGGGATCTTAGGTTAAGGTTTCAATTGCTTACTATGAATGGCAGTACGATGTGAAGTCTCT
Organism: Bufo gargarizans; assembly: GCF_014858855.1. Lineage (NCBI taxonomy): Eukaryota > Metazoa > Chordata > Amphibia > Anura > Bufonidae > Bufo > Bufo gargarizans. Next base: position 414,321,437 of record NC_058084.1, read on the forward strand.
TATTTTTTTATGTAGTTTTCTGTATGTAGATATGTATTTAATAAGTGTATATTTGAGACTCTTGTCCCCACTTTCAATTTTTTTTATTTTTATTTTAATATCACGGTTTGCCAGTTACTTTCTAAATTTGTATAATCTCCCAATTCCTGTGTTAAATTGGAATTGGTATACAGTATAAGAAGCAGTAGTTTTTTTATATGTGTATTGTTACTACTCTTTGGTGTTATTAAAGTAGCAGTCCCACAGAAAAATGTATTCTCTGACATTTTAGAAAGGTACATGATGTAATCTGTAGTGAATGACTGTAATCTTCTCATCAGTGATTGTATTTGTGAGTTATAACCTCCATTCTGATCCTTAGCTGTGTCATGTGACCAACACAGGACAGGAAGTCAGTTACTTCTCTATTCATTCCTATGAGACTGACATTGAGACTGACATTGAGGCCCCTATAGAGAAACTGGCTTCCTGTCCACACATAAGATGTTGTGTGATTTGGAAAGTCTGATTGCTGTTCACATGACACAGCTGAGGCTCAGAAGGGAGGTTATAACTCATAAATACAGTCACTGGTGAGAAGATTACATTCACTACAGATTACATCATGTACCTTTCTAACAGGTCAGAGAATAACATTCTTTGCAGGAGTTCTTCTTTAAACACTTGTCAGCAAGTAAGAAAAATAATGAACTGCTTGACGAAATTAAGCTTAACCCCTTCCCATCATGTGATGTAATATTAAAGATGTTTCACACAACAGACATCCGGGGCTCATACCTGCGATCAACTGTAATGCTGATCGCAGACAAGTAATCCCTCAGGTGCATCTGACAGGATAAAAATCCAAAAGATCATGCTTTCTGGGCAGGAACGCCTCCCCCTGGCCGAGATTGGGATCGGGGAAGGTGTTCCATTTCTTGTAATAAGTCGGAGCCGGTGACAGCACTGAATTGCAAGGTGGAATGGATAAAATTCCATTACTTTATACAAATTGCAATCTAATGATTGCATGTTGGGGTCTACTTGTGGGGCCCAAAAAAGGGAAAAAGTAAAACAAAAGTTAAAAAAATATAATAACATAAAAATATATAAAAATTCTAATAGGTATCACTGCATCCACAAATGCAGGTACTATTATTATTATTTTTTTTTTAAATGATCCCATACAGTGAATGGTGTTATGGAAAAATAATAATCAATAAGGCCGATTTAATTTTTCTTAATCACTCCACCTTCACAAAAAATTGAATAAAAAGTGATTTAATTTTTCTTAATCACTCCACCTTCACAAAAAATTGAATAAAAAGTGATAAAAAATGAATGTACACCCCAAAATAGTATCAATAACAAATAAAGATCATCCTTCCAAAAATTTACCATAACAGAGCTCGATAGAAATAACCATAAAAAAGTTATGGGGGCTAGAATATGACAATGAAAAGAAAAAAAAATAGATATATTTTTTTTCAGCCTTTCAAGGTTCTCACAAGCTGTCCAAAACGGATCAGTTTGCATTCTGAATGGAAAAGGATCCGCTCAGAATGCATCAGTTTGCATCAGTTCAGTCTCCATTCCGCTATGGAGGCGGACACCAAAACACTGCTTGCAGATGAAACTGAGCCAAACGGTGAAAATGGATCCATCCCCATTGACTTACATATTGTGCCAGGATGGATCCATTTTCACTGACACAATCTGGCACAATAGAAAACAGATTCGTCCTCCATTGACTTTCAATGCTGTTCAAATGGATCCGTCTTAGCTATGTTAAAGATAATACAAACGGATCCGTTCAGAACAGATGCAGACGGTTGTATTATCTGAACGGATCCGTCCATGAGGGGTCCACACAAAACTCGAGTGTGAAAGTAGCCTTAGAAGACAGAGATACAATTCCATTAGCCTGGCAACGAGGAATCTGGCAGGGAGGGTGGCATGATCCACATGCGGTTGTGGCCTGGCATGTACCTCTTGCCATGGTGCCCAGTGAGCCTGTGAGCTTCTGCTGGGACCAAAGAGCCTGCGTTAGTAGATTCAATGCTCATAGAAATGATTAAACTCAGATAGATATAGGGAAATAAATGGAGCAATATGCGCACCTAGTGGCCTGAGTTCTATGGGAGTAAAAGGAGGTGCCGTACCATCAGCTGCTGCCGCCTAAGGCAACATGTGACCAGGGTATGGCACTGTCATTGGGTCCCGGGGCACAATTGCGTAGTTCACATGGTGGTTAAGACCGCCACTGGTGGCACTGTGCTCATACAATCATAAACTGAGGGTGGGGGGTACTTAGAATTGCTGAGAGACATTGATGTCCTTAGAATCCCATGTCATACATCGCCCCCTTCAGTCCTGCCCTGGGTTATGACACAGTGGATCAGTTTTTCCTAGCGTTCCTTCAATACTTTCAGCTACTATAACATCAGATTATTTTATTATTGTGTGATTTCTTCAGAAGTGATCTGCTTAGAGATTGTTCTGCTCAGTTGATTTTTAGATTCTTATTTTAGCACAACATGCGTGTATTTTTGTCCACTAAGACAATTCTGCTTGTTTTTTTTTTCCAGGTAAAGAACTGTTATTTAGAACTCAGCAAGGCAACGTGGTAAAGCTAAATGTGGAAAAGAACGAGTCTACCTTACTAATAGAGAAGAAAATGTTTGTAAGTAGACTTTCCTTATCCCATATATTCCTTCTCAATCTAAAGAGGACCCGTCACTACAGTACCTGACAAAAGTCTTGTCGCTTCTCTATTTTGTAGAAACTCCTGCTATTAGCCTGACTTTTAATTAATCAATTGGTGTTAGAAATAGCTCATATGAAAAGCTAAAGCCCTCCCAAATGATGTTTTATGCACTGAAATAAATTAGTTTCACTGAAAAAAGATTTATCATTTAATCAAGACAGAAAGGTCAAATTTTGGCAAGACAAAAGTTTTGTCGCCTATACAGAAATTGAACAACTTTACTGCAAATCCAAAAGTATGTCAGCAAATTAAGTAGTGGTGCTGTGAGATCCAAATTTAATATCTTGTATGACTTCCATGAACTTGAAGAACAGCATCCATGCGGTTTGGCAAGGATTCATACAATTTATTGATGAAGTCATCAGGAATAGCAAAGACAACAGTCTTGCATGCCTCCCAGAGTTCATCAATATTCTTTGGTTTTGTCTTCCATGCTTCCTCTTTCATCCTACACCACATATGCTCAATGATGTTCATGTCTGGTGACTGGGCTGGCCAATCCTGGAGCATCTTGATCTTCTTCGCCTTAAGGAACTTTGATGTGGAGATGGAAGTATGCGATGGAGCACCATCCTGCTGCAGAATTTGGCCTTTTTTATGGTTGGGAATATAAGAGGTAGCTAAGATTTCTTGGTATTTTAGACTATTGATGTTGCCTTCCACCCTGCAGATCCCTCACACACCCCCCCATACTGGATGTAACCCCAGACCATGATTTTGCCCCCACCAAACTTCACTGTTTTCTGGGTAAATCTCGGCTCCATGCGGGTTCCAGTAGGTCTCCTGCAATATTTGCGGCGACTGTGGTGTAATTCAACAGAAAATTAATCTGAAAAATCCACCTTCTGCCACTTTTCCAGCATCCATCCTTTTAGCAGGCTGTGGCCCTTGGCAAATGCCACATGTTTTTTCAATTGTCTTTTGTTTAGTGCTGCCTTATGGGCACTGATTCGACCATGGAGGCCATTTCGAGACAGATTCCGACAAACTGTTTTGGTTGACACAGGGACTTCAGGTGACCAGGTCTCGTGGAGCTCTGCTGCAGTGGAAAATAGGCTGGCCTTGGATTTTTTAGCCAACAAACGGTCCTCTCGAGCAGTTGTCTTGCGGGGTCGGCCTGACCTGGCCTTGTTCAAAACATCTCCAGTCTCTTCAAATGTTTTTTTATCCTCTGAACTTGACGCTGAGACACATTGAAGGTGTCTGCCACATCAGCAGTGGATCTGGTCTTCAGCCTCTTGATAATAAATACTTTAGTCTCCGGGTGAATCTTAGGCATGTTTGCAGAGGTCTAGTTGCAGTTGATGTGAAGGTCTAGTGTACTGGGGTTCTTTTTATACACACCTGAGACCTAATTGATCCATTATTAGTCACAGGTGAAGCTCATATGACAAGGCGACAACACTTATGTCTTGGCAAAAATTGACTCAATGGGCTTTACCAAGCTGTGAATATTAGAATACTTTTTGTCAGTTTCGTTTTGCACTGAAACATTATTACAAAAGCTGTTGGGATTAAAATGACCCATTTCTTGTAACAAAATCTTGATTAGAAATATATTTTAGCAGCACTTTAGGTCAATTTGTACACAAGCGACAAGACTTTTGTCAGGGACTGTAGATCCTAGATCCAAAGTCTCTTCACTTAAAACTTAGGATTAATGCTGTTTGGAGATCCGTCTCCGTACAGCATTAAAATGTACGGCTTCTGATGAGGCGCCCAGTTATTCCCGAAGTCTCCCGAAACTTTGGTGAATAACTTCAGCATTTGATTTGCAAACTGGAAAAACACTTGGATCTGAACTCGGGGTACCGGTCAGAATGAAGCCGAGTACAGATCTAAGTTTTAAAGTGGTTTCCCCACTTAAAAAATCAAATACTGAAGCGAGACTTCGGGAATAACTGACTTCACCTCATTGGGGGCCGTACATTTTAATGCTGTACGGAGACGGATCTATTTGCATTCCTCATGTAATAACAATTTTGTAGCATCTATTTTCATGAATCTATGTTGTGCCATTCCTCTATGAATGAATTCCTAGCAATTTGCAATATAGGTCCAACTGGGTGTTTATAGTTGGGCGTGTGTCCCTGCATAGTCCAACACCACACATCGGTGCTGCCAGTGCTCCGAATCTATTAAAGTGCTTCATGCTGGATGTAAAATTTGGTTAGTTTTAGACACTTTTGACTAAGGACTCATTTACGAGGGCAATGCACATGGAAGCAGATTGTTCCTGATAATTGCCCTCTCGTTAAGCTGTATTCACATGCAGCAATCATCCTCCCTGGACTGCTATTGTTGTTCTCCATACAGATTTATTGTTTGGCATCAAACACAGGGTGTGATGACCCAACTAACAAGTTTATCGGGTGATCGGTGGCACCTTTACACAGGGCAGTTCAAAAAATGTTCGTCCACCATAATTGACACTTTGGCACAATTTTGGTGCAATTTTGTGCATCTCAAAACACTCTCCTTTCCAGCTAGGCCACACACTTCAGGGAAGACACCAAATATGTCTAAAAACTATAATAAATGTGGTGCAAACCTACAGCATTGTACAGTAAAAATTGTTAATCTGCAGCATGCCAGTTTATATGGCGGACATCCACCGCGTATTTCGCCCTTTGCAATAATTAGGTTGAAATCTCTGGCAAATCCGCTCCAAAATCTGCAACAAATGAACAGGGGAAGGAAATTTCCACCGCAAAATCTATGGCGAAATCCACATGTTACATGCATACTTGTAGATTGATTGCAAATTTTGGTGTGAATTTGTACCAATTTCACCCAATGCATTGCAAAGAGTGAAATCTGCAGTGGATATCCACAGCATAAGGACTCATGCACGCAAACATATTTTTTCTCTGCCTCCAATCTGCATTTTTTGCAGGTCGAATGCAGAATTAATCACTTCAATGGGGCTGTAAAAGATACGGAAAGCACATACTGGCTGTCCGCATCCGTATATCGCTTCCGTGGCATCCGCAAAAATATAGAACATGTTCTATTTTTGTCCACGTTACAAACAAGGATAGGACTGTTCGATTATTGCCCGGATGTTCTATTCGGCTAAATCCGGAAGGCGCATGGGCGGTATCCGCGTTTTGCGGATCTGCTATTTGTGGACACAAAACAGGCAACGGTCATGTGCATGAGCCATATATTGACGTACTGAAGTTCTAAAATCCACCCACAGTTCAATTTACACTGCAGGAGCATGTGCATGAGACTGTTCAGACTCTCATCTATGTTGTTGGTACGGTACAATGGTGCGTATTTGCTTTGTGCGCATCAGGAATGGGAAATCGCAGTGCATTTGTTATGTGTGAACATACCCTTAGACAGAGTCCGTCTCCTCCAAAATGTCAAAGTACCTCTAAGGGCTCATGCACACGAATGTAAGGGCTCCATGATCATGCTGTGGACTGAAAAATGGGTCCATGATCCGCAAGATACTGCAAAAGATAGGACATGTCTTATCTTTTGATGTGTGGAGGCACGCACCTAAAAGCCCACAGAACCACTTTGTAGTGTTTCCGTGGGCTTCCGATCCGTGTCTCCACTGCAAAAGATAAGACATGTCCTATCTTTTGCAGTGTCTTGTGGATTAAGGACCCATTCAAGGTGCTCACAGCCAGTGTCTGTATATTGTGGACCCGCCACTTACTGTCTGCAATACAGGCGCAGAGCCAGATCGCTTAGGCTACTTTCACATTAGCGTTTTTCTTTTCCGGCATAGAGTTCCGTCACAGGGGCTCTATACCGGAACATAACTGATCAGGCATATCCCCATGCATTCTGAATGGAAAGCAATCCGTTCAGGATGCATCAGGATGTCTTCAGTTCAGTCATTCTGACTGATCAGGCAAAAGAGAAAACTGTAGCATGCCATGGTTTTATCTCCGGCGAAAAAAACTGAAGATTTGCCTGAGTGCCGGATCCGGCATTTTTTCCATAGGAATGTATTAGTGCCGGATCCGCATGCGCAGACCTTTAAAGATGAGAAAAGAAAAAAAAAATGATCCGTTTTGCCTGATGACACTGGAAAAACGGATCCGGTATTGCAATGCATTTTTCTGACTGATCAGACATTTATTCAGAAAAAATGACATCCGTTTGCATACAGTTTGCCTGCCGGAATCAAACAACACAAGTGTGAAAGTACCCTAACTCTGCTTACTAGACTTTTTTGTTTGTGGTGTTTCTATGGAGTGGGGATCAAGTGACCTGTTTTGGATCACATGATCGCTCATTCCAGTTTCTACTTACTGACATGTGCAATCTCTTTAATGAGACGCCAAGCCACATGTGCGATTCCATGGTGAGGCAGGTGCAGTTCCTACTTCCTCCTACCCATCAAAGTATGTTTTTAATCAGCACATATGATTCGGCACATTTGTATGTAATTTATAAATTATGATGCACTGCAGTTTATTGATGACCACATGCACTTTTCATGTACCGTATTTATATGTCTTTTTTAGCTTACACATGATTCATATATTTATTGTCTGTATTTGATTATGGATTTAAAAAAATGTATGAAATATTTTGGGTACATTTGCACTATGATTGTTAATGATTCTATTTATTCAATTATTAATGTTGATGGTACCGTATTAATATTTGCACTTTGCACCATTTGTATTGTCACTGCTTAAAAAAGGTTCCATAGAGAAAACCAAAACTGGTGTGGTGTAATAAACACATTACTTTTTTTTGGAAGTGCCGTGGAATTTTTTCTTTTTATATTTATCTGGATGTTGGATCGCTTCCGCAGCCGCTGGCACTCTTTTTTTTTCTACCTTGTTTGCAGTGCTGCCCAGCATATCATTTTCTTTATACATATATATATATATATATTTATATATATAAAAACAAAAAAACAAAGTGGCAGCACCGTCAATGGTATAAAAAGGGTGCAGCTGGCCCAATATGAATATAAGCCAATCCAAATAGATAAAATTTGTAAAAAAAAAAAAGGGCAGCACTCCAGAAGGTAAAAAATGCAAAAAATACTTTATTTACCCAAATGGGACATGCAACGTTTCGGCTCTATGCAGGAGCCTTTCTCAAGCCTGAGTGCTGCCCTTTTTTCAATTTATATATGTATATATATATATATATATTGGGGAAAATAAGTATTTGATACACTGGCGATTTTGCAAGTTTTCCTCCCACCTACAAAGAATGGAAAGGTCTGAAATTTTTATCATAGGTACACTTCAACTGTGAGAGACAGGGAGCTGCGGCAGGCGGCACATGATCGAGGGAGATGCCAGTCTGCGCCGTCTTAATGCTATACTTACGGTACTACAGTAAGTACCGAACAGAGTGTATACAGTTAGATATAGATCACATTGAATGTATTTAACAGTTGCGGCGCAAGATGTATTAGAGTAGAGTCACTGCACCGGGCCCTGCCATGAGTGTCTCCGTCTCCTCCCTCCACACTGATGCATCTTATGGGGGATCTGTAGATGACAATTATGGGGATCTGTGTCATCCACAGAGCCCCTATCAGTGTCATCCACAGATCCCCCATCAGTGTCATCCACAGATCCCCCATCAGTGTCATCCACAGATCCCCCATCAGTGTCATCCACAGATCCCCCATCAGTGTCAGCCACAGATCCCCCATCAGTGTCAGCCACAGATCCCCCATCAGTGTCATCCACAGATCCCCCATAACAGTGCATCATCCACAGATCCCCTCATAACAGTGTGTCATCCACAGATCCCCCCATAACAGTGCGTCATCCACAGATCCCCCATCAGTGTCATCCACAGATCCCCCATCAGTGTCATCCACAGATCCCCCATCAGTGTCATCCACAGATCCCCCATCAGTGTCATCCACAGATTCCCCATAACAGTGCGTCATCCACAGACCACCATTAGTTCAAACCCTACCAAAAGCACACCTTTTGGTTCAAATTTTTTCTTTCTTATTTTCCTCCTCAAAAACCTAGGTGCGTCTTATCATCAGGTGCGTCTTATAAAGCGAAAAATACGGTAAGTATTTGATACAATAGAAAAACAGAACTTAATATTTGGTACAGAAATGGTTATTTGCAATTACAAAGGTCAGACGTTTCCTGTAGTTCTTGACCAGTTTTGCACTTACTGTAGCAGGGATTTTGGCCCATTTCTTCATACAAATCTTCTCCAGATCTTTTAGGTTTTGGGGCTGTCGCTTGGCTACATTGAGTTTTAGTTCCCTTCAAAGATTTTCAATTGTGTTCAGGTCCGGAGACTGGCTAGGCCACTCCAAGACCTTCAAATGCTTCTTACGGAGCCACTCCTTAGTTGACCTGGCTGAGTATTTTGGGTCATTGTCATGCTGGAAGACCCAGTCATAACCCGTCTTCACTGCTCTCAGGGAAGGAGGTTGTTGGCCAGAATCTCGGGATAAATGGACCGACCAATCCTCCCTTTATTACTGTGCAGTCGTCCTGTCCTCTTTGCAGAAAAGCACCCTCAAAGTGTGATGTTTCCACCTCCCTGCTTCATAGTTGGTGCGATGTTCTTGGGGTTGTACTCATCTTTCTTGTTCCTCCCAACACGGCAAATGGAGTTGATACCAAAAAGTTCTATTTTGGTCTCATCTGACCACATAACCTTTTCCCATGCCTCCTCTGGATCATCCAGATGGTCATTGGCAAACTTCAAACAGGCCTGAACATGTGCGTTTCTGCAGGATTTTAATCCATGACGATGTAGTGTGTTAGTAATGGTAGTCTTTGAGACTGTGGTTCCTGCTCTCTTCAGATCATTGACCAGGTTCTCCGGTTTACTTCTGGGCCGATTCCCAACCTTTCTCAGAATCATCCTTACCCCACGAGGCAAGATCTTGCATGGGGCCCCAGACCAAGGAAGATTGACAGTCATCTTGTGTTTCTTCCATTTTCTATTTGCGCTAACCGTTGTTGCCTTCTCACCAAGCTGCTTGCCTATTGTCCTGTAGCCCATCCCAGCCTTGTGCAGGTCTATAATTTTGTCCCTGGTGTCGTTAGACAGCTCTTTGGTCTTGGCCATGGTGGAGAGGTTGGAGTGTGATTGATTGAGTGTGTGGACAGGTGTCTTTTATACAGGTAACAAGTTCAAACAGGTGCAATTAATACAGGTAATGAGTGCAGAGTAGGAGGGCTTTTTAAAGAAAAACTAACAGGTCTGGGAAAGGCAGAATACTTGCTGGTTGCTAAGTGATCAAACATTGACTTAATGCAATAAAACTCAAATTAATTATTTACAAATCATACAATGTGATTTTCTGGATTTTCGGGATTAGAGTCTGTCTCTCACAGTTCAAGTGTACATACGATAAAAATTACAGACCTCTCCATTCTTTGTAGGTGAGAAACTGCTAAATCGGCAGTGCATCAAATACTTATTTTCCCTACTACATATATATATATATACCTATACTCCTTGAATTTTATAGTGGCTGTGAGGTAGCGTTTAGTGTTAGGTTCCTGTCTTACAGTGATTGCCTTGACATTTGGCAGATGGGCCAAATAATTTTGTACAAAATATATTTGCTAAGAATCTCAAATTTACAAAAAAAGCCATTTGTGTACTTTATTTGGTTCGCAGAGTGCTGTTGCATTGCATGTTTTCCCTTTGTGTATTTAGGCATGGCAGCGTGCACCTGCGCATTGGGATGTGCTGACTGAGCCCTTTTCCTTGTTGCATGTATATATATATATATATATATATATATTTCAAGAACAGAGCAATATTAGATTAAAAAAAACACACTGAGCTTAAGATGCTGAATCTCTTCTGTGTTCTTGCTTTTGTTTATTGCAGTGTATTTGCTGTAGAACTGCTTGTAGGTTGACAAGAACATCAAAAAAGATCTTCCTCTTATTTATCAAAGACTTCTTGTATCATTGTACTACATGAACACCGGACTTTATTATATATTTTATGCCCATGATGAATGTGAGACTTCCCAGCTCCACATTCTCCCCCTGCACTGTACCTAGTGTCTGGTCCAGAACTTCAAAGACGTGGCACTGTTTCAACCGAGAGCTGAGCTACTTTATTTATTATTAACAGACTATATTGCAGCCAATTCTGTAAGTCTCTGGACTTCCACCAAAGGTGCTCTCCAAAAAAGTGCAGACCTAAAGACTGGGGCATAGGTTTTCAATTTAAAACATTTTATCCTAATGCCATTAAGGGTCTATTCACACGTCCGTGTGTGTTTTGCGGATCCACGGATCTGCAAGACATGGACATCGGCGATGTGCGTTCCGCATTTTGCAGACCGCACATCGCCAGCACCTAATAGAAAATGCCTAATCTTGTCCGCATCTGCGGGCAAGAATAGGACATGTTCTATTTTTTCGGGAACGGAATTGCGGACCCAGAAGTGTGCGTCCACAATTCCGTATCCGGGCAGCACATCGTGCTGCCCCATAGAAATGAATGGGTCTGCAATTCCGTTCCACAAAATACATGGACACGGTCACTTGCACCACCCCAACCTCTTAAATAAATACTAAAATATGATTTGTAAGAACAAACTTTATAAAGAATTTTTAAATGTTGGGTTAATTTATCAGAAATGTAGCAGAAAACAAATAAATAAATAAAAATGTTGAAAAGCTGATATGGTTAGCTATTAGTAATGAGCACCTTTTTTGAAATTGGACCCAAATAGAAAGTGCTCCAGTTACCCAAAAAGTTGTGGATGACATTCTGTGCCGTCTTTAAAAGCAAACTGCACTGTTGGTCCAAAAATTGTTTTGCCTTTTGAAGACCTCAGTGATCTTCAAAAATTACTGATGTGTGCATGGTCCCAGAGAAATGAATTGTCAGTGTACTATCCTCCAAAAATATGGCTAACACATGGGTGACTGGAGAGTTAGTGTAAGGCCACATGGGGCAGATTTCCCTGTGCTGTAGAATTGTGGATTTTACTGCATCTTGGTGAAATCCATGGTGGAAATCTGCAGCAACAATTGACATGCTAGGCACCCTATCTGAGATGTAATCACAGATCACAGCTGTGTCCTAATGGAGCTGATCTAAGCAGCAGCTAAGGAGCAAGCACTGCAGAAAATAAGTAGAAGGTAATCATCCACTATAGATAGTGGCTTACACATCGTTTTTGGGCATGCAGCTGGATAATCACTTTAAATAGTACTGGTCCATTGGCTATACCTTTTTACTGTGCAGACCTGGGTCAACTGGTCTGATAAAAGAAAGGTATGTGAGCAGAATTTTATATATATTTATGAAATGTGCATTGTTATTCTTTAAAAATCTAAAAAAATAGCTTGCATCTTTGTTCTCCATAATGGAGAAAGAGGTAGGAATTAAAAAAAAAAAGGCAAACGTTCTTCAGAACAATAATTATATACAAGTTTTGACCTTAAAGGGGTTCTCCAGGAATGATTTAAAATGACCTCCAGCAACCTGTCTTAGAATGTGAGCAGGACTGGTTGCCTCTCCTTGCAGAGCTGCCTAGGAGGGTGAGGGACATGGCTGTGCTCTGGTACTTGCATATACTACACATTGGTGAGTTTTCCTGTCAGGCTGCTCAGCCATGATGGCATATCACAAGCAGGATCACATCATTATCATCTATTGTAAAGCAGTGTAAAGTCCCATCCCTCACCCATCCTAGACAGCTCTGGAGGCAACCAGTCCTTCTCACATTATAGGGCAGGTTGTTGGTGGCCATGTTAAATAATTTCCAGAGAACCCATTTAAGGGTAAAATAAAATTTGTATGATTGAAATAGGAGTCCAATGAGTAACCATATACTCCTGATCATCTGCAGGGGTGGATTTGACACTGCTAAGAGTCACCTCTGTTGGCCCACTCAGCTTAGCAGTGCAACCTGGGCACATCTGCTACCGCCCTACAGCTGGGAAGGGCAGTTACACTGGTGGTATGTCCAACCCATTAATAATTATTTTCAGCCAACCATTTGTGGTCAGCATGTGCCCCCTTGATTTCTGGGGTCACAAACTTTAGGTTGTTTGGTGTGCTGGAAAAGTCCACCCCTGTCTATATGATACAGTGAAATAAGTTTATAGTTATTGTAAAGGTATGTCCTAAAGACGTGAAAGTAATGATTCTTCAGTCCTCGGTTGTGGTGGCGCATAGCTTTTCCCATTCTCTGTGAATGGGCTGAGGATGATTATAAGATCTTCCCAGATATTGCTGTCTGTGATCTAGCTCACTATGTGAAAACGGGGAATCTTTCTATTATGAAACTCAGGTTGATTAAAGGAAGAGGCTTTGATTATATCGTCCTCCGGGCACCAGGCATATTCTTCAATGAGGACAGCCAAATATTCAGTGTAATGGTCCATGGAAATCAATACTTGCATTACCTTTGTTACATTACATTAGGCAAGCCTGACATTTTCTATGACTCTCTAAAGGCACGGAGAGTTGTACTTGTGTATGCCTTACAGCATCGTCTTGTGTTTTCTGCCTGTTGATCTATCAAGAAAAACATTTTGCCTCCCGTAATCTTTCTGTGTTTGAAAGACCTTGATGGCCGCTATGTGCTGGGAATTGCACTCGCCTAGGCTACAAAGTTTACTTTCTGATTCCACAGAGCGGAACAATTGCTCTGTGCCTTTTTTCCCCAAAATCTCAAAATCCTTTTGTATTTGTACAGTTCAAGTTTAAAGTGTGAAACACACAATTGTATTAGACAGCTGAAAGGTTATTTTGTACTTTTTGCCATGGATAACGCTTTTCAAATGACGTTACACAAGGTTTATTGAACTCAATGCTTCCATCTGCTACAGACAGAAAATCTTCACAATCTTCCCCCGATGATAAAAGTTATATTCTCCTAAATTAAAACACTGTACGTGAATGACATTTTACATCCAGGGTTGGAAAAAAAAAATATCTTATTTTTTTGGGAAGGCCTTTAGTCCTCAATATGCGCATTGCCATGGTCTACAGTGTCAGTTGTCGCAAAGGAGGCACAAGTTTTCTTTTCTTTTATTCATAATTTATTTTCTATATTCATAATTTATTATTTACATTATGTAAATTTAATGATATCCATGTGTTTGTCCTATATAGATGGGTACAACCGTGATCAAAGCCACGACAAATTACAGTAGAATAGCTAAAAAGAACGGGGGATAGAAACAACTCTTCTTGGCCTAGATTAGCAGGCTAGATAATAGTCTTCCTCATAGACCTCGAAAGCCATTTCATCCTGTGGTTGTACAAACATTATGAAATGACTAGAGATGAGCAAATTTGGTAAAATTAGTTTTTGGCTGCAAATTCTAACAATTCAATTCTGCAAGATTCAATTCCAGCTGAATTAAAAGTGCTTTAATTTTCTTTTAAATAGTCACGTAGGACACTCTAAGGTGTCCTTGGACTGTGTCCAACCCCTTTCAAGCTCTTTAGCACCAAGGCAGCATTAGTAAATAATTATAAAATTAGAACGTGGTACAAAAATTATCCTTTTTAGTGGCAGATTTCTTCTTCTCTGTCTTCTGACCTATAAAATGGGTCCAAATAGAATCGCAGATTATTCTGATTTGGCTATCATCAAAATTTGGGGGAAATTAAAGACTAATTCAATTACTTTAGAATCAATTTTCTCATCTCTGGAAATGACTAATACAAGCACCAATTCCCACTAGTATACAACCAAAAACATACTGTTAAAATAATGGCCCACTATATCAGAGGAGTGACAAATAATCATTGGGCCCCATAGAAAATAAATATAAATGGTTATATTATACACAGTACCAGTAGTTAGTAATATTAGGAAATATATTCCTAGCTTTTATTATACTGCCTGTCCCCAAAAAATGTTGACAACAAAAAATAAAGGTCACACACAAAAAATAAAGGACCGCCTTTAGCTTTCATTACGGCATGCATTCGCCGTGGTATTGTTTCGATAAGCTTCTGCAATGTCGCAAGATTTATTTCCATCCAGTGTTGCATTTATTTTTCATCAAGATCTTGCATTGATGATGGTAGAGTCTGACTGCTGCCCAAAGCCTTCTCCAGCACATCCCAAAGATTCTCAATGGGGTGAAGGTCTGGACTCTGTTGTGGCCAATCCATATGTGAAAATGATGTTTCATGCTCCCTGAACCACTCTTTCACAATTTGAGCCCGATGAATCCTGCCATTGTCATCTTGGACTATGCACCTGCCATCAGGGAAGAAAAAATCCATTGAAGGAATAACCTGGTCATTCAGTATGTTCAGGTAGTCAGCTGACCTCATTCTTGGAGCATCTCACAGCTAGGACAATAACCCGTGAAAGGGAAAATATCTTATAGTGGTATAGTGTAAAATATCAATCACAGAGTTCCACTATAGTCTAAAACGTAACTTTTATTATACTATTATGTAAAAAAAACACATGTCAAACAAAAAACAACAAATATATATACATAGTCGGGACTCAATGGTCATGAATTCTTCCACAATGTAGGAAGGGGCTGTTTGATAGGCAGGGTAGCAGACCAACTATGGGGCACTTACCCAATTTCTTACCCCAAAATTCAGGTCCCTGCCTAAAAAACAAAATGGGCCGCCCGATAGGGGCGATTCCGTGTTCAGGAACCTCCTATACACCCTAGGATGGCCCTGTAAATAAGTGATACTGACCCACCTCGATAGGATGGTCACTGTTGGTAATGTGGCCTAATCTAGAAAAACAAAAAATAAAAAATGCGGAATATATCACAGATATTAATGTTTATATATGATAACAAACTTAATATACCCTTATTGATAATAGTTTTAGATAGTAAAATAACCATCCAATCAAGCATCAAATGTGCTACCAACTCTCTCATAAATTGTTAGTCTTACAAAGGAAGGGTACCATGTCAACATATGGACCCTTAGTCCCAACGTGTTTCGCCCTTTGTTTATAAATCAGGCTCATCAGGGGACACTCAACACTTGTCCCAATCGGCATCAGACAGTGACACACATGGTAATATATATACCGATGGTTAATACTAGTTTAAACTGCAACACAATGATTATACTCCAAGTCTAGACCAGAGGATATGTTTGGATAGCAACACCTCTAGATCCCCTCAGCGATTTATATATACCTAGACCTGACCAACTGCAGCAACCCCAGATCATAGCACTGCCCCCACAGACTTGTACAGTAGGCACTAGGCATGATGGGTGTGTCACTTCATCTGCCTATCTTCTTACCCTGATGCGCCCATCACTCTGGAACAGGGTAAATCTGGACTCATCAGACCACATGACGTTCTTCCAGGTGGCGATTATATTAAAGGGGTTGTCCAAGTTATATTTATTAATGACCTATCCTCAGGATAGGTCATCAATATCAGATCGGCTGGGGTCCGACACCCGGCACCCCCCGATTAGCTGTTTGAAGAGAAGGCACGCACCGTGCCAGCGCCGCCTCCTCTTCACTGTTTACCTTCTCAACGTTGCATCTGCAGCGGTGAGCAGGTGTAATTACACCTAAGCCGTCCCATTCATTTCAATGGTACGGATCGCTCCTATACAAGGGTACAGGAACGATCCATCCCATTGAAATGAATGGGACGGCTTGGGTGTAATTACACCTGCTCACTGCTGCAGATGCAACGTTGAGAAGGTAAACAGTGAAGAGGAGCCAGCGCTGGCATGGAGCATGCCTTCTCTTCAAACAGTTGATCGGCGTGGGTGCCGGGTGTCGAACCCCAGCCGATCTGATATTGATGACCTATCCTGCTTGACAAAGACTGTTGTACAGCCGAAACGTTGCTCAGTTTTTGTATGCTGTGAAGTCCTCAATAAAGATGAAGTGATGGGAGATGCTGTCACCGCTGTTTGATTTCTATCTATCCTGAGGATAGGTCATCAATAAATATAACTTAGACAATCCCTTTAAGCAGTGACATACCTAAATGGACACCCAGCAAAGAATTATCATAGCAAATTCCTGAAGCCAATACTATATGGGAAGCTCACAGCTAAAAGAATTAAACGGCTTACTGACTGTGTAAATCAATATGCACTTAGTTCCCCCTAGTGGTGGTTGCGACTTATACAATTTATCATCTGATACAATGGGGGCTTATCGCCACTCTCCATTCATTTCTATGGGAGTACCGAAAATAGCCGAGCAGTACACGTTTTTGTACTATTAGTAGCTAGGAGCTTCCATCCAACAAAATGGTCACACTCAGACCCCTGCTCTTAAATGTTCTGGCTCACAAAGACATGGCGGCAGCCTGAAAGAACAATGCACTGCTTTTGCATTGTATTTTTCATGGTCTGCAATTGTGATACAATATCTGATAAAACAAGAGGAAAAACAAATAAACATAAGAAATTATTTTAGGTTTTGGTGGTTGGTTTTTGTTTGTAGTGGTCCTTTAAAGAAAGCCCTCTCGCAAAATGTTTTATTCTTTGAGCTGTTAGTAAGATGCATGATGTAAACTGTAGTCAAGATAATCTTCTTATCAGTAACTGTATTTGTGAGTTATAACCTCTCTTCTGATCCTTAGCTGCGTCATGTAACCAACACTCTGACTCTCAGGCCTCATGTACATGACTGTTGTGTGTTTTGCGGTCTGCAAATCACGGATCCGCAAAACACGATGGCGTCCCTGTGTGTTCCGCAATTTGCTGAACGGCATGGACAGCCAATAATAGAACTGCCTATTCTTGTCTGCAAAATGCGGACAAGAATAGGACAGGTTATATTTTTTTTGCGGACCACGGAACGGGGCAGCGGATGCGGACAGCACACGGAGTGCTGTCCGCATCTTTTGCGGCCCCATTGAAGTAAATGGGCCCGCATCCGAGCCGCCAAAACTGTGGCTCGGATCCGGACTAAAACAATGGCCGTGTGCATGAGGCCTCAAACTGACTCCAGACAGAAAGTCAGTTACATCTCTATACCTATGAGACTAAGGCCTCCTGCACACGGCCATTGTGCAGCTGTTCCGTGCATTGGGGACCGCAATTGCGGTCCCCAATGCATGGGCAACATCTGTGCAGCAGGCCAGACCCATTCAACTTGAATGGGTCCGTGGTCTGTCCGCACCGCAATAAAAATATAACATGTCATATTTATTTGCGGTGTGAAGTAACGGAAAAAAGCAGCATGGAAGCACTCCGTAGTGCTTCCAGTGTTTCGTTCCGTGACTCCGTTCCGCATCTCCGGAATTGTGGACCCATTGCTGACCCAAGTGATGCGTGGATTGCCGACCCGCCGTTTGTGGGCCGCAATACAGCCACGGCCGCCCAACAGCCGTGTGCATGAGGCCTAACATTGAGGCTAACATAGGAATACATATAGAAACTGGCTTCATGTCAAAACATAAAATACCGTGTTTTTTTTGAGACTCAGAATGCTGGTCACATCTGAGGATCAGAAGGGAGGTTATAACTCTCAAATACAGCCACTGGTAAGAAAATTACCTTCAATACAGTTTACATCATGTACCTTTCTAACAGGTCACAGAATAAAAAAAATTGTGGGAGTCCTACTTTAACCCCTTCCCGGCAGTCCCTGATAGCCGGGCCCCTGCTGTATCCGCCAGCATCACTGTACAAGCCCGAGGAATAGAAGGGATTTGGGGCGGGTGAGGGAGCCCATCAGGTCTCCACGCGGCTGTGGCGGGTACCCGATGGGTGAGAAGGCAGTCCGATGCCGTGCAGAGGCTGCCCAATGCCTTGCATGGCATCGGGACCTGCCTTCTAAGGGTGCCCAGGAGATCCAGCCTCAGACTAGGTCTCCTAGGCAACCTGTTAGTGTATTACACTGTATTACACTGAGTAATACACTAACAGGCAATGCATTACAATACAGATGTATTGTAATGCATTGCAGAGGGGAACAGGCCCCCTAAAAGTAAAGTCCCAGAGTGGGACAGAAATAAAGTTTAAAAAAAAGTTTAAAAAAAGAGTTTTTAATAAAATAAAATAAAGAAAAAGTAAAAAAAAGAAAAAAACGCCCCTTGCCCCGGATTTTATAAAAAAAATTAAAAAAAATAAAACACACACATATTAGGTATTACCACGTCCGTAATGACCGGCTCTATAAATATATCACATGATCCACCCTGTCCAATAAACACCGTAAAAAAATAATAATATTTTTGTCACCTTACATCACAAAAATTGCAGCACCAAGCAATCAAAAAGGCATATGCACTCCAAAATAGTACCAATAAAACCGTCACCTCATTCCACCAAAAATGAGATCTTAAAATAAAAAATGTTAAAAAAAAAAACTATTTTTGTCACCTTACATCACAAAAATTGCAGCACCAAGCAATCAAAAAGGCATATGCACCCCAAAATAGTACCAATAAAACCGTCACCTCATTCTGCCAAAAATGAGATCCCGCCAAAAATGAGCCCCCCCCCAAAAAAAATTATAGGACTCTCAGACAATGGAGACACTAAAATATTATTTATTTTGCTTCAAAACAGCTATTATTGTGTTAAAGTGAAATAAATAAAAAAGCTGAAATGTTAGATATTTCCGTGTCTGTAATAACATGCTCTATAAAAATATCACATGACCTAACTCCTCAGGTGAACACCATAATAATTTTTTTTATAAAACAGTGCCAAAAAGCTATTTTTTGTCACCTAACATCATTTAAAGTGCAACACCAAGCGATCAAAAAGGCGTATGACCCCCAAAATAGAACCAATCAAACCGTCATCTCATCCCGCAAAAAATTAGCACCTAAGTGAGACAATCGGTCAAAAAATAGAAAAGCTATGGCTCTCAGACTATGGGGACACTAAAACATCAATTTTTTGTTTCAAAAATGCTATTATTGTGTAAAACTTAAATAAATAAGAAAAAGTATACATATTAGGTATTTCCACGTCCGTAACGACCTGCTCTATAAAAATATCACATGACCTAACCCCTCAGGTGAACGCTGTAAATAAATAAAAACTGTGCCAAAAAAACACATTCTTTTTTGTCACTTTGCCTCATAAAGTGTAATAATGAATAATAAAAAAATCATATGTACCCAAAAATCGTATCAATAAAAATGTCAACTCTTCTTTCAAAAAATAAGCCCCTGCACAAGACGATTGGCAGAAAAAAAATAATATAATGGCGTTCAGAAAATGGAGACACAAAAACATATATTTTTTCAAAAATGCTTTATTATGCAAAATTGAACCAAACAAACAAAGTAGACAAATTTGATATCACTGCATCCGTAACAAACTGCTCTATAAAAATTTTGCATGATCTAACCGGTCAGATGAGCTCTGTAAAAAATAAAAAATAAAAACAGTGCCATTTTTTGGTTACCTTGCCTTACAAAAAACATAATATAAAGTGATAATCATATGTACCCCAAAATAGTATCAATAAAACTGTCACCTTATCCCCTAGTTTCCAAAATGGGGTCACTTTTGGAAGTTTCTACTGTAGGGGTGCATCAGGGGGCTTCAAATGGGACATGGTGTCTAAAAACCAGTCCAGCAAAATCTGCCTTCCAAAAACCATGCGGCAGTCCTTTCCTTCTGCGCCCTGCCGTGTGCTCTTACATCAGTTTACGACCATATGTGGGGTGTTTCTGTGAACCTCAGAATCAGGATAATAAATGTTCGGTTTTATTTTGCTGTTAACCCTTGATGTGTTAAAGAAGAAAATTGAGTAAAATGGAAAATCTGCCAAAAAAGTGAAATTTAGAAATTTCATCTCCATTTTTCTTTAATTCTTGTGGAACACCTAAAGGGTGAACACAGTTTGTAAAATCACTTTTGAGTAACTTGAGGGGTGTAGTTTCTACAATGGGGTCATTTATGGGGGGTTTCTATTATTTAAGCCCCACAAAGTGACTTCAGACCTGAACTGGTCCTTAAAAAGTGGGTTTTGGAAATTTTCTTAAACTTTTAGAATAGCTTCAAAAATTATATGCCTTCTAATGGCCCCCAAAAATAAAATGACATTTACATAATGATGCTAACATAAAGTAGACATATGGGGAATGTTAAGTAATAAATAGAGGTGGGACGACGAATCTGTCAAATCCACAAATCCTTCGAATCTTGTTGGATTCAAGGGATTCATAGACTTAAATCCCGACCTTATTTACTAAATTCGAATCCGACGAATCCATGACAGCGGGGAACGGTGCAGTCCCTGTATTCTAATGCACTGGCCCTGCTCACTGTAGTATAATCTTATGATCTAACATTCATTGTTAAGATATAATAATCCATCTGTATTACTTACATTAGAACATTAAGTTCCGTAGCAGAGAGGAGGGAGGAGGCAGGCCGGGAGGACGGACGGGCGGTGCGTCACTCACAATGTCTCGCGCCCGTGCCACCTGCTTCATTCATAAAGTGGGTGGCGCAGGCACGTGACATAGTGAGTGACGCGCCATCCGCCCGTCCTCCCGGCCTGCCTCCTCCCTCCTCTCTGCTACGGAACTTAATGTTCTAATGTAAGTAATACAGATGGATTATTATATCTTAACAATGCAGGTTAGATCATAAAATTATACTACAGTGAGCGGGGCCGGTGCATTTGAAAATAGGAACTGCATCGATCCCTGTTGTCATTCCTAATCCAGATGCCGGCCCCGAGCCCCTGTATTGTGGGTCATTCACACTGCAGGGACACTGTTATGGGGGAAATCTGTGGATGGCACATAGCATAAGATGCTATATATGTGTCATCCACAGATTCCCCCATCACAGTGCCATCCAGAGATCCCCCATAGATCCCCCATAACAGTGCCATCCAGAGATCCTCCATAACAGTGCCATCCACAGATCCCCCATAACAGTGCCATCCAGAGATCCCCCATAACAGTGCCATCCACAGATCCCCCATAACAGTGCCATCCACAGATCCCCCATAACAGTGCCATCCACAGATCCCCCATAACAGTGCCATCCACAGATCCCCCATAACAGTGCCACCCACAGACCCCTCATAACAGTGCCATCCAGAGATCCCCCATAACAGTGCCATCCACAGATGCCCCCATAACAGTGCCATCCACAGATCCCCCATAATAGTGCCATCCACAGATCCCCCCATAGCAGTGCCATCCACATATCCCCCCTCATAATTGTTTGGATCACTTTGTTTCTTACACCGTTCACACAATTCTTATGTACAGGATTCGTAGGATTTGAGATTCAATAGATTCGAGAACCTATTCGGATTCCACCAAAAATGAGATCTTAAAATAAAAAATGTTAAAAAAAAAAACTATTTTTGTCACCTTACATCACAAAAATTGCAGCACCAAGCAATCAAAAAGGCATATGCACCCCAAAATAGTACCAATAAAACCGTCACCTCATTCTGCCAAAAATGAGATCCCGCCAAAAATGAGCCCCCCCCCAAAAAAAATTATAGGACTCTCAGACAATGGAGACACTAAAATATTATTTATTTTGCTTCAAAACAGCTATTATTGTGTTAAAGTGAAATAAATAAAAAAGCTGAAATGTTAGATATTTCCGTGTCTGTAATAACATGCTCTATAAAAATATCACATGACCTAACTCCTCAGGTCCCCCATAACAGTGCCATCCAGAGATCCCCCATAACAGTGCCATCCACAGATCCCCCATAACAGTGCCATCCACAGATCCCCCATAACAGTGCCATCCACAGATCCCCCATAACAGTGCCATCCACAGATCCCCCATAACAGTGCCACCCACAGACCCCTCATAACAGTGCCATCCAGAGATCCCCCATAACAGTGCCATCCACAGATGCCCCCATAACAGTGCCATCCACAGATCCCCCATAATAGTGCCATCCACAGATCCCCCCATAGCAGTGCCATCCACATATCCCCCCTCATAATTGTTTGGATCACTTTGTTTCTTACACCGTTCACACAATTCTTATGTACAGGATTCGTAGGATTTGAGATTCAATAGATTCGAGAACCTATTCGGATTCGAAAAAAATTTTGATTTGTCCCACCTCTAGTAATAAATATTTTATGAGGTATCAGTTTATGTTTTAAAAGCAGAGAAATTGAAATTTTGAAAATTGATTGGTGAAATATATTGACTCAAATTTATGACTGTCATGAAGTACGTACAATGTGTCACAAGAAAACAGTCTCAGAATGGCGTGGATAAGTAAAAACATTCCAAAGCTATTACCAAATAAAGTGACACATGTCAGATTAGCAAAAAATGGCCTGGGCAGGAAGGTGAAAACTGGCCCAGGGTAGAAGGGGTTAATATCTTATGTTCTAGCCACCCAGAATGTTCCCTTCTAAGGGAAGATCATATCTAACTATCCAGGGGCATAGCTATAGGGGGTGCAGAGGTAGCAGTCGCTACCGGGCCCAGGAGCCTGAGGGGGCCCAAAGACCCTGGTGCCACATAAGAAGACACTGGTATTATAGAAAGTGCATGCTGGTCAAGTTACACCTATGGCTGGAGGGAAGGGGTTAGATCAAGTATTTGGCATGGGGAGGGTCATTTCAATTTTTGCCTCAGGAAGCACCAAGTATGTGCTTCCCTGCCCCTGGCCACAAAACACTAAGAGAAAGGGGGCCCAAGGTGAACTCTTGCACCAGGGCCCATGAGCCTTTAGCTATGCCCCTTGTATCTATCTATCTATCTATCTATCTATCTATCTATCTAATATATATTTATCTATCTATATGATATCTATCTATCTCATACTGTATCTAACATAGTAACATAGTAGTAACATAGTACATAAGGCCGAAAAAAGACATTTGTCCATCCAGTTCGGCCTGTCATCCTGCAAGTTGATCCAGAGGAAGGCAAAAAAAAAAATGTGAGGTAGAAGCGAATTTTCCCCACTTTAGGGGAATAAAAAATTCCTTCCCGACTCCAATCAGGCAATCAGAATAACTCTCTGGATCAACGACCCCGCTCTAGTAGCTATAGCCTGTAATATTATTACACTCTAGAAATACATCCAGGCCCCTCTTGAATTCATTTATTGAACTCACCATCACCACCTCCTCAGGCAGAGAGTTCCAGAGTCTCACTGCTCTTACCGTAAAGAATCCTCTTCTATGTTTGTGTACAAACCTTCTTTCCTCCAGACGCAGAGGATGTCCCCTCGTCACAGTCACCGTCCTGGGAATGAATAGATGATGGCATAGATCTCTGTACTGACCCCTGATATATTTATACATAGTTATTAGATCTCCTCTCAGTCGTCTTTTTTCTAAAGTGAATAGCCCTAATTTTGATAATCTTTCAGGGTACTGTAGTTGCCCCATTCCAGTTATTACTTTAGTTGCCCTCCTCTGGACCTTCTCCAGCTCTGCTATGTCTGCCTTGTTCACAGGAGCCCAGAACTGTACACAGTACTCCATGTGTGGTCTGACTAGCGATTTGTAAAGTGGTAGGACTATGTTCTTATCACGGGAATCTATGCCCCTTCTGATGCAACCCATTATCTTATTGGCCTTGGCAGCAGCTGCCTGACACTGGTTTTGCAGCTTAGTTGGCTATTAAAATTCCTAGATCCTTTTCCATGTCAGTGTTACCGAGTGTTTTACCATTTAATAAGTACGGGTGACTTGCATTATTCTTTCCCATGTGCATAACTTTACATTTATCAGTGTTAAACCTCATCTGCCACTTATCTGCCCAAGCCTCCAATCTATCCAGATCCCTCTGTAGTAGTATACTGTCCTCTTCAGTGTAAATTACTTTACACAGTTTAGTCTCATCTGCGAAAATTGATACTTTACTATGCAAGCCTTCTACAAGATCATTAATAATTATATTGAAGAGAATAGGGCCCAATACTGACCCCTGAGGTACCCCACTAGTGACAGTGACCCAATCTGATTAAATTAGTTTGGCATGACCGATCCCTCACGAAGCCATGCTGATATGGCGTTATTTGCTTATTTCCGTTGAGATGCTCTAAGATAGCATCTCTCAGAAAACCTTCAAACATTTTCCCCAAACAGATGTTAAACTTACCGGCCTATAGTTTCCAGGCTGTTTTTGGACCCTTTTTGAATATTGGCACCACATATCTATCTATCTGTCTATCTATCTCCTATCCATCTGTTATCTATATTTATCAATATATTCATCTATCCATTTACAGTATGTATCTCTTTCTCTCTCTGTATATATCTCTCTTTTGAGATCTAATATAATCATTTTACTGATAAGAGGTTGTCCCATAACATTGTACTTTCTGGATGGTTTTCCTACAGTGACTTTTCAATTTGTCTTTGCCATTATACATTACATTGCAGTGTCTGCTTCAAAAGAAGCTACATTATATAATCTTTTGTCAGCAAAATTCAGCTGTAACTCTGTGTGTCAGAGCTACCAACATCCATAGCTCTGGCATATTTCACCTGTCAAACCACTGAAGTTCTTTCAAGGAAGAGCAGCAGATTCAGTCACAGATGCAAAGGAAATCTATCTGCATTTAGTCAATTTGTAACACCATCTGTAAGTACTGAACATCTTTAAGACTCGGGATCTATAATTCGCCATGCATTACCTCATTTATATCTAAAGAAGCTGCCATCATGTCTGAGGTGAAGATCTTTTGCAAAGTACAAGTCTTAAAATTTCACAGTTATATCAAATTAAGTTGATCACTATACTAAAAGTATTATCTCATGAAGACTTTTTGCAGATGAAGGCACTGACTGTCTTCCATGGTCCAAAAGGCAAGAAAGTACAGTGGACTTGAGACCTCCATTCTTGTGATCATGGTGGCACAAGTGGTGGGGCCCCTGGTAATCAAATATCTGATATCTGTTCTGTGTATGGCCAGTTTCACACGAGCGTGTTGGGTCAAACCAAACACTGCTTCTCTAACTCAAACTCACAGCAGCATAAGAAGTTTAGAAGCTGTGATTTCCTGCCCAAATGAGAGTGTACTGTATTGTACACACATACTGCCATGTTGTCACGCTTCGGTGTGGGAGGGAAACACCACACTGAACATAGGAGGGAAGGGGGAAACAGGGAATCAGGCCTGAGAACTATGGAAGGAAGATGGATACCTCCTAGTGAATACCCTAACCAAAATCCTGATGGACTACCAGTATGACCAGACCCCAAAGGTAGGTGAGTTCATACACAGGAATACCTAGAGTCCTATCTAGCACTATAGGACCCTGGTACTAATGGCAGGGACGAGACTACCTGTTCCTCCAAAAGGAAGAATGAATAGTAGTCTACTTCAGGCCTAATACAAACAATAGGGAAATGCAACACACAGAACCCAAACACAATACAAAATGGAAAAGAAAGACTTAACTTCAAAGAGACTATGGAAGCACCAGGAACTCAGCCGAGATCCAACCACAAACAATCCACAGGCACAGAATCTATAAACCGCACAGCATAGTGGGAGAATCAACTATAAATAAGGAAGGTTAAATGACCATATAAGCAACACGTGGAGGCAAGGTGTGTGGCCATTACCAGAAACAACATAGACACCTATTGATCCACAAGGAAAACCTGTCAGATCAAATCAGGTGTTGCCAGTCTCACAGATCTCCTGCCACTCACTGTCGCCGGGACATCCGTATGTCTTGGTACGTCTGTGACACATGTATACAGTAGAAGACCCATGGGTCAGAAAGAAACTCATGGAATCATGAATCATGATGATGCTGTGTATTCCATGACCTGTTCCAGCCCAGGGAAAGCGGTTGTTTCACAAAGCGTGCTTCCTGGACGGAACACACTTGTGTGAAAGTGGCCTATAGATGATAAATTAATTTTGTTGGGAACGCCTTAAAAGGACATCTCCCCAACAATTTTAATTTAACGAATATGTTTTTTAACCTCTTAATAACCATTGTGTCCATAAAGTTTTATTTTTTAATTGACATAGCTGTGTGAGGCCTTGTTTTGGACGTACTGAGACATACGGACGTCCCCGCCCCAGTGAGTGGCAGGAGATCTTTGAAACTGGCAACACGTGGTTTGATTCGACATGTTTACCTTGTGGACCAGCAGGTGTCTGTGTTGTTTCTGGTACTGGTCACACCCTTAACATCCAGGTGTTGCTGTTGTGGTCAATTAGCTTTCCCTATTTATAGATGTTTCTCCCACAATTTTGTGCGGTTTATAGCTTCAGTTGGACCTGTGGAAGCTGGTGTTTGGATCTCGGCTGAGTTCCTGGTGCTGCCATAGCTTCTTGAAAGTTAAGTGTTACATTTCCCTTTTGTATTTTATTTAGACTTTTCTGTGTGTTGCATTTCCTTGTTGTTTATTAGTAGGCCTCAGCAAGACTCCCGTTCATCCTTCCTTTTGGAGGAACAGGTTGTCTCATTCCTGTCATTAGTACCAGGGTCTTTTAGGGTTAGATAGGACTTTAGATATTCCTGTTTATAAACTCACCTACCTTTGGGGTCTGTTTATACTGGTAGCCAGTCAGGGCTTTGGTTAGGGTTTTCACTAGGACTAGGTGTCCATCTTCCCTCCCTTTCCTTTCACCTTTCCCTCCTCCAAGTGATTATGTGACTGGAGGTATATTACACAGTCAATGGATATCAATTTTACTGCAGGCCAGTGGAGTACAGGCCCCAAAAATTATACATTCACCATACAGTAAAGATCAAGTGATTATGTGGCTGGAGGTATATTAGGCGGTCATTAGATACCAATTTTACTGCAGGCCAGTGGAGTACAGGCCACAAACATTAGGCATTCACTGGACAGAAAAGGCCTCTTATGCCGCTGAATTTACATAAGACAGGGACCATTCTTTGTTCTGTTTGGTGGCGGATATGTGTGGGCTGGCATGAGGAAATTCAATTAAATGTGGTCATCACGGCTGTTGAATTCCTCTGAGATCCATACCTCATTCATTTTTAAAATTTGTGAGGTAGTCTACACTGTCATGAGCTAGGCGAGTGCGCTTATCGGTCACTATCCCCCCTGCTGCGCTTAACATCCTTTCAGACAGGACACTCAATGAGGGGCAAGCCAAGAGTTCCATGGCAAATTTTGCCAACTCTAGCCACAGGTCAAGCCTGCACACCTAGTAGTCCAGGGGTTCCTCGCTTCTCAGAGCGTCCACATTGGCCGTTAACCAGATGTAGTCGGACACCAGCCGGTCTAGGCGTTCCCTGAGGCTGGATCCGGAGGGCGGCTGTCGATGGGTTGGCTGCAAGAATGATCTCATATCCGAAGTGACCAACACATCTTCAAACCGCCCTCTTCTTGCATGCGTGGTAGGATTGGTACCCGCAACTGTTTCTCTGTGGGTGGAAATTCCTCTGCCAGCACCCGCAACAGCAGAATGCAGTATCTCTCGCAGTAGGGCCTGTAAATGCTGCATTCTGACAGCTCTCTGTGATGCTGGTAACATGTCTGCCCTTTTGTGTTTGTACTGGGGGTCTAAGTACGTTGCCACCCAGTACTGCTCCTTGCCCTTTATGCTTTTTATACAGGGATCCCTCTTCAAACACTGGGGCATGAAGGCCCCCATTTGCTCTAAATTGGAAGCGGTGGAGCATCTTGGCTACTGCTCATCGCCCAGGAGAATGTTGTCCTCGGTCTCCTCCCCCATTCAAAGACAACACTAGGGATCCCTGAAAAGTTTAAAGCCTTCTCTTCTTGCTCCTCCTCCTCCTCCCCCAGGCACAATCCTCCTCTGACTCCTTTTCAGACTCCTGCTGACTTGTCTCAGATGGAGAAGCCCCCCTGGGAATTCATTCAGCATTGCGACTTCCTCATCTTTCAGCTCCTGCTCCTCAACGGCTTGATCAATGACATTACGCAATGCAAGTTTCATAAAGAAGGCATAAGGTACGATGTTACTGATGGCACCCTGGCTGCGACTGACCAGTTTGGTGATCTCATCAAATGGCCGCAGAAGTCTGCATGCGTTGCGCATGAGCAGCCACTGGCGCGGTGAAAATAAATCAAGCTCCCCAGAACCTGTCCTGCTGCAGAGATCGTACAGGTAGTCGTTAATGGCACGTTGCTGCTAGAGCAGCCTATCAAGCATATACAAGGTGGAGTTCCAGCACGTCGGGCAGTGACAAATCAGACATCTGACGGGCAGGTGGTGTCGCCACTGAACATCAGCAAGGCGAGCCATGGCCGTGTAAGATCTTCTAAAATGGCCAGAGATTTTCCTGGCCTGCCACAAGATGTCCTGGATCCCTGGGTATTTGGCAATGAATCGCTTCTCAACTAAGTTCAGGACGTGTGTCATTTTGCCCTGTTTCAGCATGCTCAGCAGATTGGCACCGTTGTCTCACACCACTTTACCAAGTGAGCAGGGTTAGCCACTGATCGGCCTGTGACCGCAGGGCTGAAAGCAGTGCAGGATCGGCAAAAAATCCCTACACTGGCAAAAAACAGAATATAAAATGGTCAGATCGGTTTATTTATAGGATAGAGGGTCCATGTGGTGAAATGTCTCAATTGGCTGTCCTGTCGCTCCTGATGGATGTGTCATGGGTCAAACTTCGGCACAATGCAAAAGAATATGGCGCCGGCAGACATCGCCATATGTTCGTATGATCAGCGAACCACGAACGATCAAAGTTCGGCGCAAAACGACCGCCGGGCGAACCGCAAGGCCATCTCTAATAGTGAGAGGAATCATTTCACAGACAGGGAGAGACATGTGCAGATACTAGGGAGAGTCATAGGAAAATGCTTATTGTGAAAAAAAGCCATTTACAGGTGCAGGGAAACATTACTTGGGGATCCAAATAGTCTCAAAATACTGCTCTGTCATTCAAGCAATTATTTATTGGGGTGCAAGTGCTATGTTAAAAAGCCTTTAGTGGCTTTTATCTGTGGAAAAAGATAAATATATACGCAGGTCACTTTTGCTGTTAACTGCGCTGATATCATTTAGTGGCCTATTTCAATACAATACGAGAAATATTTATGCAGGTCACTTTTGTTGTTATTTGCACTAAAAGCATTTATTGTCATATTTCTAGTGAAAAATAGACTAAGTTAATATTTCCTGTTATTTGCGCTAAAAGCGTTTCTTGTCATATTTCACTACAATACGAGAAAAGTAGACGCAGTTCACATTTGGTGTTATTTGCGCTAAAAGCGTATATTGTCTTATTTCCCTACAATATGAGAAAAATAGACACAGTTCACATTTGGTGTTATTTGCGCTAAAAGCATTTATTGCCATATTTCTAGAGAAAAAGAGACTAAGTTCATATTTGCTGTTATTTGCGCTAAAAGGGTTTGTCGCATTTCACTACAATACGATAAAAATAGATGCAGCTCACATTTGGTGCTATTTGCGCTAAAAGCGTTTATTGCTATATTTTTTTTAGAAAAAGAAAAAAACTAATTTAGTTCATATTTGGTGTTATTTGCGCTGTAGGAAGGTGCAAGTGTCAGCGGTAGCTAGTGCTGATTGACACGTTTCTTTTTTAGTATGGCTGTAAGCTGATCCGGGCCGGATCTTACTGGGAGTAGCCAAAGTGCTGGGTGGGTGGATTCTCCCCACGCTCCAAGCTGGGTCTTTACTGGCCTATATCAAACCCAGCCAGCAGTCTCAGCTGAGAGTGGATTACTCCTCTCTGACAGTGGAGTGCTGTCAGTCCCTATGTGTTTTGGGATCTGAAAACTTGTGCCGTGCCAAAGAGCTGGGAGCCGCCTGTTAAGAAACAAGCCCCTAAAGCCTGCTGTGGACCACAGGTGGAGAAACTGCAAACCAGGTGAAGTTTTTCATGGTGTGAACAAACACCTAGACTACAAAACGTCACTTTTTGTTTTTCCTTATGTGTGAATAAAACACTGAACCGTTTACGTTAAAGACTTTGTGGTTGCCTCTATACTGCGTCCGCTAGCCTGTCTACCAGAACAAATCTCCACTGCGCTAAAAGCGTTTCTTGTCATATTTCACTCCAATACGAGAAAAATAAATGCAGTTCACATTTGGTGTTATTTGCGCTAAAAGCATTTATTGCCATATTTCTAGAGAAAAATAGACTAAGTTTATATTTGCAGTTATTTGCGCTAAAAGCATTTCTTGTCGTATCTCACTCCAATATGAGAAAAATAGACACAGTTCACATTTGGTGCTATTTGCACAAAAAAAGTTTATTGCCATATTTCTAGAGAAAAAGAGAAAAATAGACTTAGTTCATATTTGGTGTTATTTGCGCTAAAAGCATTTCTTGTCATATTTCACTACAGTACGAAAAAATAAGCGCAGTTCACATTTGGTGTTAATTGCGCTAAAAGCGCTTATTGCCATATTTCAGTAGAAAAAGAGAAAAATATACTTGTGCTGATAGGAGTACTCCCCTGTGTAACTTCGATGTCAGCCAGTGACAGCTCATGCGTGACACCTGCCGTTTGCTCAGGCCCTTTGAGGATGCCACCTTATTTGTCAGTAGCAAGGATACAGGATGAACGTTGTCATTCCATTGCTTCATGTCCTGAAACAGATGGTGGTAGCAATGGCTGGTCAGGGGACAGGAGACGTGGCGCCTCGATCTCACGGCCAAATGAGCCCTGTGGGGGCTGAACTGGAAGAGGAGGGGGAGGAGGACATTGGAGCACAGGCAATGTGTAGCCAATTGGGTGGTTTTTCTACTCAGCTGACAGGACAGGAGGAGCAGGAGCAGCCAGAGGAGCTATAGGACGATGAGGAAGACAAGACAGAGGACCCGGACACACAGTGGCAGTATGCAGTGGAGATGGAGACAGGGAGTCCCTCCAAGTCACTTGCACAAATGGCCCGCTGCATGCTTACTTGCTTGCGTAGTTACAGCCGAATTGTCACCATTCGGCAGAGGGGTGACTTCTGGCTCTCCACCTTGTTGGACCCTCACTACTGGTCCAAAATGAGGGCCTTTTTTACACCCACTGAGAGGTAGGACAAACTGAACTCCTCGCAGGCATGACCAGGGGGGCACTCTGCACTAACATTCCACTGCCATGGCTGCTGGGGAGGGGTGGGGTGGCAGGATTATTGCCAGCTCCATCAGCAGCAGCCTGAGTCTAGAGTAGCTGATGAGTAGCTTTATGCACCCGCATAGTGAAGAAACTACTCACCAGCAGCAGCAGCAGCTAGACCTGAAGCAGGACCTGAACCAGCAGGTGGTGGCATACTTGGACAGCACCCTGCCACCCCACATTGAAGATTTGCTGGACTACTGGGTAGCCAAACTGGATTTTTGGTCGCAACTAGCAGAGTTTGCCCTGGTAAAGATGTCCTGCCCGGCCAGTAGTGTGGCATCAGAGTGGGTGTTTAGTGTGGCGGGGGCCATAGTTACCCCAAGTAGAACTCGCTTGTCCACCCAAAATGTGGAGAGACTGACCTTTGTCAAGATGAATCAGGTGTGGATCAGCCAGGATTTCCAACCCCCAATTCCTGATGCATCAGACTAGATCATCCATGGTGCCACACCAACACTGATACAAGAGACTGTTTTCTTCTGACTACCTGCCTCAGCTACTACTTTGATGCTGCAACCCGCCTGATACCACACATCTGATGCCAAGAGCTCCTTATTTCACCCACCTTCGTCAGCGGGTACTGGTATTGCTACCCACCGCCCCACTCTGTTACCGGGTCACTTTCAGGTCTCCTGAGGCAGCTGCTGCTACCATCTCCAAACTATGTCACCTTGCCACTCTGTGGTCACCTCCTGCTGCTGCCATCTCCACACTATGTCACCTTGCCACTCTATGGTATCCTCCTGATGCTGCTACTGCCATTTCCACACTATGTCAACTTGCCAGTCTGTGGTCTCCTCATGCTGCTGCTACCATCTACACACTATGTCAACTTGCCACTCTCTAGTCTCCTCATGCTGCTGCTGCCATATCCACACTATGTCACCTTGCACCTCTATGTTATCCTCATGATGCTGTTACTGCCATCTCCACACTATTTCACCTTGCCACTCTGTGGGATCCTGCTGCTGCTGCCATCACCACATCATGTCACCTTGCTACTCTGTGGGATCCTGATGCTGCTGCCATCTGCACACTATGTTACCTTGCCACTCTGTGCTCTTCTCCTGCTGCTGCCTTCTCCACACTACCTCACCTTGCCACTTTGTGGTCTACTCATGCTGCTGCCATATCCACACTATGTCATCTTGCCACTTGCTGGCCTCATCATACTGCTGCCAACTCCAGACTCTGTCATTGTGTCACTTGGTGGCCTCCTCATACTGCTTCCACCCCAGACCCTGTCATTGGGCCACTCTGTGGTGTCCTCATGCTGCTTCCACCTCACCACTATGTCATAGGTCCACTCTGTGGACTTCTCATGCTGTTTCCACCCTCCCCACTTCATGACTGGTCCACTATTTTGGCTTTCGGCCTGGCTGACATCATCATTTATTTGACCTTTTTTCCGATCTGTCAGAAGGAAGGAAAAATGAGACGCACAACGGATCCTGTCTGTGTAGCAGCTGTAAGGCCTGTATGGTCCCATCAGAATTGGCTTGCGATTTGGTAGTCAAAAGCAGAAGACATGCAAATATTCCATTCACGTGTCATCTGTGTTTTACATCCACTCCTGTTTTTTTTTTGTTTTTTTTTTCCATTAGCAATACTGACCGAGTGGAGGTGTATGCTCCACAGACAGGATCTGTTTTTTGTGGTTTAATGTTCTGGTGGATCAGAGGAAGGGCAAATTATTCAGTGATGTCAACACGAACTTACTGCTGACACCCTCTCCACTCTGTCCGGGGGGCTCGACTTGTATAAGCGTTTAATAGAACAGGTTTTGTAGACATTAGGGTTGTTTCGATACCAAAACTTTTATTTGGTTTTGATACCATAAAAAATTATTGCGATATTCGATACCATGCGAAAAAAAACATAAAATAAAACACAAAAAAAACTCTTGATTATGTAAACGTAGATTGAATTAAACAGAAAACCCTCACTTACTATTAATGTGAGGCACATGGGGTCCAGTCCAAAAGCATGTGCCTAGGCTGACATTAAAAATAAGTGACCCCCGTCATGTTTAAAACATGGTAGTGGCAAGATTGGGGTTAATTAAACAGAAAACCCTCACTTACTATTAATGTGAGGCACATGGGGTCCAGTCCAAAAGCATGTGCCTAGCCTGACATTAAAAATAAGTGACCCCCGTCATGTTTAAAACATGGTAGTGGCAAGATTGGGGTTAATGAGTCACATTAACCCCAAATCTTGCTGGCTGCCTGATACATGTTTTTTTGCCTGCCTTTATTTTGAGGCAGGCTTAGGCTAGGGCTACACTGCGACTTTTTTTAGCGCGACTGATTGATTTTAACTATTGAATGACAGCAGCAATCCAAATGAATGCGTTCAATTTAATGCAATCTTATGGACTGCTGCTGTCATTCAATAGTTAAAATCAATTAATCGCGCTACAAAAAGTTGCAGTGTAGCCCTAGCCTAATACACTTGCACTGCTCACATATACACACACTATACACTATGCCGTCAATGCTCACATATACACACTATACACTATGCAGTCAATGCTCACATATACACACTATACACTATGCAGTCACTGCTCACATATACACACTATGCAGTCACTGCCCCACACCCCACTGTCACATAAACACAATATACACAATGTAGTCCCCCCGCTATACACACAATGCAGTGTCCCCCCACCCTCCTCTTCCCGGGAAACCTAAGAGCCCAGGCAGAAGCACGTGTCTTTACTCTCCGGTATAAACTGCAGACAGGGAGGGTCTATCATCTGATTGGCTGACCTGACTCAGCTTCTCTCTTTTATTGGCTGAGCTGCTCGTCCTTCATCCCTGCTGCCCTGAATTACAGAAATACAGTGAGTGGGAGCGCCTGGGTAACCCTTTCCTTTCCAGATCAGAGCTGTCCCTGTTAACTCTTTCAGTGACCTGTTTTGCACAGTTAAGCTACTAGAACTATCGGCCCTGCAGTGCTGCGCTGTCATTATCGTACCCTGTGTATGGTAATGACAGCCGTGCTGTGCTCTCGTTATGATAATGAGAGCGCAGCAGGGTCAGCAGCCTGCGATATGTATTACAGACTGTAGCACACAGCGCAGGTCAGGGCTGTCCTCATCATACACAGTGTATGGTAATGATAGTGCAGCAGGACAGGCAGCCCACTGCATAGTAAAAGCCCACGCCCCTCCTCCTGCATTAATTACCCATTCATTGGGCTCAGCGGCGGCCGCATCATAGGAGGGAGGGATTACCTACCTCCCTCCTTCTCCACTGTCTGGCCGGAGAGAACTTGCGCGCCGAGCGCGGCACACGCCATGTTCTCTTATAAGAGGAAATACTAGGCTGCGCAGTAGTGCAGTCTGGTATCAAAGAAATGAATATAACAGTACCGAAGCAATACTGGTGTAAAAGTATAGATTGGGTATCGAATTTTCGATACCGAAACAACCCTAGTAGACATCTATGTGGAATCAGCTGACGACGGTGTAAAAGGAGTGCGCTTCTTCTTTACACTAGCATCGACCTGCAAGGCTGAGTTCATACTTGAGTTATTTGGTCAGTTTTGGCCCCGTGACTGCCCAAATAAGTGAAGTGTGCAGTGATTCTAAGAGCGACGCCGGTCATCTGCATGTTATACGGACTCACAGTATTATTTCACTACCCCAGTACACTCCCTATGCGTGTTACTGCAAGGCACAGTGTTCTACACCCATATAAAGGCTCTATGAAGCCCGGAAATAGCAGTTTTTTATCGCGATTCACTGCAAACATATTCGTATCGAAGCAAATTGTTTCTGAACATTCGGCAAACCAGCCAAATAGAATTTTTGGAAAATTTGCTCATCTCTAGTGCTGTACTTGGTGAGCTGAGAGAAGACCACGGAGGAACAGTTATGGTGTCAGATCCCCACTATCAGGTACTGATGATCTTTCCTGAGGTGCATGTAATGCAGATCATCTGTAGCATATACAGCAATCGTAAAGTGCGAGCGCCGATCTAAGCTAAAATTACGCGATGTGTAAATTGGCCGTTAGTTAAAGCAGAGACCATCAACCTTGGCAATTACATCTACCTGCTGAACTG
This sequence comes from Bufo gargarizans, assembly GCF_014858855.1. Taxonomy (NCBI): domain Eukaryota; kingdom Metazoa; phylum Chordata; class Amphibia; order Anura; family Bufonidae; genus Bufo; species Bufo gargarizans. Next base: position 414,357,174 of record NC_058084.1, read on the forward strand.
CATGTATCACATCTGTAGCTTACAGGTGATGGAGGCAAAGACAGACAAAAGAGAGAGAGGACTGAGCCTCATGTGTGGTGTTGCTGGAAACAATTTTGTATATAGAATTGTAGTTCGCTTACCGGATCCTGTTGTGAAGAAGTCACAACAGCTTTGCAGGCTCCTGCTGGTATATATCCCGACCAGCATTCGGGGGCTTGGCTGCAGGTGATGGAGCAGATGGAAGACACTGGATCAGTTGTGCTGAAGCTAAACGTATAGGCAAATAAACAGGAACATCTCCATTAACCACTTAGTGACCACAATACGCCTTTTTATGGCGGTCACTAAGGGGACCACCTTTAACAGCCACCCAGTCTAAGCGCCGCAGGAGTCTCCCATGCAGTGGAGAGAGCAGGAGCTTGGCTCTCCCATGAGAGCTGAACTCCTGCTCTAAGAGCATGGATCGGCAAAAGCGCCAATCCAGGCCGTTTAACCCCTTAGATGCTGCCGTATGTATGCGGTTACAGAGGGGACTCCCTCTGTCTCCCATCAGCATGCAACAAATGTGATCAATGGGTTCCAATGTCTGCACATGTAGGCCAGTGCCTACTGAAGGCCCCAGGCATCCCCACATCATGCCCTAACAGTCTGGGCCTCTCTGGAGCAGCCTGCTGGTGAATTTTGGTATAGGACTGACAGTAAAATAAACTGCACTGCATGAAGGTGACAATGAAAACAAATAATTGCTTAGTCATTAAGGCCCAAAAACAGGCTAGTAACTAAGGGGTTAAAACCCCACATCTCACGAATGCATAATAGTTTGTATTAGATTTATAGAAAACTTCTTTAAATGGGAGTATGCACTATATTTCTGCCTTCTAAACCTATAAATGATGAGAAAAACTCTTTGATAGACTGGACTCTCGTAAGTAGAACACTGAAGACTCTTCTATTATTATGTGCCTTGGCACAGAAGTCTTATTGTAGCAGTGACAGTAGTAGACACGGTGCCAGCAGGCATTGTGCCGAAGGTAGAAAAGGCTGACTGTAGTCCAAACCTCCTTTTGAGTCATTTCCGCAGTCTAGATATACAGCCAGGAGATGACCCAGTTTTGTTTTTTTGTATAATATTGCTTCTTCCAATACAAAGCTTTGTGGGACATATTCATCTACGTGTCTTTGACCCTCTTCAGCTGATGGGTCCTTTGACGGTGCCCAAGAGCCTGACTTCTGGCAAGGTATAATAAATCAATGAACAAAAACATAAAATATAATATAAAGAAGAGGAAGTTTTTCATGGATCAAAGGGACCCTGAAAGTTACACAATGTTTATTTTATTTATCCTTATTGGACCGTGCAAATTTGCCAGGGTATCTACCAAACCACAAAGGTAAATGCAGGCTGGTTTTATGGGGACATTTCCATACAGTGTGAAATGTGCTTGGCAGACGAGTATAGGTTTTTGCACAGATAAAGTAGAACCGCACGTAAATGACCCTTATTGTCAGATTATAATGCACTATAAAGTAAAAAGAGCAAAACAAGCTAAATTTTAGGTTTTCAAAAGCGGTGGAATAATTTCTCAGCAAGGTATTCATTTACCATCTGAATGTGTACAGAATACTCTGCAGGTATCGGAGCGAGGGACTATGTAACATGCATAATTGAAATTACATTGCCTGCCGCTCTTACACATTTACAAATCCATTTGAAATCGTGGATTTTGAATCCTGATTATGTGGTGTATAATAATGTTATAAACCTTTGTGATTCTTCAAAGCCAGCTGTGATATAAAATTCCCCCGAGAACATGTGCACATTATCTATCGCAACATCATGGGCAAATGTTAAGTGTCCATAGCTCCAGTCAGTGCAGATCAACCCCTTACAGCTAAATAATGTAGTTATCATTTAAAGGGGCTATGCCATGATGGATGTAAAACATGAAAATCAGACATCATATAGTACATGAAAATACCTTTCTTAGAACCAGCCCTGTACCTCGCATAGATCCAGAGATCTCCATATTTACTGCTATAATTGCTTTGCTAGATTATCTTTAGCCTGGCAATTCAAGGGCTGTGTCCTTTCTGCTGCAGCCCTCTCCCTGTAACTACCACAGCTTCTAACATAACATATGGCTGGAAGCAGTTGAAGGTTTAAACTGAGCATGTTCGACCAGCTCAGTGAGGTGGACAAAGAATAACCAAAAGAACAAACAGCAGGTGGCGCTATACAGATAGATCTCAGTAAACAACTCAGTGGCTATCCAGAATATTTTTAATTACATGCAAATACAAAAGTTTTCAGATCCAGGTACAACCCCTTTAAGAGGCTTTATACATATGTTTATCTGCTCACCGCTAACACTGCAGCAGTTAACAGGTGTGATTCCTATTCACTTCAATGGGTCAGCTCCTTCCTATTCACTTGAGTTGGAAGAAGCCATGTTATTGAAGTAACTGAGGACAGCGTAGTTGTTATTACACCTGCTCACCACTGCATTTGCGACGGCAAGCAGGTAAACAATGAAGAGAAGTCAGCGTTTGTACAAACCGGATTCCAAAAAAGTTGGGACACTAAACAAATTGTGAATAAAAACTGAATGCAATGATGTGGAGATGGCAAATGTCAATATTTTATTTGTAATAGAACGTAGATGACAGATCAAACGTTTAATCCGAGTAAATGTATCATTTTAAATAAAAAATATGTTGATTCAAATTTTCACGGTGTCAACAAATCCCAAAAAAGTTGGGACAAGTAGCAAAAAGAGGCTGGAAAAAGTAAATTTGAGCTTAACGAAGAGCTGGAAGACCAATTAACACTAATTAGGTCAATTGGCAACATGACTGGGTATAAAAAGAGCTTCTCAGAGTGGCAGTGTCTCTCAGAAGCCAAGATGGGTAGAGGATCACCAATTCCCACAATGTTGTGCAGAAAGATAGTGGAGCAATATCAGAAAGGTGTTACCCAGCGAAAAATTGCAAAGACTTTGCATCTATCATCATCAACTGTGCATAACATCATCCGAAGATTCAGAGACTCTGGAACAATCTCTGTGCGTAAGGGTCAAGGCCGTAAAACCATACTGGATGCCCGTGATCTCCGGGCCCTTAAACGACACTGCACCACAAACAGGAATGCTACTGTAAAGGAAATCACAGAACGGGCTCAGGAATACTTCCAGAAACCATTGTCAGTGAACACAATCCACCGTGCCATCCGCCGTTGCCAGCTGAAACTCTACAGTGCAAAGAAGAAGCCATTTCTAAGCAAGATCCACAAGCTCAGGCGTTTTCACTGGGCCAGGGATCATTTAAAATGGAGTGTGGCAAAATGGAAGACTGTTCTGTGGTCAGACGAGTCACAATTCGAAGTTCTTTTTGGAAATCTGGGACGCCATGTCATCCGGACCAAAGAGGACAAGGACAACCCAAGTTGTTATCAACGCTCAGTTCACAATCCTGCATCTCTGATGGTATGGGGTTGCATGAGTGTGTGTGGCATGGGCAGCTTGCATGTCTGGAAAGGCACCATCAATGCAGAAAAATATATTCAGGTTCTAGAACAACATCTGCTCCCATCCAGACGTCATCTCTTTCAGGGAAGACCCTGCATTTTTCAACAAGATAATGCCAGACCACATTCTGCATCAATCACAACATCATGGCTGCGTAGGAGAAGGATCAGGGTACTGAAATGGCCAGTCTGCAGTCCAGATCTTTCACCTATAGAGAACATTTGGCGCATCATAAAGAGGAAGGTGCAACAAAGAAGGCCCAAGACGATTGAACAGTTAGAGGCCTGTATTAGACAAGAATGGGAGAGCTTTCCTATTTCTAAACTTGAGAAACTGGTCTCCTCGGTCCCCAGACGTCTGTTGAGTGTTGTAAGAAGAAGGGGAGATGCCACACAGTGGTGAAAATGGCCTTGTCCCAACTTTTTGGGGATTTGTTGACACCATGAAATTCTGATTCAACATATTTTTCCCTTAAAATGGTACATTTTCTCAGTTTAAACTTTTGTTCCGTGATTTATGTTCTATTCTAAATAAAATATTAGAAGTTGGCACCTCCACATCATTGCATTCAGTTTTTATTCACGATTCGTATAGTGTCCCAACTTTTTTGGAATCCGGTTTGTACTAGAGCTGCTTTCTCTTCAATCGGCTGATCAGAGTGGGTGCCAGGAGTGGTCCCCCTGCTGATCTGATATTGATGACCTATCTGACAATAGGTCATCAATATAAGAAAAGTAGACAACCTCTTAAATAAGGAAAATTTCAGCCCGCACAACCCCTAGCAGGTGCAGATTGCTATGGCGAAATAGAGATATAAATGTAAAAACACAAAATGCAATCGCACACTGCAACCAGCACTCTGCCCTGCCTTTATGCTGGATGTTGAATAAGGCATTGGTGTACATTTTGGCCAAAGCGTAATAAGCCACTCACCGCGTCAAGGTTGCCTTCATGAGTGGTCCCTAACACTAGTTCCTACCTTTTATGGGCCATGACAGCCACATAAAGTCCAGGGAGCGCAGGCACAGCATGCATGCCAAGCACACTCTGCTTTTAACCCCGTCCGGTGCCATTACAGCTTTCATCGGATCCAGGGATGCAAGTACTCACATGCATGCTGAGCCCACTTTATACTTCTCCTGGAGCCTAATGGCTACTGGTAGGTGCTGTATAAGCAGACTCAGTTTTATACTGACTTTAAAACCAGCCTCCAGGGGGCAGATTAACTGGCCAGGTGTGCTTGACTGCTTGGAGATCGCCCCGCCTCCAATACGTACTACAAAGAGAAAAATATGGAAAATTTCAGCCCGCACAACCCCTAGCAGGTGCAGATTGCTATGGCGATTGCATTTTGTGTTTTTACATTTATATCTCTATTTCGCCATAGCAATCTGCACCTGCTAGGGGTTGTGCGGGCTGAAATTTTCCATATTTTTCTCTTTGTAGTACGTATTGGAGGCGGGGCGATCTCCAAGCAGTCAAGCACACCTGGCCAGTTAATCTGCCCCCTGGAGGCTGGTTTTAAAGTCAGTATAAAACTGAGTCTGCTTATACAGCACCTACCAGTAGCCATTAGGCTCCAGGAGAAGTATAAAGTGGGCTCAGCATGCATGTGAGTACTTGCATCCCTGGATCCGATGAAAGCTGTAATGGCACCGGACGGGGTTAAAAGCAGAGTGTGCTTGGCATGCATGCTGTACCTGCGCTCCCTGGACTTTATGTGGCTGTCATGGCCCATAAAAGGTAGGAACTAGTGTTAGGGACCACTCATGAAGGCAACCTTGACGCGGTGAGTGGCTTATTACGCTTTGGCCAAAATGTACACCAATGCCTTATTCAACATCCAGCATAAAGGCAGGGCAGAGTGCTGGTTGCAGTGTGCGATTGCATTTTGTGTTTTTACATTTAAACCTCTTAAATAAATATAGAGAATTCCTGAGGTTATTCAAAAGGTTATTTCAGAAAGTCTTGACTAAATATGTGGAGTGTTGTGATGTGCACATGAAGATGATGTCAAAAGAGTAATCAGACAGAACCACTAGATGGCAATATCCAGTACCTCTAACATATACTTCACTATAAGATTACTTTTTGCCAATGAAAACTATGGGGGTCATTTATTACGACCGGCGCCACTTCTAAATGTAAGACGGCTTCTGAGCTGTCTTACATTTAGACCATTTTCTACTCTTAAAACAGGCATGGAAAATGGTAAATGGGATAGGCCTACCGGCCCGTCCCCTTCCCCGCACTCACCATGCCCACTTTTATAGACCTGGTGTGAACAGGGTAAAGTCTCAGATTGTGGCACAACTAACTGGTGCGCCGCAAGCTGCACCTGAAATATGCCTAATATAGACATATTTCAGTTTAATAAATGACTCCCTATACTTTTGTAAAGACAGAAAATCAGAAGGTAAAATTTGAGCCAAGTACTTATTGCAATCATAAATCAAGCACCTTTACACTGAGGTCCCTTTTACATGGGCCGAATATTAGGTCAATTATTGGGAAGGAATTTTTTAACAAATGCTGATTACTGATAATTGTTCCATGTTAGGGCGCTTTCACATGGGCGAGATTTCCGCACGGGTGCAATGCGTGAGGTGAATCCGGACCCATTCTTTTCTATGGGGCTGTGCACATGAGCGGTGATTTTCACGCATCACTTGTGCGTTGCGTGAAAATCGCAGCATGCTCTATATTGTGTGTTTTTTACGCAACACAGGGCCCATAGAAGTGAATGGGGCTGTGTGAAAATCGCAAGCATCCGCAAGCAAGTGCGGATGCGGTGCGATTTTTCACGCATGGTTGCTAGGATGAAAGTCTATTCACTGTATTATTTTCCCTTATAACATGGTTATAAGGGAAAATAATAGCATTCTTTAATACAGAATGCTTAATAGAAGGTCAATTGAGGGTTAAAAAAACTACAAATAAATTACTCAACTCCTCCAATTAATAGCGTAGCTGCCGATCTCCTGTTTTTTCTTCAAGACCTGTCAAAGGACCTGTGGTGACATCACTGTGCTCATCACATTAAACATCACATGATCCATCACCATGTGTCATGGTCTTACCTCCTTGCTGTTCCCTTTGTTTGACATGTGCTGGCGGCCATCTTGGTTTCTGGGTTTTCTTGTAGCCTCCCACCCTGCGGCTCCTCCTTCCCACTGGGAGGAGCTGGATGCCCAGCTCATATATATAGGAGGTCTGTGGCTTCAGTTCCTTGCTTGGTCCTCCTGTGTTCACATGCTTCCAAGACTGCTGCTGCTTCTGGTTCCTGATCCTGGCCTCGTCTGACTACCCCGTTGGTTCCTGATTCCGGCTTCGTCTGACTACCCCGTTGGTTCCTGATTCCGGCTTCGTCTGACTACCCCGTTGGTTCCTGTTCCTGGCTTCGTCTGACTACCCTTCTGGTTCCTGACCTCTGTCTCCGCAAGACCCTGCTTCGGTTTAGCCATCCGTTCGGACTTTGCTTACGGCTTGCTCTTCAATAAAACCTTCTTATTTTCCACTTATCTCTTGTTGTACGTCTGGTTCATGGTTCCATGACACCATGGTGATGGACCATGTGAAGAGCTCAGTGACGTCACCACAGGTTCTTTGACAGGTCCTGAAGAAAGAACAGGAGACCGGCAGCTAAGCAATCAATTGGAGGAGGTGAGTTAATTATTTATATTTTTTTTAACCCTCAATTGACCTTCTACTAAGCATTCTGTATTAAAGAATGCTATTATTTTCCCTTATAACCATGTTATGAGGGAAAAATAATACAATTTATATAATACTGAACCCAAACCTGAACTTCTGTGAAGAAGTCCAGGTCCGGGTCTGGGTACCAAACATGCCGATTTTTCTCACACGTGTGCAAAACACATTAAAACGCTTTGCACTAGCGGGGAAAAATTGCGCATGTTACCGCAACGCACCCGCCTCTTTTCCCGCAACACAACACCCTTGTGAACCCAGCCTAAATGTGCTGCTGATCACTAGACAAAACAAGAACGAGCTGATTGAACCCAAAAATCTGTATCTCCTTGCAGTCAAGGATGTGCTGCCAGCCAACCAGGAAACTGTGTGGACGAAGCAATTGCAGTAAGGATCATTCATCCCCATATTTCACCAATCGTTGCTGAATGTAACCCAAGCAATCCAAAAGTATTTGTACATGGGCTGATGCACAGGCAATTATGGGCAACAAACCATTTCCTCCCGATAACTGCCTGATCGTTGAGCAGTGGGAGAGGTGCATTTACATGCAGCAATCACATGCTTTGTATGTGGACAAACAATCTATTGGGATCGTTCATCCCCATACAGATTCATTGTTTGCTGGTAGCCCATCTTTTTTGCAAAAGAAAATGTGCTGCCAGCAAACGATAATTTTAGGTGCTACATTGAATATGAGATCAGTTGAAAAATGAGTATTTCCTAGTTCGTCAGGTGATCAGCTGCACCATAACACAGGCTAAGTACATGGAATGAGCGTTTGTAGGAACGCTCATTGTCAAGAGTTGCCTCAATCCTTGGACAGCTCCAACATCGTATATGTCTATCACCATTATTAGTGATTGTTTTCTGTTGACTTCCCTCATCCCTACTCTCTCCTCAGCCACCTTTGCTCTTCCTATCGCATGGCCCACTCATATTTGACTAGACCTTCATTTTACAAATGGTTCTCCTCTTCTCAAGTCTTAGTTTCATTAAAGCAGGTTCCTGTAGTTCAGATGTAATGTGTGCTTGTGTGAGTAGACATTGCCATGGTTTGTGTGTTTCTTTTAAGTGCATGCTTTAGTCTTTTAGACAGAAACACAATGTAAGTTGGATTTACTTTATAATTGAAGAGCAAATGAAAAAGTTCCATTATTCTTATTATAAGAACAGCATGAGTCGGGGAGATCGGCACTTAAAGTTTCATTATAGTCCACACTGACATAGCCATAATAAAGAAGAAAGATTGCATCATGGTTGCTCATTAAGGACTCGAAGGATTTTACTGCAAACACCATTACTATCTTGTGAATCTTATTATGTGTTTGTATCCGATGTGCATGAGTTCTCAGTACCTGAACATCTGCTTTTGTTATAGGCATTAAAACGTGCTTTGTATTGTTGTAGAAGAGCATAAAGTTAGTATATTACCGAATTTGATTCACCCTCATGTTCACAGGGCACTAGTAAGCCCAGGCCCATATTTTTAGCAATTCTGTACGATATAGACTTCCGGAAATAAGGTACTGTGTACTCATCTGTGAAATGTTGCTCATATGTAAAGCAGATATATAGTAGAATACTGTATATACAAAGCTTTGGCGTAGCCTCATCTGAAATGTTCGGTTTGGTTCTGAGCGCCGGTCCAAGGAAAGGATGCTCAAGAGCTGGAAAAATACAAAAAAACAACAACAATTAAACTGATAAAGAAAATTGAGGGTCTTATTTATGAAGAACTAAATTTATTTCGTATTGAGAAGAGATGTCTAAGGAGAGACATGAATACCCTATATAAATAAATGAAAGGCCCTGTGGCAATGGAGCTGCCAGAGAGGCCTGTTGGTGCCACGAGGATGGCGTGTTTCACCCAGGGAAAGCTGGATGAGAAAGAAAAGTCTGGGAAAATTGGCTTTTCCTTCTTTTCCTCAGATAATGGGGTTGCTAATGAGACTTAATTAGAAGCCAACTGAAGAGCTCAGGTAAATAAAGGCTCAGCTCTTCCAATAGTGCTTCCAGTGTGGTGAAGAAGCAGGCTGTGCCAAGACCTGTGTGAGCCAGAGTCTCTGACCAGATTTATTATATGAATTGTGACCTGTGTTTTGCGGAACTGGGTGGTAGACACCGATTGCTGTGGAAAGTTCACTTGCAGTGACAAGAGATAATAAAGTTGGTTGCGGCAGTTTTCACCCAAATCTACAATGTTGAAGTGGTTTGTTGAGGTGTGCCAAATGTTTTAAATGAAATGAGGGTGATCGCAGAACGCTAAGTAACCCCTGAGTTTTTACAGGCCTTGTACAGTAAGGCAAAAAATAGTTCCATGTAAAAATCCCCTCAAAAGACAACGGGCACTGCCTCTGACTGGAGAAGAAAAAGTTCAGCCTCCAGAGATGACAAGGCTCCTTTGCCATAAGAAATTTGACTCGGAAGAATAGTCTACCTCAGAATGTGGTCACAGTAGGAAAAGGTGATGGCTTCAAAATAGGCTTAGATGAATTCTTAGAACAAAATAACATTAATGCTTATATATAGAATTCTTCTTTCGAATGGTAATTCCTTTTGGTCAACACTGCCTTCTTTTGGCTCAATGAGGAGAAGCTATTTTTTTAAGTTTAGCCATGCCGTATCCATTCATCCACATATCCTCCATCCCTTAGTGGAGCTTTGTGCCTTATTTTTTACTGTACTATGTAATTATATGAGCAAGAGGTGGGCGAATTGATTCTCAACTAATCAGATTTGACTTGAATTTTACAAAATTTCAAGTGGATCAGAATTTGAAGATTTGGGCACATTTTGTTGATTGGCAGAGAGAGACAGAGAGATTGATGAAACATTTTTAAAAAGTGAGAAACAAGCGAGAGAAATCTGAGTCCTGGGAACCTCACAGTGTCATACACAAATTTTCAGGCCAGTTGGAGCACTTTTGATTCAGGTACAATTGAGTCAAACCTGAATGAAACCGATCAACCGAATTAAACCAAAATAATTGAATATTGAATGAATTACTCATCTCTAATGACGACAGATATTGAAAAACAAGAGATAAATGCAAAGCTGTAGCAAAAACTAATTATAACTTGGATGCGTCAAGTGTTAAGTTTGTAATTTGGGGCAACTCATGTCACATGGTATTATCATAGGTTGTCTATTTGATAGCTCTGGATACCTGTTCCACTATCGATATGCTCTGAAGAAGAGAGCCATTGCTCCCATATTTTTACCAGTTAACAGAAACATATTAATATGCAATCCATGTTCTTTTTTTTCCATATATTCACATATTTTCTGAAATGTTCATTCAGTTTTTGAGCTTCAGAGTTACTGAATTGCTTGGTGTATCTATTATGACGTTTATGCTTTTTGCTTATCTGCAGGATGAATTGACAAACTGGAAAATATTTCCCTACATCATTTGCTAGGATAGAGGTGTGCTGTGTGCACAGATCCATGACAGGGACCTCTGCCTACATCATTTTCTAGTGGGATATATTCTTGTGCTGTAGAAAAAATTATATCCAGATTCATACCATCTCTATACATATTAAAAGGTACATTTTTTGGCAGAAGCTTGATGCAATGAGTCTATGTTAGTGTTGATCGAGCACCAAAGTGCTCGGGTGCTCGAGTATTACACCTGGAAATCAATGGGCGTCCCTGGCCAAAAGCACTTGTCCATGTGTCAGTCGTTAAGTGGACCTTCCCAAACACTGCACTGGTCAGGGCACTGGTGATGTTACGGGACACATGCTGGTGTAATGCTGGGACGGCACACTGAGAAAAATAGTGGTGGCTGGGGACTGAGTAGCGAGGGACGGCCGCCGCCATCAGGCTGAGGAAAGCCTCAGTGTCCACAAGCCTAAATGGCAACATTTCCAGGGCTATCAATTTGGAAAGGTGCACATTTAGTGCTATGGCCTGTGTGCGGGTGGCTAGGTATTTGTGCTTTTGTCCAAAGGCCTGGGGTATGGACATCTGTGCGTTGCGCTGGGACACGGAAGTGGATGTGCTAGTTGATGGTGCTTGCAAAAGTCCAGGTGCAGGGCAGGAGGCATCTGGGCCTGGTCTTGGACAGGGGATTGGCCAGCACGTAACACAGGGGAAGAGGAGGCAGTGGTGTGACCCGCAGACACTGATTGTGGATCCAGGCGTTTGGCCCACCTATTAGGGTGCTTTGATGCCATGTGGCGGATCATGCTGGTGGTGGTGAGGCTGCTAGTGTTCACACCCCTGCTCATTTTTGTATGGCGCAGGTTGCAAATGACAATTCTTTTATCATCAGCACTTTCCTCAAAAAAGCGCCAGACTGCGGAACACCTACACCTTGGCAAGGGAGATTGCCGCAAGGGGGTGTTTCGGGGAACACTTGTGGGCCTGTTTGGTGTGGACTGCCTTCACTCTTTTGTCACCCCACTGCCTCTTCCAGCCTGTTGCAGTGCTGGGGATCCCTCCCCCTCTGTACTGCTGTCCTCGCTCGGCTTGCCACCTTCCCAGGTTGGGTCAGTGATTTCATCGTCCACTACATCCTCTTCCACTTCCTCACTCTGGTCATCCTCCTGACTTGTTGACCTAACAACAACCTCACTTATTGACAACTGTGTCTCATCCTCATCATCAACCTAGTGAAACACTAATCGCCGTTCCCCACCACCATCTTCTTATGACTGTGGATACTCAAGAGTTTGGGAATCAGGGCACAAGATCTCCTCATGTCCCTCTTCAAGGGGGCCTGGCGAGAGGCCCAAATTATGGAATGGTGATGAAAAGAGCTCCTCTGAATATCAGAGTGTGGGATCACTTGTTTGCAAAGACTCTCCATGGTGGGAGGAAGGAGGATCAGGGCGAGGATTCTGTTGACCAGATTCTTGGCTACTGAGACTGGACTTTGTGGAAGACAGGGTGGTGCTTAACCAACTGTAAGCATTATCTGTTGCAATCCAACCGACCACCTGCTCACACTGGTCTGACTTCAAGAGTGGTGTCCTGCGCAGCCCTGCAAACTGGGACATGAAGCTAGGTATCTTGGATGAGTGTGTTTCTTGTACTCTGCCAGCAGGCACAGTTTTACCGTGCCCAGGGCCACGGCCAGTTTCACCACGCCCATCCGCAGCATGGACACTTCCCCATCTCTTACTGCTCGCCTTCATCATATTAAATGGTATATATGCTTGCAAGTATGTCACACGTACAGTAGAGCAGTTTTTGTAAGTGTATGCGCAAATAAATTACAATCAATGTCACAGATATTTGGGATGCGGAAATGTTATACAGGAGAGGTACCACAGGTGATGGGGCTGCTCTCAACAGCGGCTAGCAAAAATTACAGTTAATGTCACAGATATTTGGGATGCAGAAACGTTATACAGGAGAGGTACCACAGGTAATAGCACTGTTGTCACCAGCGGCTAAGAAAAAATTATAGTCAATGTAACTGATATTTGGGATGCGGAAACGTTACACAGGAGAGGTACCACAGGTAATGGCGCTACTGTCACCAGCGGCTAAGAAAAAATTATAGTCAATGTCACTAATATTTTTGATGCAGAAATGTTATACAGGAGAGGTACCACAGGTAATGGCTCTGCTGTCAACAGAAAAAATTACAGTCAATGTCACAGATATTTGGGATGTGGAAACGTTATACAGGAGATGTAGCGCAGGTAATGTCACTGTTTGCAGCATCTAAGGAAAAAGTACCCTGGATGTCACAGATATTTTTAGGCTGCGCACATGTTACACAGGAGATGTAACACAGATAATGTCGCTGTCTGCAGCGGCCAAACAATTGTAAGCTATTTAGTGCAGGTTGCACAAAAAATATATATTGCTGCCAGATACAACAATAGTCCTTAAAAGGACTTTTGGGTGTCTAACACCAACCCTGCCTAAAAAAAAAAAAAAAATGTTATTCCCTACACTATCTGTCCCTTCTACAGCACAGCTCTCCCTGACTAAGACTGAGCCGAACTACGTTTCATAGGGTGCCGATGACGCGTTCCGACCAGCTAATCACTGTAATGCCAGCAATCAACATGGCTACGGCATTACAGTGAGTGGCGGTACTTACCTGCATGTTTATTGGCTGTGTAGCAAACGTCTGGGGAGGAGACTCGAGCATCGCGCTCAAGCGGTATTCGGCGTGGTTTTCGGCCAAGCATGCTCACTCAACACTAGTCTATGTATATGTTTAGTGTATGCTCTTTATTCACTATGCTATCCCGGTTTGTTGCTATGTAACATCCTTCCACTTGCCAGTGCACACAGTATTCTTACAGGTTCTTTAGGTCTACATCTACTGAGAGTTCACTCAGACCTTTTCATAAACTGAGACAAAATGTGACAAAATCTGGTGCAAATTTGGCACATCTAGTTTTAGAGAAATCTACTGTGCCTAGTTTGCCAAGGAAGCAAAGGTGAGTGGCTTAGCGGGAAGGGAGGTGTGGCCTAAGATCTGACATTTTTAACCAAAATGGTGCCAAAATTGTTATGTAATTGTCTGCCGCTAACTAACGTAAGCAAAACAATAGTTGGTATAAAGTTAGAGAAAAGTATCTATCGCTACACCACATTTATCATCCATCCTGAGCCCTGTGATAAATCTGGAGCAGGTCTTGATGCCACGTTTACGCCATCTAAAGCATTAGTAAATCTGCACCATATTGTATATTTAGGAGAACCCCTTTAAACTTGCTCAACTGTGTGATGCTACCACCTGCTGCCCAATTTGCTAATGTTTCCTCTAAAACAGAGGAGTAATTATTATTAAGGTTGCTGCCATATTACTTTTTCCCAATAATTATTTTGAGGTGACTCTTTTTTACTTCCTTTTTTTCAGACCTTTTTGGGTTTTTTTAGGCTGCTTACACAGTTTTTGGTAGTGTTTTCTTCAATGTTTGTGTTTTAGGGTAGGTTCACATTACCGTTTCGTTTTTTCATTCTTCTGATCCATCAAGAAAATCAGTATTAAAAAAAAATGATCTATTTTTGTAATTTCCATTTGAGAAAAAAGTTTGAAAACGTCCTTTCTTAAAAATTTGTTACGGGGCCCAGCCTTTGTAGTTACACCCTTGTATTATTTAATAGATGCATGAGGGCCACTATTGTACCATAAATATCTGATATATTCATATACATCCTATCATAGCATACAGCATAGAAAAATAGAACAACACATGCATTGTATATTATACAGTGAATATCCTCGGAGCAAATTGGTTTGCAATGATTTTATAGTGCTGTGCTCATTGTGTGTGATAGGAGCAAATAGCCAGCTTAATTTGCACATTTGAAGAACAATGGGCTACAGAGATAAACAGAACAATTTATGATCTTTGTATTGATTGGAGAATTGAGCAATGACAATGTATGTGTTTATTAGGATAGAGAAATAATGAGGCACTTCAGCTCTATACAGCTGCTGATCCATAGATTCCAAGTAATTAGTATAGACATGCTGCATTGGCTCATGATTTCGGCCATTCTCTATGGATCAGGTGACTCTGAATTACGCTGTGCTATCACAGATGTGATTTTATATACAACTAGCTGAAGGACCCGGCTTTGCACTGGTATATTTCATTTATTTGATTTAATGTTTGTGTGTGTCGTTAAAAGATATCGACAGTATCCACTATAACAGTGACATCTACAGTACCCCACCCTCCTAACAGTGACCTCCACAGCCCTCCACCCCTTAACACTGACCACCCATAGTGCCGCGTCTCGTTAAAATGGGACCTCGACAGCAGCATACCCCGTTAACTTTGACCTTCACAGCAGCCTGCCCCTTTAATAGTGAGTTCCACAGCACCCCACCCCCTTGACAGTGACCTCACAGTACCGCGCTGCCTTAACAGTTATCTCACAGTAACCCACTGCTCCTTTAATAGTGGCCTTCTCAGTCCCCTCCTCCCTTAACAGTGACCTCCACAGTGCCTGCCCCGATAACATTGACCTCCACAGCGGCCTGCCCCCTTAACAGTAACATCCACAGCGCCATCCCTTTTAACAGTGACCTCCACAGCAACCACCCCTTTATTAGTGACCACCACAGTACCCCACCCCCTTAACAGTGACCTCCACAGAGCTCTGTACCCTTAAAATGTGACCTCCATAACAACCCGCCCCTTAACAGTGACCTCTACAGCACCCCGCCCGTTAACACTGACCTTCATAGTGGACCATCCTCTTATCTGGGACCTCCACCATTCCCTGCCCCCTTAACAGAGACCTCCACAGCGCCCTCCCCTTTAACAATGACCTCAACAGAATCCTGCCCCCTTAACAGTGACCTCCACAGCGGCCCGCCCCTTTAACAGTGACCTCCACAGCAGCCGCCCCTTTATTAGTGACCTCCCCCTTACACCGTCTCCTTAACAGGGATTTCCACAACACCCCGTCCCCTTAACAAAGACCTCTACAGCAATCTGCCCCTAGGGTGGCCAGAGGTCCAGTTTTAGGCTGGACAGTCCGGCTTTCAGACTCCCTGTCCTCCGTCTGGTGCAGGCCATTGACAGACACAGGGATGCCTTTTGAACAGCTCACTCTCAGACAGCAGCACTGCACTGTCTGAGCATGATCTGCAGGGAGAAAGTCACCATCCCTCCCACCCCTGAAGTTGATTTTTACCTTCATTTTTTCAATCCCAGGTTGCTGCGGAGTGGGAGGGGGCATGGCTTACTGGGATCTGGGGGTGGGGTTTTTAAATCAGTCTTTTGAGGGTGGCCTGAATGGCCACCCTACCTGCCCCCTGAACTGTGACCTCCATAGCACTCCGCACCCTTAACAGTGTCATCCACAGTGGTCACGGCTGGAGGTGGGGGAAACCCCCAGCCGTGCGGTGCCAGGAGATGGTAGGGTTACCACTTGGCCAAACAACACAGAATTAGGGAGCAGGTCACCTCCTATTGCGTCCCTAACACTGACCCTGTCTCCTGTCAGTATGAGCCGACCTTGATGGTAGGAGGACTCATATGCTGGAACCTTATAGTCCCTACAAGCCCTCAAGTCGGCCCTGAATTAGAGAACAGGGTAGACAGCCTGTTCCTCCTGGAGACGGAGAAACAGGAGTCTAATGTGGCCAAGCTACAAAGGGAAACAGAAACAGCTATGGCAGTGACAGGCAAAAGTAATCCACACAACACTCACCTGCCACAGACAACACAACCAGGAACCCATGTGCAGGTGCTGTTAGTTCAAGACACCAAGGAACACAGCACACACCAGACATCACACAGGAACCCTGGACCATAAGCTGCAATAACACAAAACCCCACACACACCTAGATAACACCGTGTAACAAAGATTTAATCAGGGGGACACCAACTGAGGCAACGGTGAAGGGAAGGCGAGGAAACGCCACTCACCGCGCTGTCAGAGGCGAAACCCCCAGAACGCTCTCCCTCGAAAGAGGGTAAAGCATGCACCGCCGTGTGCGGATGGGGTGCATGCGCGCTCTTCGGGGGCGTCTAGGCACCTTACTGGCTCATTTGCATACCAAATAAACAGGATTTTCAAAGGATAAAAAACATCTACTGCTGGAACAAAGGCACATCTGGAAATACGGCACTAAGTGCTATTAGGCCATGGCTTTACTTCAATAGCGATTATCCTGGTGACAGATTTCCTTTAAAGCTCTACTACAGCAGTGAAGAAAAATGGCTGGGTTGTTATGGAAACCTGGAGTAAAACTGTGTGTATGTGGAGACTAAGAGCCTGCAAGCTTCTATTGGCTGATAAGGGTCATGTGACCAAGCTTCTATTGGCTAATGCATTTTTGGGGGAATATCTCAGGAAAACGGTACATCCTAGAGAGCTGAGACCTGGTCTAAAACCTTCCCGGACACCTGATGTACCTGTGTGCCAAATTTCGTTATTGTAAATGCGACGGTGCGGATTCCTTTATACATACATACACTCAGCTTTATATACTAGATATAATAGTCTTTGCTTTTAACGTACACACAAATCCCATCTCCTGCATTATAAACGCAATTATTCAATCTGCCTCTTTCGCTGGCATGAGTTTTACCTTATCTGGCTCCACTGCAATAAATGTCAGATCAGGAAATTTCACGTATAATGCAGGCTGCACATTTTAATCTATTGTCAATCACAGAGGTCAGCTCTGCCAGTCGCTATTATCACAGCAATTGGCAAAGCATGATGAGAGTTGTCCTTAAAAGCAGTTGAAAAGATTCCGTTTGACTATTCAAGCCCTCTAGACCTGGTAATGGTTTAGAAGTAGGACATGGACCTCTACTGACCTCTGTCTTGCTTCCTAAGTATTTTATTATTGTTATTTAGGCTACTTTCACACTCACGTTTGGTGCGGATCCATCATGAATCTGCACAGACCGATCCGTTCAGATAATACAAACGTCTGCATCCGTTCAGAACGGATCCGTTTGTATTATCTTTACCATAGCCAAGACGGATCCGTCTTGAACACTATTGAAAGTCAATGGAGGACGGATCCGTTTTCTATTGTGCCAGTGAAAACGGATCCGTCCCCATTGACTTACATTGTGTGCCAGGACGGATCCGTTTGGCTCAGTATAACCTGATGCGCCCGTGCTGACTCCTGGCAGCGGCCGAGTTGAGCGAAGTGCACATGTGCCGGCCGACGCACTTCGCTCAAACCTGCCTTGACCGCCCTCTATTGCAGCCATCCTCTCACAGCCGCACGGGATCTAGCTGAGGGAGCGGATGATTTCGGAGGCGGTGCTGAGGTAAGGAAGACGGCTCTATAGAAAGGGAGGGCGGCGATTTCTAGTGGGAAGGCAGCGCTAGGCACCAAAAGGAGATGGCTGCAGCCGGGCACCCTGCATCATGAGACGTCCCCTTGGACACATTTGTGACGTGAGTGACAGGTTATATAAACCTGTTTTATATGATAATAGAGCCACAGGCGCATTTGATAAGGTCAGTTTAGGATTCAGGGTATTAGTAGGGACCAGGCCATATGTTGAGGTTATAGGCCTCAAATCTGATGACAGAATCCCTTTAAGTGCCGGTCCGGGTTTTGGCAGCATCTGGCTGTCCTTTAAATAGGCAGCTGGGCTCAGAATCTGAGTCTCTGTTTTGGGATCTGAAGCATGGTGCCGTGCTGGAAGGCTGAGAGCCGCATGCGGGGAAACAGGCCCCCTAAAGCCTGCTGTGAACTGCCGGGGATAAAATTGCTAGAAAGGTGATGTGTCTGTTCTATGGACTTCTCATTGTGTGAAATAACCCAAGAATGTAATAAGTTGTTTTTCTTTTGCCTTTTGTGTGAATAAACACTGACATTTTGATTTATGAACTTGTTTTGCCTCTGTACTGCGTCCGCTTACCCTGCCTACCAGAGCGAGTCCTCACCAGATGTACAGTGTGTGTATATAGCTATGCTGATGGATTCTGAGCGGATCCTTTTCCATTCAGAATGCATTAGGGCAAAACTGATCCGTTTTGGACCGCGTGTGAGAGCCCTGAACAGATCCCGGAAAACGGAAAGCCAAAACGCCAGTGTGAAAGTTTCATCAAGTTTATACTCCTGTCAACTAGAGAAGAGTGAAGTTCTTAAACATTTGATTTGGGTGCTTGGCCAAATTGAAAAAAAAAAATTGGCTTTATGATGAATTACTTTGTCACGAAGCGCATTTCTTTGTAAGCAGCGGCGATTGCGCCACCCCAGTCATTAAACCCCTCAGATGACGCTTTCCTCGCAGATCGTGGCATCTAAGATGAATGTTAAGGCCTGTGATGGCTTTATCAGTTGAGATTTTTTTATTTATTGTACTTACCTTATCCATTTGAGCGTGAAGAGGTCACCACGGCCATCTTGCTTGAAGATCCAGTGCAAAATCTTGTGTCACCGAGAATGAGATTTATCTCTGGATCTTCAAGCAAGATGGCCGTCTTGTCCTCTTGGAGCCCAAATGGATGAGACAAGTATGATTTTTCTTTATTTTTATTATTTATCACCATTTCAGGGACAATTGATTAGTTACCGTGAAGCGCAAGGAAATTCGGCTTTGCAGCGAATCAAATTTTCCCTGAAATTCGGATCAAAGTCCATTTTGAATACTTTGATTCGTTCAAAACTACTGCCAACCATAAAAAAACAAAAATTGGGGTTATGTCTAGAGATATGCGACTCGAAGTCGAATTCGATCCGAAGTTCAGGAAAAATTTGATTTGCACCGAATTCGTATTTCCTCACTCTTCGTGGTAACGAATCACATTTTTTCCTAAAATGGCTGCAGCACATTAGTGGCAAAAAAATATATATTTGCCGTTCAGCGGTGCAGTTATGTTCTGAAGCGATTTTTTTCCATGTATTAGTGGCACAAAAATATATTTTCCGTTCAGTGGTGCAGTTACATGTTCTAAAGCCCTTTTTGGCATGTATTAGTGGCAAAAAAATATATTTGCCTTTTAGCGGTGCAGTTACATGTTCTAAAACCCTTTTTGGCATGTATTGGTGGCACAAAAAAAATGTATTTGCCGTTGTGTGGTGAAGTGAGAAAATTACAGCCCTTTTTCGCATGTATTAGTGGCAAAAAAATATATATTATTTGCCATTCAGCGGTGCAGTTATATGTTCAAAAGCCCTTTTTGGCATGTATCAGTGGCAAAAACATATGTATTTGCTGTTCAGCGGTGCAGTTACATGTTCTAAAACCCCTTTTGGCGTGTATTAGTGGCAAAAAATATATATATATTTGCCGTTCAGCGGGCAGTTATATGATCTAAAGCGTTCTTTGGCGTGTATTAATGGCAAAAAAGAGCTTATTAGCTGTTGTGTGGTGAAGTGAGAATTACTTTTTTGGGGTCAGGACCAGGCCATGCATGCACAGGGGAGAGGCAGAGGTCTAAATATTTATGGCGCAGGCACAGGTCACATCAGAGTTAGGCTCCATTCACACATCACCAATTCTGTTCCGCATTTTGCGGAACGGAATCACGGACCTATTCATTTCTATGGGGCCACACTACGTGCTGTCCGGATCCGGAAAAGCGGATCCGTACTTCCAGGTCCGCAATTTGGTTCCCGGAAAAAAATAGAATATGTCCTATTCTTGTCCGAAATTGCGGACAAGATTAGGCATTTTCTAGTATAGCTCCGGCGATGTGTGGTCCACAAAATGTGGAACGCACATTGCCGGTGTCCGTGTTTTGCATATCCGTGGATTCGCAAAACACATACGGATGTGTGAATGGACCCTAAGAGGGCATGGCAGCAGGAGTCGCATGTAGAGGCCTGAGCTCCTGGTGTCATCTAGCGGTTGTGTCTTGACCAGCAACCCAGGGGTTCTTGAAAGTTTGACTCGGTCATCCACTTCGTCCCAAGAGTCGCTGGGTTTGTCAGACACAACCCTTAGTTGGCATGGCCCGGGAGAAGGCCCTGTGCCCTTACCTGTCTCACACCTGCCTCTGTCCTTTTCTGTTCCCTAAGCCAGAGAAGTATTATATGCTGTGGGCTCAACTCGACTATACAGCAAGGACAAGCTACTAGAGGAGAGTCAGCAGCTACTGCCCAGCCAAGATGTGAGGAAACATCTTCTGGTAGGTGCGCAAGTAGGTTTGAGGAGAGTGGTGTGGGAGCTGGTGTTGCGAGTGGTCAGGCTCCTGACCCAGAGACCGTTGAGGAGGAGATCAGTGATGTGCACGCAGTACTTGATGATGTAGCTGATTGCACTTGGGAGCCGGATGAATTAGGGGCTTTATCATCATCAGGAAAAGAGGGTGGCAGATTGCCCACGAGGCAGTGACGGAGCCAGCAAGTCGCTAACGTGGCCGGGAGTCAGCAGGATGACAGCAGTAGGAGGTCAGGAGCCAAACATGCCCAGGGTAGACCATCCGCTTCACAGGAGCCTACCTGCCCGGAAAGTAGTGGTGCAGGGGTTTACAGAGCCAGTGGCGGTACCAGTCAGTCAGTGCAGAGTGTTGGGGGTAAAATCACCTACTCAGCGGTGTGGCAGTTTTTTGTTAAGCCGGCAGAGGAGGTGAACATGGCCATTTGTAGGGTCTGTGGGCAGAAGGTGAAGCGTGGCCAGGGTGCCAATGTTGGCACCAGGGCCCTGCATCAACATATGCAGCGTCACCATAAAGTGGCCTGGGAGAACCGTGGCTCCGATGTGGTGGTCCAGCCTGCTGCAGCAACCGCTGCATCACCCAGTGGCACGCACCCAATTTCACGCAGTCAAGGCTCCACCACCTCAGCCGATGGGAGCTGTCTGTCCTTCCTATCATCTGCTGGTCCTAATGCTCCTGCTCCTCCTCCTACTCCTCGTCAGTCATTCCATCAGCAATCAATCACCGAAGCGATTGACAAGAGACAACAGTATGCTGCAGCCCCTTACTTTCCAAGTGGTGGACTCTGCACTTTTTAGAGAACATATGACTTGTGCCGAGCCGAGGTAGAGAGTCCCAAGCCATCATTTATTTGCCAAAAAGGCAGTACCAGCCCTGCACACGTATGTAGAACAGAAGGTGGTCCAGTCCTTGAGCCTGTCGATGTCTGCCAAAGTGCACGGCAGCGCCGAGGTATGGAGCTGTAACTACGGTTATGGACAATACATGTCCTTTATGGCCCACTGGGTGAATGTAGTTCCTGCACAGCCACATCAGCAACTTGGCCAGGTGATGCCGCTTCTGCCTCTACATTTTCATGCCGTTGGTCCTGCAATAATGTCCGCTTCTGCCTCCTCATCCTCCACCGTGTTCTCAGCCTCCACTGCAGGGAAAATTCACAGTGCCCCTCCAGCATACCACATGTGCAGGGCACGGCGGTGTCATGCTGTTCTGCACCTCGTTTGCCTAGGTGAACGGAGTCACACAGGGGAGGAACTGCTCCGTGTCTTTCACCAAGAAATCGAATCCTGGCTATTACCACAACAACTCAAAATTAGAACCATAGTGACCGACAACTGGAAGAACATGGCGTCGGGACTGCATCAGGGAGGGCTCAGCCATGTGCCCTACATTGCCCACATGTTCAATCTGGTTGTCAAGCGGCTCTTTAAGTCTTCCACCCATCTGCAAGACATCCTAAAAATGGCCAGGAAACTTTGCATACACTTCAGCCATTCTTACACTGCAAAGCACACCCTCCTTAAGCTGCAGCGGCAGAATGGCATCCCCCAACATAGGCCGATATGCGACATTTTCACCCGTTGGAATTCCACCCTCCATATGTTGGACCGACCATGCGAACAGAGAAGGGCCATAAACGATTTCTTGATGATCCAAGCAGACAGGAGTACTCCCCTGTGTAAATTTGATGTCAGCCAGTGGCAGCTCATGTGTGACACCTGAGTTTGCTCAGGCCCTTTGAGGAGGCCATGTTATTTGTCAGTCGCCAGAACTCTGGGATGAACAACGTCATTCACTGCTTCATGTCCTGGAACAGATGCTGGTAAATCTGGCTGGTCAGGGGACTGGAGACGTGGCGCCTACATCTCATGGCAACTGCAAAAAAAGGGGGGTCAGTCAGCACATCCCAATGTGCAGGTGCATGCTGCCATTGCTAGAAACATACAGGAAAAAAACACAATGCAGCAGCACTCTGCAAACACAAATAAAGTACAATAATGCTATAATTATAGAAAACATTCTGGTGCTAATGCTATGATTATTTTGAAAATGTGAGATTCTTGGCAAATACATTTTGTACAAAATTATTTGGGCTCGTCTGCCAAACGTCAATGTGATCTCTATAAAACGGGAACCTAACACTAAATCCTATCTGTTATGTGCCATAATGGCCACCATTAAATTCAGGGACTGCAGGTTGCACATGCATGCTGGGTCCACTCTGCTTTTTACCATTTTTGGTGCTATAACGGCCTCCATTAAAAACAGGGTTACAGGACGGGCCCCAAATATGGATTAATGAAGTGGGCGGGGCCGGACCGTGACTGAGTGAGTGACAAGCGCTGCCAGCCTGCCCGCTGGGTGCATAGTGAGTACTGCAGAGAAGCTATTACAGCTAGTTCAGCAAAGCAGCACTGCTAGTGGCTGCTGCATACACATTATATGTGATGGCTGCTCTGACCAGGGCCCAGCTTAATGAAGTTCACTGACTGCGTCGGGCCCCGCTACTACCCTGATAGCGCCCCTGTTTACATGTCACTGGCACATCGCAGGCCATTATGCCTGTGCAGTACAGCACGGCGTGCGATGTGCTGGCCATGTAATACTGCTCTATTTGCTTTATAAGATGCAGGACCCCTTACTCTTTTTTTTTTGGGGGGGGAGTGCGTCCTATAAAGCGAAAAATATGGGTATATGTTTTTTTGCCACTAATACACGCCAAAAAGGACTTTAGAACATATAACTGCACCACTAAATGGCAAATAGGCCCTTTTTTCACTTATACACGCCACAAAAGGCTTTAGAACATATAACTGCAACGCCTAAAATGGCTGTAATTTTCGCATTTCACCACACAACAGCTAATGAGCCCTTTTGTTTCCACTATTACAAGCCAAAAAATGCTTTAGAACATATAACTGCACTGCACAAGGGCAAATAAGACGCATAAATATTTCCTTGTAATAAACAATGTTAATGTCTGTATCAAACAGCACTTGCACCCCAATGACAAGAACGGTTTGCTGGAATTACAGAGCTGTGTAATGGCAATTTGGATCCGCAGTCAGTGCAGCAAGGTGTAATAGGATTGTTCCTATTACCCAGGCTGTAACCTCCCCTACTGAACCCTGTTCTGCTTCAATACTGTGGAATGATTTCTCCCCATCCTTTCCCTGAACTTCTATACAGCAAAATAAAAGTTTGTTTATTCCATTTCCGTACATCAATATGTCCGTTCCGCAAAAGAAATAGACAATGTCCTATTATTGTCCACATTACGGAAAAGAATAGGACTGTTCTATTAGGGGTCAGCTTTTCCGTTCCGCAAAATACAGAATACACATGGCCGGTATCTGAGTTTTGCGGATCCACAATTTACGGACCTTAAAACCATCCAACGGTCGTGTACATGAACCCTGATACTAATTCCAATCTGGTCCTCAGTTAGGGACCCCACTAAGACTTTCTGACACACGATTACAAATGTTGAGCCTTTTTGCACAATCTTGCCAGGTAGCAACAAGTTCATATTTATCTTGTTTATACAATTCTGTCGGTGAGGCAATATTCTATCAGTAATGAGTGAATTCCTGAAAATTCTATTTCGGTCTATATCGTGCGTCTGACTCCATTTGTACCTGAATCAATTTTACCCAACTTGAAACTGCTCCCTGAAAATTTCTCTCTGTTTTGAAAAAAATTGGGTCAAATTTTGATTCTACTCAACTCCATCTTCTCTATACTGCCTTGAACTCATATTCTGATGAAAGTGTTTATGGTGGAGTATAGTTCCATTCCAAATTTTAAAGAGAATCTGTCACAGGAATGAGTGGAGCTTGGGTGCAAAGAGATCAATGTTGAGGCCCTCCAAAGAATTTGCTAAATGTATATTAACTCAGAAAGAGAGTCTGAAATCAACAAAAGGTAAACAGCGTTTTAATCAGGTGAACCACAACTATGTGTCTATGCAAACGGTTTGATATGGAGGTCGCCTCATGTATCCTTATTACATCCTTGTATGTAAACTACCTTGATCAATGGGAGGTTAGTAATAGGCAATTATTAATATTATTGATATTAATACAGTAGGACAGTTTGTGTCCTCATTCTAATGAGTGTTCTCATTATATACCGCAAAAACACGTTTGATGATTATTACGGAAGATCTTCACACTGCTGGAAGCTTTGTTTAACGGTGGAAGCTGTGTGCGTCTCTCTTCATTATCTCTGGAAGCCTCCGCCGTCCGTATAAATTTCAGCACCGCTGGGCTATTTATTGTTTTATATTTCAGGATGTTAATGGTCCCTGTGATACAACAAATGTAATGAAGGCTTCATATTCTTCATCTATTTCTTGAATAAAAATGATAAGAGACCGTAACAGAAAAGATTATATTATAATTAAATACATTGTAGACTTTCGAACAACCTCCTTGTAAAATAAGCGCCCGCAGCTTTATGGGTTTAATATGAAATTAACGTTGTTTCATGTGTGTCCGGCCTTATAATTCCTAAATTAATAATTAGATTATTTTCATTAAGATGGAGAAAACAAAAGTTCACCTATCTCTCACATTTATATTTAACAATCTATTTTAAAAGTGTGGCCATTACATTAGTTAGAATGCTTTTATATCTTTTTTTTATGTTTTTATAAGCCCCCAGGATAGAAATTTCTCCAGACAGGAATTTTTCTGCATTCGCTTGTAAAAAAGATACAGTAGTAATTGTCAATGATATTCATAGATCAAAAAAAGAAAGACTTGTACTTATTGCCTCGGAGAGTGATAATCCTAGCGCACACCAGTTTTAGCTGACAGTGTAAGGCCAAGTTCTAGCTTAGGTTATTTGATCAGTTAGTTCCATCAGTTATTGTAAGCCAAAACCAGTAGTGAAGCCTACACAGAGATCAGGTATAGTGGGAAGATCTGGTAATAGGATATAGAAATAATCGGGGGGTACTCAGATATCTGATAAATGTATGGATAGACACAATATAAATTGATATATTTAATTATAAATGTAAAGCACAAATGCATAAAATCAATTAATCATGTTAAGTCTCTAAAAACATCCAATACATTTTAAGTTAATCAACTATAAAAGTAATGTGGAAAAAAAAAATCGAATCAACAGGGTAATAAAATATAAAAAAATAAAAATAAATATGAATTATATAAAATAAAATCAATAGTCCTATGATCCAATAATCCAATGGTATGAGTGATATAATCAGCTGAGACCTTAATAGGTGTATTGTTATAGTCAATTGTATTTGCCTGGCATATATATGGATCACAATATATTGTAATCAATTGAGATCAATAGTTGCACTGTCAAATGTTATTTTATCAACCGTAATCTCCGTATGCACAATAATAAATTCTCAGCCTAATTATCGGCACACAGTATCTAATGTTAGCTTGATAATAGCAAATGATGTTTACTTGATGATGACAAACTAAGCCACAGGGCACTACTTTACCAATCCTGCAGATGGTGGCGTCTTATGGATTGTCCGTGTGCCGCTTCCCACTTAATCCTAGGTAAGTAGATTGACTGATGTGGCTTCCATGCCGAGGCTGACACTTCGGAACTGTAGCTTGGTTGCTAGTACGGTGTGCCTTGGTGATATTTGTGCTGACTCAATCTTTGGCATACCACGTGGTCACGGAGTACTGCGCTCGATACCCGCCGATAGCGGGGTGCGGACAGATCGCAAAGTCTCCGTGCTGCCACAATAGGTACAGTATCCAGAAGGTGTATGCGATGTCTATTCACTGCAAATTTCAGACGCGTTTCGGAACAGTGTGTTCCTTCCTCAGTGGCCTGCAGTGAAAAGATCAATGTCTCCTTTTAAACAGTACTTGACGCAAATCCTCCTTTTCTGTCAAGTAATGTCATCTGTGTGGGAGAGAAAGAAAAAAGAAAAAACATACAATGAGAAAAAATAGATGATAACATCTATGAATATAAAAGGATAATTTTTTTCCATATAAGTATTTTTTTCTATATAAATAATATAGATGTTTAAAAAACTTAAAGGGAACCTGTCACCGGGATTTTGTGTATAGAGCTGAGGACATGGGTTGCTAGATGGCCGCTAGCACATCCGCAATACCCAGTCCCCATAGCTCTGTGTGCTTTTATTGTGTAAAAAACCCGATTTGATACATATGCAAATTAACTTGAGATGAGTCCTGTTCCTGACTCATCTCAACATACAGGACTCATCTCAGGTTAATTTGCATATGTATCAAATCGTTTTTTTTACACAATAAAAGCACATAGAGCTATGGGGACTGGGTATTGCGGATGTGCTAGCAGCCATCTAGCAACCCATGTCCTCAGCTCTATACCCAAAATCCCGGTGACAGGTTCCCTTTAAACATAAAAAATATAAAAATCAAATATAATTCATGTTTAAGATCCTGTGCATATCCTTTCCAGAAAAACGCAACAGAAACGCAGTAGTAACGCAGATTTTTAGAACAATGGAATATATAGCCTTAATTTAATGGTGACAAGTTTGATATTTATACCGATATTTATATTCGTTGTATGAATATATAATATCAACAGACGCAGAATGATATTTAATTTGAAACATTCCATGTTCTGTTCTTTTCTTTACTATATATGAAGCTCAATTGCAGCTATATATGAAAATCTAGTCCAGGACTTATGGATCCTCGAATCCCAGATGACCACTTCCTCCAAGACACTGTTTAAAAGGAGACATTGATCTATTCACTGCAGGCCACTGAGGAAGGAACACGCGGTTCCGAAACGCGTCCGGTATCTGCAGTGAATAGATATCACATACACCGTCTGGATACTCTACCTATTTCAGCAGCACGGAGACTTTGAGATCTGTCCCACCCCGCTATCGGCGGGTATCGGGCGCAGTACTCCGTGACCACATGGGATGCCACAGATGGAGTCAGCGCAAATATCGCAAGCTTCATTTGCTATTATCAAGCTAACATTAGATACTGTGTGCCGCACTGCCGACCATTAGACTGAGAATTCATTATTGTGCATACGGAGATTACTGTTGATAAAAGAACATTTGGCAGTGCAACTATTGATCTCAATTGATTACATTATATTGTGATGGATCAATATACCAGGCAAATACAATTAACTATAACAATACACCTATTAAGGTCTCAGCTGATTATATCACTCGTACCATTGGATTATTGGATCATAGGACTATTGATAAAAAAAATTATAATTCATTTTTTTTTATCACTGTGTTTATTAGAAAAAAAAAATATTCCCACTGCTTTTATAGTTGATCAACTTAAAATGTATCTGCACCTCTGTTCTGTGTTTTTGCCCTGCACCTGGTTTTGGCTGACAATAACTGATGGAAATAACTGACCAAATAACCGAAGTGAGAACTTGGCCTTAATGGCTGAGAATTGCTTGACGAATGGTCCAAGGGTTAGAGTTTAGATGTCCAACCTTTCTACCATTCGGCCAATTTGGTCATCATTATCAAGTGGTGTCTCACAGGGTGAAGTAGTTGAGGGTGTATATGTATCTACCAGGTTCCTAACATATGCTGAGGAGTGCTATTTAGGAAGGGGTTAAAAACCTAAGCCTGGGTCCTGATGAGCTCCACATGGCGAGTTTCTAGATAACTAGGCTGGCAGCACACTTGCTGAGAATTTTCCTGAGGGTGAGAGAAGCCACATCTCACTGAGAGACCCTGAAGGTCCAGAGCAAGGAAAACCGCAACTATCACAGGTTGCTGTTCAGACTGTGTGTCTATTTTGAGT
This sequence comes from Bufo gargarizans, assembly GCF_014858855.1. Classification (NCBI taxonomy): domain Eukaryota; kingdom Metazoa; phylum Chordata; class Amphibia; order Anura; family Bufonidae; genus Bufo; species Bufo gargarizans. The sequence continues at coordinate 414,385,757 of NC_058084.1, forward strand.
GGACAGAGGCTAGCTAGGCTCTGTCCTAGTGAGGGACCCACTGTTTAGTTAGAGCCTGGACAAGGCTATGTGTTTTGTTTCTGTTTTGGTTTATGCAACCTGTGGAAATAAAACTGGCGGGATGCCAGTTTAAATACACTTCTGTCTTCTGAGTCCTCCTTGTGCATAAAAGCCTGACGATTCCCCCCTACCTTTCACCACTGGCAAGGTGAGCTTGCAAGACGGACTATCACATTTAGGAGGACAGAAAATCTCTTTAACAGAGATGTGCAAAAATGAGGGATTCTTTTGCAACCCCTTTCACGCACTCTTCTGTCTTCATACACGTTCACGCAGTGTGCAGTCTGACATTCAGTGTAAACCATTCCTATCTTCCAAATAGGAGGACTTTTTCTGTAGTTTAACTTGTTTACTGGCAAAACAGGAGTATTGATGTCTAATCAATTGTTTAGTAAAACTACAAAAATACAAATGGCATATATAAGAATAAAGCATAGCATGTATCAGCATACAATATAGATGGCATGTAATATAACATTAAATGAATACTGGGCATATGTCCAAAATGGCTGTCTATACATAGATTGCATGGCTAGCTAACAGAAATAACTCCCTGAGTTACACTTATGCATAACTAAACAGTTCTGCATAACATAATGTCCCTGAAGACCTCACTCACCAGATATACAGTACAGACCAAAAGTTTGGACACACCTTCTCATTCAAAGAGTTTTCTTTATTTTCATGACTATGAAAATTGTAGATTTACACTGAAGGCATCAAAACTATGAATTAACACATGTGGAATTATTTACATAACAAAAAAGTGTGAAACAACTGAAAATATGTCATATTCTAGGTTCTTCAAAGTAGCCACCTTTTGCTTTAATTACTGCTTTGCACACTCTTGGCATTCTCTTGATGAGCTTCAAGAGGTAGTCACCTGAAATTGTCTCCCAACAGTCTTGAAGGAGTTCCCAGAGATGCTTAGCACTTGTTGGCCCTTTTGCCTTCACTCTGCGGTCCAGCTCACCCCAAACCATCTTGATTGGGTTCAGGTCCAGTGACTGTGGAAGCCAGGTCATCTAGCACAGCACCCCATCACTTTCCTTCATGGTCAAATAGCCCTTACACAGCCTGGAGGTGTGTTTGGGGTCATTGTCCTGTTGAAAAATAAATTATGGTCCAACTAAACGCATACCGGATGGAATAGCATGACGCTGCAATATGCTGTGGTAGCCATGCTGGTTCAGTATGCCTTCAATTTTGAATAAATCCCCAACAGTGTCACCAGCAAAGCACCCCCACACCATCACACCTTCTTCTCCATGCGTCACGGTGGGAACCAGGCATGTAGAGTCCATCCGTTCACCTTTTCTGCGTCGCACAAAGACACGGTGGTTGGAACCAAAGATCTCAAATTTGGACTCATCAGACCAAAGCACAGATTTCCACTGGTCTAATGTCCATTCCTTGTGTTCTTTAGCCCAAACAAGTCTCTTCTGCTTGTTGCCTGTCCTTAGCAGTGGTTTCCTAGCAGATATTCTACCATGAAGGCCTGATTCAACTGTCTCCTCTTAACAGTTGTTCTAGAGATGTGTCTGCTTCTAGAACTCTGGGTGGCATTGACCTGGTCTCTAATCTGAGCTGTTGTTAACCTGCGATTTCTGAGGCTGGTGACTCGGATGAACTTATCCTCTGCAGCAGAGGTGACTCTTGGTCTTCCTTTCCTGGGGCGGTCCGCATGTGAGCCAGTTTCTTTGTAGCGCTTGATGGTTTTTGTGACTGCACTTGGGGACACTTTCAAAGTTTTCCCAATTTTTCGGACTGACTGACCTTAATTTCTTAAAGTAATGATGGCCACTCGTTTTCTTTACTTAGCTGCTTTTTTCTTGCCATAATACAAATTCTAACAGTCTATTCAGTAGGACTATCAGCTGTGTATCCACCTGACTTCTCCACAACGCAACTGATGGTCCTAATCCCATTTATAAGGCAAGAAATCCCACTTATTAAACCTGACAGGGCACACCTGTGAAGTGGAAACCATTTCAGATGACTACCTCTTGAAGCTCATCAAGAGAATGCCAAGAGTGTGCAAAGCAGTAATCAAAGCAAAAGGTGGCTACTTTGAAGAACCTAGAATATGACATATTTTCAGTTGTTTCACACTTTTTTGTTATGTATATAATTCCACATGTGTTAATTCGTAGTTTTGATGCCTTCAGTGTGAATCTACAATTTTCATAGTCATGAAAATAAAGAAAACTCTTTGAATGAGATGGTGTGTCCAAACTTTTGGTCTGTACTGTACTTGCACAAAGATGCTGGAGTTTAAGAAGGAGAACTGCATGGAACAGCTCTGCTGTAAAATGGAGACTGGGATTCTCTTTCCCAGAATGTCTTGCACTACCCACAATGCTTAGAACCTCCCAACAATACAATAATCTTTATTAACAAGAAACACAAGTGTAATACATTTTTACCAACGCTAGATGTTGTTGTTACCTAACTAATAACAGGAATATCAAACTGAAAGCAGACTTTATCTGTAATGATACTGAAATGAATCTTACCACCACCCCCCGCCCCATTTTTTGCACAACCCCTTTTACAAGTTTTTAAAAAAATATTATTTTTATGTTTCTAACTAGGCAAATGTAACAGCTTTCCAATTAACTCACTTTATCTCCTATGGCTGGTTTCTCAGATTACACTGAGGGTCACATGACCTGTGATGTCAGCTTCTCTCCCTGCTCTGATAATGTTCCTGCACAAGCCTGAGCGTTCTGTACAGGAGATGTCACTGTGCTGGCCACGCCCCCCTGCTCTGCAGGCTGCTGCTTATTGCTCTCTCCCAGGATTCTTAACCCCTTCAGCTGCACAGACTCAGGGCTGAAGTGTTTACTGTGTAGCTGCAGGCAGTGAGGAGACAAATGCTGGGCACAGGAGCTGAAAGAGATGTTCTGCAGAGCATTGCAGGTAGGGGGGAGATCCTGTGTGTATTAGCAGTGTCAATGTACAGCTAGGACTTGTAGTTCTCCACATACAACATGCTGCAGAGTCTCCCAGCAGGCAGACATGTCACTCAGGGCAGCACTTGTATTCGCTCCCTTAGCAGTGTCATTATACAGCTGGGACTTGTAGTTCTACACATACAACATGCTGCTGAGTCTCCCAGCAGGCAGACATGTAATTTGGGGCAGCACTTTTATTCACTCCCTTAGCAGTGCAGGTGGAGGGGCAGAGATTGTTTTTATTGCAAGTAAACAAAGGGCCAGAAGAGAACCAGGAAAATCAGGAAATAGATATTTTTTGGCCTTAAACTTGCTTATCTTAGTTATATATCGCTGACGATCAGATTTACAGTGCTATATTTTTTTTCCATAACTCGGACAACCCCTTTAATGATCTTATTATGCTGTATAAAATCAGTTTCCTAAGATTTTATTTTGATCTCACAGGAATCATGGCAACTGTTATGAGATGAGAAGCAATATAGAGATTTGACAGAGAAATTGAGTCTTCTAATAATGGCATTATATAACACAATTGCTATTAAAGTAGCATATTTTTTAAATTCTGTGAATGCTTTCCAATGGTGAATTATGCCATAAACCTCTACAGATAAATCCGTTTTCTGGTCTTTCGGTTTTGGAAGTTTAACAAAGAAAACCTGCTCACCTAATGTGATAAAGCTGCACATGTCCAATTGTTTGTCGGCTCTGTGTTGTTGTGCAGTGAACCTTTGCTTGTTTGCTTCGCCACAGTGATTTGACAATTTGCTAATTAAAAAAAGGATTTAGCGATTTGCTCAACAAATAAAATCTAGTAGGCCCTGCTGGCATGGCCGCAGTGTGTCTTTTATGGTGGTGTATATCAGCGATGGGGTTCTCTTCTTCTGTCAGCATGTATGTTGGTCACAGCTTACATGCTGCAGTCTCGTGCTGTGCACTGACACAACACAGCCTGCTGTTCAAGGTACTTTTTGTCATTTTCCACATATTTTCCAGAAGTAACAAACAATTGGTGCTGACTGAGATAATTAGAACTCATAATTGTGGTGGTGGATGCAGCTTCCTCGCTGGTTATGTATTGCTCTAAACTTGGTTGGCAGAATGTACTAGGAATCACTCAAACTCTGTTTTTACATGGCATTGAAAAATTCTCAAATAATTTGTGTTACTGCATACAAATGTGTCTTTCCATACTTTTCTCTTGGCTCAATATATCCCAAAATGAGTGACGTGAGATGACCTGCTTTGAAAAAAAAATAATAGTTCTGTTTGTTATAGGCGATTTATTAATGGAGAAAAGCTGAACTTTATGGACCTTTGTTGTTTTTCCTCCCATGTAAGCATGTCGTTTATGCTATGTGTTCGAGTCTCAAATTTGTATTGAATCGGAGTCATAAAAATTCTCCGAAAGGTAGACATGGGTCTTAAAATACAATGGAAAAGTCCACTTTGGATTTTGTCATAGATTCATAGATCCACTGCAACTTTCACACTCGCGTGCGGATCCGTCATGGATCTGCAAAGACAAATCCGTTCAGATAATACAACCGTCTGCATCCGTTCAGAACGGATCCATTTGTATTATCTTTAACATAGCCAAGACGGATCCGCCTTGAACATCATTGAAAGTCAATGGAGGACGGATCCATTTCTAGTGCCAGATTGTGTCATAGAAAACGGATCCGTCTCCATTGACATTGTGTGTCAGAATGGATCCGTTTGGTTCAGTTTCGTCAGACGGATACCAAAACGCTGCAAGCAACCTCCAGAGCAGAATGGAGACGGAACGGAGGCAAACTGATGCATTCTGAGCAGAACTGATCTGTTTTGGACCGCATGTGAGAGCCCTGAACGGATCTCACAAATGGAAAGCCAAAACACCAGTGTGAAAGTAGCCTTACATGTGTGTTTTTTATGGGGGGTTCAGCCCGCACAACCCTATGCAGGTGCAGATTGCTATGGCGAAATACAGATACAAACACAAAAACACAAATGCAATCGCACTCTGCAACCAGCACTCTGCCCTGCCTTTATGCTGGATGTTGAATAAGGCATTGGTGTACATTTTGGCCAAAGCGTAATAAGCCACTCACCACGTCAAGGTCGCCTTCATGAGTGGTCCCTAACACTAGTTCCTACCTGTTCTGGGCCACGACAGCCACACAAAGTCCAGGGAGTGCAGGTACAGCATGCACGCCAAGCACACTCTGCTTTTAACCCCGTCCAGTGCCATTACAGCTTTCATCGGATCCAGGGATGCAAGTACCAACATGCATGCTGAGCCCACTATATACTTCTCCTGGAGCATAAAGGCAGGGCAGAGTGCGATTGCATTTGTGTTTTTATGTGTGTTTTTTTCCCCATAGAAATGGCTGCTGATTAGTGAAGAGTGAATTTCTTGAAATTTGATTCTGGTTCGAATAAATTCAGCTGAATCAAAAGTGTTCCATTGTCCTGTAAAGTCGTGTATGAAATGCTGGGGTCTCCTAGGATTGTATCGGACCACTTTCATGCTCTATAACATCAAGCCAACTTCCAACTTTAGTAATATTAATGTGATGACGTATATGGCAAGAGATACAAGCATGGCTGCTGGTGGTAACAAACACACTGTACTGTTGGATATTTACATTTTTTTTAATGGTACCCACATTTTTGCCAGCAAATGCCTGTCGACGTATATAAAGATACACCACCTGGGGTCACATGATTCTCCTTCATCTTTCCTGTGTTATCTATAAAATGGCTGAGGCAAATTTTTTGAAATTGGTCCGAATCAAATTGGCAAAAATGTGGATTTTACAAAAATTTTTAGAATCCATACATTCATGTCTACTGAGGATTTTATCCTCAACATTGCAAAGGATGAAATCTGCGGCAGATATTCACAGCATAAATTGACTTCATTTTAGATTTCAAATCAACAGCGTAGGCCAATTTCTTAAAATGTTATCTACTTTGCTGGTACTGCTGAATCTTCCATACAAAAATATGTGGCAGAAAATCTATGACTTACTAGCTGTGCTCCTGGTTACTCGCTCCTCTGACTCCGGATTGTCTTCGGACCACTCTCTGTCTCTCGTTTGGTACAACATAGCTTGTCTGATTCTGACCCATTTAAGTACTACTCTAGTATTGTGTTTGTCTATATTTGTTGTTTGTCTGTCTCTGCACTTAAATAGCGTAGGGACTGTCAACCAGTTGCAGTCTAGCTATCTAGGGCTTGCACTGCAAGTAGGTCTGGAAAGTGGGCTGGGTTCTAGCCTAGGGCTCACTGTCCTTGTTTGTCCCGACCTACAGTCAAAACAAGGGCCGTGAAAGTGATGTGTGAGAATTCCTTCCAGTTCAGTTGGTGTTTTATTTATATATATATATATATATATACATGCACACTAACCAGCCATACTTTATCATAGGCACTGAAGTGAGTGTAATATATAATTACACCTCAGTGAATAACAGAATAACATCAGTACTGTGGATACAGCGTCATCAAACTTAATAACACCCACACAGCGTAAACCCTAGTTCATTAGCATATACTCACTAAATTTAGTAATGATGTTGCTGTAATTATGACCCTGGGAAGTGTGAGAAAGCGAATTGAGAAATGTTCCAGAAATAGCTCCTGCTAATTGACAGAAAAAAAGCTGGCTAACATAATTTGAATTTTTATGTTTTTTTTTTATACATTACATACTGAAAATGCTGTGCTTTGCAAATACCATAATTCATCAATTGGATAAAAATTCATTAGATCATGTTTGAAGAATGAGTCCTTATATTCATGCACTGAAGCTCTCCCCACCATCTCACAGGTGTCTCACAGCTCTCTCCTACAGTAGGTAGTAAGCTGTCAATCAGTGGCAGGGGGGCAAGCTGAGAACACAAGGGCTTGAGCACATGCAGACATGGAGACGATGCTAGTGTTCAGGTCACGCTGGTCATCACTGATTTTAAGAAAATAACTGGCCAAAAATAGTATGTGACCCTTTGCCGTAATCAGATACGACTAGTGACAGATTCACTTGAAATATTAAACAGTGACTCACAGTGCTATGGGAGTAAGAGAAGGAGACCCAGGGATTGACAAGGGGACAATATAGCTATAACCTGTGACGGCTGAGGATGGGGAAAACCCTCAGCCGTGCGGTATCAGAAGACGGATGGTCAATGCCAGGCCAGGACAGGAATCAGGGAGCAGGTCACCTCCTACACATCCCTAATTCTGACAGTCTCCTATCCGTATGAGCCAAACCTGATGGTAGGAGGGCTCATACTCCGGAACCTGATATTCCTGCTAGCCCTCAGGGTGGCCCTGGACTAGGAGCAGGGTAAGACGACCTGTTCCTCCTAGACACGGAGGAACAGGAGTCTCACTGGCCAAGCTACATAGAAGGGGAACATGAACAGACATCTGGCAATGACAGGTAAGTGAGACTAGTACCACACCTACCTGCCACAGACACACAACCTGGAACCCACGTGCAAGTGCTGCTGTCCACAACAACACAAAGGACACAGCACACACCAGACATCACACGGGAACCCAGGAAACCATATTCTGCAATAAATAAAGACCAAACAAACATCTTCTAAACACCATATGTGAACTTATGACCACAAGGGTGGCCCCCACTGGAAGATGGAATTACACAGGAGGCTGCTCCAGCTAGCCATGGCTGAAGTACCCCTCAGACTAGAGATATTCACTGAGGCTTTATAGGCCCAAGTAGCCACACCCAACAGACACACCCAGTGTTCACACACAGAAGGGAATTAATCCTTGCAAGACCAGGCAAGGGAAGACGGCCACTTAAACCCACACTTCACCTGTTGCCGCGGGCAACGGCATGCGTGGCAATCATGTCCTGGGGATCAGTCATAGGGCTGAGACACTGCCACCACATGCACACCACACCACACGTTGCGACGGGCAACCAAGTGAAGGAAAGTGTCACAAAACACACCATAGGCAGTGACATAACCAGTTTAATACAACTAAACAATTGTAAACTGTATGGTCTTATTGAGATTCAAATCCCCTGCATACATGTAAATGATAACAGACTATATGCAGTCACCACTAGAGGGAGCTTATGAGCTTGCTGTTTACTGTTTTATTATTTAGCTCAAAGGTATCATTCAGTAGAACCTAGGATTTAAAGGGGTGTAACACAAAATGAAGAGCTTACAATTAAAAATATGTTTACAAATTAATAAACAAAAAGTGTTAGACCTATTAGGATACATTTAATAAGGTGAAGCTTTATATTACCATATATATATATGTATATTTTTACAATATGGTAAGTACCGCCATATTGTTCACAATAAACCAACTTTCACACAGTCAGTGTTTGATCAGTGTGATCAAATGTATCTTTACAAATGGCACAAAATTAACTTTCTCCTTGACATTTCCTTCAGATTTATGCTTAAGCAGGAGGAGAATTATACATTTACCGGGCCTTTTCTTTAACGATTTGCGGCTTGTTCGCTGGAGAATCAGTACCATCGACTAACCTAGCAATCATCACAGCTGTTTGCCTGCGTCAATATCCCTAATCACACAACCGGCGACGGAGTATTTCAGGTGAAGGTTGAGAAGGACTGCCTTATGGAACAGCCCAGGCATAAGACCTGGCACAGGCAAAAGTCTTACGTGCATTTTATTAATATGAGCCTGTATTAGAGTGGACCATGCTCTTGCGGTGCCTTTGTAACGTTTTTGCCCTCCTCTTCGAATTTAATGGGTCTAATGTTGTGCTGGGGGCTACGTAAGTGGTTCCCAGCTGATGTGTCGGCTTTCAGCTTGTTTATGGAAGGGTGATTCGAGCTCAGAGCTTTGTCCTGTTTAACCTACATAAAAAATGCCATTGGGGCACGTTGTGCACATTATTATGTAGATGACTTTTAATGAGCCTCAATTAAATGAGGCCTGAATTATGTACTCAATGTAATTATGTGGTATTAAGACTTTGTCTGTGCATTGGAAACACCTACAGGTTTAAAATCAGCAGATCATCTATGGGGGAGGACACGGCGCGGTGAACGCTGGATGTGGAGGTTAACATTTCAATACAGTGATTTACAATGAAGGCATTTGCCTGGTTTATACTGTATGTGCGGATTCATTTAAAGGGATTTTCCGCAACTCTAGCAAATGAGAAAAAAAAATACTGAAGGTAGCATGTTTTGGTTAAAACAATCATCTCTCTTATGGCTCAGACACATGGGCTTATTTCAGGTGCGTATTACTTCTGGGGTGTACGGAGTTGTCTGTCCTCAGGACAGTGATAGAGTTCATCACTGGGGGAGGGGGGTGATGGTGGTGGTATGACTACCAGTCCTACTGTTCACTCTCATAGGCCACATTCCACTATATGAGACGGAGTATAAAAGGCACAGGCACATAAGCGTCTTAAGCCGTAGGCTGGAAAAAGGCCCACGGCCTGCACAGGAATCTGGTATATTGTACTGCACTGTGGTATTTGGTTCCGCTGGGGAGGTATTTTGTGCTGCACTATGGTAGTGCTGTCCCCGCCTATATGTGTTGGCCCTGCCTGCTTTTGTGAATTTGGATCCACCTACAACAAGGGGTTTATTTTATGTTTTTCCAGGGCGGCAAAGTTCTCAGTCCGCTCTTGCACAGCCCTAACAATCTTGCGCACAGTAGCGCACAACCACTGAGGCTCTGCTTCTGCTTCCACGGCAGCTACTGGTCATGCATTTCTACCCGCTGCTCTGGCGGACAAATTGATTTCTACAAATCAGTTTGCCTATCTCTAATGCTCAGGTTTTTGACCTCACCTTCTTTATAGGGGGGAAAAAACGGCAGAAAAAAAACCATGGGTCACACAGTCATTTAGAAAAAATTACCACTAAAGAAATGGTAAAAAAAACTACACTCAGAATGGAAAAATAGATAGATGGATAATGGATAGATAGATGGATAGAGTCTAATTATAATTGTGATTGTCAATTCCTATTGTGGCAGCAGAAGACAAATACAGTTCTTATTCCCAGATGGAAATGTTTTCTGACAATGGAAGTTCCGTCAGTGTTAGGCAGTCACACAGAACCACGATGACAAGGGGGGGGGGGGTTTTGCAGCAGGGCTTACATAGAACAGACAGCTGTGGGTTGTTGCACTAGGTTTGCACATATAAGCAGCAGAGATATTTCCATCTGCATAGAGGAGCCTGCAGGTGTCAGGTGGCATTGTACATGGTTACAACGTGGCAGGTTGTCACAGAGCAGATGTGCTGGATCCATTGATAACCGCTCTGCATGGCATCGCCCTTTATTATTTTATATGCACATGTTTATTAGCATAGCGGATGGAAACTGCATGACTGTGCACAGTGGATTCAGAATGAACCAGACAATAGAACGGTGAAGAATTACAAAAAAACAATAACCTGGCACCGCTGGTTCTGTGGGACCATTACTGAAATGTCATTCAAATTCAGTTTTACTATCACATCCAGCTAAGGACACCTCTGACCTGCTGTCAGTGCTCCATTTCTTTATACAGTCCAACTCTAAACAAGAAAATGAAAGGATTTGAATAGGATAAGAAAACAGCACCACCCCTGTCTACAGGTTATAAGTGGTATCGCAGGTCAGTCCCATTCACATCAATGAGGTTGAGCTATAATACCATACCCAAACTGTGGACAAGCACGGCACTTTAAAAAAAAAAAAAAAAGCGATGTATTTCTCAGTCTTGCAACCTTGTTAACCCCTACACGGGTTGCCCTGTACATGTGCGGTGTAAGTCGTGACTTCAAAGAAGGTGCCCAGTGCAGTGGTGTGCTTTAGCTGCCCGCTGCCCGCTGGGAGCGCAGTGGGATCAGATGCCTGTCATAGACAAGTCTCAAGGCATGTTAAAGTCCCCTAGGAAAGCTATAAAAAAGAATATATATATATATATATATATATATATATTTGTGTATAAATTCAAATTATCCTCCTAGTGCCCATATATTAAAACCAAAAATAAACAATGAATACATGAAGATAACTGGCACCATGGTATCACAAAATGCCTAAACTATTAAACTATAACTGTATTTATCCTCTTAGGTGAACGCTGTAACATAAAAAAATAAAAAATAATCTGCATTGCCGATCTGCTATTTAAGTCACTTCACCTCCCAAAAAAATTAAATAAAAGGTGATCAAAAAAGTTATTTATCCCATACGGTGAACACCATAAAGGAAAAAATAATTTAAAATGACCGACCCGCCATTTTGTCGTTGATTTACCTTCCCCACCTTCCTCCCACAAAAAAGGAATAAATTGTAATCAAAAAGTTGTACACACTCCAAAACGCCGTATTCAGACTTGAACTGTCCCATGGGGAGCCGGTGAATTCCCCGGTGGGCCCCTTCCCTGTCTGCTTATACTACAGTAGGAGTGCGTCCATCCCTGCCCTCTGCACCATCGCACACTGAGCCTGGAGGAGGGCTTGCGCTGGGCACACACGTTAGAGGCAGACAGTGGGCAGTACCTTGAAGGGCTTGTTTCTTTCTCCAAAGTAAACTTGAAAGGAGCCCACAAGAGAAGACAGCCCCCCCTCCTCTCTGCAGGGTGATATTCCTTCACGTGTGAGGAGGGGGCGGAGCCAGAGGAGCGGAGGCAGCAGCAGGAGATAATGCAGACACTGCTTCTTCTGACCTCCTGTGTAACTTGTGCCCCCAGTATAATATTCAGTTCTCTCACTGGTCCTACTACTCCACACAGCAGCACTGGGGTAAGTTACTGTGGTAGTTAGGAGAGTCCTGAAGCTGCTTCCCCTGCACATATTGTGTCCCCCTGTTGTTCCAGCCCCTCACAGACCTTTCCCACCAACTATCTCACCTATACTTTATACAGAGCTCCTAAGAAGTTATGTCTCCTAAAGACCCCCCCCCCCCCCCCCCCCCACATTCCCTTTCATCAGTGGCATTTCAAATTTTCCCAGCTGATTACCCCCCACATATGATGTAATGTCTCTGGAGGTTATGTCAGCACTGGCGCGTTATAAGATAGGCGGCTGATATCAGTCACATAGGATGTAATGTCTCTGGAGGTTATATCAGCGCTGGAGCATTATAAGATGAGCAGCTGATATCAGTCACATATGATGTAATGTCTACTACTAAAGTACGAGTCTGTCCCTGCCCTCTGCCACCATCGCACGCTGAGCCTGGAGGAGGGTTGGCGCCGGGTACACATGTTAGAGGCGAGCATCTGTCTAGGACGAGGCAGAATGAGCGGGAAGACGAAAGTGAAAAGAATCCGCAGGATTTAGAAACAAAACTGACAGGGAGTGGTCGAGTGAATCCAGCCGCTCTCAGCCGGGCATGTCAGGTGACCGCCATTACTGAGGCAGACAGGGGCCGTTACAGCATCACTGACCACCGGTGAGCGACGTCCATACACATACACGGTGGTATGTTCTAGAGGGCGCCATGAACCGCCATGTACAGCCTGCCGATAGCTAGGACTGGCAGGGGTGTAGTGCCCTGTGTGAAGCTCCAGGCCTCCTATGCAGGACTCATCCCTAGTCCGCCAGGTGTATCAGTACAGCACCTCTTATCCGGCATCCTGTAATCCAGATGGTGAAGGTGGGCCGTCTGTGATGTCCTACACATTGAGGTTACAGAATAGTCTTATTGTACATAACTGCCAGTGTCTTCCTTGATAAGGCCGTGTTCACATGTGCGCTATGATTTCCGTTTTTCTGCTGCGCTGTAGGAAGAGAAATACAGAATTGGAGCTGACACTGCACACAGTGCGGGCTTTTCCATAGAGTACTTGATGGCGCCTCCAGCCTAAAATGGCATCATTGAACAAACTGGTGAAAACGCTGCTATATCAGACCGTATGGATGCCGGGCTCATTAAAAGGGTTCTCTCACTTCAGTTAAAGCAATTCATCATCTAGAGAAAGTTGATACAAGGAACTTACTAATGCATTGTGATTATCCATATTGCCTCCTTTGCTGGCTTGATTAATTTTTACATCGCATTATACACTGCTCGTTTCCATGGTTACGACCACCCTGCACTCCAGCAGAGGTGGCCGTGCTTAGGAAAAAGCACCAGCACCGTAGTCCCGGCCACCAGAGAGGCAGATGCTTTTGCCTGTGCAAGTATGACCATCACTGATGGATTGCAGGGTGGTCTGTAACCATGAAAATGAGCAGTGTATAATGTGATGGAAAAATGAATCCAGCCAGCAGAGGAGGCAATATGGACAATCACAATACATTAGTAAGTGCCTTATATTAACTTCTCTACATGATAAATGCCACTGGCTGAAGTGAGACAACCCCTTCAACTCAGAAGCTCAGATTTACTGATCCTATAGACGGTGTCTATCCCTGCACCGGGTCTATCACAGACGCCCAGGCTTCTCTCCGACTCTGTACCAGCTATCGGCTTACTTTCAGACAGATTGCTGCCCCAGAATAGTACTGAAATGTTGGCACAAATGGCGCATCTCAGGCCCTGTCCCCTTGTCAAGCATTTCAGAAGAAGGTGAACAACACCTATGTGCACCAGTTTGTGCCCTTTTTTTTACACAGATGTTTGGCGCAGGCGCATTAGTAAACGTGGGCCAGTGTTTGCTGTGTGCAGCGTTTTATTGGAATAGGGGTCTCTGTGCGGTGCCAGGAGATACTCTACAGCGCTCTGATCTATGTGCTGGCATACATCTACCTTCCTGATCAGTGCTGGGTTAAAAGGGTAGTGCAGTGTAAAGATACCAATGACCAGGCTGAGCAGTGTGATGTATACAATGTAGTGGGAAATGGGAATTTTTTAACAAAATGCCATAGAATAAAAGATTAAAAAAAATACAATAAAAAGTCCTGCTACAGTTTTATGAATTTAGTTTTCACAGCGGTAAAACTGACGAGAGCAGAGCCTTTAGGTGTAACAGCAACGCCCCCGTTGCTCCTAGAGGCTCATTTGCATATATTAAAACATTTTTCTCAGCAGTGCGGGCACATATGAACATGGGACCAACAGAGATGTCTTCAAGCGCACATGTAACAGGACAGCCAGTGTCATGGGTACAAATCTGCTGACAGATGCCCTTTAAAGAGGACCTTTCACTAGTTTAAAAACTAGAAACTAATTATATCAATGGGCAGAGTGGCGCCCAAGGGTCCCCCTGCACTTACTAGTATGTCTGGGCGCCGCTCCGTTCGCCCGGTATAGGCTCCGGTGTCTGCAGCTCCCTCTGTTGTACTGGGCGGAGTTTTTGTATTAGTTGTGTCCCTTGCTGCAGCGCTGGCCAATCGTAGCGCACAGCTCATAGACTGGGAGTCCCAAAAATCGTATCTGCAAAAAATACGACTGACATCCGTGTACATTCCGTATTTTGCGGAACTGAACAACTGGCCCTTCATAGAACAGTCCTATCCTTGTCCGTAATGCGGACAATAATAGGACATGTTCTGTTTTTTTGCGGAACGGAAATACGGGCATATGGAAATGGAATGCACATGGAGTATCTTAATTGAAGTGAATGGTTCCGCATACAGAATGGAGAGGGAAAGAAAATACTTTCATCTGCATGATCCCTAAGGGTCACTATGAGCCATTTTTGCCTTTAAACCTCGAACTCACCCGCTGTCATCCAGTACATGGCACTCTTGGGTGATTCACTAAAATATAGTTAACCGACTATATGAAGTGAGAAATGGAGATTGAAGAGAAGGAGCAGAAATATTCCACTCGAGCAGAACATTTTGATTATTTAAGGCTGAATTAAAATATGAAGACTTCATCACAGCAACTGTGCATTCACAAAATAGTTCTGAGACAGCCACGGGCCCAGCGCTCTCTAAAGATGCCTCGCTGATACTATCACAGGAGAAGATCAGATTTAATGCAATGATTTATCCGTCTTGACCACAAAAGCTTTGATGAAGGAGCGTGTATCCTCAGAACACATAAACCAGGCATTAATACATTATGCATGTTATAATTTATTGAAGCACTTTTATATCTTTGGATGATTTTATTTTATTGGCAGGTCCCTGCCCTCCTGAAATCTTTATTAGTGTTTCTTCAGTTTATTTTTTTTTTCTTGTAGAATCCGTGTTTGGTTTGCTGCCATGTCTTTTTTATTGCCAAGAAGAGTTTTTATTTTTGTGGGGTTATTTTTTACAACAAAAATGGCTTTGTAGGTAAAGAGCCATCCTCCATATGCCAGGACGGTAAAAACTATCCGCTTACCTTAGTAACATGAGCACCTAGATGAAAGGCACATTGGGATGTCAGAGAAGATAATACAGTGTGTAAGGGAATCCGATATTTTTAGAGGAAGCAAAAATATTTAAAGACCATTTGTCTGCAGATTTGTAGCTATGAAACTGTCTGACCGGTTAAGCCTCATTCACACGTCAGTGTTTGGCCTCATGCATACGGCGGGTCCGCAATACATGGGCACAGAACGCGTGCACCACGAATGGGTCCGCAATCCTAGAGGTGTGGTGCGGAACGGAAGCATGGATCGGACGTAGAGATAAGCGGATTTCTCAAATAATATTCTCTTTACCGAAAAACTTTGGTTCGATCTTAATTTTTTAGTGGTGAATCGCATTAAAAACGGCTATTTCCTGACTGCAGAGAGCCTATATAGTGGTGTAATTATGTCTTTCAGTAACACGCATAGGGAGTCTGCTGTGGTAGTGAAACAATACTGTGAGTCAGTATGACAGATGAGAGGCGTCGCTCTTAGAATAACTGCACACGCCAAAACTAACCAAATAACTCAAGTATGAACTCAGCCTTACAGGTTGATGTTAGCGCCAAGAAGAAGCGTGCTCCTTTTACACCGTCATCAGCTGATTCCACATAAATGTCTGCAGAACCTGTTCTATTAAACACTTATACAAGTAGAGCCCCCCTGACAGAGTGGAGAGGGTGTCAGCAGTAAGTTTGTGTTGACGTCACTGATTTTTGTGCCCTTCCTCTTATCCGTCTGAACAATATCCCCCAAAAAACTAATCCTGTCTGTGGAGCATACTCCTTCACTCGGTCAGCATTTGGTCAGTAATCCATCAGCATTGCTAAAGCCCAAAAAAACAGGAGTGGATACAAAACAGAGATGACCCGTGAATGGAATATTTGCATGTTTTGCCAATTCTGATGCAAAATAGGGACCATGACATACAGGCCTTACAGCTGTTGCATAGACAGGATCCATTGTGCATCTCATTTTTCCTTCCTTCTGACAAATCAGAAGAAGGGTCAAATAAATGATAATGTCAGCCAGGCCGAAAGGCAAAATAGTGGCCCAGTCATGAAGTGGGGAGGGTGGGAACAGCATGAGAAGTTCACAGAGTGGCCATATGACATAGTGGTGAGGTGGAAGCAGCATGAGGAAACCATAGTGGCCCAATGACAATGTGGAGGTGGCTGCAGCAGCATCAGGAGGAGGCCATAGGGTGGCACAATGACAGTGTGGAGGTGACGGCAACAGCATTAGGAGGAGGCCACAGGGTGGCACAATGTCAGTGTGGAGGTTGCAGCAGCAGCATCAGGAGGCCACAGAGTGGCTAGGTGACATAGTGTTGAGGTAGCAGCAGAATCAGGAGACCACAGAGTGGAAAGGTGACATTGTGTGGGGGTGGCAGCAGCATCAGGAGACCACACCGTGGCAAGGTGACATAGTGTGGAGGTGGAAGCAGCATCAGGAGACCACAGAGTGGCAAGGTGACATAGTGTGGAGGTAACAGAAGCATCAGGAGACCACAGAGTGTAATGTGACATAGTGTGGAGGTGGCAGCAGCATCAGGAGACCACAGAGTGACCCGGTGACAGCGTGGGGAGGTGGGATGATTTTATTTTATTGGCAATACTATTACTAGCTGAAGTTAGTGGGTGAAATAAGGAGCACTTGGCATCAGATGTGTGGCATCAGGCAGGTGGCAGAATCAGAATAGTAGCTAAAGCAGGTAGCCAGAAGAAACCGGTCTCTTTTGTCAAAGTGTTGGTGTGGCACCATGGATGATCTAGTCTAATGCATCAGGCATTGGCGGGTGGAAATCCTCGCTGATCCACGCCTGATTTATCTTGATAAAGGTCAGTCTCTACACATTTTTGGTGGACAGGCGAGTTCTTCTTGGGATAACTATGGCCCCTGCCGCACTAAACACCCGCTCTGATGCCACACTACTGGCCGGGCAGGACAGCTTTTCCAGGGCAAACTCGGCCAGTTGCGGCCACAAATCCAGTTTGGCTGCCCAGTAGTCCAGCGGATCTTCAATATGATGTGGCACGGTGCTGTCCAAGTATGCCACCACCTGCTGGTTGAGGTCCTGCTCAAGGTCTAACTTCTGCTGATTAGTTTCTTCACTAGGCGGATAAAGAAAGCTGCTGATAAGCAACTGTAGACTTAGGCTGCTGTTGATGGAGCTGGGACTGCTCCTACCCCACCAACTTGCCACAGCAGCCTCGGCAGAGGTACTTGAGCGCAGAGGACCCCTTCGGTCAGACCTACAAGAGGATGGACGATGGTGCAGATAGGCAGCAGCCAACTGACTACATAGAATGTCTCTATAGTAGTTCAGTTTGTCCTCCCTCTCGGTGTAAAAAAAAAGCCCCCATTTTGGACCGCTAGCAAGGGTCCAACAAGGTGGAGAGCCAGGAGTCATCCCTCTGCCGAATGGTGACAATTCAGCTGTCACTACACAAGCAAGTGAACATGCATCGGGCCATTTGTGCAAGTGACTCGGAGGGACTCCCTGCCTCCATCTCCACTGCATACTGTCACGGTGTGTCTGCCTCATCTTCCTCATCGCACTGTAGCTCCTCTGGCTGCTCCTGCTCCTCCTGTCACCTGTGTAGAAAAAACACCCATTTTGCTACACATTGCTTGTGCTCCGATGTTCTCCTTCTCCTTCAGTATAGCCCCCACAGGGCTCATGTGGTCTTAAGATCAAGGTACCACATCTCCAGTCCCCTGAACAGCCAGATCTACCAGCATCTGTTCCAGGACATGAAGCAGTGTTCATCCCGTAAACCTGGTGACTGACAAATAACGTGGCCTCCTCAAAGGGCCTGAGCAAACGGCAGGTGTCACGCATGAACTGCCACTGGCTGACACAGAGATGTACTCCTGTCTGCTTGGATCATCAAGAAATCGTTTATGACCTTTTGTCTGTTCGTATTGTCGGTCCAATATATGGAGGGTAGAATTCCAACGGGTGGAAAAGTCGCATATCAACCAATGTTGGGGGATGCCGTTCTGCCGTTTCAGCTCAAGTTAGAGTGTACTTTACGGTGTAACAGTGGCTGAAGTGTATGCAGAATTTCCTGGCCATGTTTAGGATGTCTTGAAGATGGGGGGAAGACTTTAGGAATGGCTTGACAACCAGACTGAACACGTGTGTCATGCAAGGAGCATGGCTCAGCCCTCCTTGACGCAGTGCTGACACCATGTTCTTCCCATTGTCAGTCACCATGGTTCCGATTTTGAGTTGTTGCGGAGAAAGCCAGGATTCGATTTCTTGATGAAGAACATGGAGCAGTTCCTCCCCTGTGTGACTCTGTTCCCCCAGGCAAAAGAGTGGCAGAACAGCGTGACACCGCTGTGCCCTGCACATGTGGTATGCTGGAGGGGACTGTGAATTGTCCCTGCAGTGGAGGTTGAGGACATGGTGGAGCATGAGGAGGCAGAGGCAGACATTGTAGCAGGACCAATGGTGTGAGAACGTAGAGGCGGAAGCAGCGTCACCTCGCCAAGTTGCTGGTGTGGCTGTGCAGGAACCAAATTTACCCAGTGGGGCATAAAGGACATGTATTGTCCCTGACCGTTCTGCACCGTTGGATGAGTGCACACATACTGTTGTCTCTTGGCAATCGCTTTGGTGATCAATTGCTGATGAAATGACTGACGAGGAGTAGGACAGACAGCTCCCTTCGGCTGAGGTGGTGGAGCCTTGACTGCCTGAAATCGGGTGTGTGCCACTGGGTGATGCAGCGGTTGCTGCGGTAGGCTGGACCATCACATCAGAGCCACGGTTCTCCCAGGCCACTTTATGATGACGCTGCATATGTTGATGCAGGGCCGTGGTGCCAACATTGGCCATGCTTCACCTTCTGCCCACAGATTAAAAAAATGGCCATGTTCACCTTCTCCGGCGGCTTTACAGAAAACTTCCACACCGCTGAGTAGGTGATTTTACCCCCAACACTCCGCACTGACTGCTACCGTCGCTTCTTCCGTGAACCCTTGCACCACTACTTTCCAGGCAGTTAGGCTCCTGCAATGCGGGTCGTCTACCCCGGGCATGTTTGTCTCCCGACCTCCCACTGCTGCCACCCTGCTGATTCTCAGCCACGCTAGCGACTTACTGGCTCCGCTGCTGCCTGACGGGCAAGCTGCCATCCTCTTCTCCCAATGATGATGAAGCCCCTAATTCACCCAGCTCCCAAGTGCGATCAGCTACATCATCATCGAGTACTGTCTGCACGTCACTGATGTCCTCCTCAACAGTCTCTGGGTCAGTAGCCTGACCGCTCGCAACACCAGCTCCCACGCCACTCTCCTCATCACTACTTACCTGCCTACCGGAGGAAGTGGCGGATGTCTCCTCCACATTTTGGCTGGCCAGTAGCTGCTGACTCTCCTCTAGTAGCTCGTCCTCGTTGTATAGTGGAGTTGAGCCCACAGCATATAATACTTCTCTGGCTGAGGGAACAGAAAAGGACAGAGGCAGGTTGAGGACAGGTGAGAACACAGGGCCTTCTCCCGGTCCATGCCAACTAAGGGTTGTGTCTGATGTCACTTGGGATGAAGTGGATGACTGAGTTTATCATTCAAGAACCGCTGGGTTGCTGGTCAAGCCACGAACGCTAGATAACACCTGGAGCTCAGTCCTCTCTCTGCGACTCCTGCTTCTAGGCCCCCTTACTCTGCTGCGACCTGTGCCTGCCCCAGAAACATTAGGTCTCTGCCACTCCACCACACAATGGTTAATAAGCTTTTTTTCCCCACTAATACATGCCAAAAAGGGCTTTAGAACATTTAACTGCACCACTTAACACCACCATTGTCCGCATCAGTATGTCAATTCTGTTGCTCCGCAAAAAAAAAGTGCATGTCCTATTTTTTTCTAGTTTGCGGACAAGGATAGGCATTATTACAATGGATGCGCAAAAAAAACGAAACCGCAAAAAAACGGAAGCCATATGGAATTTCATCCTTTTTTTTGCGGATCTGCAATTTGCGCACCGCGAAACACATACGGTTGTGTGCATGTAGCCTAATACACGCCAAAAAGGCTGTCATTTTCTTACGCCTCCACACAACGGCAAATACTTTTTTTTGTGCCACTAATACACGCCAAAAAGGGCTTTAGAACATATAATGGCACCGCTGAACGGCAAATAGGCCCTTATTTTTTTCCACTTATACGCGCCACAAAAGGCTTTAGAACATATAGCTACACCACTGAACAGCAACTAATATATATTTTTGGCCACTAATACACGCAAAAAGGGCTTTAGAACATAACTGCACTGCTGAACAGTAAATAGGCCCTTATTTTTTTACACTTATACACCACGCAAAAGGCTTTAGAACATATAACTACACCGCTGAACGGCAAATACTATATATTTTTTGCCACTAATATACGACAAAAAGGGCTGTAATTTTCTCACTTCACCACACAACGGCTAATAAGCCCTTTTTTCCCTACTAATACAAGCCAAAAATGCTTTAGAACAGTGGTCCCCAACCTTTTTTGCACCAAGGACCGGTTTCATGCGAGACAATTTTCCCAGGGACCGGGTGGGGGGAGAAAGGGGGCGGGGGTTCTGGGGCGGGGCTTAGGGGGTGGGCGGGGCTGACTGATTCACGCACATAACAAAACACAAGGTGCATATTAAAATATATAACACTATATAATGACTATATAAACTGACTATGGTCTCTGCTGCACTGGTCTCTGCTGCACTGGTCTCTGCTGCACTGGTCTCTGCTGCACTGGTCTCTGCTGCACTGTACCATATTTTTCGCCCTATAAGATGCACCTAGTTTTAGAGGAGAACAATAAGAAAAGAAAAAATTAATTACACCTCAGATCAGACCCCCAATGGCTCAGATCAACCCCCAAACCTTTAGCTATCTATCAGCCCCCAATGTCAGCCATAAACCCCCCCAATGTCAGCCATAAACCCTCCCCCAATGTCAGCCATAACCCCCCCCCCCCAATGTCAGCCATAAGCCCCCCAATGTCAGCCATAAGCCCCCTATTAGCCCCTCGTCAGCCATAAGCTCCCCATTGCCCCCTCATGTCAGCCATAAGCCCCCCATTACCCCCTCATGTCAGCCATAAGCCCCCCATTAGCCCCTCATGTCAGCCATAAGCACCCCATTAGCCCCTCATGTCAGCCATAAGCCCCCCATTAGCCCCTCATGTCAGCCATTAGCCCCTCATGTCAGCCATTAGCCCCACATGTCATCCATTAGCCCCACATGTCATCCATTAGCCCCACATGTCATCCATTAGCCCCACATGTCAGCCATTAGCCCCACATGTCAGCCATTAGCCCCACATGTCAGCCATTAGCCCCACATGTCACCCATGTCCTTCATGTCAGCCCCATGTCCTTCATGTCAGCCCCATGTCCTTCATGTCAGCCCCATGTCCTTCATGTCAGCCCCATGTCCTTCATGTCAGCCCCATGTCCTTCATGTCAGCCCCATGTCCCTCATATCAGCCCCTAGCGCAAATAAAATAAAATAAAAACATCTCTTACCTCTCCTGCTCCTGGTCACCATCGCGATCCTCTTCATTCTGCTGTCGGCTGTGTATAGCGGCGCACAGCGTGAGGTCACAGAGAGACCTCACGCTGTGCGCAGCCCTGCACAGCCGATAGCCGAGCCGTGGACCAGGAAGTGGTGAGTACAGATCCTTCACCGCTTCCTGGTCCTTCTGTACTAATGAAGCGCTTCCATAATGGAAGCGCTTCATTAGTACAGAGTTAAAGACTGCCATGATCGCCGCGGCCCGGCTAACAATCCTCCACGGCCCGGTACTGGGCCGCGGCCCGGCGGTTGGGGACCGCTGCTTTAGAACATATAACTGCACCGCACAAGGGCAAATAAGACATAGAAATATTTCCTTGTAATGAACCCTGTTAATGCCTGTATCAAACAGCACTTGCACCCCAATAAATTGCTGGAATTACAGAGCTGTATAATGGCAATTTGGATCCCCAGCCAGTGCAGCAAGGTGTAATAGGATTGTTCCTATTACCCAGGCTGTAACCTCCCCTACTGAACCCTGTTCTGCTTCAATACTGTGGAATGATTCCTCCCTATGCTTTCCCTCAACTTCTATACAGCAAAATAAAAGTTTTCAAGTCTTTCCTAGCCCTGTCCCTAGCGCCTGCTGATGTCTCTCCCTGCACTAAGTGCATTGGAAAATGGCTGAATCCAAGATGGCTGAGGCTCTTTATAAGGCTGTGACATCACAGGGCTGGCTGGCTGCTGATTGGCTGCATGCATAAAAATGGTGGGTGATCCCTCGTTCCCACGTGCAGCAGCCATTTTATGTTTTTTTTTTTATTTACCTGGTAGAGATGGGTCAGAAGAATACAAATTGTAAAAAGCCTGGGTGAATATATATGAGGTAAGCATGAGCATATCTAAAAACAAAAGCAATCCCAGAAAACTGGAAAATCCAAAGCGTGAGGATAAACTCGAATTCGGTGCAAATCCAATTTTCCTGAAATTTGGATCGAATTTCACTTCGTCAACTTCGATTCACTAATCTCTAATCGGAAGCCCACGGCAGCACTACGGAGTTCTTCTGTGGTGTTTCTGTCTGTGCTTCTGCACCACAAAAAATAGAGCATGTTCTATTTTTCTACAGTGAGGATGAATCACCGACCCATTCAAGTTGAATGGGTCTCGATCTATCCCGGCTGCCGTACGGATGTTGCCTGTGCATTGGGGATCGAAAATTGCGGTCCACAATGCACGGAACGGCCGTGTGCATGAGGCCTTGTGTTTAGTGATTTCCGTCAATGAGCCTCCACAGAGATAAGGTATAAGGGAAAGATCTGCTCCTGTTCTATGTTTAGACCCACACCTGGTTTTTGCTACAAATCACTGAAGGAAATCACTGACCAAAACACAAAAGAAGTGTGAATGAGATATTATTACCGTTGTCAGCTGAAGACATCTGTGTTGGTCCCATGTTCATATGTGCTCACATTGCTGAGAAAACAGAAGTTTTAATATATGCAAATGAGCCTCTAGGAGCAACAGGGGCTTTAAAAAAATGCATTTAGAAAAAAAAAATAGATTTTGCAATTTTCTGGGATTGTTTTGGTTTTTAGATATGCTCATGCTTACCTCATATATATTCACCCAGGCTTTTTTCAATTTGTATACTTCTGCCCCATCTCTACCATGCAAATAAATTGTTCTGGTTGGTTTCCATCCTGTCTGTAGCACTTATCCAACCAATCCCATGACTTCTTTCTCTGCCACAGCTCCAGCACCGCCCCTAACAAAACCCAGCTAGTTTATAGCCCCTCCCACCAGCTAGTTATATAGACACTTCCCTATCACCCTCCCTTCTTACAACACCAAGCTAGTTCATAGCTCCTCCCATCACCCAGTTACATAGACACTCCCAGCTCCTTTTCTGTAATGACACACCCATGGACAAACAGTGCATTTTTGCCAGCAATTACAGCCTCCACTCTTTTTTTGTATGATGCCACAAGGTTTGCACACCTAGAATTGGGGATTTTCTGCCATTCTTCTCTGCAGATCTTGTCAAGCTCTGTCAGGTTGGATGGGAATCGTTGGTGGACAGCCATTTTCAGGTCTCTCCATAGATATGTGATGGGGAGGGATCTGGCTGGGCCACTCTAGGATATTTACAGTATTGTCCCTAAGTCACCTCTGTGTTGTCTTGGCTTTGTTTTTAGGGTCATTGTTTTGTTGGAAGGTGAACCTTCAGCCCAGTCTGAGGTCCAGAGCACTCTGTTTCAGGTTTTCATTAAGAATATCTCTTTGCTTTTCTTCATTCAGCTGCTTCAGCTCTGACCCGTCTCCCTGTCCCAGCCACTAGAAAAAAAAAAAAAAGCATGATGCTTCCACCACCATGCTTCACTGTAGGGATGGTATTGAGCAGTGCATGGTTACCTTCCAACATGACACGTAAAATTAAGGCCAAAAAGTTCAATATTGGTTTCATCGCTCTCAGAGTCCTTTATGTGCATCTCAAATTAATTGAATTTACCACAGGTGGACTCCAGTCAAGATGTGGAAACATCTCAAAGATGATCAAGAGAAATAGGGAGGCCTCTAAGCTGAACTTATAGCCATGCATAATTTTAGTTTTTCCTTTTTAATAAAGCCTCATGCAGACGTCCGTGGAACTTGGTCTGTGAGATACTGGAGATTGCAGGAGCTCATGGCATCATAGCAACCAATGACGCTGTGCGCTCCTGCAATGCCAGTCCGGTATCTCAAGGACCGTGTTCCGCGGACGTCTACATGAGGCTTAACTTTGCAAATATTTCTAAAATCCTGCCTTCATTTTTTATTATGGGGTAGAATAGTAGGGACATTTTTTTTTTATTTTTTGCACAATCTCTCAAAAAAACAAAATGTGAGAAAAGTAAAAGAGTCTGAAAACTTTGTGAATGCACTCATAGGTTACACTTGTTCTTAGGTCCCAGTAGTATGACCTATACATTAGTAAGCTGTTTTTTATGGGAAAATTCATTTAATGAGCCCATACGCACCTGATAACTAGCTATACGTTATTGTTATTATTAATATTATTATTATTATTATTATTATTAATATTCTGCAGTACTATATACAGATTGTCATCACACACATCAGGCTCTGTCTTTTGGGACTCTTTCTTTATGTAAAAAAAAAATGCATAACTACAGTGTTATTCTCACATATAGTAAGTGCTACAAAAATGACATATATTCCTGTCTATATCTTTTTTTTTTTTTCACTGCACCATTACCAGTAACCACCGCTATTATAATAAATAGCACATGTCTACACACCTGGAGCCTTGAGTTAATTAACAGGGAATTCATCAGATTAATTATACTGTTTTCTCAGCCTTGGTACTGTCGGTGAACTAGTATATGTGCACACGTATGCATCTCACTTGCTATAAATATTACTGCAGCTCTATTTTTAAATAATCCATAGAAAGTAGCATTTAAAGAAATGCTTTCTTTCTTTCTTTCTTTCTTTCTTTCTTTCTTTCTTTCTTTCTCTCTTTCTCTCTTTCTCTCATTCTCTCTTTCTTTCTCTCTTTCTCTCTTTCTTTCTCTCTTTCTCTCTTTCTCTCTTTCTTTCTCTCTTTCTCTCTTTCTCTCTTTCTTTCTTTCTTTCTTTCTTTCTCTATTATCTAACTGCCTTTCTATCTAGTTATCTATCTATCAGAAGAAAAAAATGAGCATCACTGTTCGCAAACAGCAATGAACTAGGTTCACAACCTCAGGATAAAGTCATCAATCCTTCATACATAAAGTAAAAAAACAGGCAGCGCTCCAAAAATCCAAAAGAGTGGAATAAAAGGTCTATGGACCGGAAATGTCGCACATGGGCTAAACAAAGTCCTCACATTATTTTTTGGAGTGCTGCTTCTATCTATCTATCTATCATATATCGATCTATTCATCTATCCATCCATCTAATCCATCCATAAGTCCGTGAACCGGGGAGGGACCCCCAGGATACAGCAAAGTCACGGAACAGGGAAAACGACACCAGCTATTTATGCAAAAACAGAAACTTTACTATAACAGTAATATAACCGCAGCAATACAAACATGCACAGAAAATGCTATATCCCGGACCCACAGTCACTGTCCATTCCCACTGGACAGGCCTAGCCGATGGCGGACACAGCAGAGCCTGCAAAGTCAATACTGTGCCGCAAAATAGGACAAACCTAGACAATGGCGGACACAGCAGAGCCTGCAAAGTCAATACTGCGCCACAGAACAGTTCCGTACAGCCTGGCAATCACACAACCCTATCTATCTATCTGATTTCAGGCTTAGGCTTAGTCTCTGTTGCTTCATGGCGCCACTAGTATAAAGCAAAATTCCAAATCAAACAGCTCACGACCTCAGTATCTATGTCTGCACGGAAAAGGAGCAATCCCCATATAATTCATAAAAGGTAATCCCAGCAGACGTACTTGCTCTTGATGGTATGCTTTATTTACAACGGTTCACAGAACGCGTTTCGGCTTGACCAGCCTTCCTCAACTGCCACCGAAACGCGTTCTGTGAACCGTTGTTAATAAAGCATACCATCAAGAGCAAGTAAGTCTGCTGGGATTACCTTTTATGGACTAGTATAAAGCAAGGAGTAAACTGGTGTACTGACCTGTGTCCATTCTGGGCCCTAGGATGCTGCTTACCCAGGATGGCCACCAAGCTCTCAGCAACCGTGCGGCCTTGCTAGATGATAAGGCTTCTTGTCCAAACACTGGAAATGGCCTTCCTGGGACAACCTCTCTTTCAAAAAGCTGGATCCAGTAAGGGGGCAACAGCTACTCTCCTTCCTTTGAGTGTCCATTCACTGACGGACATCCGCAAGCCAGGATGGAATCGGATTCAGTCCCTCACAGCACAATCCTTCCACCATGTCAGATCAACACTTCCTGGTTCACACAGAAGCAGCTTGCATGAGTCATCATCGCCTTTGCATATGCAGATCCCAGAGTGTGCTGACTGTGGCTGCAAAACAGTGGCCTCTAGTGCCCGGAATGCCAAATGACAGCTCCGATACAATTTAAGCATAAACATTGTACAGGCAGAGCTTTTCCACAATCTCACATATCTATCTATCTATCTCTATCTATCGTATGTATCTTAGATTTGACATTGCTGTCAATCATTACACTTGGTTTAATTTATTTACAGAATTACATATAGAATATAATATTAGATTTTGTGTGTGTTTATTTTATCCCTCACTTCTGTGTATAGCGCTCAGCTTCAGTTACTCTTCATTGTAGTTTCCCTATAGGTATATTATGTTCCGTTCACTTCCCACAGAAGAATAAAACAATAGCAGGCAGTGTACTGGAATGTTAGTACAGGGACAGGTGTCACCGTGTCTGTAAAATCTGATATTGAGCAGCAGGTAGACACCATTATGGAAGGTTATAAATGATTCATAGTAAACTCTGTCCTGTATGTTTAACGCACTGACTACTTGTTTTTTTATTTGTTTCTAGGACACCTTCAAGGTCAGTAAATATGAAGTGTCTCCAGATATGAAGTACGTTCTCCTCGCATTTAATGTCAAACCGGTAAGTGGAACGACTTACATATTGAACATGAACTTCTGTGAGAAAATGTGCCATGAGTCAAAAGCACCTACTTCTTAATATTATAATAAGGACACATCAGATTATTGTATGCCAATGCAGAGAACAGCGCCATCTAGCAGACAACAGAGAAAATGACACCCTCAAATATCTAGTAGCATTTACCGTATGTAATACTCATTGCACAAACATACAATAATATAACACAGCTGAGAATTTAAAGAAAAGAATATAAGACTGTGGAAAATATCCCACTCTAATTCCCTAATGTAAAAAATACCGCACTGAGCACTCCTGTCCCTCATTGCTCTTAGGGTTGCATATCAATTTTGAGCTATTGGCTTCGGGTGACTGATGTGAACATGTTATATTCATTATTATTTTGCAGAGTTCATTCTTTTAAAAATTTCCAGCTAAGGGTGGGTTCACACTAGCGTTATGAAGTCTGTTATGGCTTTCCGTTATAACAGGGTTATAACGGAACATAACTGAATCCATAAGACGATAGGACGGATCCGTTTTGCTGCCCATAGACTTGAATTATAACGGAATGCAAAACGGAAGCCTTTAAAAGGCATTTTGTTTGCTCTCCATCCTAATAGAAGTTTATGGGAATCAAAACTGATCCGTCTGGTTCCCGTTATGCAAGACAGAAAACAAAGTCCTGTCGATAGGACCCAGACAGATCCGTTATGTTTTCCCATAGACTTAGGACGGAGCAAAACGGAATGCCTCTTAAAGGCTTCTGTTTTGCATTCCATCCTATGGATTCCGTTATGTTCCGTTATAACCCTGTTATAACGGAAAGCCATAACGGACTCCATAACGCTAGTGTGAACCCACCCTTTTATTACAATTCCCCCCAAAAAAAGTCCCAGGTCTGGCTCTTGAGACAGCTAGCAATCAGCGGATATTGCCGGGAGGTGTATTGTCCTGCTGCAAATTTCGCCCTGCAAATCTATTATGATATAAGGCACTAATTGAAATAAATGTAATTGGTGCTTGGATGGAGGATCTCTGGACATAATTATTTTTCACAGGCCATATTTCTACTGGAATCCCTCATTATGTATATGCACTGGCACTTTATTTTGCACATGTGACGCCGTTATAATATTTTTACAATCACACTGTTTGATTTTGTTTTTGAATTTATCATGGGCCTATTTTCATTGGTTTTAGGCCTCATGCACACGGCCGTTGGTCGGCTGCTCTGTGCATTGGGGGCCGCAATTTGCGGTCCCCAATGCACGGGTATCATCCGTGCGGCTACCACGATGGATCCAGATCCATTCAGCTTGAATGGGTCCGTGATCCATCCGCACCGCAAAAAGATAAAACATGTTCTATTTTTTTGCGGTACAGAGGCACAGAGAGAAACCCCATGGAAGAACTCCGTAGTGTTTCCGTGGGGTTCCGTGCCTCAGATCCACACCGACCTTCCGGGCCGCAGTCCTTATCATGAACTGTGCTGTGAGTGGAGACTTTCTTCATATATCTTTATGAAGTCTCTAGTCTCTTCAGTGTTTTTCAGTGGTTTTTTTTTTTTAAGAAAAATTAGTCAGGGTGGCTAGTCACGCCCCCTTCCCACCCTTGACACGCCCCCTTAGGGTAAGTGGCAAGTGTGGAGGAAAAACCTAGAGATGTGACAATTTTTCAAAAAGTCACAGTTAAATAGTAACAAACACTTAACTTCTTAAAGGGGTTGTCCCACCCCAAAAAATCTACAGTTTTCAAACCAGCACCTGGATCTGAATAATTTTGTAATTGCATGTAATTAAAAATTTTGTTAAGCTAGTGAGCTATTCAATAAAATGTATCTGTATAGCACCACCTGCTCTTTGTTTTTATAATTTTTTCTTTGTCCTGGTCACTGAAAAGGCCGCACATGCTCTGTTTTATCCTTCAACTGCCTCCTGAGCTGTTATAGGGAGAGCACAGACACGCCCCCTGAGCTGTGATAGGGAGAGCACAAACACGACCCCTGAGGTGCAGCAGAAATTAGCAGAGCAATGAATGTGGAGATCTCTGGATCCATGTGAGGTACAGGGCTGGTTCTAGCTTTGTTAGAAAGAGGCTGTCACTTACTAGATGATGTCTGATTTCGATTTTTTACATTAGTCATGGGATAACCACTTTAACGCCACTTTTCAGGCACAAGGAAGATGATAAATCTCCCCCATTGTTTCTGCAGCCATGCGTTCACTATATATATGAAATTATGAAATACACCACACACAGTGAGGTTTGGGGGGTTTTCTTTTTTGGGTTGTTTATTATGTTCTTAATCACTTTTGGGGTGTTTTTTTTTTGAGTTTGAGTTTTTTGTTTTTTTTAAACACACCATAATGTAGATTTTTTTAAATGTTTTGCCATAGACTTTTAAATAGAGAAAAAGGCTCCAGTAAAATACTAATCAAAACCAATATCTATTCCTAAACATTTACCTTCTATGACCAAGAACAGCTACTAGAGCTCATCACAAAACATCAAACAAAAATTAGTAGCCTTTATAGTTTCCATTAAAAAATAATTTTATTAATACTGTTAAAATACCCAAGAACACATTCATATAATAGGATAAATATAATATCCTACAACCGGATATCTAACGGGGTGCAGATTCAAGACTAATTCATAGGAGGCATATGCTGTAGCTGGCCTCCATTTGCGATGCATAGATATAAGCTGAAAGAATAAACAGTAACGGGCTAATAACTATGCTATCACACCATCATTGGTCATAAAAGCATGGTAACATGATATCATCAGACAATAAGGCAAGTTCAAATCCAGTAATTAATATTTGAATATTGTAAATGACTTAGTTCATTGCGCCATAGCACTGTAATCACTTGCCTAGTATGCCGCTGTAATATGCACGCCAAGGACATATCCGGGTCTCTCTACGTGCATTTTGCGTGAACTTCGTTAGGTCTAGTAAAAAAAAACTCTAGTATATAATAGTGTTGATCGCGAATATTGTAATTGCTAATTTTTATCGCAAATATTGGAACTTCGAGAATTTGCGAATATCTAGAATATAGTGCTATATCTTAGTAATCGTGAATATTCAAAACAATTTTTCATCAGTACCCATGATCCCTCACTGCTTCTTGCTTGTGGGGCAATTGGAAAGCTGCAATATCTTTATCTGTAAAGAATAAATCAAGGCAATTGGACGTACTGTAGATTTCTTGAAAACGTTTCACTCGTTCTTCCAACGAGCTTTCTCAATTCTGAGTGACCGTACAAGAATTCTCTGGGAATAATGCTAGGTATAATTACCACATGTTGATTCAGTTACATAATTATTCCCAGAGAATTCTTGTACAGTCACTCAGAATTGAGAAAGCTCGTTGGAAGAACGAGTGAAACGTTTTCAAGAAATCTACAGTAAGTCCAGTTGCCTTGATTTATTCTTTGCAGATATACCATGACCTGGATAAATGAGAACCTTCACAGACATACTGCAATATCTTTGACTTTAGGAGTAGTGTTGATCGCAAATTTTCCTATTGTGAATTTTATCGCAAATTTATATTGCGAATTTTCCGATTGCCGATTTTCACAATCAAGAAAATAATGACTGACGATCACGAATTCTCGAATTGAAGAATCACGAATGATGAATTTTCAACAAAATATATCGAATTTGAATATTGCTCCTGCCACTCATCACCAGTATACAACACAGCCATTTCATGATATTTTTTTTTTATGAGCCCCAAAAAGTGAAAGAAAAAAGCCATAGGATGCCTTCACATGTGGCAGATTATGCTGCACTAAATTTCTGTAACTACAAATTCGTTCCACTCACCTGAATGGGGTTGTTTTGGCAGGAAGCACATGGTATTCTATAAGACCTCATTCAGATGAATGGAAATTATTTTCAGTCATAGAAATTTTCTGAAGCAAAATCCGCTGCATGTAAAGGCGCCCCAAAGTTACCGCCACATGGTCAGGTTTCCTGATGCAGTTTTGAAAGCAAAAACCGGAAGTGAATAAAAAAAAAAAAGAAGAGAAGTCGTATCTGTCCATTATACTGTCTCTCCTTTTATAATCTCCTCCTGATTTTGGTTTCCAAAACTGTATCCGAAAAACTGACCGTGTGATTGTACCTTTAAATAGCACCCAGGGCTCATTCCCATGGAAGAGCCAAGTGCATGAATTCTGTATAGCTCCTTAGTACGTGGCAGTACAGTTTCTGAACATTGGACTCCATGTGTAAGGAGAACAATCTCTTTATCCAGCCACGTGGAATCGTTTGAGGAGGTAGGCACTTTAGAGGTAACTCTGTGGTAGTCTTTAGCGTTGTGGGAAGTATTGAAAAATTAGATTTGACTGCTCCGATGAATTTTACAAAAAAATTCACTTTGTGACAAATTATTTTGTCACGAATCACATTTCTTTGTAAGTAGTGGGTACAATGACAGGGAACGCTGATTGCGCCGCCCTCCACCATTGTACCAGTCAGATGTCGTGTTCATAGCTGATCATGGCATCTGATAACAATTTTACATTATAACATAAAATATTACTAAAATCATACCTCATCCATTTGATCACGAAGAGCAGGCCGCCAACACCTTGAAGATTCAGCTCAAAATCTCGCGTGGCCCGTGATGATGTCATCACGTTGGCCGGAGTGGTGACGTCATACGTTACCGCACACGGGACTTCATGCATGATCTGCAATCGAGATGGCGGCCCGTTCTCAAACGGATGAGGTAAGTATGATTTTTTTTTCCCACCATTTCAGGGAAAATCGATTCACTACTAGTGATGATTGGCAGGGGCAATATTTGAATTTGCAATATTTCGCGAATATTTGGGCAAATTATGTTGTGTACTTGTGACATCACAGCACTATGTCTGTAGCATGTATGTATGGACCGCGGAGAAACAGTCATTTCTATCACACCACCTAACACCCTGCACTGGAACCTATCAGCTACACTATATCCAGATATAACCTACACTGACTATCTCCCACTAACTATCTGTAATATATATATATATATATATATATATATATTTATACAGTACAGACCAAAAGTTTGGACACACCTTCTCATTCAAAGAGTTTTCTTTATTTTCATGACTATGAAAATTGTAGATTTACACTGAAGGCATCAAAACTATGAATTAATCATACCTCCTGACGAAGCCTACGTGGCGAAACACGTGTCGAGGTTGAAGCAGTGGGGGAGTCGTGTTACCATTCTACAGCAGCAATATGGGTAGGTAACTTGGTAGCTGGATCAGGGTGGGACGAGAGGTTTGCAGTTCATTGTTATATGCCATCTTTATTAGTAGTACTGCACCGTCCATTGACACCTCACAGCATCCCCGGACAGAGGTTGTGAGCAATAGTCAGTAGTTGTTTTATACTAGGGGATCAGCATTCGCACCCGCAAGTACACTTTTGCTCACGGCCTCTGGTATATTGTTGTTCTCTGCTGGGTATGGTCACATTATCCCCCATTGTGATTCTCCACATTGTATAGCCCCTTGTGGCTCAGTCTCCATGTCCTGTCCCATTTGAGCAATACCTGTAATGATCATGTGATTTATATTGAATAAAATGAGATTTTTTACCTTGAAAAAATCCTTGCTCTTTTTTTGTACAAATCAAAACTATGAATTAACACATGTGGAATTATATACATAACAAAAAAGTGTGAAACAACTGAAAATATGTCATATTCTAGGTTCTTCCACTTTTTGCTTTGATTACTGCTTTGCACACTCTTGGCATTCTCTTGATGAGCTTCAAGAGGTAGTCACCTGAAATGGTCTTCCAACAGTCTTTTGAAGGAGTTCCCAGAGATGCTTAGCACTTGTTGGCCCTTTTGCCTTCACTCTGCGATCCAGCTCACCCCAAACCATCTCGATTGGGTTCAGGTCCGGTGACTGTGGAGGCCAGGTCATCTGGCGCAGCACCCCATAGCTCTCCTTCATGGTCAAATAGCCCTTACACAGCCTGGATGTGTGTTTGGGATCTTTGTCCTGTTGAAAAATAAATGATGGTCCAACTAAACGCAAACCGGATGGAATAGCATGCCGCTGCAAGATTCTGTGGTAGCAATGCTTGTTCAGTATGCCTTCAATTTTTAATAAATCCCCAACAGTGTTACCAGCAAAGCACCCCCACACCATCACACCTCCTCCTCCATGCTTCACGGTGGGAACCAGGCATGTAGAGTCCATCCGTTCACCTTTTCTGCGTCGCACAAAGACACGTGGTTGGAACCAAAGATCTCAAATTTGGACTCATCAGACCAAAGCAGATTTCCACTGGTCTAATGTCCATTCCTTGTGTTCTTTAGCCCAAACAAGTCTCTTCTGCTTGTTGCCTGTCCTTAGCAGTGGTTTCCTAGCAGATATTCTACCATGAAGGCCTGATTCACACAGTCTCCTCTTAACAGTTGTTCTAGAGACGTGTCTGCTGCTAGAACTGTGTGGCATTGACCTGGTCTCTAATCTGCTGTTAACTTGCGATTTCTGAGGCTGGTGACTCAGATGAACTTATCCTCCGCAGCAGAGGTGACGCTTGGTCTTCCTTTCCTGGGGCGGTCCGCATGTGAGCCAGTTTCTTTGTAGCGCTTGATGGTTTTTGTGACTGCACTTGGGGACACTTTCAAAGTTTTCCCAATTTTTCAGACTGACTGACCTTCATTTCTTAAAGTAATGATAGCCACTAGTTTTTCTTTACTTACCTGCTTTTTTCTTGCCATAATACAAATTCTAACAGTCTATTCAGTAGGACTGTCAGCTGTGTATCCACCTGACTTCTCCACAATGCAACTGATGGTCCCAACCCCATTTATAAGACCAGAAATCCCACTTATTAAACCTGACAGGGTACACCTGTGAAGTGAAAACCATTTCAGGTGACTACCTCTTGAAGCTCATTAAGAGTATGCCAAGAGTGTGCAAAGCAGTAATCAAAGCAAAAGGTGGCTACTTTGAAGAACCTAGAATATGACATATTTTCAGTTGTTTCACACTTTTTTGTTATGTATATAATTCCACATGTGTTAATTCATAGTTTTGATGCCTTCAGTGTGAATCTACAATTTTCATAGTCATGAAAATAAAGAAAACTCTTTGAATGAGAAGGTGTGTCCAAACTTTCGGTCTGTACTGTGTATGTGTATATATATATATATATATATATATAGATCCATAACAAAAGGTCAGGCAGCACTCCTTAGTATGCAGCTGAAGCTGTAGCGGTGCCCGCAGTGATCCCTCGATCCAGGACCAGCAATATAACACAGAAAAAACTGCGGCACTCCTTGAAGTAGAAAAATGTGCAATTTATTCACACATGTCAGCAGAGACAACGTTTCGGTTCTCTCCCAGAACCTTTTTCAAGTCAAGTGAACATAAAAAGTGCATATGTGCATATATAAATACATCATCACTTAGTGCCTAATTGATTCAACAACCAATACAATAGCAGTGCACTCCCCATTGGGGGTAAGCTACAACTCATGTGATCAGTTCCTAAAGTTAACATTGATACCAATCTATCCTAAATACATGTAGGTGAAGTTTTTTAAAAAAATATATATTTCATTGAAATCCTCGTAATTACGTATACGTGCATACAATAAAGTGAACAGTGCAATTAAAATCATGACTGTAATACCTTCTTAAAGAGAGTTATGGAGAGAAATATCGGGAGAGGCGTCTTCTCTTGTATGGAGGCTCGCGCCACTGTTCCGCGTCTGCTACTCCCCACTGCGCATGTGTCAGTCCCTCTTCCCTCGTGACGCCGTACATAACCACCCTGCGTCACATCTGGGCGGAGTCCCACATGATGACGCTTGATCGGCCGCCCCAGCACCATCCCCGCACGCACTGCGTGCGAAACTGAGCTGCGCCAGTCGCACCGAGCCGCATCACTGGTCTGTAGCCGCCATCTTACATTAGGGCATTCATCTGGGCAAAATATTACAACTCTGTTTTCCCATAGTTCTTCTCCAAACCTCTAATCCGTTATAGGCAACAGTCCACATAACATTTTAAACAATGCCTACAGACAATTAAGCCACATGTATAACATGAACATGACCATAGCTTCTATTAATTCACTACATACAGTATGCGATACACATCAAATCACAGGGCTGTGAACTTGAGATTAGCTGACCATTTCTCCCGTTACCCTAAATTCAACGTTTAGCCCTTTTGGTTTCAAAGTATCTAGTCGGAAAATCCACTTAAGCTCAATTTTCTTTAATATGTTTAATCGATCCCCTCCTCTTACCAAGGGTTTAACGTGGTCAATGACCATAAATCTCAAGTCACTCTCCCTGTGATTTTTTTCTACAAAATGCTTCGATACAGGCAAATCAGTTCTTTTACTCCTAATGGACTGTCTATGGTTATTCAACCTGGTTTTTAGCTCACATGTCGTTTCGCCGACATATAGCCTTTTACAAGGGCACCACAGCACATATATCACCCATGATGAGTCACAGGTGAGATAGTGCCTTATGTTG
This sequence comes from Bufo gargarizans, assembly GCF_014858855.1. Taxonomy (NCBI): domain Eukaryota; kingdom Metazoa; phylum Chordata; class Amphibia; order Anura; family Bufonidae; genus Bufo; species Bufo gargarizans. Next base: position 414,421,649 of record NC_058084.1, read on the forward strand.
AAGATCTCTCCCGTGTCTGGATGTGTGAACCCTGATCCTTTCACCATCAGTTTGCAGTTCACACATCCAAGACACGGGAAAGAGCCACTTGCTCTTTCCCGTGTCTTGGATGTGTGAACTGCAAACTGATGGTGAAAGGATCAGGGTTCACACATCCAGACACGGGAGAGATCTTCAACATAAGGCACTATCTCACCTGTGACTCATCATGGGTGATATATGTGCTGTGGTGCCCTTGTAAAAGGCTATATGTCGGCGAAACGACATGTGAGCTAAAAACCAGGTTGAATAACCATAGACAGTCCATTAGGAGTAAAAGAACTGATTTGCCTGTATCGAAGCATTTTGTAGAAAAAAATCACAGGGAGAGTGACTTGAGATTTATGGTCATTGACCACGTTAAACCCTTGGTAAGAGGAGGGGATCGATTAAACATATTAAAGAAAATTGAGCTTAAGTGGATTTTCCGACTAGATACTTTGAAACCAAAAGGGCTAAACGTTGAATTTAGGGTAACGGGAGAAATGGTCAGCTAATCTCAAGTTCACAGCCCTGTGATTTGATGTGTATCGCATACTGTATGTAGTGAATTAATAGAAGCTATGGTCATGTTCATGTTATACATGTGGCTTAATTGTCTGTAGGCATTGTTTAAAATGTTATGTGGACTGTTGCCTATAACGGATTAGAGGTTTGGAGAAGAACTATGGGAAAACAGAGTTGTAATATTTTGCCCAGATGAATGCCCTAATGTAAGATGGCGGCTACAGACCAGTGATGCGGCTCGGTGCGACTGGCGCAGCTCAGTTTCGCACGCAGTGCGTGCGGGGATGGTGCTGGGGCGGCCGATCAAGCGTCATCATGTGGGACTCCGCCCAGATGTGACGCAGGGTGGTTATGTACGGCGTCACGAGGGAAGAGGGACTGACACATGCGCAGTGGGGAGTAGCAGACGCGGAACAGTGGCGCGAGCCTCCATACAAGAGAAGACGCCTCTCCCGATATTTCTCTCCATAACTCTCTTTAAGAAGGTATTACAGTCATGATTTTAATTGCACTGTTCACTTTATTGTATGCACGTATACGTAATTACGAGGATTTCAATGAAATATATATTTTTTTAAAAAACTTCACCTACATGTATTTAGGATAGATTGGTATCAATGTTAACTTTAGGAACTGATCACATGAGTTGTAGCTTACCCCCAATGGGGAGTGCACTGCTATTGTATTGGTTGTTGAATCAATTAGGCACTAAGTGATGATGTATTTATATATGCACATATGCACTTTTTATGTTCACTTGACTTGAAAAAGGTTCTGGGAGAGAACCGAAACGTTGTCTCTGCTGACATGTGTGAATAAATTGCACATTTTTCTACTTCAAGGAGTGCCGCAGTTTTTTCTGTGTTATATTGCTGGTCCTGGATCGAGGGATCACTGCGGGCACCGCTACAGCTTCAGCTGCATACTAAGGAGTGCTGCCTGACCTTTTGTTATGGATCTATTGGCGACTGAAGGCTCTGCACCCGACCCTACCGACATCTCAGGTAGTACGCCCCTACAAGGGGATATTGACACGCATGTCTTTTCATACAGTAATGTGGATGCACAGAGGATCATGGGAAACGTGGAGGGTGATGCTGCCTTCCTCAATATACCCTCAGCTATTAACATCAAGAGGGATTATGAAAGCGTTACCAAAAAATTGTTATCCACCGAGTTGCATTCGCTTACGTTAGCGCAATATTATAAAAATAAGCGCATACCAAGAGGGATGCGATCCCGTCTGAAGCCTAATATGTTTGTACAGGATGGTGAATTCAGAACGCGCTTTGAAGCCATTTCAAATAAATATGCGATGGACATTATGTTGCTCAACATTGAGTTTTCACAGAAGGAAATGCTGGTACTAAAGAGCAAATTGCAGGATATTGAACAACAGCTTAAAGTAACAATATCTATTAATGAAACAGAGGTGTTCTTGGAGAAACAACGGTCTTTTTTGGAAAAAATGCGAAAAGACCTTGAGGAAGTCAAAAGGTCTAAGTGGCATAGAGACCAAAATGATTATATGTCTGGGCAAGTCTATGTTTGGGAACAACCTTGGCACACGGATCGGGGTCCGCAGCCAAAAAAGATGCCAAAGCGGAATAAAGAAATAAATAAATGGGCGAGAAACAACGATGCAAATGATGATTTCAACTCTAGCCAGCCTGGAACTTTTTTAGGCCCACGTGTCGCTACGGGAGACGCCCCACAAGAAGGGGAGGTGTCCGACACAGGAGATCTGGGAAAAACCAGGGCACAGAGATTAATGAGGACCAACAACTCCAGACAGATGAATGTAACAAAGAAGAAGTAGAGTCGAATGTGGTGATAAATATTTCATCTTATTCATTGACTGAGCATGAATTGAAAGTTCTGAACAAAGGACTGTCATTTTGTCCACAGGCTAAACCTGATTGGTTCCAGTTGGAACTGGACTTGAACCGCCTCTTCAGGAATTTAAAACTGAGGGTGTGGTTCGACTCCAGTTCCCCTGGTGCCATTAACACTAATGAGACTGATCATTCTGATGATCAATTGACGTCACAACAGTTTGGTTTGCATTTAAAAAGTGATTTTTTTCCTCTTGTTAATTCGCATGCCCTAGAGTGTTTTATAGAGGCGGTCAAGAGAGATGTTGCCATACTAAGAAAAAGAACCCAAGGTGAAATCTTCACTAAACCAAATATTACGGCACAGGAAATGTCTGCGCTTGAGAGTTTGTCCAGTAACCCCGATCTCACCATCAAGTCTGCGGACAAGGGTGGTGGGATCGTGGTTATGGACACCTCTCGATATATACAGGAAATACACAGGCAATTGCGTGAACCTGGTGTCTATGAACCATTGGTCAGGGACCCCAGATTCGATATTGCCAGGAAAATTGATGCACATCTAACAGCCGCAGTACAGGATGGGACCATTGATAAACAACTTAAAGAGTTTTTGGTGGTGAAGTCTCCGGTTACACCCACTATATATGTATTACCAAAGATACATAAAAGGTTGGTCGATCCTCCGGGACGGCCAATAATTTCGGGCAGGAATTCGATTCTGTCAAATATAAATGTTTTTTTGGATAAAATACTTAGGGAGTACGCTATGGGTGCTAAGTCATACATTAGGGACACCGGAGACTTCATCACCAAGATTAAAGGAACGAGGGTTCCGAAAGGGGCGATTTTGGCATCTTTTGACATAGTGTCATTATACACGTCTATTAACCATGAAAAGGGACTGTCGGCTGTGGCTGAGATGTTACAACATTCGGACTATTCCGCCCCAGCACGACAGTTTGTATTAGCATTGATGGAGCTGTCTCTGAGGAACAATTACTTTGAGTTCCAGGGACAGTTTTATTTGCAAACGATGGGCGCGGCGATGGGGTCCAACGCCGCGCCCACCTATGCAAATATTTTTGTACGGTCATTTGAGGAACGTCTCGTCTATGTATCTCCCCACTTCAACCAAGTATTGACGTGGTGGAGGTACATAGATGACATTTTCCTCATTTGGGGTGGCACCATGGATCAGCTGATGGACTTTCACGTATTTTTGAACTCTCTAGATAGGGAGATCCAATTTACGTTAACGGCATCGGCTGACCGTGTGCAGTACCTAGATACACAGGTATATATTGAGGATGATCAGCTACATATGGATTTGAATATTAAATCCACTGATAAGAATACATTATTGCATTTTACAAGTGGTCACCCACGGAGGATGGTGGACTCTTTACCGTTTAGTCAGTTACTCCGGGTACGGAGAATAGTTGATAAGGAAGAGAACATGCATTTGGCAATGAATAAGATGGCACAAGCCTTTGTTGATAGGGGTTACCCTAGAAGGCTAGTGAAAAAACATGCGGATAGAGCTAGAGAAGCTTCAAGAGAGGAGCTGTTGGTCCCCAAACAAAGACAAGTGAATGACAGATTGCCATTCATATCATCATATAACGAGTTGAGCCCCAATATTGAAAATATAGTGAGGCGCCACTGGGGGCTATTGAGTAGTGGACACCCAAATATTGCAGCCTTTAAGAAACCACCTATGATGGCATATAAAAGAGCAGGGAACATTAGGGATAAGGTTGTGCACTCAAGAGTACCTGAAAAAGGACAAGTAAGACAGACATTTTTGAAGACAAGGCGCACTGGCTCTTTCCCGTGTCTTGGATGTGTGAACTGCAAACTGATGGTGAAAGGATCAGGGTTCACACATCCAGACACGGGAGAGATCTTCAACATAAGGCACTATCTCACCTGTGACTCATCATGGGTGATATATGTGCTGTGGTGCCCTTGTAAAAGGCTATATGTCGGCGAAACGACATGTGAGCTAAAAACCAGGTTGAATAACCATAGACAGTCCATTAGGAGTAAAAGAACTGATTTGCCTGTATCGAAGCATTTTGTAGAAAAAAATCACAGGGAGAGTGACTTGAGATTTATGGTCATTGACCACGTTAAACCCTTGGTAAGAGGAGGGGATCGATTAAACATATTAAAGAAAATTGAGCTTAAGTGGATTTTCCGACTAGATACTTTGAAACCAAAAGGGCTAAACGTTGAATTTAGGGTAACGGGAGAAATGGTCAGCTAATCTCAAGTTCACAGTCCTGTGATTTGATGTGTATCGCATACTGTATGTAGTGAATTAATAGAAGCTATGGTCATGTTCATGTTATACATGTGGCTTAATTGTCTGTAGGCATTGTTTAAAATGTTATGTGGACTGTTGCCTATAACGGATTAGAGGTTTGGAGAAGAACTATGGGAAAACAGAGTTGTAATATTTTGCCCAGATGAATGCCCTAATGTAAGATGGCGGCTACAGACCAGTGATGCGGCTCGGTGCGACTGGCGCAGCTCAGTTTCGCACGCAGTGCGTGCGGGGATGGTGCTGGGGCGGCCGATCAAGCGTCATCATGTGGGACTCCGCCCAGATGTGACGCAGGGTGGTTATGTACGGCGTCACGAGGGAAGAGGGACTGACACATGCGCAGTGGGGAGTAGCAGACGCGGAACAGTGGCGCGAGCCTCCATACAAGAGAAGACGCCTCTCCCGATATTTCTCTCCATAACTCTCTTTAAGAAGGTATTACAGTCATGATTTTAATTGCACTGTTCACTTTATTGTATGCACGTATACGTAATTACGAGGATTTCAATGAAATATATTTTTTTTTTAAAAAAACTTCACCTACATGTATTTAGGATAGATTGGTATCAATGTTAACTTTAGGAACTGATCACATGAGTTGTAGCTTACCCCCAATGGGGAGTGCACTGCTATTGTATTGGTTGTTGAATCAATTAGGCACTAAGTGATGATGTATTTATATATGCACATATGCACTTTTTATGTTCACTTGACTTGAAAAAGGTTCTGGGAGAGAACCGAAACGTTGTCTCTGCTGACATGTGTGAATAAATTGCACATTTTTCTACTTCAAGGAGTGCCGCAGTTTTTTCTGTGTTATATATATATATAGATAGTTATACTAAGTTACTATCTAATGTAATGACACTGCTGTCTCTCTCAGAACTCCAAAAAACTACAGAAAATGGCTGCTGGGGATATAATAAAGGTATAGGCAACTTTTCTATTGGTTGCTAGGGATGTTGCTAAGCTCAGACAAAGACATTGCAGCCTTCTCATTGGCCCACAAGCAAGAAGGGAGGTTACTAATGAAAAAAAAATCTAGAATATTTTGAGAATGCGAATATATAGCACTATATTCTAAATCTTCGCAAATTCTCGGAGTGGCGCTACCACGAAGCGCAAGGAAATTTCGGCTTTATGGCAAATCAAATTTTCCCTGAAATTCGGATCGAATGCCACTTCATCCAGATCAATTCGCTCAACACTAGAAGTCTTATTACAGCTATGTACCAGCTGTGTTTATGACTAATTTAACCCTGTAGACCATTGTAGGATGTATCTGGGTGTTCCTGACCTCCTTGATCATTAGATGCCAGGATCTGATGCTTATTATCACAAACAATTTTCTGATATATATTTTGTTTAAAAATATTTCATTATGCAGTGGCCCAGTGGTCAACACTGGTGGGGTCCTAGGTTTGAATCCGACCAAGGATGATATCTGCATGGAGCTTGTATGTTCTCCTTGTGTTTGCATGGGTTTCCTCCAAGTACTCCGGTTTCCTCCCATACTCCAAAGACATACTGATCAGGAGCTTAGATTGAGAGCCCCATTGGGGACAGTCTGATGCTAATGTCTGTAAAGCTCTGCAGAATATAGTAGCGCAATATAAGTGCATAAAATAAATCAATTTAAAAATCGCACCTGCCAGAATTTCTCCTTCTAAATCCCATTCTTTGCTCTGACACAACATTTTTGTCAGGGCGCCAGTCTTCACTTTGCATTATGTTTTAGTCCTGCCGTCACCTGGACCATGTCATTTTTCTTTGACCTTTTTATACGTGAAAGCTGATTGTGTATCCACCTGCCTGCTTTGAATATTGACTTGTAGTGTGATGCATGGAGTAATGGACGCGCTCCACTCCTGCCACTTGTCATACTGCTCGTCTTTTAGATTTCAGGCTCCAGTAACCTCAAGGACTGTACATCAGCGATATATAATAAGCCAGCTCTTGTAAGGCAGTAAATATCATATCATAAAATAGTAACGACCAGTAGGCGGAAGAAGCGATCTTCTACATAGAGTTAATATCAATTTGCTAAAATGATCCCCTGATAATATGATGCATTTCATTTTTTAACCCTTCCTAAAACTTTTTGAACATGTATCTGTATTCAATGATGGCTTTTAATGCTGATTTATTTTAGTATGACACAGTTCAGGAGTCATGGTAACATAGAATTGTCAGAAAACGGGTCTATGGGTTCTAAAGCTCATGATTTTTCTCATGATTAAAGAAAAAAATTAAAATCAGACATCATATAGTACGTGACAGTACCTTACTAACAAAGCTAGAACCTGCCCTGCACCTCACATGGATCCAGAGATCTCCACATTCATTGTTCTGCTAGATTTATATTTCTGCTGTAGCTCTCTCCCTGTCACAGTTCAGGGGAGGGTGCTTTCTGCTGCAGTTCACTCCCTATCACAGTTCAGGGGAGGGTGCTTTCTGCTGCAGTTCACTCCCTATCACAGTTCAGGGGAGGGTGCTTTCTGCTGCAGTTCACTCCCTATCATAGCTCAGAGGGGGGGGGGTGCTTTCTGCTGTAGCTCTCTCCCTATCACAGTTCAGGGGAGGGTGCTTTCTGCTGCAGTTCACTCCCTATCATAGCTCAGGGGGAGGGTGCTTTCTGCTGCAGTTCACTCCCTATCATAGCTGAGGGGGAGGGTGCTTTCTGCTGTAGCTCTCTCCCTATCATAGCTCAGGGGAAGGGTGCTTTCTGCTGTAGCTCTCTCCCTATCATAGCTAAGGGGGAGGGTGCTTTCTGCTGCAGTTCACTCCCTATCATAGCTCAGGGGGAGGGTGCTTTCTGCTGCAGTTCACTCCCTATCATAGCTCAGGGGGAGGGTGCTTTCTGCTGCAGTTTACTCCCTATCATAGATCAGGGGAGGGTGCTTTCTGCTGCAGTTCACTCCCTATCATAGCTCAGGGGGAGGGTGCTTTCTGCTGCAGTTCACTCCCTATCATAGCTCAGGGGGAGGGTTCTTTCTGCTGTAGCTCTCTCCCTATTACAGTTCAGGGGAGGGTGCTTTCTGCTGCAGTTCACTCCCTATCATAGCTCAGGGGGAGGGTGCTTTCTGCTGTAGCTCTCTCCCCATCATGGCTCAGGGGGAGGCTGCTTTCTGCTGCAGTTCACTCCCTATCATAGCTCAGGGGAGGGTGCTTTCTGCTGCAGTTCACTCCCTATCATAGCTCAGGGGGAGGGTGCTTTCTGCTGTAGCTCTCTCCCTATCACAGTTCAGGGGAGGGTGCTTTCTGCTGCAGTTCACTCCCTATCATAGCTCAGGGGGAGGGTGCTTTCTGCTGTAGCTCTCTCCCTATCATGGCTCAGGGGAGGGTGCTTTCTGCTGCAGCTCTCCCCCTATCACAGAAAAAGCTAAGTGTACATGTTATTTGTCTAATTTCATACATTTTGCTGGCACTGTATTAGGCTACAGTTTTTCTGCATGAGAATCCGCTTGGAAAAACCTGCAGGTAGCCTCACAGCTTCTAACATTAGATACGGCTGGTGACAGTCAAAGGATGGAACTGAGCATGTGTGTCCACAAGGACAGAGAAATAAACAAAAGAGCGAACAGCAGGTGGCGCTATACTGATAGATTTTACTGAATAAGGGTGCATTCACATTACCGTAAGTGTTTTGCCGTCCGCAAATTGTGGATACCGGCCGTGTGCATTGCTCATTTTGCGGACTGCACATGGCCAGCAATATATAGAAAATGCCTATTCTTGTCATGATTGCAGACAAGAATAGGGCATGCTGTATATTTTTTGCAGGGCTGCAGAACGGAACAACGGATGTGGACGGATCCGCATCTTTTGGGATGCCATTGAAATCAAAGGGTCCGCACCCGTTCCGCAATTTTGCAGACCCAGAACTACGGTCATGTTAATGCACCCTAACTTGGAAGTTCTCTGAAAAGAATGCATCAGTTCTGAAGGTTTTCAGATTTTCAGGTTTTGTGCAACGTATTAGAGAATGAGCTAGCTCACCGAGAATTGCCTAGTTTGGATACATTTATATCTGCATGGCATTGCTTTTAGAGTCCAGGATAGTATACATACAGTAGTAGAGAGAGCTGTGCTTGTTTACTAGCCTTCATAATTTATGTATTTATTTTGTTCAGCAGAAGAGACATTGTCTTTTTTTCTGCCGACCAGATGGTAGCACAAATCGCGTTGATCACTTCCATGTAGTAGTCATTTCACCTTCTGCTGTTTAGTGTAATACACCTTTACAGTACACACAAATCCCATTTAAATAAAAAAACACAATTATGAGATATATATATATTTAGAAGCTGATTTAGGTTGGTAGATACTATGTATGAGAGGCTCCTGAGAGCCAGACTGATCATAGGTGGGGTATATTGGATATCAACCTTGTTCTCCTCATCGAAATATATGAAAAGTACAAGGTAGACAGCTGTTGTCCAAATAATGTTGGCCAACTTTAGATGGCATCTGGTCACTTGTCTCTGGAGGCTATGTTGTGCTAAACATCTAAATTTGAGCAGTAGAAAATAAAGAATATTCCATAGATGATGGAAAATTACATTACATTTTTTCTGTATTTGTAGAAAATGGGCGGTAAAAAAGAATCATACTTGCCTCATCCATTTGCTCACAAAGAGTCTGCAGTGGCCATCTTTATTGTAGATCCCACGCAAAATCTTGGGCGTGGTGACACATAACATCACCACGCTGACCAGCGTGATTATGTCATCACGCACAGCACAAGATTTTGCGCTGGTTTCTCAGTCAAGATGGCCATGGCGGACTCTTCACGATCAAATAGATAAGGTGAGTATTTTAACCCCTGACAGCCCTCAATGGTCATCTCAGATGCTGAAATCAGCGGTGAACGCTGCATCTGAGGGGTTCAATGACGGGTGGTGACACCATTGCCGTTCCCTGTCATTTCAAATACGCTTCTTTGTGAAATTCGGAGAAGCATCCAAATCGAATTTTTGAGAACTTAGCTTATCTCTAGGTATCTGGCATAGCCAGAAACTGCTAGAGCACCGCCAGGCCCCTTTGACTGTAATGGGACTCGGAGTGGATCTAGGCTGTTTCCAGCATTAATGCATGGATTCGGCAGGATAAATACCGATGCAAGCAGCAGTTTTTGTCTGTCCAAAACCTAGCACTAATGCCAGAAACAGGCCAGATCGCCACCGAGTCTAATTTTAGTCAATGGGCTCCATTGAGGTCAGGTGGTATCCGATTATGCTGGATACAATGTTTTCCAGCAGGGTATGAAACTAGTCTGACCCAACATTTTCAAAAACTCTGGAAAAAAAATACTGATATTATTGTCAATATGTAGCCACTCAGTGGTTGTGATGTCACTTCAAGCTTGAAGGCGATTTAGTATTCCAAGTCAAAAAAAATGCATAACAACCAAAGATTTGTCTATGTTCTGTCTTCTTACACATTCACACAGTGTGCAGTCTGACATTCAGCATAAACCATTCCTGACTTCCAAATAAGAGGACTGTTATTTTTAGTCTAACTTGTTTATTGGTGAACAGGTTGTATATGATTGTATACAATTGATTGTATACGATTGATTGGTAAAACAGATATGCTTTTGCAAAGATAGTGGAGTATGAGAAGGAGACATGCATAGGACGGCTCTAATGATGTGTCCTGGAGACTGAAGACTTCTCTTTCCTAGGATGCTTGCACTCCCACAATGCAGTAGTTTTTGGAAAGCAAAGTGTATTACAATTTAACACCGCTAGATTGTGCTATAACCACACTGAACACTTCTGAATACCCTGACTGTGGCAGAAGGTGAATTATAATAATTTTCTAACCCTGCTAGACAGAACACTCAACAGACACCACTACTAGATCCTTCATTCTTAGCAACCCATTTTGGTCAATGATGGGATCAAGCTTTTTCAAAGCGCTATCCTTGGAGACTGTTTGGTCTTTTGCTGAGGTAGTCTATTTCCTTAGCATAACATTCACGTTGTATAGTGCGAATTATTATGTTCTTGGACTTTTCCAGATTAGGAGAGGTAAAGGCGTGTTTGCAGTGACGGCAACCTTCGCATGGCTTCTGGCTGACAGGTTATGTCGACTTGCAAGACTGAGCTATATGAACGAGACAGGCTATAGCAAAAACAAGCAACGTCCAGGTGAAGAACCTGTTCAAACTATGGGATTTGAGTTGGTAGTCCAAAGTCACCGTACGTAGAACAGATACTTAAGGTCAGATTTCTTCATCAGCATCTGGGTCTACCAATTCAAATGTGTTGGATCCGATGCTGCAAGACGTTGAACGGTACAGGAATGCAGGACCCATAAACCATGTTGTGTCCTTAAGGTGGTCCACAGGATTGTGGTTTTGCAACACATAGTGTCACTGTTTAGGACAAGTGGATCTCCTGATCCTTAGACCCGATTGCTGACATAGACGTAAAAGTGTCTGGTTTTGTTGCAAATATATCCTAGGACTACCTTGCTGTCCATGTAAAACCCAACTTCCTCAATTTCCAGGTTCATTCCTGATGTTATAAGTTCAGCCAACTCCACTGCAAACACCGCAGTGCAGAGCTCCAGTCTGGGTATCGTGTGTTTGCGAAGTGGCACCAGTTTGGTCCGGCTCATGACAAACCCTATATGGCAGGCATGTCCAAACTGCTGCCCTCCAGCTGTTGCAAAACCACAACTCCCAGCATGCCCTAATAGCTGTAAGCTGTAGTTTTGGAACAGCTGGAGGGACGCAGTTTGGACATGCCTGCTATATGGCATCGTTCTTTGACATCTATGATCTTTAGGTGTGCTACGGCTGCAATCGCCTTGACTGAAGCATCGCAGAAGATATACTGTCTTTGTATCTTGACTTCAGTAGATGGCACGGAATCATACGGTTGTGCCACATGAATGCTGGACAAAGCTTCAAGAGACTTCCTCCAACCTGTCCACAGGTCTTTTTTCTCACTGGGTAGCAGATCATCCCAATCAGACGTCTGTGGTGAAGTCTCTTAGCATCATTTTACCTTGGATGATAACAGGCACTACGAATCCCAGAGGATCATATAAGCTGTTTATGGTGGACAGGACTCCTCTGCGCATGAAGGGCTTTTCTTCCTTGCTAATTTGGAAGGTGACTGTATCTGCCTTTAAATCCCAGAGCAAACCGAGCCTCCGCTGCATGGAAAAGGAGTCTGTGCTAAGATCCAAGTCTTTTAAATCATTTGAATGGTCTTGGGATGAGAAGGCCTCCATTAACTCATGGCTGTTGGAGCCGATTTTGTGCAACCTCAGATTAGATAGAGCGAGCATTTCTTGAGCTCTTTTTAGGAGACTGATTGTAGTCTCATTTGTGGGTGTGGATTTAAAGCAGTCGTCCACATAGAAATCGTTTTCCACAAAGGACCTGACATCCAACCAATACTTTGCTTCACCCTCTCGGGCTGAATGCCTGAGACCATAGATAGAGATTGCAGGGGAAGGACTGTTTCCGAAGATGTGCACCCTCATACGGTAGTCAACAATGTCTTCATTGGGGTAATTTTTGCGGTACCAAAAGAACCTCAAGTAGTTTATATGTTCTTCCTTGATGAGGAAGCAGTGGAACGTCTGTTGTATGTCGGCCATAAATGCCCTGGAATCTCGGCGGAAGCGAAGAAGTACCTTTTAGAAGTCTGTTGTTGAGGTCTAGACCAAACAGTAAGACATTGTTTAGCGAGACGCCTTCACACCTGGCGCTCGAGTAGAATACTACTCTTATCTGCACAGTTTTTTTAGGATGATACATGCCGAATATGGGTAAGTACCAACACTCCTCGGAGTCTTGGAGCACAGGTGCCATTTCTGCATGGTTTTTATGGAATATTCTTTCCATGAAGGTAAAGAAATGTTCTTTCATCTTTGATATCCTCTGAAGTTTGTATTTGAGAGAGATAAATCGACTGTAGATAAGTTCTTTGTTAAGTAAGCATTGTCTCTGGAGTTTAAATGGTAAAGGTGCGAACCAGCTTTTTTACTTGTCTTTTACTATTCCTTGATCCATGATATCCAGGAACAGCCTGTCTTCTATGGACATTGTGACCTTGTTCTCTTCTCTTGTCCTGTGAAACTGTGCACTCTAAGTAAGGAGAGATCTGCAAAAGAACAAGACACAGGAGCGCTGTGTGGCAATTCTTTTATCAGGAAACTCCTCCAACATGGCTGAAACAAGGAAGGACGTCAATTTTCAAGTGTGTTGTTGAGCATACTGTTGACTGAGGTTGGCTTGTGTGCTCCGAGACAGACCTCTCCTATGATAAAACATCCTAGGTCGAGTCTCTGGGCATATGGAGCGTTTTGGGGCTGTTAATCTGTCCTCTAGCCTTATGAACTCGTAATATGTCTCTTCCAAGGATTAAAATTATCGAGGCTTGTGGGTCCAGTTCCAGTATCAGGTGAGCTATACGCCTCAGGTGGGGGTGGGGTGCGCTACCTCTGGTGTAGGAATCTCAGACCGGTTGTCAGGAATGTGATTGCACTCCAGTATGGTTGGCAGGGACAAGCAGGTCTGATCATCCAAGGACTGTACCTTGTACCCAGTTGCTTTCCTCCCCGCTGTCTCAATGGTACCAGCACATGTCCTTAAGGAGTAGGGAGAACCGGCCCCTACCATGTTGAAGGTGTCGAAGAAGGTGGATTTAGCTAAAGACTTGTTGCTTTGATCATCTAAGATTGCATATACCTTGATTGCCTTATCTCGGTGACCGACTGTGGATCATTTATATTCCTTGTCTGTTGAGTCAAAAAGTCTACAAACACCACTAAGGTGGGAATGGTACATTATTAACCTGTTTGTAACGGGAAACATGTGTGATCAACTTCTCCTATATTTTATAAGGGAGTTTTTGGACAATCGGGTTGACACCTCTGACGGTGTCCAGGAATGCTAGCCCTGGCAGATCTCCTTCTGCCTAAGCAACCTGTACCTCTATTAACAAGTCAGAGTTCCCTGATCTTCTGGTAACCCCTATCCACTATTCTGGGAAAATTATAAATTATCTTATATAAAGCATTTTCTATAGCTTCTATTGACCCATAATACTCATAAAGTCTTTTCCACACCATCTTTAGGCCCTTGCCCGGCTAGTTTATGTAAATTTTTTTTTGCATGTTCAGCAGACTCGCTTCCAAGCCACTTTATCAAGAGATCTACCTCCTCACTACAGGAAAGATTTAAGTCCCTAATAGCGTATTGGATGGAGGCTTGCCATGCCCTGTAGTTCTCCGGGCGATCGATAAACTTTATAAGTCCTTTGGTAACCAGCTCCCATTTGGCAAATAACTTAGCAAAGTTTGCGGCAGCCTGGTTAGCGCCAATACTAGCCGGTGTGCTGTTGTTATGTTGCATGTGTGGTGTATCACGATACCTTTTAGGGGTTTCTGGCTTAGGGAAGTCTGTATAATACCGCTCTGACATGAAGGATGTCACTTTAAGTCAAAGCAAAGGTTGTAGCTTTTGTTCTGTAGGGCGGCAGTTGTGGCTGGCATCGCTTTATAGTATACTGTCCTGCTCGAGGTACTGCGGTTCAAGGTAGGATCTTTGACACTCTGTATAAGCTGGCTGATATACTTGTTCGTAATTGTCATCTGTCCTGGGATGCTGATGTACATATTCTGAGACGTGCTGTGCTAGATCTTGTTCTTCTAGGTCTGGCTCAAGTACTTTGCTGTGTTTCTTGGATCTGGGAAACTCCATGGCTTCCAGGTACTCTTGGCTATTGCTGCTGCTGTTTCTTTCTCAGCAGCGAGTTTTTCCAGTGAAGCTTACAGGCATGCTCTCCTTTTTTCCAGTTCTTTATCTTCATATTGTAATCCATAGTGTAATGGCATAACCTCAGTATCAGTACTAGCAACATGGTGTAAAAGCAATATATGCAAAAACACCTTAATCTGTCACCACGATTTTAGACAATTATCTACAGTAATACATGAAAACCACTGAGGATATGGAGTCTAGATCGCAATTTTTTTGTTTTCCTACTGTTCTCAAATACATTGTCAGGACTGCTGTACATGCGCACAGGAGTCCTCTCCATTATGTTAGCACAGCACAGCTGTGTATTATACTGCAGCTTTGAGCACTGCAGGGGAATCGGGGGCAGTAGGAAAAGGAAAAATAGTAAATTTGACTCCATATCTGCAATACCACTCATGTATTACTGTAGATAAATAACTCAAAATCAGGGTGACAGATTCCCTTTAATACTAGGGTTGCTACCCAGCTGGTATCTCAAGGCCCGTATTTTAGTGGCCCTGCCGGTAAGTTTTTTTTCTACCAGCAATTTTAATGCTGGTATTTTTATACAAGGATTGTTAATAGTGAGCACTTCCATTGTCGAGCGCTCATTAATGCAGTCTTTACTCCCTCTTCTCCTTGTATTAATAAAAAAAAAAAAAAAAAAAAAGCACTCACCTCCTCTATTTTCTCGTGCTGTGGGGAACACTTCCGGTCAGCAGTGAGTGTTCACTAAAGTGCCTTTAAATGGAGGAGGTGATTTTTTTTTTTTTTTAGAAGCAGAAAATGGGGCACTAATGGGGGCATTATTCTTATTGGGGCGCACTAATGGGGCATTACTATTACTGGGGGCATTACTATTACTGGGGGGCACTAATGAGGGAAGTATTAATTCTGGGGGTGATAATGGTGGCATTAATATTATTGGGAGCACTAATGGGGGCATTATTAATTCTGTGGGGACACTAATGGGGGCATTCCTTTTATTGGGAGCCACAGTATGACAACCTTTTGGGGTGTGGCTTATATTGGCCGGTATATTTGGTTAGGAAAGGTGGCAACCCTATTTAAGACCCATTATTGGTGGGACACAGCACCAAGGCTCCTTAACAGGGTCTTAAGGTATTTGTAAATGTATTGCTTTTCAATGTGTTGTTTCCTATGCTCATCATGGAGTAAAGGACTGCTACTACTCATCTATGTTCTACTGCTACACTATGGATTCCAATTTGAAGATAAAAATTTAGCCATGGAGACAAAGCTGTGTATGTTGTGCATTTTTTGGACTTGTAATACTGGATGCTGTTCAAGAAGTGGGAGAGCCTTGGGTGATGCACACATTTTGAAACGTATGGGGCCTCATTTATCAAAACTGTCTAACAGTAAAACTGTCTTGGCTGCCCATAGAAACCAATCAGAGCTCATCTTTAATTTACTAAAGGGCTCTAAAAAAAATGAAAGCTGAGCTCTAATTGGTTGCTATGGGCAACTAAGACAGTTTTAGTCTTTGATAAGTTTTGATAAATGAAGCCCAGGGTGTACATGATATTGGCAGCTTTTACTGACGCCTGTTGAAGACTAGCATGTCTGTAGGGTACTACCTTTGTATCATGCAGTGTTTGCATGGTTTTTCTGAGTAGTTAATACTAATTAACTACCCTCAGGATAGGTCATCAGTATCTGGTTGGTGGGGTTCTGACTCCCGGTACTCCTGCCAATCAACTGTTTGAAGAGGCCTCCTTGCAGCTTACCAAACACAGCGCTTTATAGTGGCTGTGATTGGTATTTCAGCTCAGCGCCATGCACTTCAATGGGACCAAGAAGCGCCTTTGCCACGTGGCTGATGACCTTGACGTAACTGGCCTAGGAAAAGATAGCAGCACTCAAAGTGGTCTCTTCCAATAGATGACCAGTGGGGGTGCAAAGAGTTGGACCCCCACATATAAGATACTGATGATCTATCCTGAAGATAGGTTATCAATATTAAACACTTGGATAACCCTTTTAACCCCCTCCTGGCCACCTAACGTAAATTTTCAGCAGAAATCGGAAATTTAAATATGCTGCCAGGTGTCTGCTGTTTAAAACAAAAACATTGATTGCACACATTTAAACCCTTAGATGCCACAGTCAAATGTAACCACCGCATCTGGGAGTTCAAAAACCTGAGAAAGCACGTGCAATGGCTCCCCCTAGCAGGGATCGGGGGAGTCGAATATTGTGTTCGGCAGCCTCGGTCCTCCTGAATGATGCCACAGATGGGTTCCTATGGAGACCCTGCCCATAACAGGACTCCATAGGAACATAGGGGTAAATTTGTCAAACTGGTGTAATCTAATTGGTTGCTAGGGGACACAAATGCAGTTTTCCTTTACACCAGTTTGATAAATCTCTACCATAGGGCTGTTTCACACGAGCGGATGCCGTGCGTGACATCTGCTCCGTGAAAGAGTGCCAAGACCCGATGCAGACTGCAGAGGCACGGAGCATTAACATGACTGATAATGCTCCGTGCCTCTCTGTGATCTCTTTACTACAAAATCACAGTTGTCACCGTGATTTCGTAGTAAAGAGATCACAGAGAGGCACGGAGCATTATCAGTCATGTTAATGCTCCGTGCCTCTGCAGTCTGCATCGGGTCTTGGCACTCTTTCACGGAGCGGATGCCACGCACGGCATCCGCTCGTGTGAAACAGCCCATAGTGAAATGCTCATAGACTCCACAGTTTTGTAACTTCACCTTCCAAAATAATTGAATACAAAGTGATCAAAAAAGTCATCCACACCACAAATGGGATCGATAAAAACTACAGACTATCCCCCAAAAATGAGCCCACGCACAGCTCCATATAGACATAAATGCGTAAACATAAAAAGAAAAAAGAAATTATGCAAATAAAAAAAAAATTCAAAAGTTTTTATTCCGTTTTAAAATGCAAGAAAAACTATATAAATGTGGTATTGTTGTAATCGTACTGACCTGGAATGAAGGTCATCGGACAGTTTCACAACATAGGAAACACTGTAAAAACAAAATCCATAAAACTGTGGTGGAATTTTTTTTTTTTTTTGAATTCCACCCCATTAGAATTTTTCCCACTACATTGGATGCAACAGTAAATAGTGCCATTAAAAAATACATCCTGTCCGACAAAAAACAAGTCCTCATATGACTATGTGAATGGAAAAATAAAAAAAGTTATGGTTCTGGAAAGGCTGGGAGTAAAAAGTGAAAGAAAAAAAAATGGAAAATGGCCGGTTCAGAAGGGGGTTAATGAAATTTTCAGAAATGGAAGGTGGACATCTGTTACAGTGGTCTATAATAATTTGCATTCTGCTATATCTTCAAGCAGTATAGACTATACCCATCATTCATTGGGTATCACATTACACACTGGCACAAAATGACTTGAACACTGAACCCTCGGGAACATGACTGATATATGCACTAGACCAGGGATGACCAACCGGTGGCTCTACAGCTGTTGCAAAACTAAAACTCTCAGCATGCCCAGACTGCCTACAGCTATTGGCCTGCAGCAGGGCATGTTGGGAGTTGTAGTTTTACAACAGCTGGAGAGCCATAGGTTGGCCATCCCTGCCCCAGACAATAGGCATGTTGAGAGTCATATTGCTTCACATACTAAATATTGTATGGTCACAACTACCGATAGGTAACAGGTCCTCTGCTAAGGGACGTGCAAAGCTCATCAAAGGATTAAATAAATGAGAAGAATATAATATAGACTTATTTTCTCCAGGAATGATGAATGATTTTAGATTTTTTTTTTTTAAGATAGAAAAAAAAAACTTAAATGCATCAACGCTCAGCTTAACAGAACTGCGCGCGGCATGCTGCACGAAATATGAGCTAGATTGATTTTTCCTACTTTTTAATTCCTCCCATATTTCTAGTTTTTAAGACTGACATGCACTTTGCATTGCAGCTGTTGTGCTTCATTCATGAATCCGTTTTCACTCATTCGATGCAAACACCACGCCATGTTAGCACACAGGTCAAAACGTCTACAATTTGACAAAAAAGCATTGCTACTCATAAATGCAATTACTGGCTTTCACTGCTGCGCGCTATGCATGTTGCCTGAAGTCTCACAGGCTCAGTTAATATGGTCCCCTGCTGGTCCATGACTGGCATTTGGTGATGGGCCCACTGCATCACGCTCGCTGACACTGGCCAAAGAAAAGACTTTGGTTGTCGAAAAAACTGGAGGGAACTTAAAGGCTTTGTATAATGAGGCAGCCTACGCTGTATATGCTGTTCTTTTTGGCCACGAGTGGTTATCATGCCTTTTACAGAAACTGTCAGCTCCCATGGATATTTGTCATGGGCATTTGATAAAAGCAGTTTTTTTAATAATTGGCTGTCCAGCGTTCAATCCCCCGTATGATAGAGCCGTCCATAGAAGCCGGGCCTGATAAATTGGTGTGGTCTCTAATGAGACTGAGGTCATGGAGCAGGCCACGTCGGATCATAATCTTGTGTCATTTCGCCATTATAGCCTTTTGACATTCTTACATTTCCAGGTTCTACTGCGAGAGTAATGGTGCCGAAATACTGAAGGGTAATTATGTGGAGGGGCAGAAATGGTGAAATCCAGCAAGGCGTTGGAAGCTTGAGATGGACCTCTGTTGACCTTGCTGTGCTAATTGGGTTCTCCGTTTTAGAGGTTTTTGTTCATTATGGGTCCTTGGATACAGAAAGGGGAAATCACTAAGGGGGAACACCTATTAAAAGTACAATATTTAAAGGGACACTGACAGGGCCAATAAGCATATTGAGGTATATATATGGCACTACAGGTCTTATAATGGGTATTACAATCATCTAAGTATCCCCCCTGTCCACATTATACATACAGTAAACTTAAAGTTTTATAACCGGCTCCAACGGTCTTCAATCTGCCCAAGGGGCAGCGTTTCACCTCTCTTGCGCCCAGCCAGCCTCCCCAACTGCCGCTTTGAAGCGCCGCCCAGCTCATGAATATTCAGTTTGCTGGGCGGCTTCTGCGGTCCTCGCTCTGAAGCGCTTCGCTTAACAGTGCCCGGCGCATGCGCCGGATCTTGTGAAGTCCGGTACAGTAAGCGCCGCCCAGCTCATCAATATTCACTTCGCTGGGAGGCGCTTACTGTCCCCGACTTCACAAGATCCGGCGCATGCGCAGGGTACTGTTCAGCGCAGCGCTTCAGAGCGGGGACCGCAGAAGCCGCCCAGCCAACTGAATATTCATGAGCTGGGCGGTGCTTCAAAGCGGCAGTTGGGGAGGCTGGCTGGGCGCAAGAGAGGTGAAACGCCGCCCCTTGGGCAGATTGAAGACCGTTGGAGCAGGTTATAAAACTTAAAGTTTACTGTATGTATAATGTGGACAGGGGGGATACTTATATGATTGTAATACCCATTATAAGACCTGTAGTGCCATATATATACCTCAATATGCTTATTGGCCCTGTCAGTGTCCCTTTAAGGACTGCTACATTTTGGATGCACATCTTATGCAGCAGGTATACTGTACTAATAATCTGAAAGGCTCAGAAATACATTTTGACATAAGTAGTCTGAGTGCTATAGCTACCAGCAGTGGAGTAATTTGAACTGACTGCGCCCTACAATAAATTTTTAAATGGGGCACTCCCCCCACCACCACCAACTTCTTCATAAACCCCTCCTCCTGTTTAACCCCCATCCTGTAGCTAGTCAAGATCGCTCTCTCAAAGCAGGCCGTACACGTATATACTGTATGTCATGTCACTGTATATACCGTCACTGTATATCAGGGGTGCACAACCCATGGCCCTCAGAGCCAAGGTTTGCGACCCCCATCCTGATGGGCAGAAATACAGCATGTTTCTGACTGGAGCGCCGCATGACGCAGCATTTCAGCTCCTGCACTCTAACATGAGCGGGATGGGTCCCTGGTGGTCAGTGACAGCGGTAGACCCAAGGAGAAGGCAGAAGCGGTTTATCAGCGATTCTGCCTTCTCCTTGATGAGCACTATGCAGTTTGGACCCTGCGATCACATGAATGCCGGGCGTCTTGGGGGCAGAGGAGCGCAGAGCTGTAAGGTCAGTAGACCCTGATCAGCTCTGCCTTGTACAAAGCCCCCACATCAGGCTGGTTTCCCATGTAACTGGGGTTTCTTTGGATTCCCCAGTTGCAGTGGAAATAGTGCAAAAAAAAAAAAAGTATCTCCTTGTCTCCCAAAGGTCTTTCAGTGACTTCTTGGAATCATATTGTGTGGAAAAAATAAGTTAAAAAGTTATTTAAAATATTGAAAACAATAAAATAAAAAATATAGTTAAATCCAAATAAATAAATAAAAAAAATGTGTTCAATGTCCACCAATGGTCTTTTTATGACCTCTTGGGGGCATATTATGTGGCAAAAAAATTGTAATAAACCAAATATAAAATATATATATATATATATATATATATATACACAGTACAGACCAAAAGTTTGGACACACCTTCTCATTCAAAGAGTTTTCTTTATTTTCATGACTCTGAAGGCATCAAAACTATGAATTAACACATGTGGAATTATATACATAACAAACAACTGTGAAACAACCGAAAATATGTCATATTCTAGGTTATTCAAAGTAGCCACCTTTTGCTTTGATTACTGCTTTCAACACTCTTGGCATTCTCTTGATGAGCTTCAAAAGGTAGTCACCTGAAATGGTCTTCCAACAGTCTTGAAGGAGTTCCCAGAGATGCTTAGCACTTGTTGGCCCTTTTGCCTTCACTCTGCGGTCCGGCTCACCCCAAACCATCTCGATTGGGTTCAGGTCCGGTGACTGTGGAGGCCAGGTCATCTGGCGCAGCACCCCATCACTCTCCTTCATGGTCAAATAGCCCTTACTTTAAAAGTTTTCCCAATTTTTCGGCTGACTGACTGACCTTAATTTCTTAAAGTAATCATGGACACTCGTTTTTCTTTACTTAGCTGCTTTTTTCTTGCCATAATACAAATTCTAACAGTCTATTCAGTAGGACTATCAGCTGTGTATCCACCTGACTTCTCCTCAACGCAACTGATGGTCCCAACCCCATTTATAAGGCAAGAAATCCCATTTATTAAACCCAACAGGGCACACCTGTGAAGTGAAAACCATTTCAGGTGACTACCTCTTGAAGCTCATCAAGAGAATGCCAAGAGCATGCAAAGCAGTAATCAAAGCAAAAGGTGGCTACTTTGAAGAACCTAGAATATGACATATTTTCAGTTGTTTCACACTTTTTTGTTATGTATATAATTCCACACATTTGTTAATTCATAGTTTTGATGCCTTCAGTGTGAATCTACAATTTTCATAGTCATGAAAATAAAGAACTCTTTGAATGAGAAGGTGTGTCCAAACTTTTGGTCTGTACTGTATATATATATATATTTAAAAAATACAAATAAAACAAAAATAAAAAGGAAAAAGTGCTAAATTTTAAAAAAGATTCAGTGTCCCCCAAAATTTATTTTGACCTCTTGGGGGTCATATTATGTAGCAGAAATATATTAAAAATTAAGTTAAAAAAAGATAAAAAAAATAATAAAATACCTAAAATAGAACATACCCACACCAACCAAGACCATCACCATTCACATGAAACTATACATATTATATAACAAAGTGACAGACACAAAATAGGGAACTAATTATAATAATTTATTTTGGTGTCAGTTGGCATATTTAAAGAATAAGGAGCTGTAGTTTGAAAAAAAATACTTTTTAAAAATGTTTTGTACAGTTTTCTCCAAATAAAATGAAAAACTAAATTATATCCCCATGTGTCACATAAAAAAATTGGTGCAAAATGTATTTTGGTAGTCCAACAAATAAAATAGTTGCAGCCTTTTGAACCACCACGTGCTCTGAATCACAAATACATTTATGGTCATTAAGGCTTTTTCTGGCCTGGTCAGTAAGGTAAATTGCTTACTGGTTATTGCATGGTGCCTGTAACTGGATTGGCAGGAGGAGGAAATAACCAGTGAGTGCCATTCTCAGCGCTGGGACTAGAAGATGGAGGCAGCGGGGGGTAGTGCAGAGGACTGGAGTGGTGGGGAGCAGATAAGTATAACACTTCAGTTTCAGGGACTATGCTGCAGGAACTTGTTAAAAAATCTTTTTTGCCAGAAAATCCCTTTAAGCTCCTAATTTACTGCACGGTATTTGGGACAATTACTGGGAACAAGTGTTCATAGGAACTCTCATTCCTAATATCTGACCTGTATAATTGTGCCGCTGGACAGCCGATAAATAAGGAATCACTTGTTTGTCGGCTGATTTGCATATTTTATCAGGAATTAAAATGTACAATTATCATCAGCACATCTCCCTGTGTAATCAGGAATGGGCTACCTATAATCAATATAATTAAATGAAGGCAGAATGACAGTGGTAGTGATCATTCCTCCCCATTCACTTGCATCGGCTTGTGTAAAAGGCTGATGCAAAAGAGCGCCGGTTATTTGCAGTCCCTTGAAATAGAGCAATGTGACAATGCGGCCCTCAGATCAAAAAAGGTTGTGCACCCCTGATGTATACAATTTCATTGTGTAATACTGTTTAGGGGACCCTGACAAAATATTTTGGTCCTCCTCCTGGGTGGGCCCTTTCTGAGTTCAGGCCCCATAGCAGCCGCTTCCACTATAGCCACGCCCCTAGCTACCAGCTGCTTCCTTGGGTCAAGTTCACACCATGTTTTGCCCCAGAAATCAGAAATATTGAAATGCAAACTGTAATGAAACTATAGAAAAAAAAGCATATATTTGTATTAATCTTAACATTTAATTTAATAAAGTCCATTCATTGTACAGAATGAGGAAAGGTTTTACACTTTCTGATATATTTATTAGAGGTGATCTGGTCCTATTCAGCTGAACTGGATAGCCGATCTGATTCAGGTCTGAATAAATTCAATCCAAATCTAAACTGACTCAATAGCCAGGAAAGGTCTCTCTCTTCTTGATTCTCCCAAATCCAATCACGGAACATTAAGAATTGGTTGAATCATAACTTTTAGAAAAAAAAATTATGGCCTGCTATTGATTTCCCCCGACGCCGGATGTTTTCATCTGTGCAATGGGGAGATGCAGCGGCGGCTGTGCTAGAGTCAGAAGCGGCACGGGTGTCGGGGAGGCAGGTAAGTACAACCTCCGAACGTATAGGGAGGCATTTTAGGGGTTAATAGTGTTGAAGTTCTATGCTTGCAAACATTGCAGTCAAGACCTATACCACTCATTACCACCATCTATAGGCCAGAAAAGAGAGTCTATAACAGGGGTGCACAACCTTTTTTGGTCTGGGGGCCGCATTGTCACATCGCACTATTTCGAGGGGCTGCAAAAAAAGTTAATCAGCTCTTGTTTGCGTCAGCCTATTACACAAGCTAATGCAAAGTGACTGGGGAGGAATGATCGCAACCACAGTCATTCCTTCCTCATTCACCTCTATCGATTATCAGTAGCCCATTTCTGATTACACGGGGAGATGTGCTGACGATAATTGTACATCTTTCATCCTGATAAAATATGCAAATCAGCCAACAAACGAGTGATTCCTTTTTATCGGCTGATCAGCGGCATGATTATACCGCCAGATATCAGGAATGATCGCTCCTATGAAGACTTGTTCCCAGTAATTGTCCTGAATATCGTGCCGTGTAACAGGGGCTTAGAGATTTCCTGGTAAAAAATTATTTTTAACACGTTCCTGCAGCACGGGCCTGAAACAGAAGATTCGTACTCTGCCGCTCCCGCTGTCTCCATCTTCTGGTTCCGGCGCTGTTGACATCCAACTGGCTATGGGCATAGTCATTTGTACCTCTCCAGCCAATGACTGGCTTCAGTGGTGATGTGGCCACAAGCAGCGCTTCACCGCTAAAGTCAGTCATTTGCTGGAGAGGTGCTCCGGGACCGGAGGATGGAGACAGCGAGAGCAGCACGGAGCAGGAAAGTAGGAATCTTCTGTGTCAGGGACCATGCTGCAGGAACTTGTTAAAAATCATTTTAACTAGAAAACTCCTTAAAGTGGCGACATTTCCTTCCTGCCTCCTATGCACTAATGAGCACTTTACTTCACTGCAGAGGATGGCGCTCACTGGTTATTAGCACCTTCTGCACCCCCAGACATACTGCAGGTGCCCTACAATAACCAGTAAGCACTTCCCCTGAGGGCTCACGCACACGGCCATTGTTTTAGTCCGCATCTGAGACACTTTTTTTTTCTGGCTTGGATGTGGAACCATTCATTCCGTGTGCTGTCCCCATCCGTTACTCCGTTCCACAAAATGCAGAACACACGTGGCCGTTGTCCTGCGGACCAAAAGAAAAGGTATGGTTGTGTGTATGAGGCCTTACTAGCCGGGAAAGCCTGAAAAGGCCTTAATGACCAGTAACTTTTTTGTGATTTAGCGCACATGGTTCAAACACTTGTAACTTTTTACATTTTTTTGACTACCAAAATAACTTTTATAGCTTCTACAGTTTTTTACTACATAACCCACGGCTTTTTAATATATTATTTTAGTTTTATTAGGGGAAAACTGTACAATTTTCTTTTTTTTAAGTCATTTTAATTCAAACTATAGCTCATTATTTAAATATGCAAATATATGTGTTGGATCATTTTATTATACAATATGTAAAGTTTCACATGAATGGGGTGATACTTTTAATGGTTTTAGTTGGTATGGGCGGTTTTTTCTTTTATGTATTTTACTAATTTTTACTATCTTTTTTTAACTTATTTTAAAAATATATATATATTTCTGCTACAAAAAGACCATTGGGGGACACTGACTTTTTTTTTTGCACATTTTCCTTTTTTTTCCTTTTATTTGTACTTTATTTATTTTGTATCTTTTAATTTTTTTAAGATCTCTTTTTATTTATTTTTTTAATATATTTTTGCCACATAATATAACAGTGAACTATTTTATTTAGCACTTTTCCTTTTTATAGTTTTCTTTTACTTGTATGTTTATTTATTTTACATCTTTTTGCTAAAGTTTTCTTTTCTTCATTTTTTTTTTTCTTTCATATATTTTTTGCACCACTGTATGTCTCCCTAGAGGTCTTTTAAAGACCTCTGTGGGACACTGACTGCTCTGTGGCACCTTTTTCTTGCCTGGTATTGTGTAGGCAAATTGGACATCTCTTACCAATCCCACTTCTCACTTGCTCTGCTGCAACACCTCAGATGTCCATGCTCCTACAGACTCTGGATGAAGGAACAAGTGCTCTTCACCTGCTGCAGAAAAGCCTAGTGCTCACTCATCCTCAGCTGAGAGATGAGTGCCCTAACATGCGGTATGCACTGCACTCTGCCCAATATGCCATTATCAGATGCCTACTGTACTTCAAATGGGGTGACATACTGGATATGCCACTGCTTATCACTACAAGGGGGCTGGCAATTTTTCCACTGAGCTCCTTCCATGAAGCTGATCATAAGTCCCATCAATGGTGCTACATCTAGTGGCCAAACTGTGGCATTGCATCCAGACCATCATTATCTTCCAGGGGCAGAGCAGTGTAGCATTGTAACCAGGCTCGGACTGGCCCACAGGGGTACAGGGGAATCCCCCGGTGGGCCTCTGAGCAAGGTGGGCCCCTAGTCTCCCACCCCCTGCACAAGTGGCACATAACACATTGGATTTACTGCACTACATACACATATTCAATGTAAAGCACCTCCACCAGCTTATGTTCATATAAAAAAAAACTTGTTAGATTATTTATTATAGTTGAATGTATCCGTACGGTGGGACCCCAAAATACATTTTACTGGTGGTCCCTAGGTACCCCAGTCCGACACTGATTGTAACCGCAACTCAGCTTAGGACTTCGGAGGAGCGAGGCTTTGTACACGGCAGAGCTGGTGGGACGCCCCTGACACGGGTCTAAACTGCACATCACGCCTCTCACCTATGTGAGGAGAAGGCAGAAGCGCTGATACACTGCTTCTCTCTTCTCCTCGGGTCTCGGGCTGTCTCTGACAGCCGGGGACCCGTCCTGCTCTTGCTACAGTGCATGGCTCTGGGGGCCGCAGGTCGTGCACCCCCCCTGGTCTATAACAAAAAGCATCCGTGCCTCAAGTGCACCCAGTCCCATGTGCTCCATGTAACACTACAAGTATGGTTTGCCCCCCTGTCATGGTTTGAATGTGGATCAGCACCAATCAGATGGTCGCCAGTTTGAAACGTCGTCATAGTGAGAAATGTCCTTAAGTCGCATCTACAACTTCCACATTATTAGAGCTAATGAAAAGAACCTGTCGCCCCGCCGTATATACCTGCTATAGAAAATACTTCATGAAAAAACAATGCCAGAAGTTCTCTTCTAACATGGCATGATGACCACTTTCTCAATCCCCATAAGGAGGAGGGGACAGTGGGTGACGATGCAGAATGAAAATCATAATCTAATATACCAGCGTCAGAGGACATTACATGGAGCAGGTATAAGAGGAGAGGACTACAACCCTCAGCAAGTTCAGATTGTTCGGTGATATCAGAGGACATTACAGAGAGGAGGTTTAAGAGGAGAGGGCCACATCTCCCAGCATGTTGAGGCTGCTATTATATGATATCTGAGGACATTACAGGAATGGGGGATGGGAAAAGAACTACATCTCCCAGCATGTCCAGGTCATTGTTATGAGATATCAGTGGACATTTCAGGGAGGGGGCATAATAAGAAAGGACTAGAACTCCCAGCATGTCCAGGTCATTGTTATGGGATATCAGAGGACATTTCAGGGAGGGAGCATAAGCGGAGATGACTACAACTACCAGCATATCCAGGCTATTATTATGAGATATCTAAGAATAATTCAGAGAGGGAATGTAAGAGGGAGTGTAGGAGTAGAGGACTACAACTCCCAGCATGCCCAGACTGTTATTATGGGATGACAGAGGACTATTCAGAGAGGGAGTATAAGAGGAGAGGACTACAGCTTCTAAAGTTTCTTGAGAATCCCATACATTCTTGTTAACTTATAAATCCCAGCAGGGGATGTTCATTTGAGTGAATGCACGGCACCAAAATAGAAAATAAACCACAAAACAAAAGTTCATGCCCATCCGGGTGCTAACTAAAAAGTGTTTTTTTATCACCAAAATTCAGGCCCATAAAACACTTTAAAGAAACGTGCCTTAGCAAACTACACTTTGCTGAAATCTTCCAGCTTTCCTATCTCACCCATCTGAGTATTGCTGGTGAGATATACACCTCTGCCAGTACTTTACCAGCCATCATGTTAGGCCTCATGCACACGACCGTTGTTTTGGTCCGCATCCGAGACGCAGTTTTTGCGGCTCAGCTGCGGATCCATTCACTTCAATGGGGCCGCAAAAGATGCGGACATCACTCTGTGTGCTGTCTGCATCCGTTGCTCCGTTCCGTGGCCCCGCAAAAGAAAATATTTGCAGACAAGAATACGCATTTCTACAATGGGCCGCACGTTCCGTTCCGCAAATTGCGAAAGCCACACGGGCGGCTTTTGTGTTTTGCGGATCCGCAATTTACGGACCGCAAAAAACAGAACAGTCGTGTGCATGAGGTCTTACAGTACATACTGTGGATGTTTTGGGTGTATATTACTCACAAGTTGCTGGGGTGACACCTCATATTGAAAATAAGCATATAGGCGAGCTAACCAGACTCACACATTAGCATACACAATAGGGTCTGGCTGCCATTTATTTTAATTTTGTCCTGTTAATTGTTCCAACCATTTTAAATGCGTACTAATAAAATTTACATTTTAAGATTAAGCGAATCTTTAGTTATGGTTACAGCGTTAATATTGGCCGCTATTGGGTATCCCCCCCCCCCCCTGCTTACCCCATGAGAATGGAGCTTTGGTGTGCTTGTGCGTCCTTCGCTCTATTCACCTCTATGGGACTGCAAAGTACAGTGCTCGCTGCAGTCCCATACAAGTGAATTCTGAAGGAACGCTTCGATGGCACTTAGATGGTAGAAGAGTCTAAAATTGGAAACTGGAGGTAATTATTTTATGGTTTGGGCAACGGCACCTCGTGCCCATTGCAAAACATGTTCATTTCATGTAGGATCATTTATATTCTGCACATGGCTTTTGAGAGGTGTATATTTTGTATCCACTTTCTACGTCGGTAGGCTCTTATCTGTAATCCGACGTATGAAAGCGTCGGGTGAGATCGCAATCTGCCGGGGGTCCGTGCCGCTGCAGATCGCTGTGACCGTGCTGTCATTAGACAACTGCGATCACAGGGAGGTGCGACGTGGCCAGCTGGAGCAGTAATACAGGCTTGTAGCACTCTGCTGCAAGCGTGTATTACATTGAAGAAGTAGAAAGGCGGCAGGGAGCGCGTTTATGTAAGAGCGCCACCTGCTGGCTTTAAAATGAAATGTCAGCCTGCAGGCTGGGAATTAACCTCTCTCTGCCTTGAGTGTGGCAGAAAGGTGTTAATTCACTTAAAATAGGTAAATAAAATATAAATAGCTAAAAAATAAAAAAATGATAATAAAAAAAATCATTAAAAAAATGAAATTAAAATGTCCAAATTTTCCCAAGATGAATAACATAAAAGAAGTCACTTTGAAGGGGGCTTGTAGCGTTTTGGCGCTGTACAGTGCTATAGAACCAGCAATAGAAACATAGGCCGCCAAAGTCCAAAATGCGCTCCAGTCTATTGAAGTCTCACAGCGGGCCCAGCCAGTAGATAAATTACATAAATAGTGTCCATTTTCAGGGTACAAGCGTACGGGAATGGTTTTAGAAATGTTTTGTTTTGAAACCCTTTGTAAGGCTACTTTCACATGAGCATTTTCAATTCCGCTATTGAGATCCGTCAATGGATAGCCGTCATGGGATCTATATAGCGGAAGAAAGCGCTTCCGTTTTGTCTCCATTTATTGTCAATGGGGACAAAACTGAACTGAATGTAACGGAGCGCACCAGAATGTATTCTGTTCAGTTTTGTTGCGTTCCCATCGCGGACAGAATAACGCTGCAAGCAGCTTTTTTCTGTCCGTGATGTGGTGCGGAGCAAGAAGGATCCTGACACAATGTAAGTCAATGGGGACGGATCCGTTTTCTCTGACACAATAAAAAACGGATCCGTCCCCCATTGACTTTCAGTGGTGTTCATGACGGATGCGTCATGGCTATAGAAGACATAATACAACTGGATCCGTTTATGACGGATGCATGCGGTTGTATTATGGTAACTGAAGCGTTTTTGCAGATCCATGACGGATACGCAAAAAACGCTAATGTGAAAGTAACCTAATGTGAAATATTTTTTTTTTCATAATTTTAACAGTTTTTCCTTAAATATTTTTTTCAAATATTATATTCATCATCTAATGGCACAAAGAAGGTCTAAGGTGTCCCGAGAAAAATAATATCAAATACATGTAGGCTGGCTCAGAAATTAATCAGTTATTTGCATAGTGAGATGGTAAGGAAGGGGGATAAACACTCCGGCAATGAAGTAGTTAAAAAGACGAGATACTGTACCTGCAGGTATCAATAGGATTGTGCTGATAGCCTGATCAGCCCAGTCCAGCAGCACCATAGGATCAGTCAGGTCTGCAGTAATGAACAGCCTGCCAGATCCGGATGTTCTATGCAACCTGGGATCATGGAGGAAGGAGGACCATTAATATATTGCAGGTCTACTACCTGGTCAAGAAGGGGTTAAATAAGGCCTCCACAGTTCAGACCTGGAACTCAGCTGGATATTTCTTGTTGCTTTATGTCAGTGTTCCTTACGTATTTCATTTTGTTATTGCAGATTTACCAGCACTCGTTTACAGCGCAGTACGCCCTATGTAACCTCATCACCGGGTAAGACTTCTGTTTCCACCTTTAATGCTTGTGATGATTGGCACAAATGTACAGATGAGTCAATTCCTCAAAATTATTTTAAAGTGCTTCAATTTGACACTCTGAGGTCACCATCTTTCTCTCTTTCCAAAATTTCCTAGAATAGAATCATAAAAAATGTGGATCCAACTCATTTTATTTTCAAAATTCAGGTTGAATCCAATTAGTTTACAATGGCTTTACTCATCTCTACACAAATGTTTAGTAGGTCTTATTAATGTTTAGTGGGGGTTCACTAATTTCTTACTGTTTCAAAGCCAAATATAATAGACATTAACCCCTTTCCTGATATCGGGTGTACATGAACGCTAGATGTCGGGTCTTGGGCTGAGCATAGCTGTCAAGTGCCTGCTATTTTAAACAGCAAAGACCTGGTGGCAGAGTCCGTGATTAGCAATAACACCGATCACAGACTTTGAACCCCTGAGATACCATGGTCAATTACCTCATGAATCTGATTGAAAGAAAACCAAGCGTGTGCAAAGCTGTCATTGAAACAAAAGGGGGCTTCTTTGAATAATCTGAAAGGTAGAACATATCCTGGTTTACTCCTCGATTCCATATGTGTTCTTTCATTGTTTTCATGTCTTCAATGTGAATCTACAGGGTGGGCCATTTATATGGATACACCTTAATAAAATGGGAATGGTTGGTGATATTAACTTCCTGTTTGTGGCACATTAGTATATGTGAGGGGGAAACTTTTCAAGATGGGTGGTGACCATGGCGGCCATTTTGAAGTCGGCCATTTTGAATCCAACTATTTTTTTTCAATAGGAAGAGGGTCATGTGACACTTCAAACTTATTAGGAATTTCACAATAAAAACTATGGCGTGCTTGGTTTTAACATAACTTTATTGTTTTATGAGTTATTTACAAGTTTCTGACCACTTATAAAATGTGTTCAATGTGCTGCCCATTGTGTTGGATTGTCAATGCAACCCTCTTCTCCCACTCTTCACACACTGATAGCAACACCGCAGGAGAAATGCTAGCACAGGCTTCCAGTATCCGTAGTTTCAGGTGCTGCACATCTCGTATCTTCACAGCCTATGCTGTGCAGCACCTGAAACTACGGATACTGGAAGCCTGTGCTAGCATTTCTCCTGCGGTGTTGCTATCAGTGTGTGAAGAGTGGGAGAAGAGGGTTGCATTGACAATCCAACACAATGGGCAGCACATTGAACACATTTTATAAGTGGTCAGAAACGTGTAAATAACTCATAAAAGAATAAAGTTACGTTAAAACCAAGCACACCATTGTTTTTCTTGTGAAAGTCCCAATAAGATTGATGTGTCACATGACACTCTTCCTATTGAAAAAACTAAAGTTAGATTCAAAATGGCCGACTTCAAAATGGCCACCATGGTCACCACCCATCTTGAAAAGTTTCCCCCCTCACATATACTAATGTGCCACAAACAGGAAGTTAATATCACCAACCATTCCCATTTTATTAAGGTGTATCCATATAAGTGGCCCACCCTGTATAATGGAATAAAAAGGTGTGTCCAAACTTTTGACTGATACTGTATGCCTTATTAGGAAGGGGGGTACGCGCTATGAACAAGAATGTAGAGTGACTTCGGCTCTGGTGGATACAATATGACCCTGTATTACATGGATAGCCATTAATTTCAATGGCCACCACTTAATGCTAAATGGGTGGGCAAATTAGACTTTGTCATGAAACAATCTGCTGCCAATTCCCTATGTGAACTTGCTTACTTAGATGATTTTCTTGTACACGTTTAAAGGGGTAAATGGGGTTATCCAAGACTTAAAAATAACTCAGAGAGTGGCCAACCCTCAGTGGAGTTCATACTTAATAGTCTGCTGGCTTCCAGATCCTTTGCTCCCTGGCCATCTCTGCAACTTCACAATGCTTTGGCATCAACATCCTATTGATGGGCGTCACGTGACCACTGCAGCCAATCACTCGATGCAGCAATGACCTGTCACCCTTGTGGAATGTGATGCCCATCAACAGGATGTTGATGCCAGAGCATTGCGGAGCTGCAGAGATGGCCGGGAAGCAAAGGAGCCTGAACCCAGCGGCAGGGACTAGTAAGTATGAACCCCACTGTGGGTTGCGCACTCTCTGAGGTCTTTTTAAGTCTTTGATAACCCGTTTAAAGGGAAGGCTGAGAAGACAATTTTTTTGCAGTATGATCATTCAGCTTATGTATCAGACATGATATTTACGGTAAAGTTATAGATGATAAGTAGATATATCTCTAGTTTTCTCATTCAAAAAACAAACATAAAACAAAAGATATCTGATGGAAAAAAAATCAAAATCCTTCAGCTCGATAATGTTTATATCTAACACTATAAAGTTACTGATTTGTGATACCTTCCTGTGAAAATCTGGAAAAACGAAGCCTCAAGGCTGCCAGAATTGGCTTATCGAATTTTCGGATATAAAATATCAGCATCAGGCTTCAGGGCCTTCCTCTCATCTGAGTTGGATGTTTGACCTTGGTAGCAGATGTTCTAAATCCGCTTTCGGCCTTCAGTTATTGAATATCTATAGTCAGCTTTAGTCTCTAAATGACTCAGTCTCTCGATCAATTCTATAACCAGCTCTTTTTATTTCAAGAAATTCATCAAAGCTCCTTCAAGGTTTCTCAGGTTCATACAATCTTGGATAGAACTCTTAGTATTGACACACTACTAAATCTAAAGGGGTTATCCGGGAAAAGATATTGATGACCTATCCCTATCAATATCAGATCTGTGTGGGTTTGACACCTGGGACCCTCGCCAATCTGCTTGGAAGCATTGCATTGCATGCAATGTACCGTTCTGTGCTTAGAAAGCAGCTGGAAGGCCACAATACTCAGAGTTCCAGTGAGCACTGCGGCTGCCTGAAACAACTGATCAGCGAGGGTGCCGGAGCTTGGACCCTTGACAATGTGATAATGATGACCTATCCTATGGATAGGTATTTTCCAGGTTATCCAGGAAAAAATATTGATGACCTATCCTTATCAATATCAGATCTATGGGGCTCCGACACCCAGCTGTGAGAAAAGGATGGGTGCTCCACACTGAGGCCTCTTCCTAGGCCATGTGATGTCACCATAAATGGGTCACGTGGCTTCGTTTCGCTTCATACCCATTCAAGTCAGTGGGGCTAAGCTGCAATACCAAGCATAGCAGCTATACAACGTACAGCACTGTGCTTGGAAAGCTGCGGGGAGTCCTGGTGAGTGCTGCGGCTTCCTGAGAAAGCTGATCAGCAAGCAGAGGCGTAACTAGAACTGACTGGGCCCCATAGCAAATTTTTGTACGGGGCCCTCCACACACACTTCTTCACAAAGACTTTTTATTTACTGTATTTACTGTCATTTTTAGCACAACTTTGTTTTTTGACATTTCCAGTTGCTGACGGAGTTTATATTCAACTCAACCCCTTTAAAACCTGCGCTGCAATTGTAATAGACCTGTCTGATTTACCTTTACATATCCACAAGTATCTCAGCCTCTGTACCTTTCATACTGCAGCCATGGACGCACTCTCCACATACATGGACGCACTCGTACACGCACTCTCCACATACATGGACGCAGTCATACACGCACTCTCCACATACATGGACGCAGTCATACACGCACTCTTCACATACATGGACGCAGTCATACACGCACTCTCCACATACATGGACGCAGCCATGGACGCACTCTCCACATACATGGACGCACTCGTACACGCACTCTCCACATACATGGACGCAGTCATACACGCACTCTCCACATACATGGACGCAGTCATACACGCACTCTCCACATACATGGACGCAGTCATACACGCACTCTCCACATACATGGACGCAGTCATACACGCACTCTCCACATACATGGACGCAGCCATGGACGCACTCTCCACATACATGGACGCAGTCATACACGCACTCTCCACATACATGGACGCAGTCATACACGCACTCTCCACATACATGGACGCAGTCATACACGCACTCTCCACATACATGGACGCAGTCATACACGCACTCTCCACATACATGGACGCAGTCATACACGCACTCTCCACATACATGGACGCAGTCATACACGCACTCTCCACATACATGGACGCAGTCATAACAGCACTCTCCACATACATGGACGCTGTCATACACACACTCTCCACATACATGGACGCAGTCATACACGCACTCTCCACATACATGGACGCTGTCATACACACACTCTCCACATACATGGACGCACTCATGCACATACTCTTCACATACATGGACGCAGTCATACACGCACTCTCCACATACATGGACGCAGCCATGGACGCACTCTCCACATACATGGACGCACTCGTACACGCACTCTCCACATACATGGACGCAGTCATACACTCACTCTCCACATACATGGACGCAGTCATACACTCACTCTCCACATACATGGACGCAGTCATACACGCACTCTCCACATACATGGACGCAGCCATGGACGCACTCTCCACATACATGGACGCAGTCATACACGCACTCTCCACATACATGGACGCAGTCATACACGCACTCTCCACATACATGGACGCAGTCATACACGCACTCTCCACATACATGGACGCAGTCATACACGCACTCTCCACATACATGGACGCAGTCATACACGCACTCTCCACATACATGGACGCAGTCATACACGCACTCTCCACATACATGGACGCAGTCATACACGCACTCTCCACATACATGGACGCAGTCATAACAGCACTCTCCACATACATGGACGCTGTCATACACACACTCTCCACATACATGGACGCTGTCATACACATACTCTCTACATACATGGACGCACTCATGCACATACTCTTCACATACAGGGGCACACTTATACACACAGTCACCACATACATGGACGCACACATATACAATACACATATATAGACACCCAGCTTTCCTGCTGTGCCTCTTCCCCACACTCTAATGCCTCTGCACTTGTGCCATGCAGGATAGCAGAGAAGCTGGATGACATCTCATGATATAATTCACCCAGCTTTCCTACTGTACTGCAGGTCACATGTGCACAGTCTGAGAAAGCTGAATATAACCCCAGTTCCCCTGCCACTCACATCACTGGTGCAGTTGTGGCAATCCAACTGGTGTTTAGCATGCTGGGCAGGGAAGGTTCAACTTCAGGTAGCAGGAATCGCGGGCAGAAAAGGGGGCGGGGCTATTATAGCTCCGCCCACATCGGGACGTCCTGTTGCAGGTCACTGTCCATCATAAGAAAGGAGGGGAGAGGCGGAGCAATGTCACTGATGTCAGGTCAGTGACAGAGCGACTCAGATAGAGATAGCGCTAATCTGACTGGCGCCAGTGCAGCAGCACTCCCTCTCCCTCCCTAGTCCCTCCACAACAGGTAACCCCCCCCCTCCACGGCCTGGTTCGGCCCCACCCCCTCCACGGTCTGGCCCCGCCCCTCCACAACCCGGCCCCGCCCCCTTCACCGCCTGAGTCCGCCTCCTCCTCCTCCCTCTAGTTACCTACCTCTTCTGCTCGTGCGGCAGTGAGCCCCAGGCCCGCCTGCTTCAGCTTCCAGTCCTGACCTGACTACTCCTCCTTGCCTTCCCCCCAGCCAGGCCCGAGCCGCGGACCGCCCACGCCCACTACACTGGCCGGGCGGTCGGGCCTGGCTGCCTGTGTGTTTTTACTGTGCACTGTGACTGTTAATAAAAAAAAAAAAAAAAAAAAAAAAAAAAAAGAATGCGGTCCGGACGGGCCCCCAGTGGCGTAGGGCCCCATAGCCACTGCTATGGTTGCTATGGCGATCCCTACGCCACTGTCAGCAAGGGTGTTGGGACTTGGATCTCCTTCAATGTGATAATGATGACCTATCCTGATGATAGGTCATCATTATCTTTTCCAGGATATGCCCTTTAAGGCCTCATGCATACAAACGTATTTTCTTTCTGTGTACGTTCCATTTTTTTTTTTTTTAAACATAATACGGAACCATTCATTTCAATTAGTTAGCAAAAAAAGGAAGCTACTCCCCTTTCTGTCCGACATCTTTGAACGAGCAGCAGCATGCCTCCTAAAGACGATAAGAAGAAAAAGGATGCGGGCAAGTCCGCCAAAAAGGACAAAGATCCCGTCAACAAGTCTGGGGGCAAGGCCAAGAAGAAGAAGTGGTCCAAGGGGAAGGTCAGGGACAAGCTGAACAATCTAGTGCTGTTCGACAAGGCCACATATGAAAAACTGTGCAAAGAGGTTCCCAACTACAAGCTCATCACCCCAGCAGTAGTATCCGAGAGGCTGAAGATCAGAGGCTCGCTGGCCAGGGCCGCCCTCCAGGAGCTGCTCAACAAAGGTCTGATCAAGTTGGTGTCCAAACACAGAGCGCAGGTTATCTACACCAGAAACACCAAGGGAGGTGACGCCCCTCCAGGAACCGAGGAATCCTAAACGGGACCTGGATTGGGAGCGACCACATTTTCTATGTAAATGATCTAATAAAAAGTTGTGACTTAAAAAAAAAAAAAAAAAAGGAAGCTACTCCGTGTGCATTCCGTTTCCGTATGTCCATATTTCCGTTCAACAAAAAAATAGAACATGTCTTATTATTGTCTGCATTATGGACAAGGATAGTACTGTTCTATCAGGGGCCAGCTGTTCCATTCCGCAAAATACGGAATGCACACGGATATCATCCGTATTTTTTGTGGATCTGTTTTTTGCGTGTGCATGAGGCCTAAGTCTTAGGCTTGAGAAGTGTCTGCTGGTTGGCTCCCCTGTGGCTTCTCTCCAAGGCTGGGTTCGCATACACTCTTGTATTCTGTTGTTCTGATGAGCTTGGCAAGGAGAAGCCCTATGGAATTGACCCAATGGACTCTTCTCCCAGAGACCAAGACTTCTTAAACCTATATTCCTCAAGTACTGCAGTAAAACAGTTTAGTGTAATACCTGCACCGGCCACTATGTCATACTGTTTTCAAGTAGGGCAAATTGGACATGCTGACAGGCTTTAAACATCTGAAATGTTCATCTGACATTTATGCTGGAAAACTCTTCTGATGTATAGGCCATTCAGTTACATTTATTGTCCACCTACTGACTCTTGTTTTTAATGCTATGCACACATACCGATAAAATGGATGCCAAAAATAATCTTTTGACATGTCGAGTCCATAGAAGTCTATGAATATGTTCGGTTTAAACATCATCATTTCTTATATGCAGACAGAAAGACATAAGTAAATGCTAAGTACATCCAATGTTGCTCAGCTGCAAACATGTACCTTCACTTGTATAGGCGCCTGAATACCAGCAAGAAATGAGCATCATCAGCGTCTCATTTCCTTCTATTCAGTAATGTTTCATTCTACTGCCTCCTGGGTTTACATTAACAGACTTGTGATCCTATAATAGTCAGACATCTTTTTCTTTCATGATCTACTAGTTTCCATATATATAAAAGTGTGATTTTATTTATTTATTTATTTTAAATTTCCAAATACGACTGCCATCTAGTGGACAGCACTGGCAGTACAGTTATAGATCTCAGCAACGTCTAACAGCTGGGGCGTGGGAAAATCAGCGCACAGATTTCCTACTAAGTTGGCTGAGAGAACAAAAAATATTTAGCAGTAGTGTCTAAACCGTATTTAATATGCAACTTTCCAAACAGGATTTTAGCCACAGTAGTGTTATTCGAGATTGTGCCACTGATTGCATTTAGATGACTAGTCTTTTCCCGGGGCTGAATTGGGGAACGCACTCTTCTCAGATAGCTGATCGGATTTCAACGATTTTTTAAATGGACTCGAAAGTGAAGCAATGCTGTCTGAGAGTAAAATCTCGGATCACAGCATAGCTGATGGGAGAGAAGTGAACAAAAAGAAAGCAGACAGAATGTTAAATTATTGAATATCGGCAGAGTCAGCTTGGTAAGAGAAAAGTACAATAAATCAAGACATTTCTAAAAAGGATTTCTGGACCAACAAACTGTGGCCCATCTGGCCAAGGTATAGATTATGTATTGGCTCGGAGAGATCACTAATCTCAGTTATGTTTGAAGGGTACTCCCTGGGGTCGGCCAAGTGACCAGCTAGCTATGTGCTTAAAATGCATCAAAAGCTTCTTCACCAATAAAGAAAAAATGGATGCCTTTGTCATGTGACACACATTTTTAGGGTTCTTTCACACAGGTTTCTAGGGTGCTTTCACTGGTATTGGGTAGTGTTTCTCTACACTGTTGCGTGACTTTTCTGGATTTTTTTTTTTTTTCAGTAGCTCTTCGTGGTTTTCTCTACAGGGAAAAAAATACCATAAATAAAGCACTAGTGGTAAAACACACTATCTCAGATTTACTAATAAGTCTAAAAAGTGCCACAAATTGGTGCATCTATGATTTCTATGCTTTTTTCTGACAGGCTCAATGGGGGTGGGGCTTAGCAGAAAGGGGCAGGGCTTCACTGGTAAGCAGGCAAACCTAAGATGCACCATTTTCAACAAATCTGGTGCATTTTTTTTTTGTGGCTCATTTTAAAGAAGAAATGTATTTACCCCCCTCTGAGGTCACTAACACTGTAGATCTCTATAAAAAAAAAAGCTATTGATAAAAAAATTGCTAAAAACACCTTAAAAATACACAACATACATTGACTCAAGTAGGAGCAAGAATAATATCTATGGCACAAAAATTTAGCAAATGAGGTTGCTACAATTTAAAAAAAAAAAGTGTCATGGATCCAAACATAAGTGAAAAAAAAAAAAAAAGGATGCTTATGTTGATTTTCATAACTCCCATAGACTTACAGCTAACATGGGGAGCACCACCACCCAAAAACACAAAAACACATGTAAAAATTTGGCAAAAACAAATTTAGCTGATCGCGGCATATGTGACTCACATTCTGCTGTTCAGCGGTTAATCATGGGTTAAAAGAAAAATTATACTGAACTCATCTACTTGCTCACGAAGAGGCCGTCACTACATGATCACGCTGGGTGCGCACAGTGACGTCATTAGTGATGACGTCACTGCGCACACCCAGGGTTATCACTTTGTGAGGTCATCACACTTGTCGCAGATCCTTTGATGGTTTTCTTCAATTAAGACAGGAGTGGACGACCTCTCTACGATCAAGTGGATGAGATGAGTCTAATTTTTGTTACTTTCAGACACTATTTTGGGAAAAATTGATTCGTTACCACGAAGCTCGAGGAAATTCGGCTTCCTGGTGAATCAAATGTTTCCTGAAATTCAGATTGACTGCATTGGATGAAGGTTTTATAAGGCTGTGACATCACAGGGGAAGACTATCTGCAGATTGGCTGGCTGCACCTCATAATGGGTGATCTCGTATTCCCAGGCTTCTTCCTTTCACTTTGTAACAAGTGTAGCAACCATTTTAGAAAAAACGGATTCGTTACCACGAAGCGTGAGGAAATTCAGATTTGCTGCGAATGAAAGTTTTCATAAACTTCTGAATGAATTCCGTTTTCAATGCTTTGCTTTGCTCAACACTAATTATTACCATCCCAGCGGGATTTGTTATTAGCACCAGTGTAAGAATCGTCAGTCTTAATACCTTCCCCATGCGTGAATGAAACTCTCAAGGAGACTTTGATGGTGTATCCACCATTGGGACTGGCTGTTTTTGTAAATCTCATTGATTTTAATTGAAAATGACAGTGCATGCTTCTTCATGGGTTAATGGTCATGGTTCATGGTTGATCAGGTTATGCCAAGTGTTATCATAAACTCAGCCTCAAAATGTCATAGATGATGTGAATCATGTTTTGTGCTAAAATCCGTGACTTTTTACTTATTTTGAAGAGTGTGGATTAAAGTGGAGGCTCATTTGCATATAATAAAACATCATTTTTCTCAGCAATACGAGTACATATGAACATGGGACCAACACAGATGTCCTCAGCTGCCAGGTGCACATGTAACAGGTCAGCCAGGGTCATAGGTACAGATCTGCTGACAGATGCCCTTTAAAAATGTCTCTGAGTTCTGAGGATCTAAGATATCTTCAATTATATTTATCCTATTAACTACAATATGAGCTGGTGCTCATTGAATATTCTGATTTCATAATTATCTCAGTATTGAATGAGTTATGCAGTTTTTTCAATTCATTCCTTATCTCTAGGATAGGTCTTTAATGTAAAAATGGTGGGGTCCAACCTCGGGGATCCATCTCTTCCTCGATCTGTGACGTCACATCCATCGGCCGCATGGCCTTTCTGCAGCTCGGTCCTATTCAAGTGAGTGGGATTGAGCTGCAATATCAAGCACAGCCGTTATACAGTATGAGGGGTTGAGCTTGGGATGCTATGGAGAGGCCATAGCACTTGTCCGACTCCTCCAGCCCCTTCAATGTACAAGTCCTAAAACAAAACTTTAACCTAATCAGCTTCCAACATATTGACATCTCTTTTGAATAACAATAGACTCACTCTACAGGCACATTTTATTTCTGCTTTTTATTCTATTTTCCTGGTAGTAAAGTATATGTATTTTATGTATGTTATGTAGATCATCCAATAAAAAATTAAAAATAGATATCCCAAGGGCTGCCAGAATGAAGACACTTGCAAAAAAACTGATAATAGGCCTCATGTTTTGATGCAAGGCTTGCATCTTCATGAGGCCATTCTGCAGATCATCATGGTGTCTTGAGGGATGCTCCGGTGGCCTAATTGGTCCTTTTTCGTAGAGGTTTACATGCATGGTCAAGTAACTCCTTCACTTATTGGAAACTTTGACTGTGTTAGATGAGATCTATCACAAGCCACTGGTGTACACTCATATTGTCCCTTTGTGACTAAAACAATGCTAGCATAGATATAACAAATCATAATAAGATTTCTTCATTACCGGCCAAACATTTATTATTTAGTAATTGGCTGAAAAATAGGTCAGTCACTGCAGGAAGCAGACAGCTTAATAAAACAGATGTTCAGCTGCTCCACGAATAATGAGCTCCTGCTTTCCAATTTATAAAGCTGATAAAGTAGTTTTGTTGCTTTACAATATAAAAACACTAGGCGTGCCAGAAAATATTAAATTATTTCATTTATTCTGGACTTTATTTCTGCCACAGTTTATTAATTGCTCCTGAAACAGTTTATATTTTTTTTTTTGCTATAATTTTGCTTTATTGAAAAAATATGTAAAGTGCTTGAAATTGCTGAAACATTTTTTATTAATTTTTGTGTGTGTAAAATGGAAATGCAAGCTATTAAATGATATAAACTAGGTTTCTTAATAGACGCTCTTGGAAAGGACTGTGGCCTTGCCGAGATCCATCTGGTAGCGTGTTGTTACAGGCAATGCTCCCTGGGAAAAATATGCTAATTAGTTCTTCAGAAGGAGAAAAACTGTCTCTCTAGTGCCACCTATAGCTAGCTATCCTATACATCAATGTTCAACCTATATTAGTCTTGAAACATGACTAGAAATATCGGCCAAACCAGCCATCTATCTGTAGACAGGGCTACTTCTACAACCAGTCATCAGACATCTGGTGTACTGCAACGCAGCACAGAATGGACACAGTACAATAAATATCATATGTACATTATAACACATAGGCATAACATACAGCATAGGCACAGACCCTACACTGTACATTACACTCTACTAACATGTCACTAAAACTACACATCAGTTAACAAGCAGCAGACAAGTGACAGAGGATAAGGAATCATAGATCTGAAGCTCTATTGATAGAAAGCGATAGAAAGGTGATGTCAATCCTCTTCTTCCTGGATGTTGTGCCTGTTTCTATATTGAAAGCCACAGATCATGACGCTCTTTACCCAAGTGCAAAAAAAGTGCAACAAGTCACACAAAATAGTGCACAAGGATGAACTCTATCTCAAGCTCTTTCCATAAACCAATCCTTCCAAGCCGAAAGGCCCTGCAAGGATCAAGGAAGGTGACCATCCACAGCCGAAGCTGAGGAAGAGACAATTG
Organism: Bufo gargarizans; assembly: GCF_014858855.1. Classification (NCBI taxonomy): domain Eukaryota; kingdom Metazoa; phylum Chordata; class Amphibia; order Anura; family Bufonidae; genus Bufo; species Bufo gargarizans. The sequence goes on from NC_058084.1 coordinate 414,463,995, forward strand.
TGCACTAGCTTACACCTGGGTTGTTACACCAGGTGTCTGCCAGGAACCCAAATCAAGGTCTGGCCTCCCAGAAGGGGGAATCAAAAGGGTTGCAGGGGCAGTGAGGAGGAATCTGATGGCCACACAGACCTATGGGAGGGAAACCAAACCCATCCTGAAAAGTCCTTGTGACAAACAAACATGGAAAGTAAACAGACAGTGATATACAAAATAAATAAAAGTGAATGTGTGCCATTATGGCCCAGACATTTCGCCAGAATTATAACAATTCCTTATTTTGTATAGCCAGATGGCCTGAGCAAAGAGAGGCTAGTGTGTTTAAAACGTGAGATATAAAGTGCGTACAAATGTGTCATCACCCTGGGCCTCCATCCCTAGCGAGTTGCTGCACCCCAGGGTCACCTCTCTTCAAGTAATTCTAAATCTCAGCCTTTCAAACAACTAGGCCCATGGTTTTGATGCAGAGTCTCTGGAACATCTACAGGTAGCCATTATTTAAACTGCTGATATCTGAAAGCTTTCACTTCAAAGTTCCAGTGGCCCAGAAGTAACCACTGATAACAGATGCTAAGCATAGTCTTAGCCAGAAGGCAACATCAGAACTTATTCAGCAGTTTTGCTCAGTACATATTAGGGTTATAGTTGGTGGAGTGAGATGCCTTTATAGCACCTTTTGGACGGTCAAATCAGATCCCCAATGTTAAACAGACCTCAGCCCCAATCAGACCCCCAATGTTAATAAGATCTCAATAAGACCTCAGGTCAGACCCACAATCAGACCTCAGCTCAGATCCCAATGTGAATGACCCCCAATCAGAGCTCAGATAAGAGCCCCAATACAAATAAGACCCCCCTCTATTCAGACCTCAGATGAGACCCCAATGCCTCAGATTAGACCCCCACTCCTCAGATCAGACCCCCATGCCAAATAAAATAAAATAAAAATAACTTCTCCTGCTCTGGACGCTACTGCTTCTAGGATCCAGCTTTCTTCTTATCCTTCCTGCTGCGTGTTGTGCTGTGACCCAACGCGCACCGCGTGAGGCCACATAGTGCGTCAACATCTTCACGCTGTGCGTAGTCACAGCAAAGTGAGCTCTGCATTCACCTCTTCCCGGTCCTCCGGTACTAATGAGCACTTCCATAATGGAAGCCCTCAGTAGTATTTGCCACATAAGACGCACTGTCATTTTTCACCCACTTTGATTGGAAAAAAAGTGCGTGTATAGGGCGAAACATACGGTACTTTCTTTTATAGAGCTTAATTGTGGTACAAAATTTCTAAATTTGTAAAATGTGATAAAAGATCTCACTTGTATATGTAAATGGTGTCACTCCCTCGACAATGCAATGTCATCTGAAGGGGCATTCCTGGTCCAGTAGTTTATCATGCAGGAGGCTCAGCATCTGCAAGCTACATGAATTAAATAAGGCAATGAGTGGGGAGTGCATATTGAACTAATACTAGTAATGGGTTCATTTTTTTTAAGGAGAAGCGCAGATGCAGCAATTTTGGCTATAGTCATCTCTTACAAATATCTACCTAAGGTTTAAGCCTATTGTCTATAGTGCAATATCAATCTTATTATATTTATAGAACCGGTTAATAGTCTCACATGATATTTTGACATTATTGTACATCAGAATACATCAATGCCAGATCGGTATATTATATGCATGTATTTCAATCCTCCATTGATTGCTCATGCCCAGCCTATGTTTTTCTTGCATACTAATAAGCATCAGGTGCATTGTGCACAGTGACAGCATGCTATACTATACAATCCACATAATCTGCTTTTGGTAATAAAAGAGTACAAATTCAGCAGATCAGCTCCTCCGATTGGAGTCATCATCAAAACATCTCATTACTGGGGTTATATACCTTGTACTTTTATTTAAAAAAAAAAAAAGGCTGAGTAAGCTCTGCAAGCGAGAAAATAAATGCTGTTTTATAGCAAAAATTTTTGCTTTTGTTGTCTAGAATAAAGAAACTTCAAAGGCAGGCAAACAAAATGTGAGATGAAAAGCATCGCTAGGTACTAGAGGCCTTTCCATGGTGTGTTTAGTGACAAGTAGTGATACAAAGCGCAGAAAAATAACCTCTACTATGATCAGCTAAAGTGGTCTATGCTATACAGCAATGCACTCAGTAATTCAGTACAGTATGGTCAGAGTATGACACTCCACATGGCAATCTCACCGAACTGTGTTGTAAAGTAAAGCAAGAACATAAAAATGAAGAGATTCATAGCCTGTTTTCTAACCCTCTAACAGAGTGCAGACAGTTCAGTTGTTAATGTATTATTATTATTATTATTATTATTATTATTATTTTATTTTAAAGCTTCAAATAAGGATAATAAAGTCAGGTTCACATATGTTGGAAATGTTGTTAATTTTTTAGCATAAATCCCACTATACACCTGGGAAGAGTGCTTTATATATTGGCAGCAGTGGATTTGCCTCTGAAGTGCCTATAGATGCAGAAAGTCAATCTTGAAGAGGAACTGTTACCTCTCCTGATTTGTCTGTTTTAGTAACTACTTGCAGTCTTCATGTAATACCAATTCTGGAGCATACTAGTTCCTCCTTACCAGACATGTTCTTGAGGAATGGGGAATGGACAATGTTGGACCTATCCACAAGATGGGTAGCAGAGAAGAAGCTGGAAACTAAAGACTAGTTAGTTTGATGCTGATAGTAGTAAAAATAATGGAAACTCTCCAGAGAAAGGAGATAGTTAACCATCTACAAAACATCACATTTTTGGATCCAAAACAGTATTGCTTGACCATGTCACAAAAGTGTTAGATAAAAGTGGCACCGTGGATATTGCCTACCTGGACTTCAGCAAAGCCTTTGATACCGTGCCACATAAAGAGCCGATGAATAGATATCAGGTTATAGTTGTTAATTGTGTGCATTTTGAGCAGAGACAAGTTAAAAGTGGTCTGTAGTGCATCGTGTTCCTTTTAATATTTTTGTAGGTGATATAGGAGAAAGTTTGTTAGGTAAGGATTGCCTATTTGCTGATGACACAAAAGTGTGTAACATGGTAGATATTCCTGGAAGCATTACTAACATGGAAAAGGGTTTAGCGTCTCCGGACAAATGGTCCAAACAATGGAAACTGCAATCCAATGTTTTGAAAGGTAATATAATGAACTTGGGGAGAAGGAACCCTCTGAGTATCATGTTGACAGTTCTGGGTTAGCCAGGACTTCAGGAGAAGGATCTCAGGATCCTGATATCAAACAGCTTCAAGTGCACAGTGTGGGCAGGCAGATGGGAAAGCAAGTAGAATGCTTGGCTGTATAGCTAGAGGTATAACCAGCAGGAAAAGAGAGATATGATCCCACTGTATAGAGCGCTATTGAGGCTATATCTGGAATACTTTGTCCAGTTCTGGAGACCTCACCTATCAAAAGTCTAAAATGGTGGAAGATCTGAAGCATAAAACATATTAGGAGAGAACTTAATCAGTATGGCCTTGAAGAATGCGTATCTGAGTTTTCATAAAAAGTTGGCATAATGGCTGTGCTTCTTTGTACAATCATAACTATGAAGTAAAAGTTATGTTTGGACTTCCCTACAGTTTTTATTTTTTTTCAACTATGTTATTTCCATCTTCAGCTGTGCAGCTAGATGCATTTTAACTCAGATGCAGGTGTTGTATATCTTCTATGAAAGTACTGTACCACTGTAACATATTCGAATTGCGAATTTTTATCATGAATATCGACACTTCGAGAATTTGCGAATATTTAGTATATAATTATATATATGAGATTTTTTTTAATCAGTGCACATGATCCCTCCGTGCTTCTAGCTTGTGGGCCAATGCGAAGGCTGCAATATCTTTGACTTTAAGAGTAGTGTTGATTGCCAATTTTCGTAATGTGAATTATCGTAATGCAAATTTTTTATTGAGAATTTTTCAATTGCCGATTTCCGCAATCAAGAAAATAATGACTAGAGATAACGAATTCTCGATATATCACGAATTCGAATATTGCCCCTGCCGCTCATCACCACTGTAACACCCTTTCTTTTACTTTCTACTATGTTTGTTTTTAGCCTTGAAGCTCACACAGGAGGCCCCTTAGATGTTCAGAAGCAGTGTAGAAGCAGTTCTTTTATCGGACTCAGGATCTCAGTTAGCTCTAACATGCCCCCCACCTCCTCTTAGCCATCTTCTGTGTCTCTGCTACTAGGGATGGATCTTGGCCGACAACAGGCAGTGGACTGCACCTAGTTAGAAGTGAAACCTCTAGTGGCCATGACTTTAATGTTTTTTTTTCAGGTGGATGCAGATATATTTTTTAAATAAAGTGATTTAGAAATTTGCTAATTACACCATTTTGTATTAAATGAAATTGTGTAAAAGCACAGTGCCTCTTTAATTATGTTAACCGTATAAATATGGTTCAGGAGAGAACTGATTTTAATTTATTTTTTTTACTCAACACAAGAACAAAGGGGCACAATTTCAAATTACTTGGGGGTAAGATGAGAACCAATGTCTGGAAAGGTTATTACACAAAAAAGAATAGTTGAGGTTTGGAGAAAATTCTCATCAAATGTGGTTGGGTGGTGGAGAAATCTACAGTAAATGAATTAAAACATGCCTGGGAGAAACACATGTATATCCTAAGATAAAAAAATATATACGGTAACTATAGAATAGGATATGTTCTATCTTTTACGGAACTGGCACACAAATTCTGTTTGGTTAAAAAAAAAAAAAACATAAAAACATGTGTTTTCATGTACAGGGAAAGTAGGGGCCGCTCAGAATTACCGTAACTCATTGTCAGGCACATAGTAGTTCTTAATAAATAGTTCACATAGAAATAAAGTGGAGCACCCATAGGAAAATACATGTGAGTGCCAAAAGAATGGTACTACCTGTAATAGTGGCCATACAATTGTGCTAGCAACATATGTATGGCCATATAATAGTCCAGTAGTAGTAGTGATAGCAGTTCCCATAAAGCAATAATTTAAAACATCCCAGCCGCAGAGCCCAGCCGCACTTTATTTTTAACAGTTTATTTTTTCCTTCCCGTTTTGATACTTTTTAATTTAAACACAATAAGAGTTATGTTTTAAATCAGACCAAAAAAGAGAACCTATTAGCCTCTGGCTACATGAACTAAAATATTTATTTCCCGGGTCCTTGAAGTAAAAAGTTCCCATAAATGATTGATAGTAGTCGTAAGTGATAGTACTACAGTATAATGAGTAGTAGTAACAATCATGGTGACAGTACATGCAGCAGTATTAACAGTATCAGAACTACAGTATATATTCTATATCTATACTATCTGTAGTATCTATAGTATGAGACACATACTCTTTTCTATGCTACCTATAGATTGTGACACTTTCAGCCATAGTGACCATTATTAATTCCACAAAGAACAGAGATAGCGTCATGTCGTTTCCAGGTAAATAGTCTGTGTCCAGAGAAGGCCTTACATTACCCTATTAGTTTTATTCACTGCAAGAAAGTATAAATTGTCCCCTGTCCTCAAACCAAGCGCTGCAGATTACAATTAAATTATTCAAAAAGTTTCATCATCCAAACCCACCTTGTGCATCCATGGTGCTAAGGGTGGACTTGGCATTTCTGGGGCCTCAAGCAATGTTATGCCTAGGTCACCCCCACCACACCACTAAGCTCTGCCCCATTGCGCAGCTAAGCTTCAGTCCTAAGCTCCTCCCAGTCAGCCCGCTAAACCCGACTTTCAGTTTAGCAGTGCGTCCTGAGCACTTCTGCTACTGCTCTACAGTGGGAAAGGCCCTCACCAGGCCATTGTGCAGCTGAGCTGGCTGCCCAGGCAGTGTCTCCATCCCTTTGTTATTGTCACCCAACTTTTGTGGCCAGCAGGGCCCCCCCTAATCCCTGGGGCCCAAAACATGTGCCTGATTTGTGGGTTGGTAAAGTCAACCTCTGTTTAGTGCTACAGTGGTGCGCAGGGGAGAGCCAGCAATGCCTTTATGCTGAAGTGCCTACAGGAATTTATAGCTCAGCAACCCAGTCAACATCTTCCTTGCCCCTTAAAGTTTTTTTTTTTCTGTACTTGAATATTGATGGCCTATCCTTCGACAACCCCCCCCCCCGACAATGAGCTAATTACTGCACTGGAAATGGATGGAGCTGTGTAGTTCCAGTGGTAACTCCCGTCACAGGAGATACTGCAGAACAGCTGATCGGTGGGGGTGTAAAGTGTCAGACGACCACCGATCAGATTTTGATAGTCCAACCTGAGGATAGGCCACCCATATTCAAGTACTGGACAATCTCTTTAAATTAAACTACACTGAGACCTCTTGGTGGTGCATTTACCACTTTGCCTAACTTTCCCCAGCTGTATGATACCACTGCATTCGGATTTACTGACTATATACTGCAAACTTGTCACATTCCTGTAAACCATCAACCCTCTTGAACACCAGTAGGCACCCTACCGGTACTTTCTGCCCTGTTTGTTTGCCTTCTTCCCTCCCTCTCTGTTTACCAGCTATGTTAATTGTAGCTTCCTGCAAAGCATCAGAGAATACATGAAGATTACATTCCATGAGATGAGCGCTGCAGGCTTCAACAATTACCGATTATGCATGATTGTCTGCTAGGTTTCAAAAAGGAATAATTGTATCTCTTTTGCTGTGTAAATTGCTGAAAAAACACATTTAACTTTTGTATGCCTCTGCTGATCCTGCAGGTAGGCGACTTCAGCAGATGCTTCCTTATAGATTAACCTCTTCATAGGTGAAAGAAGTCACAGGCTGAAATATGCAAACCTGGAAGAATGGTTTTTGAACTTATGCTAATATTTCCCAGTGTGTGCGCTAAAGCACTGGTATTACAATAATACAGGGGCGGAATGCCACCTGCAGCCAACAGAGAGGTCACTAGCAAAATGATCACTTTCCACATTTCCTTTATCGCATGTATTTCTAATAACCTTGACAAGATTAAGCAAATGGGTGCTGGGGCAGATAATTCAGGGGGAATTTGGATGAAACCATATTTTCACCTGTGAGGCCCCTTGCAGACGAGTGTATGCGGATAAGGTCCGGATGCGTTGCAAATGCGTTCAGTGATTTCGCAAACAAAGTCATTCAGTTTGGTCTTTGATCGCGTTCAGTTGTTCAGTTTTTATCGCGCGGGTGCAATGCGATTTAATGCGTTTTGCACGCGCGTGATAAAAAACTGAAAGTATACAAACAACCATCCGTGAAAAACGTATCGCATCCGATGCTGCGAAAACCAACGCACATGTACACAGCCTTATTGAAATGTATGGGTACGGATTCCGTGCGGGCGCAATGCATTCGCATCACGCATTGCACCCGTGCGGAATACTCGCTCGTGTAAAAGGGGCCTAAATGTTTGTCTCTCAACCTGATGCTTCTGGTTTTGTAGGTTTTTGAATAGCAAAAATCCACAAAAACGCTGGCCTGGTCCAGATCTGCATCCACTGGGACCCTGTTTGCAATCCTCCTGAAGCAACAAAGGTTCAACAAACAATTGTTAAAACTATCCTTTCACATCAAGTTTGGGATATCTAGTCTCCTATACATTCTTTTTAGCTCTAAAGGAGGATCTGGTCATGGCAAAAATTCCCTTATATAATATTTTCTTAATAAAACTTTTCCATATATCTTTTTAAAGGTCATCTGTCACCAGTTTTACAGGATGTGCACATCACCGTTTTTTCTGTACCTGAAGTCGCCTGAGTTCACATCAGCATTCCACCTTTCCGTTTTCCTGCTCCATTATAGGATGTGAACTCAGCCTAAATAGGAAAAACGTATAGAAACGTATGGCTTGACGTACCCATAGACTATATTTGGACAAATGCAGTTTGAAAGTGCATATTTTTGACACCATTTGTCACTTTTTATGTTTCTGGAAGTTTTTTATTTGCAGGACGCAATAAAAAGATATAGATAAGTATACATGTATTTTTTTTACATTGCAGTAACTGGGAGACAGATGTAAAACACAAGACAATATGTTTCCATCCATTAGGCTTTTCCTTTTTTAACCAGATACTTTCTTTGATACACTTCAAATCCTTATTAGAAAGCCAGGAGCTTATGAATATTCAGGACCCATCGCATGCACTGGAGCTGTTCAATACAAGATTCTAGCAAAATATATAGGTCAAATAAAGTGACCAAGTATTTTGCTAAGGGGATCTGTCACTAGTTTATATTGTCTTTAGTTAGGACACCATAAAACTGGTGACAAATCCCCTTTAAAAAATGTTTTTTTCATCTCTCTTTGTTTCATGATCTTTCTTATAATCTAAAAAGTCACCAACGTGCAAAGAATCTAAGATCTTTGTCCTACAAGAACTATGGCTATGTGTACCAAAACTGATGGGGCACAAACAAACTGAATGAACTGTCCAGCAAAATGCACGACCACCATCAGACTTGGCCCTAGTTACCCAGTTTAACAAGAGCTGGCAAACTTGCCCTGCAATACCCCCATCACCACAGGGGCCTGCCAACAGCAGAACAGCCATCCTGATAAGAGTCATCCCACATCAGAAACCTAGCTAGATAACCCTGATCAATCCCTGGGGGTGGGATAGAACGTATCTTGCATCCACCAGATAGCTGCTGGCGGTGGAGGAGACAGGTTGAGTAGTCATACTAGCCGGGATAAGAAACGGAGAGGTCAAATGTCAAAGCCAAAACAGAATCCAATTGCAATATCAGAAACAAGCCAAGTCAAAGCCAAAAGAAACAAAGGTACAGACACAAAGGCAGGAGAATGGTCACGAATTAGTCCCAGTTCAAACACAATAGCAACCAAGGTAAAGGGTGATCAGTAAACAAGCCAGGTCAAAAGCACAAGAATATTCATAATATGCACAGAGAACTAGCAAACACACAGGAACCAGGTAGCATGTGCAATGACTAGCAAAATGCAGCCCCAGAGTGGGATTTAAATAGAGAACAAATCTTTCAATGGGGTTGTCTGGGCTTTTTCTATTGATGATCTATCCTCAGGATAGGTCATCAATATCAGATCGTTGGGAGGTGCCAGGCGTCAGCTGTTTGAGAAGATAGCATGTGCAGTGCGCACGTGCCGTCTCCCTTCTCTCTCAGGCTACTTTCACACTTGCCGTCGCTGGAACTGCCTGATCAGGCACTCTGCATGCAACCGGACAGCATTTGTAGACTATCCGGATGCGGATCAGTCTCACAAATGCATTGCGAGAACGGATCCGTCTCTCCATTTGTCATACTGACAAACGGATCAGTTTCTATTTTTTTTTCACATTTTTACTGGTCTGCACATTTTTAATGCTGGATCCGGCACTAATACATTTCAATGTAAATGAATGCCGGATCCAGCATTCCGGCAACTGATACAGAATTTTGGACGGACATACTACCACAGCATGCTGCGGTGTTCCCTCCGTCCAAAATGCCGTTCAGTGACTGAACTGAAGACATCCTGGTGCATCCTGAATGGATTTCTCTCCATTCAGAATGCATAGGGATGAAACTGATCAGTTCTTTTCCGGTAGCCCCTAGGACGGAACTCAATGCCAGAAAAGAAAAACGCTAGTGTGAAAGTACCCTTACTGTCTACTGCTGCTGTTCCATAGACATACAGCGGAGAGCTCGCCGTCTCCTCAAACAGCTGATCGGTGGGGGTGCTGGGTGTTGGACCCCCACCGATCTGATATTGATGGGCTATTCTGAGGATAAAAGAGATTTGTTCTCTATTTAAACCCCACTCTGAGGCTGTATTTTGCTAGTCGTTGCACATGCTACCTGGTTCCTGTGTGCATATTATGAGTATTCTTGTGTTTTTGTATTCTTGTGAAGTCAAGCCTCCTTGTACTTCTCTGCTCCAGAACAGGTTAGCTTGTCAGGCTACGCCCTCTCCTACCTGTTCGCCTGACCTCTGGAGCAGAGACCATTACACGATGCTAGCATTTGTCCTTTGATCGTTTGATCATTTCATAGCATGATTATAATTTTACATCTTGTAAATGTTTTGTCAGACAAGCATTTAACAGGGCCAAATAGATAAGAACTGTAGTGAAGAAAACTTGTATGACTAACTTTAGTCACTGCACTGCACCAAATCAATCAATGTAAAATTTAGAATGGATGACAGCCCCTTCCAAAACAAAACCAGCCATTTTTATATAATAATCACATTACACTACAACGCTCAGATGCTTTGTTCAACTGTGATCGATTAATCTAACATTGAATGATCAGAACCAATAATTAACGAGGGGCTTTTAATGACACCCTTAAAGGGCTTCTGTCACCCCACTAAACCTTTTTTTTTGTTGCTTACTTATAATCCCTACACTGCGATTTATGGCTACATGATCAAATTAATCATTTTGGTCCTGTAGATTTAGTTTAAAACAAGCTTTTAAAATATGCTAATTACCTTGCTACCAGCAAGTAGGGCGGCTACTTGCTGGTAGCAGCCGCATCCTCCGATCGTAAAGACGCCCCCTCCACATTGTGATTGACAGGGCCAGGGAACGGGATCGTTCTCTGCTGGCCCTGCCTGTTTGCATTTAAAATCTTGCGCCTGCGCCGCGGCCGTACCTGTCTTCAATTGGCGCAGGCGCACTGAGAGGCGGCCGCTACATCCTCAATGCGCCTGCGCCGGGTGTAGATGTGATCCTCAGTGCGCCTGCGCCAATTGAAGACAGGTACGGCCGCGGCGCAGGCGCAAGATTTTAAATGCAAACAGGCAGGGCCAGCAGAGGACGATCCCGTTCCCTGGCCCTGTCAATCACAATGTGGAGGGGGCGTCTTTACGATCGGAGGATGCGGCTGCTACCAGCAAGTAGCCGCCCTACTTGCTGGTAGCAAGGTAATTAGCATATTTTAAAAGCTTGTTTTAAACTAAATCTACAGGACCAAAATGATTAATTTGATCATGTAGCCATAAATCGCAGAGTAGGGATTATAAGTAAGCAAAAAAAAAAAAGGTTTAGTGGGGTGACAGAAGCCCTTTAACCCCTTAAGGACACAGGGCGTACAGGTACGCCCTTGTGCCCTGGTACTTAAGGACACAGGGCGTACATGTACGCCCTGTGCATTTTCGATCACTGCCGTGCGGCTGGCAGTGATCGGAACCCGGTGCCTGCTCAAATCATTGAGCAGGCACCTAGGCTAAATGCGCGGGGGGGTCCCGTGACCCCCCCATGTCGGCGATCGCGGCAAACCGCAGGTCAATTCAGACCTGCGGTTTGCTGCGATTTCTGCAGTTTCTGATCCCCGCGGTCCCTGACCGCGGGGATCAGAAACTTTAGGATTAAAAATTGTTTCCAGTATCCCTCCCCCCTGCACCCCTGAGTTATTTGAGCACGGTGGGAGGTGCAGGGGGAGGGTTGCGGGCGGTGCGGGAGGCGGGCGGTGCGGTAGGCGGGATCGCGATCCCCCGCCCGCCTCCCATTGCGTAATCAGTTGGCGTCTAGTGGGTATACCAGGGTGCCAGCACATTGCTGGCACCCTGGTATAAACGGCTGACATCGGTGATGCGATGTCAGCCGTTTAACCCTTTCCATACAGCGGTCCGTACGGACCGCTGTATGGAAAAGGTTAACAGCTCAGGGAGCTCCCTCCCTCTCCCATCGGGGGGCTGCTGTGCCTTTGCAGTCCCCCGAATGGAGAGGGAGAGAGCTTCCAGGCAGCCCCCCAAGCCCCGTCCTTACCCTTCCCCGTCTGCGCAGTTCTGGCCACTACTGAGCAGACGGGGAAGGTTCCCATGGCAACAGGACGCCTTCTCAGGCGTCCTGCTGTCCATGGTTCTGAACAGATCTGTGCTGAAAGCATAGATCTGTTCAGACAAAGTGTAAGTAAAATACAGTACAGTACAATATATATTGTACTGTACTGTATTATGCAGACATCAGACCCACTGGATCTTCAAGAACCAAGTGGGTCTGGGTCAAAAAAAAGTGAAAAAGTGAAAATAAAGTAAAAATCAAAAAACACATTTATCACTGATTAAAAATGAAAAAAATAAAATTCCCTACACATGTTTGGTATCGCCGCGTCCGTAACGACCTGATCTATAAAACGGTAATGTTACTTTACCCGAACGGTGAACGCCATAAAAATAAAAAATTAAAAACTATGATGAAATTGGAATTTTGCCCACCTTACTTCCCAAAAAAGGTAATAAAAGTGATCAAAAAAGTCGCATCTACGCCAAAATTGTAACAATCAAACCGTTATCTCATCCCGCAAAAATCATACCCTACCCAAGATAATCGCCCAAAAACTGAAAAAGTTATGGCTCTTAGACTATGGAAACACTAAAACATGATTTCTTTTGTTTCAAAAATGAAATCATTGTGTAAAACTTACATAAATAAAAAAAAGTATACATATTAGGTATCGCCGCGTCCGTATTGACCGGCTCTATAAAAATATCACATGACCTAACCCCTCAGATGACCACCGTAAAAAAATAAAAATAAAAACGGTGTAAAAAAAGCCATTTTTTGTCATCTTCCGTCACAAAAAGTGTAATAGCAAGCAATCAAAAAGTCATGTGCACCCCAAAATAGTGCCAATCAAACCGTCATCTCATCCCACAAAAAATGAGACCCTACTTAAGATAATCGCCCAAAAATTGAAAAAACTATGGCTCTTAGACTATGGAGACACTAAAACATTTTTTTTGTTTTAAAAATGAAATTATTGTGTAAAACGTACATAAATAAAAAAATTGTATACATATTGGGTATCACCGCGTCCGTGACAACCTGCTCTATAAAATTACCACATGATCTAACCTGTCAGATGAATGGTGTAAATAACAAAAAAAAAAACGGTGCCAAAAAAGCAATTTCTTGTTACCTTGCCGCACAAAAAGTGTAATATAGAGCAACCAAAAATCATATGTACCCTAAACTTGTACCAACAAAACTGCCACCCTATCCCGTAGTTTCTAAAATGGGGTCACTTTTTTGGAGTTTCTACTCTAGGGGTGCATCAGGGGGCTTCAAATGGGACATGGTGTCAAAAAAACCAGTCCAGCAAAATCTGCCTTCCAAAAACCGTATGGCATTCCTTTCCTTCTGCGCCCTGCCGTGTGACCGTACAGCGGTTTACGACCACATATGAGGTGTTTCTGTAAACTACAGAATCAGGGCCATAAATAATGAGTTTTGTTTGGCTGTTAACCCTTGCTTTGTAACTGGAAAAAAAATATTAAAATGGAAAATCTGCCAAAAAAGTGAAATTTTGAAATTGTATCTCTATTTTCCATTAAATCTTGTGCAACACCTAAAGGGTTAACAAAGTTTGTAAAATCAGTTTTGTATACCTTGAGGGGTGTAGTTTCTTAGATGGGGTCACTTTTATGGAGTTTCTACTCTAGGGGTGCATCAGGGGGCTTCAAAAGGGACATGGTGTCAAAAAAACCAGTCCAGCAAAATCTGCCTTCCAAAAACCGTATGGCATTCCTTTCCTTCTGCGCCCTGCCGTGTGCCCGTACAGCAGTTTATGACCACATATGAGGTGTTTCTGTAAACTACAGAATCAGGGCCATAAATAATGAGTTTTGTTTGGCTGTTAACCCTTGCTTTGTAACTGGAAAAAAAATATTAAAATGGAAAATCTGCCAAAAAAGTGAAATTTTGAAATTGTATCTCTATTTTCCATTAAATCTTGTGCAACACCTAAAGGGTTAACAAAGTTTGTAAAATCAGTTTTGTATACCTTGAGGGGTGTAGTTTCTTAGATGGGGTAACTTTTATGGAGTTTCTACTCTAGGGGTGCATCAGGGGGGCTTCAAATGGGACATGGTGTCAAAAAACCAGTCCAGCAAAACATGCCTTCCAAAAACCAAACGGCGCACCTTTCACTCTACGCCCCGCTGTGTGGCCGTACAGTAGTTTACGGCCACATATGGGGTGTTTCTGTAAACGGCAGAGTCAGGGCAATAAAGATACAGTCTTGTTTGGCTGTTAACCCTTGCTTTGTTAGTGGAAAAAATGGGTTAAAATGGAAAATTAGGCAAAAAAATGAAATTCTCAAATTTCATCCCCATTTGCCAATAACTCTTGTGCAACACCTAAAGGGTTAACAAAGTTTGTAAAATCAGTTTTGAATACCTTGAGGGGTGTAGTTTCTTAGATGGGGTCACTTTTATGGAGTTTCTACTCTAGGGGTGCATCAGGGGGCTTCAAATGGGACATGGTGTCAAAAAACCAGTCCAGCAAAACCTGCCTTCCAAAAACCAAACGGCGCACCTTTCACTCTACGCCCCGCTGTGTGGCCGTACAGTAGTTTACGGCCACATATGGGGTGTTTCTGTAAACGGCAGAGTCAGGGCAATAAAGATACAGTCTTGTTTGGCTGTTAACCCTTGCTTTGTTAGTGGAAAAAATTGGTTAAAATGGAAAATTAGGCAATAAAATGAAATTCTCAAATTTCATCCCCATTTGCCAATAACTCTTGTGCAACACCTAAAGGGTTAACAAAGTTTGTAAAATCAGTTTTGAATACCTTGAGGGGTGTAGTTTATAGAATGGGGTCATTTTTGGGTGGTTTCTATTATGTAAGCCTCGCAAAGTGACTTCAGAGCTGTAGTGGTCCCTAAAAATTGGGTTTTTGTAAATTTCTGAAAAATTTCAAGATTTGCTTCTAAACTTCTAAGCCTTGTAACATCCCCAAAAAATAAAATATCATTCCCAAAATAATTCAAACATGAAGTAGACATATGGGGAATGTAAAGTCATCACAATTTTTAGGGGTATTACTATGTATTACAGAAGTAGAGAAACTGAAACTTTGAAATTTGCTAATTTTTCCCAATTTTTGGTAAATTTGACATTTTTTTATGCAAAAAAAAAATATTTTTTTTAACTTTATTTTACCAGTGTCATGAAGTACAATATGTGACGAAAAAACAATCTCAGAATGGCCTGGATAAGTCAAAGCGTTTTAAAGTTATCATCACTTAAAGTGACACTGGTCAGAGTTGCAAAAAATGGCCTGGTCCTAAGGTGTAAAAAGGCTGTGTCCCTAAGGGGTTAAAGACGTTATGCCATGGTTGATGTAAAAAATGAAAATTATACATCATATAGTACATGAAAATCTATTTCTAGCAACGCCAAAACTAGCCCTGTACTGCACATAGATCCAGAGATATCCACATTCACTGCTCCAGTTGCTCTACTAGATTATCTCCAGCCTGGCAGTTCAGGAGGTACCGTATGTCCTTTTTGCTGCATTTCTCTCTCTGTAATAACACATGGCTGAAGATTTAAACTGAGCACGCTCGACCAGCTCAATGAGGAACTAAGGAAAATAACGAACAGGTGGCGCTATATCGATACATTTTATTAAATATGCTATTCTAAACTTTTTATTACATGCAATTACAAAAGTATCCAGATCCAGGTATTGGTTTGAAAAATATAGACTATGTTTCAGACACAACCCCTTTAGTGTCTGTCCTTGATAATGTCATGGATGTTGTTGCAGAAACCTGGAACTTATAAATAAACATCCGACTGGCTTGATCCCAAACTAAGGAGCATATGGGTGAGCCCTATAAAACCCCTAGAGCTTTCCCTGACTGCTATGCCCATGCAAGGGTCTCTATGGTAGAAGATTGCATGCCCACGTACCTAATACTGTGTGACACCTGAAAACCCTATAATAGTGAGGGGACACGACCACTGGCTCCCTGCACTTAATACGGATGGAGTCAGGGTCACCTAGATTCAAGCCAGCAAGGAAACACAAATAAAGGAAAAATACTTATCTGAGGAAACAGCAGCAGCCTCCAGCAGTGAACACCTCATCCAGGAAGTAGTATAAACCGCAAAGTGAGTATGGGAGGGAATATAAAGGGAGACAATTAGTCTAAATAGGTGACACCTGGGACAAGGAAAGGAGATGACAAAGTGAAACCAAAACAAAGAACACCATGCAAGAGGTAGAGAAGAACGTCTGCCAGACCTTCTCACAGAACTGGCGGTGACAGTACCCCTTCCTCTACGAGTGGACTCTAGACTCTCACAGCCTACCTTCTCAGGATGAGCCCTGATGAGACGAGTGGCCTTAATGTTTGCCACTGGAACCCACATCCTCTCCTCAGGACCATAACCCTCCAGATGAACGAGGTACTGGAGAGAACCACGGATAATGCGAGAATCCACAATCCTAGAGACCTGAAGATTACCATCAACAACAATCAGAGGAGGAGGCAAAGAGGAGGATACAGTGGGTTGGACATAATGTTTTAATAGGGACCTGTGAAAGACATTATGGATCTTCCAAGTCTGAGGAAAATCAAGACGGAAGGCAACGGGATTGATGACGGACAAGATCTTGTAAGGCCCAATAAACTTAGGACCCAACTTCCAGGAGGGAAACTTCAGTTTGATATTCTTTGTAGACAACCACACCAGATCACCCACATTCAGGTCCGGACCAGGCACACGTCTCTTATCCGCCACACGCTTATAGCTCTCACTCAACCTCTTCAGATTACCCTGAATCTTTTGCCAAATAAATGACAAAAACAAGGAAAATCTCTCCTCATCAGGTAAACCAAAAAACTCCTCTCCAGAGAATGTCCCAAACTGTGCATGAAAGCCATATGCACCACAAAATGGTTACTTGACAGAGGACTCCTGGCGACGGTTATTTAAAGCAAACTCAGCAAGGGACAAAAATAATACCAATCCTCCTGATTCTCTGCCACAAAACAGCGCAGATATGTCCCCAGATTCTGATTGACGCGTTCAGTCTGACTATTCGACTGCGGGTGAAAAGCAGACGAACAGAAGGCCTTCCAGAATCTGGAAACAAATTGCGTGGCCCTATCAGAAACGATGTCTGAAGGAATGCCATACATTTAACAATGTGATCAACACACGCTTGCGCCAACGTCTCAGCATTGGGTAACCCAGGAAAGGGAATGAAATGCGCCATTTTTCTAAAACGGTCCACTACCACCAAAATCACAGTCTTCCCCGAGGAATGAGGCAGGTCCGTAATGAAGTCCATGGACAGATGCGTCCAAGGACGGGAAGGAATGGGTAACGGGAGGAGAGAACCCGATGTCCGTGAATGAGGGACCTTAGCACGAGCGCAGGTCTCGCAGGCTGCCACAAAACCCTCAACCGTCTTACGAAGAGCTGGCCACCAGAATCTTCGAGCAATGAGATCCACTGTGGCTCTACTCCCCGGGTGCCCAGCAACATGGTGCTCCTTAAAAACCTTGTGTCGTAAAGCGAGAGGCACAAACAACCTCCCAAGAGGACAGAGATAAGGAGCCTCTGCCTGGGCTGCTTGAACCTCTGCCTCCAAATCAGGATAAAGAGCAGAGCCAACCACCCCTTCAGCCAAAATGGGACCCGGGTCTTCAAAGTTCCCCTGTCACGGATGGTGTAACAGAAAACAAGAAGTTACAAATAAGGATCCAACTGGCTTGATCCGAAACTAAGGAACAAAAGGGAGACCCCTATTTAAGCCCTGAAACTCTCCCTGTCTTCTCAGCCCATGCAAAGATCTGTATGATAGAAAATTGCATGCCCTCGTGCCTCGACTGTATGACACCTGAACACCCTATAATAGTGAGGGGACACGACCACCGGCTCCCTACACTTAATACGGAGGGAGTCAGGGTCACCTAGGATCAAGCAAACAGGAAAACACAAATAAATGAACAGACTTATCTGTAGAAGCATCAGTTGTAGCATCCAGCATGTACACACTCCAGGAAGTTGTATAAACCACAAAGTGATGCAGTATGGGAGGGGATTTAAAGGGATGCAATCAGTGCAACTAGATGACAGCTGAGAGAGGGAAACGAGATGACAAAACGAAAGCAAAACAAAATAACCTCAAGCAGGAGGTTCTGAAGAACATCTCTCACAGCTTCTCAGATGTCTGGCGGTGACAGTACCCCTCCTTCTACGAGTGGACTCCGGACACTCAGAGCCCACCTTCTCAGGATGGGACCTATGGAGAGCCCTGATGAGACGAGTGGCCTTAATGTCTGTCACTGGGACCCACATCTTCTCCTCAGGACCATAACCCTCCCAATGAACGAGGTACTGGAGAGAACCGCGGATAATGCGAGAATCCACAATCCTAGAGACCTGAAATTCAAGATTACCATCAACCACAATCGGAGGAGGAGGCAAAGAGGAGGGTACAATGGGTTGGACATAAGGTTTCAATAGGGACTTATGAAAAACATTATGGATCTTCCAAGTCTGAGGAAGATCAAGACGGTAGGCAACATGATTGATGACGGACAAGATTTTGTAAGGCCCAACTTCCAGGAGGGAACCTTGAATTTGATATTCTTAGTAGACAACCACACCAGATCACCAACATTCAGGTCCGGACCGGGCACACGTCTCTTATCCACCACACGCTTATATCTCTCACTCATGCTCTTTAGATTATCCTGAATCTTTTGCCAAATAAATGACAAATATGAGGGAAATCTCTCCTCATCAGGTAAACCAGAAGACCCATCTTCAGAGAATGTCCCAAATTGCGAATGAAACCCATATGCACCAAAACATTGTGACTTATCAGAGGACTCCTGACGACGGTTATTTAAAGCAAACTCAGCAAGGGACAAAAGAGAACACCAATCCTCCTGATTCTCCACCACAAAACAGCGCAGATATGTCTCCAGATTCTGATTGACGCGCTTTGTCTGGCCATTCGACTGCGGGTGGAAAGCAGAAAAGAATGACAACCGAACCCTCAAGCGAGAACAGAAAGCCTTCCAGAATCTGGAAACAAACTGCGTGCCCCTATCAGAGACTATGTCTGAAGGAATACCATGCAATTTGACAATGTGATCAATAAATGCCTGCGCCAGCGTCTTAGCATTGGGCAACCCAGGAAAAGGAATGAAATGCGCCATTTTGCTAAAACGGTCCACCACCACCAGAATCACTGTCTTCCCCGAGGAACGAGGCAGGTCCGTAATGAAGTCCATGGACAGATGAGTCCAAGGACGGGAAGGAATAGGTAACGTAAGAAGAGGACCTGATGGCTGTGAATGAGGGACTTTGGCACGAGCGCAGGTCTCGCAGGCTGCCACAAAACCCTCAACCGACTTACGAAGCGCCAGCCACCAGAATCTCCGAGCGATGAGATCCACTGTGGCTCTACCCCCCAGGTGCCCAGCAAGGACAGTATCGTGGTGCTCCTTAAAAACCTTGTGTCTTAAAGCGAGAGGCACAAACAACCTCCCAGGAGGACAAAGATCAGGAGCCTCTGCTTGTGCTGCCTGAACCTCTGCCTCCAATTCAGGATAAAGAGCAGAGACCACCACACCTTCAGCCAAAATGGGACCCGGGTCTTTAAAATTCCCACCTCCCGCAAAACAACGTGACAGGGCATCCACCTTCACATTCTTAACCCCAGGGCGGAACGTGACAACAATATTCTGCCACAGATGTACGTTAGAGATTATCCCCTGATTGGTTGTGAGTGATAGCCCCTGTACAAGCAATGGTAGATAGCTGAACTCACTAATATCTCCAGATATAGGCACTAGTTGCATGTGATGATCCAGTGAGGAGAATACAATGGTGAAGCTTTGATCATTTATTGATTTGTCTTGAAAACAAATGCAGGGAAATTAGGTTATGCTAGAGGATATTAGAGGTCAAAAAGAATAGCTCTCACCATCATGAAGGTCTGCGACAAAGAGGAAGTATGAAGGACCTTTCAGAGGATGTGATGTCACAAAAGAGGGAGGAGAGCATTGTAATGGGAATTTACATAACACACATAAATGAATTATAAGAATAACCACAGGGTGGCAGCGTTACACAACATGGTAAATGATAATATAATGCAGAATACAAGAATAAAGGCTGGAACAGCACAAACAAAATTAAACCTTGAAAAGAACAAAGACCATCTGGCCTGTCTCGGGTTCAGACGCTTGGCTGACTCCAAGTAGGCCAGATTCTTATGGTCAGTAAACACGGTAATAGGGTGTCTGGCTCCCTCTAGCCAATGGCGCCATTCCTCAAAAGCTAACTTGATGGCCAACAACTCCCTATCTCCCACATCGTAATTTCTCTCAGCGGAGGAGAGTTTCCTCGAGAAAAAGGCACACTGTCGCCATTTGGCAGGAGAGGGACCCTGAGACAAGACCGCACCCACACCCACCTCAGAAGCGTCCACCTCAACTATGAAGGGCAGAGAGATATCAGGTTGTACCAAGATGGGAGTGGAAGCAAAACTCTCCTTGATACTAGAAAAGGACTTACGCGCCTCTACCGACCAGGAGGAAAAATCTACCCCTTTCTAGTCATATCAGTGAGTGGTTTAACAACAGAGGAATAATTCAAAATAAACTTCCTGTAATAATTGGCAAAACCCAAAAAATGCATCAGCGCCTTCTGATTCTCAGGATACTCCCACTCAAGCACAGCGCGGACCTTCTCGGGGTCCATGCGAAAACTAGAAGCGGAGAGAAGAAACTCCATAAATTGAATTTCTGGAACCGCAAACACACATTTTTCCAGTTTAGCGTACAATTTATTCTCCCGCAGGATGAGCAAGACCTGACGTAGGTGGTCCTTATGAGTTTTGAAATCAGGAGAAAAAAATCTAAATGTCATCTAGATACACTAGTACAAATTTCCCCATTAAATGATAAAAAATGCTGTTCACAAAATGCTGAAAGACGGCTGGAGCATTCATCAAACCAAAAGGCATAACCAAATTCTCAAAATGGCCCTCAGGGGTATTGAAGGCCGTCTTCCATTCGTCTCCTTCTCTGACCCTGACCAGGTTGTATGCCCCTCTTAGATCCAACTTGGAAAAAACTTTAGCCCCAACAACCTGGTTAAACAAGTCCGGGATCAGAGGAAGCGGATAAGGGTCACGAATTGTGATACTGTTCAGCTCCCTGAAATCCAGACATGGTCTTAAAGAACCATCTTTTTTCTTAACAAAGAAAAAAACAGCAGCAACAGGTGATTTTGAGGGTCATATGTGTCCCTTTCTCAGGCTCTCAGAGATATAAGCACGCATAGCGACCCTTTCAGGTTGGGAGAGATTGTATAAATGAGATTTAGGCAGCTTGGCGCCTGGGATGAGATTAATAGGGCAATTGTACTCCCTGTGAGGGGGCAACTCCTGAACACCACTCTCAGAAAACACATCCAAAAATTCAGAGAGAAAAGATGGTACAGTCTTAGTAGAAACCTCTGAAACAGATGTCGTGAGGCAATTCTCTCTGCAAAAGTCACTCCAACCATTTATTTGCCTCGCTTGCCAATCAATGGTGGGGTTATGTTTAGTGAGCCAGGGTAGCCCCAACACTAGAGGAGTAGGCAACCCGCTTAGGACGAAACATGACACATCCTCAACATGAGTATCACTCACAATCAAACGGATATTGTGAACTATGCCCTTTAACGATTTCTGAGAAAGTGGAGCGGAATCAATAGCAAAAACAGGTATATCCTTTCCCAAAGTGCCTACCTGGAAACCATGTGTTATAGCAAATTGATTATCAATGAGATTGACAGCTGCTCCACTATCTACAAAAATCTCACAAAAAATTTTCTTGCTCTCTAGCGCCACCCTGGCAGGTAGGACAAAACGGGAACTACAAGCAAACGGAAAACCTTCAATTTCCGCATCAACCTTGCCAATAGTAACAGATGGAGCGTTTTTAGAGGATTTCTTTCTTTTTGTTTCTTTATTACTCTAAAAAAAAACTGCCTGAATCTCCTAGAGGGACAAATATTTGCTAAATGATTTATACCTCCACAACAGAAACAAACCCTCCTCTGAGTGCTGAATCTTCTAATGTCAGAGGCAAGCAAACCCAGCTGCATGGGCTCCTGCTCAGAGGGGATTGAGAGAGACTGAGACCCCTGCGCACTGAATGAGACCGCCGCACTGTCCTTGGACTGAGTATGACAGGAAGGAGTGATCTCTCCTCTCTCTCTAAGACGCTGTCACGGCGCGACTCTTGAATCGCATGCTGTTGCCTGCGGTTTGTATGTAGGTGTTCAACCACAGGTGAGGGCCGCTAGTGTGCTGCCTCACTTGTGGTTGCCGTGGGCAACAAGTTATGTTGTACTGTTGCAGCATAGCAGCCTGAGCGGTTGTTAGGCAGCTTGCTGTAAGTGCATGCGGTTGTACTTGGCAACTTGGTTTGTATGTGTGCACTTTCCTTGTCTGGTGTGCACGGGGTTTATTTGTGTGTATTCCCCTTTTAGTTGCTGTCTTCCCTTCCCTGGTGTTGGAAGGGTTAATTCCCTTCTGTGTGTGTGAACACTGGGTGTGTCTCTATGTGGGTGTGACTACTTGGGCCTATAAAGCCTCAGTGTTTGGCATGTGTCAGTGGGTTGCTTCAGCCATGCTTAGCTGGAGCAGCTGCCTGTGTATATCATCTGCCAGTGGGGGGCACCCTTGTGGTCATAGGTTTATCTGTGAAGTTTATGTCTTGATGTTCAGTTGATGTTTTCCTTTGTCTCTGTTTATTTGCAACTACGGATGTCCTGGTTCCCTGTGTGTTATGTGTGCTGAGTCCTCTAGTTGTTCTGTGGACATTAATAGTGCATGCATGGGTTCCAGTCAGCGTGGCTGTGACAGGTACATGTGGAACTAGTAGTTCGCCTGTCATATCTGTATGTTGTATGTGTTTCCCCATTCCTTGTAGCTTGGCCAGTGAGACCCCTGTTCCTCCATGTCCAGAAGGAACAGGCCGTCTTACCTTGACTCCTAGTTCAGGGACCGGTCGGAGGGTGAGTTAGGGATCTGAGGTTCCTGAGCATGGGCCCTCCTACCATCAAGGTCGGCCCATGCAGCTAGGAGTTAGGGTCAGGTTAGGGACGCTTTAGGAGGTGACCTGCTCCCTAATCCTGTCGTCCTGGCCGAGCAGCCCAACATCTTCTGGCATCGCACGGCTGAGGGTTTTCCCCATCCTCACTCGTGACAGACGCCTGTCAATACGAATGGCCCGAGACATGGCAGAGTCCAAGGAGGTAGGTCTCTCATGAAAGGCAAATGCATCTTTTAATCCCTCTGAAAGACCATGGCAAAATTGACTTCGGAGTGCAGCATCATTCCAACCAGTATCAGCTGCCCATCTCCGAAATTCTGAACAGTATATCTCTGCGGACTGTTTACTCTGGCATAAAAGACGCAATCTAGACTCAGCCAGAGCAATACGATCTGGATCATCATATATCTGACCCAGGGCTAAAAAAAAATTCATCCACTGATCGGAGGGGCCGTGCCCCCACCGGCAGCGAAAAGGCCCAAGACTGAGCGTTATCCCTGAGCAGCGAGATGATGATCCCTACCCTCTGCTCCTCATCACCAGATGAATGGGGAAGTAGGCGAAAATGGAGTTTGCAAGCCTCTCTAAAACAAACAAAATTCTCACTACCTCTGGAGAACGTATCTGGGAGCGAGATCTTAGGCTCAGAACAAACTCCATGAACGCAAGCTGAACCGGTCACCTGAAACTGAGATACAGTTTTACGGAGATCTGCTACCTCCAATGAAAGACCCTGCCTGTGTTCAGTCAAAAGTGAAACCGGATCCATGCTTGAGATGGTTTTGGCGGTTTATAATGTCATGGATGGTGTAGCAGAAAACAAGAAGTTACAAATAAGGATCCGACTGGCTTGATCCGAAACTAAGGAACAAAAGGGTGACCCCTATTTAAACCCTGAAACTCTCCCTGTCTTCTCAGCCCATGCAAAGATCTCTATGATAGAAAATTGCATGCCCTCGTGCCTCGACTGTATGACACCTGAACACCCTATAATAGTGAGGGGACACGACCACCGGCTCCCTACACTTAATACGGAGGGAGTCAGGGTCACCTAGGATCAAGAAAACAGGAAAACACAAATAAATGAACAGACTTATCTGTAGAAGCATCAGTTGTAGCATCCAGCATGTACACACTCCAGGAAGTTGTATAAACCGCAAAGTGATGCAGTATGGGATATGGGTCACGAAATTGTGATACGGTTCAGCTCCCTAAAATCCAGACAAGGTCTTAAAGAAGCATCTTTTTTCTTAACAAAAAAACAACCAGTGGCAACAGGTGACTTCGAGGGTCGGATGTGTCCCTTTCTCAGGCTCTCAGAGATATAAGTACGCATAGCGACTCTTTCAGGTTGGGAGAGATTGTATAAACGTGATTTTGGCAGCTTGGCTGCCATTTTAGCAACTCCTGGACACCACTCTCGGAAAACACATCCGAAAATTCTGAGAGAAAAGATGGTACAGTCTTGGTAGAAACCTCTGAAAGAGACGCCGTGAGGCAATTGTCTCTGCAAAACTCACTCCAACCATTTATTTGCCTTGCTTGCCAATCAATGGTGGAGTTATGTTTAGTGAGCCAGGGTAGCCCCAACACTAGAGGAGTAGGTAATCCACTTAGGACAAAACACGACATATCCTCAACATGAGTGTCACCCACAGTCAATCGGATTTTGTGAACTATGCCTTTTAACGATCTTTGAGAAAGTGGAGCGGAATCGATAGCAAAAACAGGTATATCCTTTTCCAAAGTGCATACCTGGAAACCATACGTTATTGCAAATTGACTATCAATGAGATTGACAGCTGCTCAACTATCTACAAAAATCTCACAAACAATATTCTTGCTGTCTAGCGCCACCCTGGCAGGAAGGAGAAAACGGGAACTACAAGTAAATGGCAAACCTTCAATTTCCGTTTTTTTTCTTTTTGTTTTTCTTTTATTACCCTCAGAAAACTCCATGAATCTCCTAGAGGGGCAAACATTAGCCAAATGATTTATACCCCCACAACAGAAACAAACCCTCCTCTGAGAGCTGAATCCTCTACTATCAGAGGCAAGCAAACCCAGCTGCATGGCCTCCTCCCCCTTAGAGGGGATTGAGAGAGACTGAGACCCCTGCGCACTGAATGAGACAGCTCCACTGTCCTTGAGCTGATTATGACAGGAAGGAGTAGTCTCCTCTCTCTCTCTAAGATGCCTGTCAATACGAACAGCTAGAGACATGGCAGACTCTAACGAGGCTGGTCTCTCATGAAAAGCAAATGCATCTTTCAATCTTTCCGAAAGATCATGGCAAAATTGACTTCGGAGTGCAGCATCATTCCAACCAGTATCAGCTGCCCATCTCCGAAATTCAGAACAATATATCTCTGCGGACTGTTTACCCTGGCATAAAAGACGCAGTTTAGATTCAGCCAGAGCAATACGATCCGGGTCATCATATATCTGCCCCAGGGCTACAAAAAATTCAATAAATCACTGAAGAAAATGCACCAAACGGATATACCACTGACTATACTAGCTGGTCATACAAGCAGATATTAAAAGCTGAGACTTTTGCCAATATATTGCTGTCAGGAAGCCCATCATGCACCACGTCACGGTCACTCAGCATGGCAAGGGGTCCTACCACTACGCTAACTGTGGTGTGAACACGGTCTGAAGGTGATGAAATCCAGCTCACAGCCAAGCTTCCACACAACCGCATAGCAGAACAACTAATGAATTGTGAACAAAGCAAGACTGTAAGCCACACCCATATCAGACCATGTGATGGAGGTTTCCAGGTGCAAAAGAATGTTCAATTGCCAGATAAAGGCACATTCAATACATATAAAACAAAATCACAGAAATGCAATGGCCAATATGGGGCAACTGCTCAAGCCGCAAACACTATAGCGTGTTTCTCATTGGGCGAGAAGTCCCACCGCATGTGAACCACAGAAATATAGTGGCAAATATGGGGGAGCTGCTCAAACCCCAAACACTGTAACGTGTTTCTCATTGGGGGAGAAGTCCCACCGCATGTGGACCGCAGCAAACGACCATCCCAAGCAATTAATGCGTACAAAGGAGGATGCCAGCGCGGTCCACATGCACCACAAAAGCATCCTACACAGACCGGAGCATTGTGCGGATGAAAATACAATTAATTAAATAAATCACTGAAGAAAATGCACCAAACGGATATGCCACTGACTATACTAGCTGGTCATACAAGCAGATATTAAAAGCTGAGACTTTTGCCAATATATTCCTGTCAGAAAGGAGATGACAATGTGAAACCAAAACAAAGAATGTCATGCAAGAGGTAGAGAAGAACGTCTGCCAGATCTTCTCACAGAACTGGCAGTGACAGATAAGCCCTACCAACCAAATTGCAGTTTCCAAATTCTATCATATATATTTAAATGACTAGAAATGTAGTTAAAAAGTTTCCTCTGATGGTGGAAAAACTTTTCTGTATCCTTAGCAGTGCACATAACCATAGAAACAGAACAAGCCAATTCTTGTGATTGACAATGAATTACACGTATGTGACATTTAATGTAAGTCAATGTGTTATTTTATATTACAGTGCATTCTCGACCAGTTCAGATTTTGCTCCAGTTTAGATGCTGAAGACAAAGAAAACATGAGATACAAAGCATTCTCTTGATTATGATGACAGAGTAATGTCTAGTTCTCGTTGAACAGATGGTGATTGTGTGGCCAAAGCTCTACTTACAATGAGTAACATATTTCTTTGAATTGTGCTTGTCTGGTTGATGGGCTGAGCAGGAATGTACAGCTTTAGATTCTAGTTAACCCTCTGACATCTACTACATTTCCTCCGATTGTTTTGCGATGTTGAAGTGCTCAAGCTATAGCATTCCCGCTTGATGGGAAATTTGATGAGCAGCTGTGTCGTATTTCATGATGAGATTGTGGCAGGAAGTTGACTCCTGATATAAGTGAAGATTTATCGAACTGTGAGAAAACTCCAGAAGTTGGATATAAACTGATAAATCTCAATTATTCCAGACGTGATAGCCACAGCTATAGAAAGGGTTTCACAGGAGAATGTAGAAAAGACAAAACTCTGTCCATTTACTCAATAAGGGCATATGGATATCATGGAAGAGTACCCCATTCGGGACACCCCCACCCCCTACCTCTGTGGGATCCAAACCTGGAGAGCCACTCTGTAGTTCCTGATCTTTTAGATTCATGCTGTTCTTGTATTACATGGGCAGCCATTCATCTAAACGGCCACCATTTATTACTATTTTGTCCTTGCAGTAACAAACATCTACTGTTTGAAGGACGATCCAGGTGCAGGACTTGGGGCATTCATCACATCGTCCTGGTGACCGTATTTTAAAAGGTGTTGTTTCTGATGAGATAACCCATTTAACCAAGCCTGTATGTGCCATAGTGATAGAACATATGGTTGATTTAGGACCGCTAGATTAAGAGGACACAGATTAAGTTGGCTGCATGTCTTAAGAACTTCTGTAGGGAACACTTTCCAGAGGACCTGCATACAAGGTTTAGGAAAGTTAAACCAAATATTATGGAACTCAGATAGGGCAAAAAGTCTTCCTATCCATAGTGGATACAGGGGTGATGGTGGATGTTAACCAGCACCAGAAAGGATCTCCATTTTAATATTTGCTATGAGGCTTATTTAATTAAAGGGAATCTGTCACCTGGATTTTGGGTATATAGCTGAGGACATGGGCTGCTAGATCGCCGCTAGCACATCCACAATATCCAGTCCCCATAGCTCTGTGTGCTTTTATTGTGTCCAAAAAATGATTTGATAAATATGTAAATTAACCTTAGATATGAGTCCTGTCTCCTCCATGCTTGAGAGATGAGTCCAGCATTCTCTGACTCTGAGCCCAGCCATGCCCACTGTGAAGGAGCTCAGCACCGCCCCGCATCCTCCGAATCTCCTCCTTGCTCACAGACGGCACAAAGCTAGAGCGCCGCAATCTCCCGATGCGCGAGCTAGCGCATGTGCAGTTCGTTCCCTGAGGCTGATGCCAGCACAGGGAAGGAACACTATGCAGACACTGCACATGCGCTAGCTTGTGCATCGCGAGATTATGGCACTCTAGCTTTGTGACCTCAGGGAGCAAGAAGGAGATACGGACTATGCGGGCGATGCTGGGCTCCTTCATAGTGGGCATGGCTGGGCACCGGAAACGTTAGTAGCCTCATTTACATATACCTACAATCGTTTTTTTACACAATAAAAGCACAGAGAGCTATGGGGAAAGGATATCACGGATGTGCTAGCAGTAATCTAGCAGCCCATGTCCTCAGCTCTATACCTAAAATCCAGGTGACAGGTTCCCTATAAGTCTATGTACACCATTGCCATTTTATCTGTATGAACTCACTCATACATGCAACCTTCAAAAGAGAAAGTTATAATGCCAGTATATGCAACAGAGCCTTCACAAGCTAAGTAGCATAATTGCATTGCACTAGTAGACCTTAGGTTGTTCTACACACTGAAGCTACCATATGATTCTGTGGCTGTCAATGGCCACACGATTTAGCAGGTAAACCTGTGTTATTACCTTCAAAATCACTTATTCATTGACCACCATTGGTGGGTGGGATGATGTCCACATCAGCATCAGCTGTGGCGTGTAAAACCAGCCTTAGAGAAGAGACCAGTAGATCTTAATGTTAAACCATTAGGATGCTCTAGTGCTGGTTCTACACAGAAATGGGAATTGGCCTCCTCATTGGTTTGTGTGCCTGAGACGTGGCCAATGCTATTAGTGTGGATCTCCCATGCCCTGTTGGCTTACTAGCATTCTAGCAAAGAGTGGAGAGGAGAAGAAGCACAGTCATGTATAGAGAAGACATGGCTGTAGAGTTATGGGAGCAAGTAAAGACATTTGACTGCTCTAATATTATGGGTGCACTGGGGCTTTCAAAAATTTACAGCAATATCAATGTCACTCAATAAATGCCTGTCTCTGGTCCCCTAGAAGATCAGTTTACGCAGACACCACAAAAAAAGTAGATCCCATATGGAGATAGTTTGGCAACAACCACTTTAGAACAAAGATTTATATGTAGCAGAGTCACAAGAAAACCAAACTCTTAATCTACTATATGAACATTATAAAGCCATGTACTACAAAATATGTTAATGACGTGTTATACACATTTTGGAAAGGGATTTATCTAATGATTTGAGTCTGTGACCAATTTATTTAACTGAAATCCCACTGTTCTTTTTTCCTTCACTGAAAGATTTGACAACACCAACATCTTCTTGCACCTGTTGTAGGTTCTCGTAGGAAGCTGAGGCACCTTCGATTGATCAGGGAT
Organism: Bufo gargarizans; assembly: GCF_014858855.1. Taxonomy (NCBI): domain Eukaryota; kingdom Metazoa; phylum Chordata; class Amphibia; order Anura; family Bufonidae; genus Bufo; species Bufo gargarizans. Next base: position 414,493,159 of record NC_058084.1, read on the forward strand.
TTTTGTTGTCCAATGATAGTGGTAATTATACAGATCTAGTGATCAATGTATGTTAAGGTCACCATTTGTGGCTGGTGACAATCTTATTTTACAGCGTATTAATGCTTATCTTGGAAGGTTCATGCTTCACTCGTCAGTGTAATTGAATCTTATGTTTTTGAAAGATGAGACATTGACTGGAACTGACAACACTCGTCTGTTTCTTGTTGGAAGTATTAGTTTTAATCATTTTTTCTCCCCACCTTTGCTTGATGTAACATTGTTATAAAACATTTGTTTTAATTATAGTACTTCTTGCATGAGCCTATTTACTATCTTGTTGATCAAATGTGTAATTTTCTTCCTCTCAATGACATGGAAAAATTACCAAATTGAGATTAGTGATGTGAGGAGAATTAACCACCAAAATGTAAATTGCTGTCACTGAAGATAATGAATTTAACTTCCATCCTTTTTAGAAGTTTACATCTAGCATTGAGTTTTATAGGAGATTTTTAGGGGGTTTTGCAATGATGGTTTCACACAAGGCCGTTGGGGAATAGCAAAACGCATTCTGGACAGTCTGGGGAACATCTCCAAATCCACTGGACATACACCATGTTTACAAAAAGTTGTCCTCTGATGATATTCGTCCTGGCTATGTGGTCCCAGCCGGATGCAATCTGAATAGAGAGGCGGCATCTCACTCAGAACAGTCTCCCTCTGCACCCATTTTGTAACTCCCTTACATATGATTAGAGAGGATAGATGACCTCCTCTTCATTTCGTCTGTGGCTGCTTGTACATGGGACAGGGATCAGGGAGGGGGTTTTCAGACATTTATGTTGAAACTTATAAATATGCATCAAATGTCTGAGATGGGAATACCCCTTTAACCCCTTCACGACTGCAATCTGTATATATACGTGATAGCTGCACATACCCCGTGCAGCTACCACGTATATATACGTTCTGGCAGCTCTTTAATCCAAGCGCTGCAAAGCGCTTGGATTAAAGCTTCTGCCCCTGCCCTGTATGCTGTCACGGACAGCATACAGTGCAGTAATGCCGGCAAGGGACCAATCAGAGTGGCCCCTTGCCGGCAATCGATCCGATTGGTTAGTCTGTGCAGACTAACTAATCGGATCGCTGTGTGAAAAAAATGCCGGTTTCAGGCTCTGATCTGCGGTCTGCAGATCAGAGCCTGAAATCGGTAATGTGTCCTCAAGCCCCCGTGCCCCCTTGAAGCCCCCGATCTGTGCTGGTTCTTGTCCTGCCCCCCCCGATGCGGTCCGCCCCCTCCTGCCCCTACCTGCGCCCCCTTCTTGTCCATCATCTTCTCCTGCTACTTCCTCCCGATGCGGTCCGCCCCTTCCTGCAGCCCCTTCCTGTAAGTAATGAAATGCTGCCCCCCTCTCCTCTCCCCAGTTTCCAGCGATGCCCCGTCCCCTGCCACCGATGCGGTCCCCCTTCTGTGTGTGATGGCGGCGGCTCCATTCCTGAGCCGCCGCCATCAGCAGCGTGTGTCAGCTCTATGCTGACACTGCTGTAACCCCATAGATGCCGCAGTAGCGGCATCCATAGGGTTAATAGAGGGAGAGGGCTCCCTCTATTTCAACCATCAGGGCTGCTGCGATCGCAGCGCCCGATGGTTGCCATGGCAACCGGACGCTTTGCAAAGGCGTCCAGTTGCCATGGTATAGGCGTCCAGTGCTGCCACCTACAGGCATCTGATTGTATTATACTTTGCAATGCAAGAGCATTGCAAAGTATAGTACAACCATCAGCCCCACTGGATCTTCAAGATCCAAGAGGGAACTGATAAAAAAAAAAAAGTGAAAATAATAAAAGTAAAAATAAATAAATAAAAATGTAAAAAATAAATTTCCTTTTCCTATAAAAAAAAACAAAAAACACATATTAGGTGTCACCGCGTCCATAACGACCATCTCTATAAATATATCACATCATCAACACCGTCCAATAAACACCATAAAAAATAAAAACGGTGTAAAAAAATAAGCCATTTTTGTCACCTTACATCACAAAAAGTGCAACACCAAGCGATCAAAAAAGGCGTATATACCCCAAAATAGTACCAATCAAACCGTTATCTAATCCCGCAAAAAATTAGCCCATATTTAAGACAAACGCCCAAAAAATAAAAAGCTATGGCTCTCAGACTATGGAGACACTAAAACATCATTTTTTTGGTTTCAGAAATGATATTATTGTGTAAAACTTAAATAAATAAGAAAAGGTATACATATTGGGTATTGCCACGTCCGTAACGATCTGCTCTATAAAACTGTCACATGACCTAACCCCTCAGATGAACGCTGTAAAAAAAAAAAAAAACTGTTCCAAAACAGCCAATTTTTGGCCACCTTGTCCCATAAAGTGTAATAATGAATGATCAAAAAATCCTATGTACCCAAAAATGGTACCAATAAAAAAAACTCAACTCTTTCTGCATAAAATGATCCCCTGCACAAGACGATCGGTAGAAAAATAAAAAACATATGGCGTTCAGAAAACCAATCCAGCAAAATCTGCCTTCCAAAAACCGTATGGCATTCCTTTCCTTCTGCGCCCTGCCGTGTGCCCGTACAGCAGTTTACGACCACATGTGGGGTGTTTCTGTAAACCGCAGAATCAGAGTAATAAATATTGAGTTTTGTTTGGCTGTTAACCCTTAATGTGTTAAAGAAAAAAATTTAATAAAATAGAAAATCTGCTAAAAAAGTGAAATCTAGAAATTTCATCTCCATTTTCCTTTAATTCTTGTGGAACACCTAAAGGGTTAATAACGTTTGTAAAATTGGTTTTAAGTAACTTGAGGGGTGTAGTTTCCATAATTGGGTCATTTATGGGGGTATACACTATGTAAGCCCCACAAAGTGACTTCAGACCTGAACTAGTCCTTAAAAAGTGGGTTTTGGAAATTTTCTTAAAAATTTTAAGAATTGCTTCTAAACTTCTAAGCCTTGTAATGTCCTAAAAAAATAAAATAACATTTCCAAAATGATGCCAACATAAAGTAGACATGTGGGGAATGTTATGTAATAAATATTTTATGAGGTATCACTTTCTGTTTTCGAAGCAGAGAAATTGAAGTTTAGAAAATTGCTAATTTTTTAAATTTTTTGGTAAATATGGGATTTTTTCATAAATAAAGGTGATATATATTGACTCAAATTTATGACTGTCATGAAGTACAATGTGTCACGAGAAAACAATCTCAGAATGGCGTGGATAAGTAAAAGTGTTCCAAAGCTATTACCACATAAAGTGACGCATGTCAGATTTGTAAATTTTGACCTGGACATTGGGGCATCAATGACCCTTGGTCATGAAAGGGTTAATGATGGATACAAAATGAATTATTTTACATAGTAAAGTGTCATATCAATGTGATCAAATGAAAAACTATTATGCTATATTACAAATTAGTTTTTCTGATTCCTTCTCTTTACAGTAAACTTACAGACTTAAACCCACCAGAAGTAGAAGTAGAGAAAGCATATCTCCAGTATGCAGGATGGGGCGCTAAGGGCCAGCAACTGGTAAGTCACAAATATTGCATATAGTGAATATCATTTCATCAGTTCACATATAGAATAAATCTCCCCAAAAAGTTAAACGGCTTATCATGGAAAACATAATGACCAATTCTCAGGATAGATCATCGATATCACATTGGCGAGGGTCAGAGTCCTGGCACACCCACCATTCTGAAAGCTCAGAGGTCTCAGAGGTCTGGTGAGCACTGTGGCCTCCGGGCTGCTTACCTAGCACAACATTGTACAGCTGTGCTTGGTATTGCAGCTCAGCCTTATTGACTTGGATGAGGTTAAGGCCGCCACTAGGCCCCGTGAAAAATGTAAGGTGACGTCACTAACCCCGGCCTCCTGAGGATAGGTCATCAATATCTTCAACAGGTCATCAATACACTGTATTACTTATCTTTTACTGATCCTATGTTACAATATATCATTTAGCCTAGACTGATTTACTGTTCTTCAGGCTTCAGAGCTGAAATCACCCAGCATTCCTTGCTTATTCAGTATCTGCACAAATCTTTCTCTATTGATTTGTATTTTTGGAACTGTTGTATTTCCTTCAAGTGCTGCACAGTTATCTGATATAGAAACAAACAACACTACCACTGCATTATTTACTAGTGATGTTGAGGAAATTTCCCAAAATTTCATTTAGGGTCTGATTTAGTAGAATTAGCCATCAGATTCCATTTGGTCTGAATACATTTGGTTCAAATCAAAAGTGCCCCCGGTGCCCTGAAATGTTGTGTATGACACTCTGGAATCTCCTAGGACTGTATCTAATCCTTTTAAGGTCTAATGCCAAGGCAGCTTTAGTAATGTCAAAATAGCAGTGACATATATGGCTATGGGTAAATGGATGGTAGCCGGTGGTGACAAACAGCCTGTTTAATAACACACTGTATTGTTTTATTTAATTTAATTTAATTTAAAAAATGATCCCAAAAATCCTCTCTCTTTGGTAACAGATGCCTTCTTCTCTGATACTACTCCATAAAATGGTGGGTGTCATTTTGAGCAATTTGTGAGGGTCAAATCACTAAAGTTTCTGATTTGATGAAATTAGAATCTTTTGGGAAATTTAAAAGAGATTTGATTCATGTAGAATTAATTCACTTATCTCTACTCGCCAGCTTTCTACATTTGCCCTTAATTATTATAATATTCATATCTGTCTATAATTTTGTGTAAACTATTTGCTGTAAACATAAAAACAGTATCTCCTCGGGGCTGTGAAAGATTAAATTTGCCCCCTGTTCTGTAACATATGCCTGCTATTTTAAGCAAACATACTGAAGCAGAATAATACATTAATGAAATCCTTGCTGTGCGGTGCACAATATTTCTGTTGTCATGATATCTATGCAGGTAAATAAGATCCATTATATACTTAATTATCTGGTGCAATTAATTTCCAAATGATTGATCACAGCAAGTGGTAGAGGGAATTAAATATACTCCATTTAACAGTCCACATAGAAAAATGTATCCAGATTTTATCCCAACTATCTAATAACGTTGTGGTCCATTAAATCATATCTGGTAAGATGCAGAGTAGGGCAGATGTTACTCCTGCTGCCCTATCTGTCCGTCCCAGCTATAAACAGGTATACCCAAGACTGATGAGTGTTATAGTACCAGTGTCTGACTGGGGTGTCTAGGGCCCACCAGTAAAATGCATTATGGGGGCCCACTGTACAGCTACCTTATTATTACCTGATCCTTATTGGCAAACCCATTTTTCAGTAGTAGCCATCTATCTAGCCTGGATTGACCTGATTGATCTGCCTTTGTGCCTAGAAGTCAACTCAACCACATGAATCTTTAGTGATAAACTGGGTGGTTTCTTAAATAATCCGCCCAGTTTTTATATGGATGCATATGCTGGTAGTCTACTTGTGCAGGGGGTTGGGGACTGGAGGCCCACCAGAGGATTCACCTGTTCACCTGTGGGCCAGTCCAAGCCTGTATAGTACCCTCCCATAAAAAGCATTACTACCAAATCAGAATGGCCTACCTGAATGCCAGAGGAGCTTCCCATAGGTCTTGGTTCTAAACTAATAATTTGTGCCAGTAGACTAGCAGAAGACAACCACAATTGAAGCTGATTTGGGTCCTGCCACTTGCTGGTATGGACAATTTCTATGGGTTGACTCCCCAAAATTAAGGATGAAAATACAAATGAACGTTTAGATGTTCTGTATAGATTGGTGGGCCATGGCATGCTTAACCGACACTGTACAAATTACAGTTTAATACATCTGCTATACGGTTTCTGCTGATGGCTCTTTCCGAGTATGTGTTTTTCCCGTGCTATTGTATAGCACTCATTCAAAGTTTTACAGAACTGAATATTTCCTTTCCAGAAAAAAAAACCTTTCTAATGTTTTGCTGTGGGAGGCAGTTTCTTTAGATCGCTTCGATACCTTTACTTCCCTGAATACTGCCAATAGACAGATAGGGACAAATCTTGAAAAACAAACTTTGACATTGACATAAAATATGCATACCTTGTAAAAATGCTGATATAGCCGAGCTCACAGCATGATTATTCTGTCCGAATCTTTGGGACTGTTGTGGTACCTATGGCTACTCTAAAAGTTTGATAGATGGAAATGTTGTTGTCTTAGTCATTAAGGAAGGGGGGGAAATTTATGGGGGGAAACTTATGGAGTAAACATACAGTATGTAGTTCTCAAACTTTCTAATATAGGCTTGAAGAGCTGTCCAGCTTACTGATTTCCCGGTGTTCCGTTGCCAATGCTTCACAGTTCCCTGCCTGTCTTAGCTTCTCAGTCCCTATCCCACACAGGAAATTATCGCTCAGCCAATCACTGGCTGCAGTTGTGACTCACCTTAGCCAGTGATTGGCCGAGCGATCATTTCCAATGTGTCGAGAAGGGCCAAAAAGCAAAGACAGAGGAGCTGGAACATCAGAACAGGAACAGCAGGGAATCTATAAGACGAGTAGGATTTATTGTATTGTACATCACACAGAGCCTATTTTCAAACACTTTAAACACCAGGAGGTCCACACTATCAAAATTTAAGGGGTCATTTACTATGCTGAAATACACCTAAATTAGGCGTATTTCAGGCGCAGATAGTGGTTAGTTACACCTTTATCTGCCACTTCGCCCCTATCATGCCAGGTCTAAAATTGTGGGCGTGGTGTGGGTGGGGAAGGGGTGGGTCTGCAGGCCCGTCTCATTCACCATTTTCTACCCCTGTTTTAGGTGTAGAAAAAGGTATAAATGTAAGACCGCTCAGAAGTGGTCTTACATTTAGAACTGGCGCTGGATGCACCAAAGTTATGGAGAGGCCTGCGCCTCTATAACTTCTGCGGATCCACCGCCAGTTTAAGGCTTTATTAAGAGCCCTAATTTATTAAGTCTAAATCGCCGGTCTTAATAAATGTGCCCCTTTGTCCCTGTAGACTGATCTAAGATACTGTGGAGGTTTTTTCACATCAAGCAGGAGTTGTTCCGAAGTAGTGGACACTGATATTCTTCATACCCATTTCTGCATGAAGGAAAGTATCTGTCTTTCAGAAACAGCACCACACCTACCCAGAGATTGTATTTGATATTGCAGCTCAGCCTTATTGAAATGAGTAGGGCTGAGCTGCAACACCACACACTACCAATCCTGGACAACCCCCTTAATATATTTGTTACAAGGTCTGACTTTTGGTAACATCTCTACCTACTTGGTTGTACACAACTAGAGATGAGCGAATCGAAGTTGACTACCGTAAGTGGAATTCAATCCAAATTTCAGGAAAAATGCACTGAATTCAAATTTCCTCACGCTTCGTGGTAACGAATTGCATTTTTTCCTAAAATGGCTGCTGCACGTGTGAGGACATGGAGCAAATAACTCTGGGAACGAGGAATCATCTACAATGCCATGCATGCAGCCAATCAGCAGCCACCCAGCCCCTGTGATGTCACAGCCCTATAAACAGCCATCTTGGATTCAGCCATTTTCCAGTGCACTTAGTGCAGGGAGAGATGTCAGCAGGTGCTAGGGAAAGTGGTAGTAAATACTTTTAAACTTTTTTTTTGGCTGAATATATGTTCAGGGAAAGATCATTAGAAGTGCAAGGAAAGGATAGGGAGAATTTTTTCCAAACTATAAAAGGAGAACAGGGTCCAATAGGGGAGTGTACAGCCTAGCAATTCTATTACACCTTGCTGCACTGACTGGGGATCCAAATTGCCATGATACTGCTGCTTTTAGGTTTGCAATAAATGATACCTCTGTAATACCAGCAAACCTTGCTTGGTATTGGGGTGTAAGTGTTGTGTGATAGAGCCATTAATAGGGTGTATTTCTAGGAAATATTTGTACGTCCTATTAGCCGTTGTGCGGTGCATTTCTATTTTGTAAAGTCTTTTTTTGGGGTGTATTAGTGGAAAAAAAAAGGGCTTATTTGCCGCTGTACGGTGAAGTGACAAAATTACAGTCTTTTTTGTGGTGTATAAGTGAAAAAATATATCAAGTATAGGACGGCTCTACCTCCTGGTTTGGGATGGCCAGGTGCACCTATCTGATGTCGCACTCAAGGCACCTAAGTAGTAAATCAAAAAGAAAGGATGGGCACTCTAATATCCGGAACCAAAAAGTTTAATATAATCACAATATTAGTACATATATAAAATAAAGATATGTAAGATTGTTCCAATCAGAAATGTATACGTGGACAATCTGTTAAATATCTTCAATAAGTATATAGGAAACAGGCCTGTCACCATAAAATAGACTACACAATAAAATCTTACAAATGATAAATTAAAATACTGATAGTAGCCGCTGGAAATCCGTAATAAGCTAGTGCAGGTTAAATGGAAATGGAACCGCTGGTGGTTGCCTAGTCAGATCCACTCAATCTGCAAACATGTAGAGACTCCTACTGTAGTGGAGTGTTGACCGAGCAAATATATTCAATATACCTATTGCCTATAAATTAAATAAATGTGAACAATCACAAAATCCCAATGTGCTAATATTAAAGAAACAATCCTAATAGTATTACAGTGTGAATAATAGAAAAAAGTTGGGAAAGGAATCCAAGAAAAATCCAGGAAAAAATCCGGAGTGCAATCTCATGTGATTAATCCAAATCCATCTGTATAAATGAATATTCAACATGCATAAAAATCCTGTGGCATTAAATCTGATTGTGTTAAATTACTGTGCTTGAAATGATAAGTAAATTTTCAATTGCTACAGTCTTTCTTAAATTGCCCACAAACTGCAGAGGTTCAGCAGTGTTAGCGGCACAATGCTGTTATATCTGTGGCCGCTTGCATATGGGTATAACTTTGTATTCCAATGTTACAGTCTCGGTGGTTTCAGTTTGCCACTGTAGGCACAATTACCTAGCAGAGGACTATGAATGCCGGATGTTCGGTAATATTCGCTACTATCTAAGATGTCATGCGATGCAATGGTACTCACGCTTGGTAGTGTCCGGTCTGTAGCATGAGTGCAAGGCACTGCTTACCTTGCAGGAAGCAGATTACGAGACTGCCTTACTATTATATCCCGGATCTGTATAGTCCACTTTGGCTGTTATAGAGGTCCGGTAGCAGGTCACAAGTCTCTCTCTGTTTTCGCCGTAGTTGGTTCCCAGTTTGCACTTCTCTTTGCAATGGGCGTTTCTCCTATCCTTCACATCGCCCGAGCAGCTAGTTTGATAGCACCGGCTGTGTTGTATTATCCGTAAGTTACCAGACTATGGCCAATAGATCTGGAGTTAGTTTTTTTCGGTGAAAGCGCTTTCTCTAGATAACAGTTCTATTGTTCATCTAGTTTTGCCGGTACATTGCCAGGGTCCAATACTTTATCTTTCCACGCCAGACGCGTTTCGAAGGTTAGGCTACCTTCTTCCTCAGTGGCTTTAGTAAGAACTGTCTGGCTTTCCGGCTTTTATTCCTCTGGCTATCAGAAGGGCTCTCTGTTAACCCTGAAATGGATCTTGTGGATCTGGAACATTTTTTGTCATATTGCGTTTTCATTATGTTTCCTCTGCGGTATTTAAGGGTTCGTGCGTTTTTTTGCTCCACATTTATTTCAGCTTGTCTCCGATAATTTCGATAGGTTACTTTTGTGAAAGCTAATTACATTCTTACATTTACTGGGTTCTTCTTTCCAATATATATTGGAGAGTCATGCATCCCAGCAGCATATATATATTTGTTATTATATCAATAGTCATGTACAGAATGATCACATAACCATGTTCTATCATATCACTTGAGGTGACCAGGGAAGTATAAGGTCACTGATAGCACTTGCTTGTGTGGTATAGATAGGTGATCATAGTATACATCACTCGATAATTTTTATACAAAAAGTCAAAAAATAACTACATATTATATAAGGTAAAAACCAATAAAATTTATTCAATTTTTATAAAATATAAAATATTAAATCTTATTAAAAGACATATATAGGTATTCATGTGAATGAATTAGGGAGATATATGAAGGGACTGAACGGATGGTGCCCTTAGTGTAAAATCTGGGATACATCACTAACCCCATATATTTCATTAGTCCTAATCCAGAGGAGTGCAGTTTCTAATAGGTCGCTGACCTTTCATGATGTAATTGGGCTGGGAGCCCATCGACCAGGAGGGGTCACAGTGCTGATAATCAGCCAGACTGGTACCCCCCATGATCCAAGGGCACCCAACCCATTAAAGGAATCCGAAGATTTCGAGTTCGGCGTTGAGTCCGGCTGGTGCCAGGCTGCCGAACTCGAAAATTCTCCTTGATTCCGCCCTGGACATTCGGGCGATATGGTTCCCTCCCCTCCAGTGCCGATCTAACTGTTCGAAGGCTGCAAATTTCATGGTTTTTGGGTCCTGGTTGTGGACCAGTTTAAAGTGTCTGGACAATACGTGCTTATCATATCCCTTTTTAATATTATTTATGTGTTCCGCTATTCTTACTTTTAGTGGTCTTTTAGTTCTTCCTATGTATTGTTTGCCACACGTGCATTCAATTACATATATAACGTTTGAGCTATTACATGTCAAGAGTTTTTTAATTTCAACGGAGAAGGTGTTTTGAGTTGAGTTCACTCGTGTAGTTTTCCTCGCAAAAGATGTAATTTTGCAGTTCGCACAGCATCCACATCTGTGGAATCCGCTTCTTTTGAGCCAGTTGTTAATGGATCCGTTGGCTCCTATTTTCTGTTTAATAGATGGCGCTATTTTTAAGCCCAGATTGGGTGCTTTAGTATATACTATCTCCGGTACTAGCGGAACTAAAGGGCCTATGGTTTTGTCCTTCTGGATCAGATGCCAGTGGTTTTTAATGATCCGCTCGATTTTTTTATGTTGTATGTTGTAAGGTAATATTATACGGAACTTTTCTTCACTGGTTTTTGTCTCAATATCAATCTGATTGGGCACAAAAAACTGGTTTCTGTCCATTTCCCTGACTTTTTGTAAAGCTTTATCCACCACTGTATCTGGATAATTTTTAGTCAGGAATTGTTCCCTCATATTGGTAGCTTCCTCTTCAAATTTATCCTCATTAGTGCAGTTCCTCTTAATCCTCCGAAATTGTCCTTTAGGTATGTTCATCAACCATGAAGGCAGATGACAGCTGGAATAGAGGATAAAGCTATTTTTTGCCACTTTTTTCTGGTAAGTGGTACACACATAGTGGTCCACTTGAGTGGTAATCAATAGATCAAGGAACTCTGTATGCTCTTGGTTGATATTTGAAGTAAATTTGAGGTTATATCATTATTATTGATCTCTTCTAAGAAGGAAGATAAGTCCCCTTCATCGCCCTGCCAGATAAAGATGACATCATCGATAAAGCGCTGCCAGAGCACCAGATCCGACCCCAGCTTGGGTGATATGGTCTCTAGTTCCCACTGTGCCATAAATAGGTTGGCATAGCTGGGGGCGAATCTGGTGCCCATGGCAGTGCCCCAAATCTGGAGGTAATATGCCCCCTCAAAGAAAAAATAATTATGTGTGAGTATGTGTTCAACACCCTCGGCCAAATATTCTATTTGTTTAGTATTTAGATTTCCATAATTATTAAGTTGCGATTTCATGTTATTTATGCCCTGTTCATGGTTAATAACGGTATAGAGCGATTGTACATCCAAGGTTCCTATACGCCAATGTGGCTCCACCCGCAAGTTCTCCAACAGTTGGACAACTTGCGTGGTGTCTTTGATGTAAGCAGGAATCTTCTTGACCGTAGGGTTGGATCATTTGGTCAATATACTGGGATAGATTGGATGTCAACGACTCTATACCAGATATTATCGGGCGGCCTGGTGGGTCAGTCATATTCTTATGTATCTTTGGGAGGCAATAGAAGACGGGTAGTCTCTGTTGGGTCCCCAAAATGAAGTCCGATTCCTGCTTAGTTAATAAGCCTCCATTGAGGCCTTTCTCACAGAATTGGCTCAATATTTTTGAGAATTCTTCTGTGGGATCTCTTGTAAGTTTCCTGTATGTGGTAATGTCCCCCAATTGTTTCAAACACTCGGCATTATATTTCTCAGTTTCTAGGAGGACAATCGCTCCCCCTTTGTCCGCAGGACGAATGGTGAGGTTATTACAGCTTTGCAGTTCTTTTATTGCATGAATTTCCTGCATAGTTAGGTTGTTTCTCCGTCCATATTTATCAGGTATCTTCCTTAACTCAGTCTCTATATTTTTCTGGAAGGTGGCTATCTCAGCACTGATCTCCTGTCTGGGGAATTTTTTTGACCTCAATTTTAATTCTGTGTGTTTAATTTCTGCATCCCTATGTTCATTCGGATTTATTATAATCGGATTTTTTAGGAAATATTTTTTAAGACAGAGTTTCCGTATAAATTTCTCCACCCCCACATAGGTATCAAATTTATTCAATTTCACCGTTGGTGCAAATTTCAGTCCTTTGCTCAGCAGTCCTGTCTGATGATCAGTCAGGACTATCGAGCTCAGGTTCACTATGACTTCCTTATCTGTCGTCATCTGTGTCTGTTGTAAGTCCCTCTTTTTTCTTTGACCTCTTCGTGTCTTCCATTTAGGTCTGTTTGTTGTTGCTGTCTGTGTGTCCCTTCTCTTACAAATCTGGGTGCATGATGGTGCCTGTTCTGTGGTGGCCACATTCTCTGTTGTAGTTCGTAATTGTCTATCTGGTGATTGTGTCTGTTCCTCAGATTGTATGTGTGTGTTGGTGATGATTGTAGGTGTTGTTGATGTCCTATTGGCGGTGATTGTGACCTGCGTCTGTTTCTTGTGTTGTGATGTGTAGGTGGTGTTTGTTGATGTTGAGGGTATATACCAATTGGTGTTTTTGATCTCCTTCTGTTTCTCGTCTTGTGGTGGGGCGGAGTCCTGTCTAAAAAATGATTATAATTCAATGCTTCAAACCTATTATTAACCGGGATATTATATCTCTTAGAATTATCATCAGTATTAGATTCTTCCGGAGGTCTAGTGTTTGTTTCTCTCTCCAGTGAATTGTTTCTATATCTCTCCCTATCATCCAGTCTGGGATTATGTCTATATTTCTTTGTTTTCTTACTAATTATCTCCGACTCCATTTTGTCCAGACTCCTGCACAGGCGTTCCTGCCACATCCGCAATTCATCACTCGCCGGTAGCTTATCCACTACCGTCTTTATCTGATTAATTTTCTCAGTGATTTCTTCTAATATTTTACACCTCCTTTTTATAATTAATTGTATTAGAGTCATTGATTGGGAGAACAGTAGCGACTCCCATTCTTTAATAAATTCTTCATTACACAGGTCCTGTGCAGGGGTCTTGGACAGTTGTAGTCCTTTAGGTATCTTTTTATCCTCAATATATACCTTCAGGGACTTGATCTCCCACTGCTGCCTGAGTTGTTTCAGCAGCAGTGGTTCAAGTTCCCTGAAAATCTCAGATATGGATCTCTCTCCTTGTATATCACTAGGACCACATGTATACGTGTCATTAAATCGGTATGTTTCTACCTTAAGTCTTTTAGTTTCTATATGGTTCCAGATATCCATCTCCAAAACAAGGGGAGCTCTGTCCTAGTTGAGTGCGTGCAACTTATAAAAATATATCAAGTATAGGACGGCTCTACCTCCTGGTTTGGGATGGCCAGGTGCACCTATCTGATGTCGCACTCAAGGCACCTAAGTAGTAAATCAAAAAGAAAGGATGGGCACTCTAATATCCGGAACCAAAAAGTTTAATATAATCACAATATTAGTACAGTAATTCAACACACCAGATTTAATGCTTCAACATTTTTATGCATGCTGAATATTCATTTATATAGATGGATTTGGATTAAGCACATGAGATTGCACTTCGGATTTTTCTTGGATTTTTCTTGGATTCCTTTCTCAAATTTTTTCTATTATTCACATTACTATTAGGATTGTTTCTTTATTATTAGCACATTGGGATTTTGTGATTGTTCACATTTATTTATCCTACAGACAATAGGTATACTGAATATAATTGCTCGGTCAACACTCCACTACCTTAGGAGTCTCTACTTGTCTGCAGATTGAGTGGATCTGACTGGGCAACCACCAGCGGTTCCATTTCCATTTAACCTGCACTAGCTTATTACGGATTTCCAGCGGCTACTATCAGTATTTTAATTTATCATTTGTAAGATTTTATTGTGTAGTCTATTTTATGGTGACAGGCCTGTTTCCTATATACTTATTGAAGATATTTAACAGATTGTCCACGTATACATTTCTGATTGGAACAATCTTACATATCTTTATTTTATATATGTACTAATATTGTGATTATATTAAACTTTTTGGTTCCGGATATTAGAGTGCCCATCCTTTCTTTTTGATTTACTACTTAGGTGCCTTGAGTACGACATCAGATAGGTGCACCTGGCCATCCCAAACCAGGAGGTAGAGCCGTCCTATACTTGATATATTTTTATAAGTTGCACGCACTCAACTAGGACAGAGCTCCCCTTGTTTTGGAGATGGATATCTGGAACCATATAGAAACTAAAAGACTTAAGGTAGAAACATACCGATTTAATGACACGTATACATGTGGTCCTAGTGATATACAAGGAGAGAGATCCATATCTGAGATTTTCAGGGAACTTGAACCACTGCTGCTGAAACAACTCAGGCAGCAGTGGGAGATCAAGTCCCTGAAGGTATATATTGAGGATAAAAAGATACCTAAAGGACTACAACTGTCCAAGACCCCTGCACAGGACCTGTGTAATGAAGAATTTATTAAAGAATGGGAGTCGCTACTGTTCTCCCAATCAATGACTCTAATACAATTAATTATAAAAAGGAGGTGTAAAATATTAGAAGAAATCACTGAGAAAATTAATCAGATAAAGACGGTAGTGGATAAGCTACCGGCGAGTGATGAATTGCGGATGTGGCAGGAACGCCTGTGCAGGAGTCTGGACAAAATGGAGTCGGAGATAATTAGTAAGAAAACAAAGAAATATAGACATAATCCCAGACTGGATGATAGGGAGAGATATAGAAACAATTCACTGGAGAGAGAAACAAACACTAGACCTCCGGAAGAATCTAATACTGATGATAATTCTAAGAGATATAATATCCCGGTTAATAATAGGTTTGAAGCATTGAATTATAATCATTTTTTAGACAGGACTCCGCCCCACCACAAGACGAGAAACAGAAGGAGATCAAAAACACCAATTGGTATATACCCTCAACATCAACAAACACCACCTACACATCACAACACAAGAAACAGACGCAGGTCACAATCACCGCCAATAGGACATCAACAACACCTACAATCATCACCAACACACACATACAATCTGAGGAACAGACACAATCACCAGATAGACAATTACGAACTACAACAGAGAATGTGGCCACCACAGAACAGGCACCATCATGCACCCAGATTTGTAAGAGAAGGGACACACAGACAGCAACAACAAACAGACCTAAATGGAAGACACGAAGAGGTCAAAGAAAAAAGAGGGACTTACAACAGACACAGATGACGACAGATAAGGAAGTCATAGTGAACCTGAGCTCGATAGTCCTGACTGATCATCAGACAGGACTGCTGAGCAAAGGACTGAAATTTGCACCAACGGTGAAATTGAATAAATTTGATACCTATGTGGGGGTGGAGAAATTTATACGGAAACTCTGTCTTAAAAAATATTTCCTAAAAAATCCGATTATAATAAATCCGAATGAACATAGGGATGCAGAAATTAAACACACAGAATTAAAATTGAGGTCAAAAAAATTCCCCAGACAGGAGATCAGTGCTGAGATAGCCACCTTCCAGAAAAATATAGAGACTGAGTTAAGGAAGATACCTGATAAATATGGACGGAGAAACAACCTAACTATGCAGGAAATTCATGCAATAAAAGAACTGCAAAGCTGTAATAACCTCACCATTCGTCCTGCGGACAAAGGGGGAGCGATTGTCCTCCTAGAAACTGAGAAATATAATGCCGAGTGTTTGAAACAATTGGGGGACATTACCACATACAGGAAACTTACAAGAGATCCCACGGAAGAATTCTCAAAAATATTGAGCCAATTCTGTGAGAAAGGCCTCAATGGAGGCTTATTAACTAAGCAGGAATCGGACTTCATTTTGGGGACCCAACAGAGACTACCCGTCTTTTACTGCCTCCCAAAGATACATAAGAATATGACTGATCCACCAGGCCGCCCGATAATATCTGGTATAGAGTCGTTGACATCCAATTTATCCCAGTACATTGACCAAATGATTCAACCTACGGTCAAGAAGATTCCTGCCTACATCAAAGACACCACGCAAGTTGTCCAACTTTTGGAGAACTTGCGGGTGGAGCCACATTGGCGTATAGGAACCTTGGATGTACAATCGCTCTATACCGTTATTAACCATGAACAGGGCATAAATAATATGAAATCGCAACTTAAAAATTACGGAAATCTAAATACTAAACAAATAGAATATTTGGCCGAGGGTGTTGAACACATACTCACACACAATTATTTTTTCTTTGAGGGGGCATATTACCTCCAGATTCGGGGCACTGCCATGGGCACCAGATTCGCCCCCAGCTATGCCAACCTATTTATGGCACAGTGGGAACTAGAGACCATATCACCCAAGCTGGGGTCGGATCTGGTGCTCTGGCAGCGCTTTATCGATGATGTCATCTTTATCTGGCAGGGCGATGAAGGGGACTTATCTTCCTTCTTAGAAGAGATCAATAATAATGATTATAACCTCAAATTTACTTCAAATATCAACCAAGAGCATACAGAGTTCCTTGATCTATTGATTACCACTCAAGTGGATCACTATGTGTGTACCACTTACCAGAAAAAAGTGGCAAAAAACAGCTTTATCCTCTATTCCAGTTGTCATCTGCCTTCATGGTTGATGAACATACCTAAAGGACAATTTCGGAGGATTAAGAGGAACTGCACTAATGAGGATAAATTTGAAGAGGAAGCTACCAACATGAGGGAACAATTCCTGGCTAAAAATTATCCAGATACAGTGGTGGATAAAGCTTTACAAAAAGTCAGGGAAATGGACAGAAACCAGTTCTTTGTGCCCAATCAGATTGATATTGAGACAAAAACCAGTGAAGAAAAGTTCCGTATAATATTACCTTATAACATACAACATAAAAAAATTGAGCGGATCATTAAAAACCACTGGCATCTGATCCAGAAGGACAAAATCATAGGCCCTTTAGTTCCGCTAGTACCGGAGATAGTATATACTAAAGCACCCAATCTGGGCTTAAAAATAGCGCCATCTATTAAACAGAAAATAGGAGCCAACGGATCTATTAACAACTGGCTCAAAAGAAGCGGATTCCACAGATGTGGATGCTGTGCGAACTGCAAAATTACATCTTTTGCGAGGAAAACTACACGAGTGAACTCAACTCAAAACACCTTCTCCGTTGAAATTAAAAAACTCTTGACATGTAATAGCTCAAACGTTATATATGTAATTGAATGCACGTGTGGCAAACAATACATAGGAAGAACTAAAAGACCACTAAAAGTAAGAATAGCGGAACATATAAATAATATTAAAAAGGGATATGATAAGCACGTATTGTCCAGACACTTTAAACTGGTCCACAACCAGGACCCAAAAACCATGAAATTTGCAGCCTTCGAACAGTTAGATCGGCACTGGAGGGGAGGGAACCATATCGCCCGAATGTCCAGGGCGGAATCAAGGAGAATTTTCGAGTTCGGCAGCCTGGCACCAGCCGGACTCAACGCCGAACTCGAAATCTTCGGATTCCTTTAATGGGTTGGGTGCCCTTGGATCATGGGGGGTACCAGTCTGGCTGATTATCAGCACTGTGACCCCTCCTGGCCGATGGGCTCCCAGCCCAATTACATCATGAAAGGTCAGCGACCTATTAGAAACTGCACTCCTCAGGACTAATGAAATATATGGGGTTAGTGATTGTATCCCAGCTTTTACACTAAGGGCACCATCCGTTCAGTCCTTCATATATCTCCCTAATTCATTCACATGAATACCTATATATGTCTTTTAATAAGATTTAATATTTTATATTTTATAAAAATTGAATAAATTTTATTGGTTTTTATCTTACATAATATGTAGTTATTTTTGACTTTTTGTATAAAAATTATCGAGTGATGTATACTATGATTACTTATATATACCACATAAGCAAGTGCTATCAGCGACCTTATACTCCCTTGGTCACCTTAAATGATATGTTAGAACATGGTTATGTGATCATTCTGTACATGACTATTGATATAATAACAAATATATATTTGCTGCTGGGATGCATGACTCTCCAATATATATTGGAAATAAGAACCCAACAAATGTGAGAATATAATTAGCTTTCACAAAAGTAACCTATCAAAATTATTGGAGATAAGCTGAAATAAATGTGGAGCAAAAAACGCATGAACCCTTAAATACCGCAAAGGAAATATAATGAAAATGCAACATGATAAAAAAGGTTCCAGATCCACAAGATCCATTTCAGGGTTAACAGAGAGCCCTTCTGATAGCCAGAGGAATAAAAGCCGGAAAGCCAGACAGTTCTTACTAAAGCCACTGAGGAAGAAGGTAGCCTAACCTTCGAAACGCGTCTGGCGTGGAAAGATAAAGTATTGGACCCTGGCAATATACCGGCAAAACTAGATGAACAATAGAACTGTTATCTAGAGAAAGCGCTTTCACCGGAAAAAACTAACTCCAGATCTATTGGCCATAGTCTGGTAACCTACGGTTAATATAACACAGCCGGTGCTATCAAACTAGCTGCTCGGGCGATGTGAAGGATAGGAGAAACGCCCATTGCAAAGAAAAGTGCAAACTGGGAACCAACTACGGCGAAAACAGAGAGAGACTTGTGACCTGCTACCGGACCTCTATAAACAGCCAAAGTGGACTATACAGATCCGGGATATACTAGTAAGGCAATCTCGTAATCTGCGCCTGCAAGGTAAGCGTGCCTTGCACTCATGCCACAGACCGGACACGACCAAGCGTGAGTACCATTGCATCGCATGACACCTTAGATAGTAGCGAATATCACCGAACATCCGGCATTATAGTCCTCTGCTAGGTAATTGTGCCTACAGTGGCAAACTGAAACCACCGAGACTGTAACATTGGAACACAAAGTTACATCCATATGCAAGCGGCCACAGATATTACAGTATTGTATCGCTAAAACTGTTGAACCTCTGCGATTTGTGGGCAATTTAAGAAAGACTGTAGCAATTGAACATTCACTTATCATTTCAAGCACAGTAATTCAACACACCAGATTTAATGCTTCAACATTTTTATGCATGCTGAATATTCATTTATATAGATGGATTTGGATTAAGCACATGAGATTGCACTTCGGATTTTTCTTGGATTTTTCTTGGATTCCTTTCTCAAATTTTTTCTATTATTCACATTACTATTAGGATTGTTTCTTTATTATTAGCACATTGGGATTTTGTGATTGTTCACATTTATTTATCCTACAGACAATAGGTATACTGAATATAATTGCTCGGTCAACACTCCACTACCTTAGGAGTCTCTACTTGTCTGCAGATTGAGTGGATCTGACTGGGCAACCACCAGCGGTTCCATTTCCATTTAACCTGCACTAGCTTATTACGGATTTCCAGCGGCTACTATCAGTATTTTAATTTATCATTTGTAAGATTTTATTGTGTAGTCTATTTTATGGTGACAGGCCTGTTTCCTATATACTTATTGAAGATATTTAACAGATTGTCCACGTATACATTTCTGATTGGAACAATCTTACATATCTTTATTTTATATATGTACTAATATTGTGATTATATTAAACTTTTTGGTTCCGGATATTAGAGTGCCCATCCTTTCTTTTTGATTTATAAGTGAAAAAAGCCTTTTTTGGGGTGTATTAGTGGGAGAAAAAAGGGCTTACTTGCCGTTCAGCGGTGCTGTTATATGTTCTAAAGCCTTTTTTGTGCTGTATTAGGCGAATGCACACGGCCGTTTTTCACGGCCTGGATTCCTGCTCAGAGCAGGAGCGCACAGCGTCATTGGTTGCTATGACGCCGTGCGCTCCCTGCTGCCGCCGCAATACAGTAATACACTGGTATGATCTATACCAGTGTATTACTGTACTGTGGCGGCAGCAGGGAGCGCATGGCGTCATAGCAACCAATGACGCCGTGCGCTCCTGCTCTCAGCAGGAATCCAGGCCGCGGTTCCACAGACCGCTCACGGCCGTGAAAAACGGCCGTGTACATTCGGCCTTAGTGGGAGGAAAAAAGCTGTTGTGTGGTGAAGTGACAAAATTGCAGCTTTTTTGGGCTGTTTTAATTTCCTTTTTATCTGATCTAACAGTATGTCAGACAGAGAAGTGCCAGGCCCTGCACAGGGGAGGGGCAGAGTCCTAAATATTTCTGGTGCAGGCACAGGTTGCAGCAGAGTAAGGGGGCATGGCAGCAGGGGTCACTTTGAGAGCCCTGAGCTCCCATGTCATCCAGCGGTCGTGTCTTGACCAGAAACCCAGCGGTGCTTGAATGGTTGACTCGGTCATCCACTTTGTCCCAAGTGACATCAGACACCCCCAGCCAAGAGTCGGTGGGTTCGTCAGACACAACCCTTAGTTGGCATGGCCCGGGAGCAGGCCCTGTGCCCTCACCTGTCTTCAACCTGCCTTTGTCCTTTTCTGTTCCCTCAGCCAGACAAGTATTATATGCTGTGGGCTGAGCTCCACTGTACAGAGAGGACGAGCTACTAGATGACAGTCAGCAGCTACAGGCAAGCCAAGATGTAGAGTAGACATCCGCTGCTTCCTCCAGTAGGCTGGCAAGTAGTGATGAGGAAAGTCGCGTGGGAGCTGGTGTTGCAAGCGGTCAGGCTCGTGGCTCAGAGACTGTTGAGGAGGACATCAGTGATGTGCAGACAGTACTCGATGATGATGTAGCCCAGGGATGTCAAACTCGTGGCCCTCCAGCTGTTGCAAAACTACAACTCCCATCATGCCTGGGCATACTACAGCTATCAGGGAATGATGGGAGTTGTAGTTTTGCAACATCTGGAGGGCCATGAGTTTGGCATCCATGATGTTGCCGATCACAATTGGGAGCCGGGTGATGAAGGGGCTTCATCATCATCGGGAGAAGAGGGTGGCAGTTTACCCGTGAGGCAGCAGCAGAGCCAGCAAGTCGCTAGCGTGCCCGGGAGTCAGCAGGGTAGCAATAGTGGAAAGTCGGAAGCCAAATGTGCCCAGGGTAGACCACCCACTTCGCAGGAGCCTACCTGCTCAGAAAGTAGTGGTGCAAGGGTTCACGGAGGCAGCGGCCAAAGCAGTCAGTTAGTGCAGAGTGTTGGGGGTAAAATCATCTACTCGGCGGTGTGGCAGTTTTTTGTTAAGTCGCCGGAGGAGGTGAAGATGGCTATTTGCCAAATATATGGGCAGAAGGTCAAGCATGGCCAGGGTACCAATGTTGGCATCACGGCCCTGCAGTGAAGGCTCCACCACCTCAGCCGAAGAGAGCTGTCTGTCCTTCTCATCAACAACCGGTCCTGATGCTCCTGCTACTCCTTGTCACTCATTTCATCAGCAGTCGATCACCGAAGCGATTGCCAAGAGATAGCCAATACACGTGTGGTCATCCTATGGCGCAGAAGCTGAACGTGCTCCTGGCCAAGTTGCTGGTACTGCAGTCCCTCCCTTTCCAAGTGGTGGACTCTGCACCTTTTAGAGAAATGATGGCTTGTGCGGAGCCAAAGTGGAGAGTCGCAAGTTATCATTTCTTTGCCAAAAAGGCAGTACAAGTCCTGCACAAATATGTAGAACAGAAAGTGGGCCAGTCCTTGAGCCTGTCGGTGTCTGCCAAATTGTGGAGCTGTAACTATGGTCAGGGACAATACATGTCTTTTACGGCCCACTGGGTGAATGTGGTTCCTGCCCAGCCACACTGGCAATTTGGCCAGATTACGGCGCTTCCACCACCACGTTCTCACGCCGTTGGTTCTGCGACAATGTCCGCCTCTGCCACCTCATCCACCACCGTGTCCTCAGCCTCCACTGCAGGGACAATTCAGTGTTCCTCTAGCATACCACATGTGCAGGGCACGGCTCTGTTAAGCTGTTCTACACCTTGTTTGCCTGTGCAAAAGGAGTCACACAGGGGAGGAACTGCTCCGTGTACTTTATCAAGAAATTTAATCTTGGCTTACTCTGCGACAACTCAAAATAGTAACCATGGTGACCGACAACGAGAAGAACATTGTGTCGGCTCTGCATCAAGGAGGGCTGAGCCATGCACCCTGCATGGCACACGTGTTCAATATGATTTTCAAGCATTTCCTGAAGTCTTCCACCCATCTGCAAGACATCCTAAAAATGGCCAGGAAGCTTTGCATGCACTTCAGCCACTCGTACACCGCAAAGCACACCCTCCTTGAGCTTCAGCGGCAGAACGGCTGATATGCGACATTTCCACCCATTGGCATTCCACCCTCCATAAACGATTTCTTGAGGATCCAAGCAGACTGGAATACTCCCCTGTGTAACTTCGATGTCAGCCAGTGGCAGCTCATGTGTAACTCCTGCCGTTTGCTCAGGCCCTTTGAGGATGCCACATTATTTGTCAGTCACCAGGACTTTGGGATGAACAACGTAATTTCACTGCCTAATATCATGGAACAGATGCTTGCAATCTGGCTGGTCAGAGGACTGAAGATGTGGCGCCTACATCTCACGGCCACATGAGCCATGTAGGGGCTGAACTGGAGGAGGAGGAGGACATTGGAGCACAAGCAATGTGTAGCAAAATGGGTGGTTTTTCTACACCGGTGACAGGAGAAAAGGAGAAGAAGCACCCAGAGGAGCAAGAGGGAGATGAGGGAAATGATGCAGATGACCCAGGCACACCGTGGCAGTATGCAGTGGAGATGGAGGCAGGGAGTCCCTCCGAGTCACTTGCGCAAATGGCCCGCTGCATGGTCACTTGCTTGGGTAGTGACAGACAAATTGTCACCATTCGGCAGAGGGATGACTTCTGGCTTTCCACCTTGTTGGACCCTCGCTACCGGTCCAAAATGGGGGCCTTTTTTACACCCACTAAGAGGGAGGACAAACTGAACTACTATAGAGACATCCTTTGTAGTCACTTGGCCGCTGCCTATCTGCGCCATCATCCATCCTCTCGCAGGTCTGACCGGGTGGGGGGGCTCTGTGTTCATGTTCCACTGCCATGGCTGCTGTGGCGGGGTGGGGGGGGGGGGTAGGAGCAGTACCAACTTCATCATCAGCAGCAGCTTGAGTCTAGAGTTGCTGGTGAGCAGCTTTCTTCACCCTTCTAGTAAAGAAACTACTCACCAGCAGCATTAGCTAGACCTGAAGCAGAACCTGAACCAGCAGGTGGTAGCATACTTGGACAGCACCCTGCCACCCCACATTGAAGATCTGCTGGACTACTGGGCAGCCAAACTGGATTTGTGGTCGCAACTGGCCAAGTTTTCCCTGGAAAAGCTGTCCTGCCCGGCCAGTAGTGTGGCATCAGAACGGGTGTTTAGTGCGGCGGGGGCCATAATTACCCCAAGGAGAACTTGTTTGTCCACACCAAATTTGGAGAGACTGACCTTTGTCAAGATTAATCAGGCATGCATCAGCCAGGATTTGCCTGATGCATCAGATTAGATCATCCATGCTACCTCACCCAAATCTTGACAAAAGAGACAAAAGTTTCTTCTGGGTACCTGCCTCAGCTACTAATTCTGATGCTGCCACCCGCCTGATGCCATACATCTGATGCCAAGTGCTCCTTCTTACACCCACCATCATCAGTGGGTTTTTGCCACCCACCTCCCCACTCTGTCACCAGGTCACTCTGTGGTCTCTTGATGCTGCTGCCACCTCACCACACAGGCCTCCTCATGCTGCTGTTGCCACCTCCACATTATGTCATGGTGCTTTGGGGCCTCCTCATGCTGCTGATGCCACCTTCATACTATGTCAACTTGGCACTCTGTGGTCTCCTCATGCTGCTGTTGCCACCTTCACACTAGGTCACCTTGCCACTCTGTGGCCTCCTCATGCTGCTGCCAACTCACAACTCTGTCTCTGGGCCACTCTATGGTCTCCTCATACTGCTGCTGCCACCTCCACACTCTGTCATTGTGCCACTCTGGGGTCTTTTCATGCTGCTGCTAACTCACAACTCTAACTCACAACCACTCTATGGTTCTATGGTCTACTCATGCTGCTTCTGCCACCTCCACACTCTGTCACCTTGCCACTCTGTGGCCTCTTCATGCTGCTGTCATCTCCACACTATGTCATCTTGCTACTCTGTGATCTCCTCATGCTGCGGCTAAATCAAAGCTATGTCACTGGGACACTCTGTGGCCTCCTCGTGCTGCTGCTACTGCCACCTCCACACTATGTCACTTTGCCATTCTGTGGTCTCTTCATGCTGCTGCCTCCACCTCCACACTATGTCACCTTGCCACTCTGTGGCCTCCTCATGCTGCTGCTTCTACCTCCACACTATGTCATTGTGACACTCTGTGGTCTCCTCATGCTGCTGTTACCTCTACACTATGTCACCTTGCCACTCGGTGGTCTTATGCTGCTGCCACTCACAACTCTGTCTCGGGCCACCATATGGTCTCCTCATGCTGCTGCTGCCAGTTCCACACTCTGTCATTGTGCCACTCTGTGGCCTGCTTATGCTGCAGCTGCCACCTCCACACTGTCACCTTGCCAGTCTGTGGCCTCTGCATGTTGTTGCCACCTCCAAACTCTGTCATTGCGCCACTCTGTGGTCTCCTCATGCTGCTGCTACCTCAACACTATGTCGCTGGGCCACTCTGTGGTCTCCTCATGTTGCCACCTCACCACTAAGTCACTGGGCCACTATGTGGTCTCCTCATGCTGCTTCTACCTCACCACTATGTCATTGGGCTACTCTGTGGACTTCTCATCCGGCCCAACCCTCCCCACTCCATTAACTGACCACTATTTAGCATTTTTGGCCTGGTTGACATAATTTATTTGACCCTTCTTTTGGTCAGTCAGAAGGAAGGAAAAATAAGACGCAAAATGAATCCTGTTTATGTAGCAGGTGTAAGGCCTGTATGGTCCCATAAGAATTGGCTTATGATTTGGTAGTCAAAAGCAGGAGTGGGTGCAACACACAGAAGACATGCAAATAATCTATTCACGTGTCATCTTTGTTTTGGATCTACTCCTTTTTTTTTTTTTGTTTAGCAAAACTGATGGATTACTGACCAAATGCTGACTGAGTAAAGGTGGATGCTCAACAGAATGGATCTGTTTTTTTGGGGGTTACTGTTCTGACATATCAGAGGAAGTGCAAAATAATCAGTTACGTCAACACAAACTTACTGCTGATACCCTTTCCAGTCTGTCGGGGGGCTCTACTTGTATAAGAATTTAATAGAACAGGTTCTGTAGACATCTATGTGTAATCACCTTGCGACCGTGTAAAAGGAGTGCGCTTCTTCTTGATGCTAACATTGACCTGTAAGGCTGAGTTCACACTTTTGACCCCATAACTGCCCAAATAAGTGAAGTGTGCAGTGATTCTAAGAGTGACTTCTGTCATCTGCATGTCATACGGACTCACAGTATTGTTTCACTACCACAGCAGACTCCCTATGCATGCTACTGCAAGGCACAGTGTTCTACACCCCTATAAAGGCTCTCTGCAGCCAGGAAATAGCAGTTTTTTTAATGCAATTCACCACAAATAAATTCAGATCGAATCAAATCTTTTCGGAAAATTCGGCGAACCGGACTAATCAAATTTTTGAGAAATTAACTAATCTCTATACACAACATATTTGCATGTAATAATTTCTGATTAGAACAGTTTCCTAAAAAGCCAACAGTGTGGCACTTACAAAGGACCTGGTATGTCAAACAGAGCATCTCAGATGACCCAGTGTTAAGATAAACTGTTACCATTCTTTTAGCAAATAACTGTATTCCACATGAAATTACAATTCTGCGGGATCTATTCTTGGATCTCTGCGTTGTTCCATTCCTCTATTATTCCTATAAGGAGTTTATGAATAAAGGTACAACTGGGTGTTACCACTAGTTGTGTGTCATTGCACTGCCAGCACTGCTTGGACAGTATCAGACAGTGCAGTGCACACCCTCCACTGGTAACACGTAGCTGTACGTTTATTCATAAACATCTAGTAGGAATAACAGGGAGACTGATTAACATAGAATTATATGTCGCAGGTCTGACCGGGTGGGGGGGCTCTGTGTTCATGTTCCACTGCCATGGCTGCTGTGGCGGGGTGGGGGGGGGGGGGTAGGAGCAGTACCAACTTCATCATCAGCAGCAGCTTGAGTCTAGAGTTGCTGGTGAGCAGCTTTCTTCACCCTTCTAGTAAAGAAACTACTCACCAGCAGCATTAGCTAGACCTGAAGCAGAACCTGAACCAGCAGGTGGTAGCATACTTGGACAGCACCCTGCCACCCCACATTGAAGATCTGCTGGACTACTGGGCAGCCAAACTGGATTTGTGGTCGCAACTGGCCAAGTTTTCCCTGGAAAAGCTGTCCTGCCCGGCCAGTAGTGTGGCATCAGAACGGGTGTTTAGTGCGGCGGGGGCCATAATTACCCCAAGGAGAACTTGTTTGTCCACACCAAATTTGGAGAGACTGACCTTTGTCAAGATTAATCAGGCATGCATCAGCCAGGATTTGCCTGATGCATCAGATTAGATCATCCATGCTACCTCACCCAAATCTTGACAAAAGAGACAAAAGTTTCTTCTGGGTACCTGCCTCAGCTACTAATTCTGATGCTGCCACCCGCCTGATGCCATACATCTGATGCCAAGTGCTCCTTCTTACACCCACCATCATCAGTGGGTTTTTGCCACCCACCTCCCCACTCTGTCACCAGGTCACTCTGTGGTCTCTTGATGCTGCTGCCACCTCACCACACAGGCCTCCTCATGCTGCTGTTGCCACCTCCACATTATGTCATGGTGCTTTGGGGCCTCCTCATGCTGCTGATGCCACCTTCACACTATGTCAACTTGGCACTCTGTGGTCTCCTCATGCTGCTGTTGCCACCTTCACACTAGGTCACCTTGCCACTCTGTGGCCTCCTCATGCTGCTGCCAACTCACAACTCTGTCTCTGGGCCACTCTATGGTCTCCTCATACTGCTGCTGCCACCTCCACACTCTGTCATTGTGCCACTCTGGGGTCTTTTCATGCTGCTGCTAACTCACAACTCTAACTCACAACCACTCTATGGTTCTATGGTCTACTCATGCTGCTTCTGCCACCTCCACACTCTGTCACCTTGCCACTCTGTGGCCTCTTCATGCTGCTGTCATCTCCACACTATGTCATCTTGCTACTCTGTGATCTCCTCATGCTGCGGCTAAATCAAAGCTATGTCACTGGGACACTCTGTGGCCTCCTCGTGCTGCTGCTACTGCCACCTCCACACTATGTCACTTTGCCATTCTGTGGTCTCTTCATGCTGCTGCCTCCACCTCCACACTATGTCACCTTGCCACTCTGTGGCCTCCTCATGCTGCTGCTTCTACCTCCACACTATGTCATTGTGACACTCTGTGGTCTCCTCATGCTGCTGTTACCTCTACACTATGTCACCTTGCCACTCGGTGGTCTTATGCTGCTGCCACTCACAACTCTGTCTCGGGCCACCATATGGTCTCCTCATGCTGCTGCTGCCAGTTCCACACTCTGTCATTGTGCCACTCTGTGGCCTGCTTATGCTGCTGCTGCCACCTCCACACTGTCACTTTGCCAGTCTGTGGCCTCTGCATGTTGTTGCCACCTCCAAACTCTGTCATTGCGCCACTCTGTGGTCTCCTCATGCTGCTGCCACTTCACCACTTGGTATTCTCCTCATGCTGCTGCCAAATCACCACTCTGTGGTCTCCTCATGCTGCTGCTACCTCAACACTATGTCGCTGGGCCACTCTGTGGTCTCCTCATGTTGCCACCTCACCACTAAGTCACTGGGCCACTATGTGGTCTCCTCATGCTGCTTCCACCTCACCACTATGTCATTGGGCTACTCTGTGGACTTCTCATCCGGCCCAACCCTCCCCACTCCATTAACTGACCACTATTTAGCATTTTTGGCCTGGTTGACATAATTTATTTGGCCCTTCTTTTGGTCAGTCAGAAGGAAGGAAAAATAAGACGCAAAATGAATCCTATTTATGTAGCAGGTGTAAGGCCTGTATGGTCCCATAAGAATTGGCTTATGATTTGGTAGTCAAAAGCAGGAGTGGGTGCAACACAAAGAAGACATGCAAATAATCTATTCACGTGTCATCTTTGTTTTGGATCTACTCCTTTTTTTTTTTTTGTTTAGCAAAACTGATGGATTACTGACCAAATGCTGACTGAGTAAAGGTGGATGCTCAACAGAATGGATCTGTTTTTTTGGGGGTTACTGTTCTGACATATCAGAGGAAGTGCAAAATAATCAGTTACGTCAACACAAACTTACTGCTGATACCCTTTCCAGTCTGTCGGGGGGCTCTACTTGTATAAGAATTTAATAGAACAGGTTCTGTAGACATCTATGTGTAATCACCTTGCGACCGTGTAAAAGGAGTGCGCTTCTTCTTGATGCTAACATTGACCTGTAAGGCTGAGTTCACACTTTTGACCCCATAACTGCCCAAATAAGTGAAGTGTGCAGTGATTCTAAGAGTGACTTCTGTCATCTGCATGTCATACGGACTCACAGTATTGTTTCACTACCACAGCAGACTCCCTATGCATGCTACTGCAAGGCACAGTGTTCTACACCCCTATAAAGGCTCTCTGCAGCCAGGAAATAGCAGTTTTTTTAATGCAATTCACCACAAATAAATTCAGATCGAATCAAATCTTTTCGGAAAATTCGGCGAACCGGACTAATCAAATTTTTGAGAAATTAACTAATCTCTATACACAACATATTTGCATGTAATAATTTCTGATTAGAACAGTTTCCTAAAAAGCCAACAGTGTGGCACTTACAAAGGACCTGGTATGTCAAACAGAGCATCTCAGATGACCCAGTGTTAAGATAAACTGTTACCATTCTTTTAGCAAATAACTGTATTCCACATGAAATTACAATTCTGCGGGATCTATTCTTGGATCTCTGCGTTGTTCCATTCCTCTATTATTCCTATAAGGAGTTTATGAATAAAGGTACAACTGGGTGTTACCACTAGTTGTGTGTCATTGCACTGCCAGCACTGCTTGGACAGTATCAGACAGTGCAGTGCACACCCTCCACTGGTAACACGTAGCTGTACGTTTATTCATAAACATCTAGTAGGAATAACAGGGAGACTGATTAACATAGAATTATATGTCGCAGGTCTGACCGGGTGGGGGGGCTCTGTGTTCATGTTCCACTGCCATGGCTGCTGTGGCGGGGTGGGGGGGGGGGGGTAGGAGCAGTACCAACTTCATCATCAGCAGCAGCTTGAGTCTAGAGTTGCTGGTGAGCAGCTTTCTTCACCCTTCTAGTAAAGAAACTACTCACCAGCAGCATTAGCTAGACCTGAAGCAGAACCTGAACCAGCAGGTGGTAGCATACTTGGACAGCACCCTGCCACCCCACATTGAAGATCTGCTGGACTACTGGGCAGCCAAACTGGATTTGTGGTCGCAACTGGCCAAGTTTTCCCTGGAAAAGCTGTCCTGCCCGGCCAGTAGTGTGGCATCAGAACGGGTGTTTAGTGCGGCGGGGGCCATAATTACCCCAAGGAGAACTTGTTTGTCCACACCAAATTTGGAGAGACTGACCTTTGTCAAGATTAATCAGGCATGCATCAGCCAGGATTTGCCTGATGCATCAGATTAGATCATCCATGCTACCTCACCCAAATCTTGACAAAAGAGACAAAAGTTTCTTCTGGGTACCTGCCTCAGCTACTAATTCTGATGCTGCCACCCGCCTGATGCCATACATCTGATGCCAAGTGCTCCTTCTTACACCCACCATCATCAGTGGGTTTTTGCCACCCACCTCCCCACTCTGTCACCAGGTCACTCTGTGGTCTCTTGATGCTGCTGCCACCTCACCACACAGGCCTCCTCATGCTGCTGTTGCCACCTCCACATTATGTCATGGTGCTTTGGGGCCTCCTCATGCTGCTGATGCCACCTTCACACTATGTCAACTTGGCACTCTGTGGTCTCCTCATGCTGCTGTTGCCACCTTCACACTAGGTCACCTTGCCACTCTGTGGCCTCCTCATGCTGCTGCCAACTCACAACTCTGTCTCTGGGCCACTCTATGGTCTCCTCATACTGCTGCTGCCACCTCCACACTCTGTCATTGTGCCACTCTGGGGTCTTTTCATGCTGCTGCTAACTCACAACTCTAACTCACAACCACTCTATGGTTCTATGGTCTACTCATGCTGCTTCTGCCACCTCCACACTCTGTCACCTTGCCACTCTGTGGCCTCTTCATGCTGCTGTCATCTCCACACTATGTCATCTTGCTACTCTGTGATCTCCTCATGCTGCGGCTAAATCAAAGCTATGTCACTGGGACACTCTGTGGCCTCCTCGTGCTGCTGCTACTGCCACCTCCACACTATGTCACTTTGCCATTCTGTGGTCTCTTCATGCTGCTGCCTCCACCTCCACACTATGTCACCTTGCCACTCTGTGGCCTCCTCATGCTGCTGCTTCTACCTCCACACTATGTCATTGTGACACTCTGTGGTCTCCTCATGCTGCTGTTACCTCTACACTATGTCACCTTGCCACTCGGTGGTCTTATGCTGCTGCCACTCACAACTCTGTCTCGGGCCACCATATGGTCTCCTCATGCTGCTGCTGCCAGTTCCACACTCTGTCATTGTGCCACTCTGTGGCCTGCTTATGCTGCTGCTGCCACCTCCACACTGTCACTTTGCCAGTCTGTGGCCTCTGCATGTTGTTGCCACCTCCAAACTCTGTCATTGCGCCACTCTGTGGTCTCCTCATGCTGCTGCCACTTCACCACTTGGTATTCTCCTCATGCTGCTGCCAAATCACCACTCTGTGGTCTCCTCATGCTGCTGCTACCTCAACACTATGTCGCTGGGCCACTCTGTGGTCTCCTCATGTTGCCACCTCACCACTAAGTCACTGGGCCACTATGTGGTCTCCTCATGCTGCTTCCACCTCACCACTATGTCATTGGGCTACTCTGTGGACTTCTCATCCGGCCCAACCCTCCCCACTCCATTAACTGACCACTATTTAGCATTTTTGGCCTGGTTGACATAATTTATTTGGCCCTTCTTTTGGTCAGTCAGAAGGAAGGAAAAATAAGACGCAAAATGAATCCTATTTATGTAGCAGGTGTAAGGCCTGTATGGTCCCATAAGAATTGGCTTATGATTTGGTAGTCAAAAGCAGGAGTGGGTGCAACACAAAGAAGACATGCAAATAATCTATTCACGTGTCATCTTTGTTTTGGATCTACTCCTTTTTTTTTTTTTGTTTAGCAAAACTGATGGATTACTGACCAAATGCTGACTGAGTAAAGGTGGATGCTCAACAGAATGGATCTGTTTTTTTGGGGGTTACTGTTCTGACATATCAGAGGAAGTGCAAAATAATCAGTTACGTCAACACAAACTTACTGCTGATACCCTTTCCAGTCTGTCGGGGGGCTCTACTTGTATAAGAATTTAATAGAACAGGTTCTGTAGACATCTATGTGTAATCACCTTGCGACCGTGTAAAAGGAGTGCGCTTCTTCTTGATGCTAACATTGACCTGTAAGGCTGAGTTCACACTTTTGACCCCATAACTGCCCAAATAAGTGAAGTGTGCAGTGATTCTAAGAGTGACTTCTGTCATCTGCATGTCATACGGACTCACAGTATTGTTTCACTACCACAGCAGACTCCCTATGCATGCTACTGCAAGGCACAGTGTTCTACACCCCTATAAAGGCTCTCTGCAGCCAGGAAATAGCAGTTTTTTTAATGCAATTCACCACAAATAAATTCAGATCGAATCAAATCTTTTCGGAAAATTCGGCGAACCGGACTAATCAAATTTTTGAGAAATTAACTAATCTCTATACACAACATATTTGCATGTAATAATTTCTGATTAGAACAGTTTCCTAAAAAGCCAACAGTGTGGCACTTACAAAGGACCTGGTATGTCAAACAGAGCATCTCAGATGACCCAGTGTTAAGATAAACTGTTACCATTCTTTTAGCAAATAACTGTATTCCACATGAAATTACAATTCTGCGGGATCTATTCTTGGATCTCTGCGTTGTTCCATTCCTCTATTATTCCTATAAGGAGTTTATGAATAAAGGTACAACTGGGTGTTACCACTAGTTGTGTGTCATTGCACTGCCAGCACTGCTTGGACAGTATCAGACAGTGCAGTGCACACCCTCCACTGGTAACACGTAGCTGTACGTTTATTCATAAACATCTAGTAGGAATAACAGGGAGACTGATTAACATAGAATTACAGACGTGGACAAAATTGTTGGTACCCTTTGGTCAATGAAAGAAAAAGTCACAATGGTCACAGAAATAACTTTAATCTGACAAAAGTAATAATAAATTAAAATTCTATAAATGTTAACCAATGAAAGTCAGACATTGTTTTTCAACCATGCTTCAACAGAATTATGTAAAAAAATAAACTCATGAAACAGGCATGGACAAAAATGATGGTACCCCTAGAAAACACAGAACATAATGTGACCAAAGGGACATGTTAATTCAAGGTGTGTCCACTAATTAGCATCACAGGTGTCTACAACCTTGTAATCAGCCATTGGGCCTATATATATGGCTCCAGGTAATCACTGTGTTGTTTGGTGATATGGTGTGTACCACACTCGACATGGACCAGAGGAAGCAAAGGAAAGAGCTGTCTCAAGAGATCAGAAAGAAAATTATAGACAAGCATGTTAAAGGTAAAGGCTATAAGACCATCTCCAAGCAACTAGATGTTCCTGTGAGTACAGTTGCACATATTATTCATAAGTTTAAGATCCATGGGACTGTAGCCAACCTCCCTGGACGTGGCCGCAGGAGGAAAATTGATGACAAATCTAAGAGACGGATAATCCGAATGGTAACAAAAGAGCCTAGAAAGACTTCTAAAGAGATTCAAGGTGAACTTCATGCTCAAGGAACATCAGTGTCAGATCGCACCATCCGTCGTTGTTTGAGCCAAAGTGGACTACATGGGAGACGACCAAGGAGGACACCATTGTTGAAAACGAATCATAAAAAAGCAAGACTGGAATATGCCAAACTACATGTTGACAAGCCACAAAGCTTCTGGGAGAATGTCCTGTGGACAGATGAGACAAAAATCGAAGTTTTTGCCAAGGCACATCAGCTGTATGTTCACAGACGAAAAAATGAAGCATATCAAGAAAAGAACACTGTCCCTACTGTGAAACATGGAGGAGGCTCTGTTATGTTCTGGGGCTGCTTTGCTGCGTCTGGCACAGGGTGTCTTGAATCTGTGCAGGGTACAATGAAATCTCAAGACTATCAAGGAATTCTAGAGAGAAATGTACTAGCCAGTGTCAGAAAGCTTGGTCTCAGTCGCAGGTCATGGGTCTTGCAACAGGACAATGACCCAAAACACACCGCTAAAAACACCCAAGAATGGCTAAGAGGAAAAAATTGGACTATTCTAAAGTGGCCTTCTATGAGCCCTGACCTCAATCCTATTGAGCATCTTTGGAAGGAGCTGAAACATGCAGTCTGGAAAAGGCACCCTTCAAACCGGACACAACTGGAGCAGTTTGCTCATGAGGAGTGGGCCAAAATACCTGCTGAGAGGTGCAGATGTCTCATTGACAGTTACAGGAAGCGTTTGATTGCAGTGATTGCCTCAAAAGGTTGCGCAACAAAATATTAAGTTAGGGGTACCATCATTTTTGTCCATGCCTGTTTCATGAGTTTATTTTTTTACATAATTCTGTTGAAGCATGGTTGAAAAACAATGTCTGACTTTCATTGGTTAACATTTATAGAATTTTAATTTATTATTACTTTTGTCAGATTAAAGTTATTTCTGTGACCATTGTGACTTTTTCTTTCATTGACCAAAGGGTACCAACAATTTTGTCCACGTCTGTATAGGAATTAAGAATAAATGCTACAGAAGTTTTGACTTGTGGAATACAATTGTTTACTGAAACAGACATGCCATAATTGGTAATAGGTCCTCTTTGAGAAAAGACACCAGGGTTAAGGGTGTTCTCTCGAGATTTTAATACTGATTGCCTATCCTCAGGATAGGTCATCAGTATCTGATCAGTGGGGGTCCAACACTAATCAGCTGTTTGAGAAGGCACTCCTGTAAGTGGCACAGCCTTCCCTGAGCTTTTCCTTGGCCAGTGACGACACGTTCATGTAAATGGCGCTGAGCTGTGATACCAAGCACAACCACTATATAATGTACGGCACTGTGATTGGTGAGCATGGAGAAGGTGACGGTGCTCAGTGGAGCCCCGGTGCTTTCTCAAACAGCTGATCCTCGGGGGTCCCAGATGTCAGACCCCTTTGAGGGGGTCATTGGTAAAAAAAACATCTTGGAAAACCACCTGAAGGACAGTGAATAGAAAAATATGTTTGCATGTGGGATTTTTGTTGGGCCTGCAATGACTCTGGTTTGTTTATTATTTCTAATTTTATATCAAAGCCTAATCTTTGAGGCATCTGATGGTGACCCAACTATTTAATAAAAAAAATAAAAAAAAGCACAGAAAAGTATATCAGTTCTTTATGACTCATAGGCTGCCACTACAACCTGATAGCCAAAATTCAACTTATTTGGGCACAAGGAAATTTAAATGCAAACAGCTGGCTTACATTGAAGAATAGGAATGGTTTAAAAAGTTGTAAAAAAACAGTTTTTTAAAAAATTGAAACATTGAAAAAGGTTAAAAAATGTCAATGCCCAGCCATCTCATTAACCAAGCTGTTGACAGGGAACTGATCAGACACTATTCCTATCATCAATGGGGGACTCTCTGTGGTTTGGGTTTGAAAGTTTTAGAATCACAGTAGACTATCGCTAAGGCATGCGTTGTTCTAAATTCACCACAGTACAAACACGCTGACCATGGAAGGTAATAAAAAGTCACCATGTGCATGACCATTTTACAGCTCTGTTCAATCTCTGAGTTGCACAAATGATAGATCGTTTATGCACCACACAACAGACACAAGTGCACGTTGATGTTTTTCTTGACCGTATTAAGCTAACGTGTATTGGAAAGTTACGTAATGAAAAAGAATAGTGGTGTAACATTTAATACAGTCATATATATTATGTGTCACTCCTGGGGCCAATGTAATTAACCGTTAATCATGACCAAGTGATTTGCCTGGCAGTCAATATTATCTATTGATAGGTTAATTTATTGCAGAAGGTCATGGGCTTTGTATCCAAGTAACCAAACGAATGTAAAATAAGCTTCATAGCGTGAGGAATTTCTGTGCTGGGATGACGTGATGACGTAGTGGACGTCGCGCTCCCGGCTTTCCCCGCTGCTCAGCTACACCGCTGCCACCTCGACTATGCTGGCGTCTCTGTGCCGAATCCTCCATCCACCTTCTCTGTAACCGGGAACGGGTGATCAGCGTTGTTGAACCGCGGCGCTGTTATCGACTGCTGGTTCGGATGTGGGGGGTGCCTCTGGTTCCTGCTTTTTGTTCAAGCCTGCATGCTGCTGCTTGTTGTTTCTGCCATTCCCGACTCTGCGCTCCTGCCTCCTTTTTCGCC
This sequence comes from Bufo gargarizans, assembly GCF_014858855.1. Classification (NCBI taxonomy): domain Eukaryota; kingdom Metazoa; phylum Chordata; class Amphibia; order Anura; family Bufonidae; genus Bufo; species Bufo gargarizans. The sequence goes on from NC_058084.1 coordinate 414,529,032, forward strand.
CACTAAGTCGATGTGAACAGTTTGTTGTCTGGAGGTTCTTTTTTCCTTTACCCCCGTGGACTGTGCCTCCGGCTCCTGCCTGAACTGCTACCCCCCCTTTGGTGCCGTGAGTAACCTCTGTGTTCCCCCCCTATTTGTGTTCCCCCCACCTAATGGATTGTTGGAGAAGATGATAAGCTGATAAGCTTCTCTTCTTTAGTGACTAACCTCCTCACGATTGCTGACTCCAACTAACCTTGAAACGGAGTTTGACAAAATTGCACATGATCGCACATGATTACAAGAAAGTGAACTCTAAAGTTTAAAGTATAAGGTGGAGAGGGGGAAAAAAAAAAAAAAAATAATAATAAGAGGGAAAAGAGTATAAAGAAGAGTGGACACAAAAAAAAAAAAAAAAAAAAAAAAAAGGGGGAGAGCGAAAAAAAAAAAAAAAGGAGAAGAGAAACAGAATTAAGAAGAAGGCACTTTAAAAAAAAAAAGGGAAAGGGGGATAAGGAATAAGGAAAAAGGAAAAAATAAAAAAAAAAAAAAAAAAGAGAAAGAAGGAGAGCAAAGAAGAAAAGATATATATTTAAAGGAGAGAAGGAGGCGGAATAAGGGGGAAAAAAAAATAAAAAAATAAATAAAAACCAAATAAATACTCCAAAAAAAAATAAATAAAAATAAATATTTTAAAAAAAGGAATAAAGAGGAATAAGCTATGGGCCCAAAAGCCTTTAGGCGTTCGACTGATCTATCAGGTCAGAAACATGGGTCCAAAACTGCTGAACCAACAAAATTGGACCAGTTTCTGAAGTCCCCAAGGGTCAATACGAGGGGTGGACAAAAGGAGTTTTTGGAAAAAAAAAATTATGAATCGGAGGTAACAGACCTAGAAATACAAAAAGGCGCTAGATACCCTGAAGAGGAAGATGGAATAATGGGGGAAGCAATCCCTAATGATAACTCTTCACCGCTGGAAGAAATACTCCTAGCGGTTAAACAGAACGGGGACTTAATACAGGTGGTTACAACCCAACTTGGATTTATTCAAGTTGATGTGGGACTAATAAAAGATGAATTGTCCAAAATGCGAGACAGAGTCAACACCCTTGAAAGTTCTGTCACCCTAATACAGAAGGAATCCAAAAAAATAAATACGGAAGTTTCTACACTTAAAGTGGAATATAATCTCTTGAAGAAAAAGGCAGTGGACCTGGAGGATAGGTCACGAAGATATAATGTGAGAATAATAGGGATCCCAGAGGGTGAGGAAGGAAAAAATCCAACTGAATTTGTACAGAAATTAATTCTTGAGAACTTTGGTAAAGAGTCATTCTCTCCTCTTTTTATGATTGAAAGAGCCCATCGGGTCCCAGGAGGAAAACCAATTCCAGGGAGACAACCTCGGTCAATCCTTGCTAAGCTACTGACTACAGGGGACAGAGATGTCCTCCTGAGAAGGGCGAGGGAATCCTCACCGGTTCTGTATAATGGGATTAGACTGGCCTTTTTTCCTGATTTTTCGAAAGAAATACAAGAAAAGAGACGCACATTTATGACTGTTAAAAAGAAGCTAAGAGAAAGGGATATTAAATATTCTCTTATATTCCCGGCCAAATTGCGGATTGTTTTTGAAGATAAAATCTTTTTTTTTGATACCTCAGAAGAAGCCGCGGATTGGCTAGAGCGAAACAATCGATGACTCAATTGGGTTACGATCGGGCGGGAATAATTAGTATTATAAGGGGCTTATACCCTTAAAAAAAAAAAAAAAAAAAAAAAAGAAAAAAGAAATATAGTTTTCTTTGCTTCCTAATCGCGGTGTGGGGGTGGCTGAGTGGGGGGAGGGTCGAGGGTTGGTCATAGGAAAGAAATCTACTACAATATGTGGTGGATTGCATGTGGAAGGGGGGTGAGGGGTAGGAGGGGGGTGAGGGGAGGGGGGGGTGGGGTTGGGCTGTGGTGCGTCAGGGTAGGTGTAGTATCCCTTGTTTTAGTTTTCTTTGTCTTGTTCTTCCTCTTTCTCCGGTTTTTCCATCTGACCACTGGTAATGACGCTGACTAGAATTCTTGCTTGGAATATACGTGGTCTGGGAGATAGAGGTAAGAGACAAGCGATTTTTGATTTAACTCAGGCCCACCTACCAGCAATAATTTGCTTGTTAGAGACCCATCTTACCGAGGAGAATACTAGAGTGCTCGACAGGGGATGGGCTGCGCACACGTTTCATTCCACCCTCTCCAATTATTCGAGAGGTGTCACGGTGCTGATACACAGACTTATTGATTTCGTTTGTGAGGCATCCTCTGTTGACCAACAGGGGAGATTTATTTTCCTATATTGTAGGATAGGGGGGAAGATATGTATCTTGGCCTTTGTCTATATCCCACCGCCGTTTTCTCTCTCGGTTCTTAACTCTCTTCTATTATTCATGGATAAATGGCCAGAATGTCCAACATTGATTATGGGTGACTTTAACTGTGTCATCGATCCTCTTTGTGACAGGGTTTCTACGAGAGCTAGGAGTGATAGTCCGCTCCGGGGGTCCCCCCTGGCACGGTTCTGCATGGAGATTGGATTTGAGGATGCTTGGGAACACCTGAGACAGGGGAAAAGGGCTTTTTCATGCTCTAGCAAAGCAGGTAAATCACTGTCCAGAATAGATCTTGTATTGATTAACAGTAAATATGTGAAACTTATAAAGCGAATGAAATATGAAACAAGGTCAATATCAGATCACTCTCCGATACTAATTGAACTATGTCTATCTCAGGAAAGATATATACCAAAATCTCCCTTTAGATTAAATCCCTATTGGTTATCAGTTATAAAGACGCATGAAGCAATTCGAAATGACATAGGTCGATTCTGGGATATTAATTACGGCTCAACAAAAATTCAAGTAGTATGGGACACCTATAAGGCGTATATGAGGGGATTGATGGTTAGTAATATCACGTACCTTAGAAAGGAATATGGAAAAAAACAGAAAAACCTAGAAGAACACGTAGTGTTGGCGACAGAATCCTTTCAGATGCATAAGACGGAGAAGAATAGGGAAAATATGCAAAGAGCCACACAAATATATGCTAAGTTTTTATTGGATAAGGCCCAACAGAACCTTTTTTTTAAGGGGCAAAAATACTTTACAGAGTCAGGGCGACCTGGTAAACTCCTCGCTAGAGTAATCTCCAATCAACAACCTAAAAAACATATAGATAAGGTTCGATTGAGTGATGGTAGGATAGTCACTTCACAGGGCCTGGTGGAGAAGGCTTTTCTTGACTACTTTGTTGATTTGTATAAAGCTGACTCCAACATTACAGATGATAAGATAGATCTTTATTTAGATAGGATCAAGTTTCCAACAATTACTGAGATGCAAAGGAAAGCACTAGAAATGGAGGTCTCAATTCAGGAACTTGAGGGAGCTATTAAATTATGCTCAACTAACTCCACCCCTGGCTCAGACGGGCTTCCATATGAATTCTATAGTAAATATGAGGACTGTATTCTTCCCAGACTATTGGAGGTCTTTGCTGAATCAACAGAGGAGGGGATGCTTCCAGACTCAATGATGGAGGCCATAATAATATTAATTCCAAAAAAAGGCAAGGACCCTTTAGATTTAGAATCCTATAGACCAATTTCACTGCTTAATGCAGATGTAAAGCTTCTTGCGAGGGTCCTGGCCACAAGGCTCTCCAGGGTCATTTCCTCCATTGTGCATCCTGATCAGAGTGGCTTTATACAAAACAAGGGTACACACCATAATTTACACCGACTCTTCTCTAATATCCAGGCCCCGGGGGGGACTGCCCGCTCCATCCTGTCATTGGATGCTTCTAAGGCCTTTGACAGGGTGGAGTGGCGCTTCCTCTGGAAGGTTCTTGCTAAGATGGGCTTTGGGGAAAAATTTATACGTACTCTTAGGCTGTTGTATAGATCCCCAAGGGCAAAACTGAGTCTCAATGGAATTCTGAGTAGTAGTATTGATCTAAACAGAGGCACCCGACAGGGTTGCCCATTATCTCCCCTGTTATTCGATATTTATATCGAGCCCCTTGCGTTGGCCATTAGGCAGGATGACCAGATTAAAGGATTTGGTACCCTAGGAACACAGGACCGCATCTCACTATATGCAGATGACATCCTGTTTTTTATAGATCATACGGAAATCATTCTTCCTAGGATTATTCAAATGGTTAACGCATTTGGTGAGGTATCTGGTCTCCGAATAAACTGGGCAAAAACTAGTCTGCTCCCAATAGATCCCCTGCCACAAAAGGAGGTTCCTGCTACACAGTTGGATATTGTTGATACTATTCAATACTTGGGTTTGACTATATCGCCTCGGGTTGAAAATTTTGTACAACTCAATCTGATCCCCATAATGGTAAAGATCAGAGCTAAAATAGGAATCTGGCTGAAACTTCCCCTATCCAGAGCTGATCGAGTTTCACTAGTTAAAATGGTGATACTACCACAATTTCTTTACGTGCTCAGGAATACACCTATTTGGATACAAGACAAACATTTTAAACTCATGGAAAGAATAATTAATGATTTAATATGGGGAAGAAAGCGAGTGCGAATTAAGCTGGAATATTTGTATAAATCAGTGGAGTGTGGGGGGTTAAATCTCCCCTACTTTAAAGGGTATTTTATTGCAGCCCAGCTATTGAGGTGCTATGAATCAGAGGATAGTGCACTCCTGGGGAAGCTGGTAACTAGCCACGCTCATAACAATATTTTTACCTTGTTGGAATCCGGGCTTTTGAAGAGCTATGAGCAAGGCTATAAAGAGACTATAAATCTACTTCTGAAAGTGTGGGGTATAACTAGGACATGGTTGAAGGTTAGGGGTTCACTCACATTTACGCCTCTTTGGCATAATTTCTATTTACATAGGTTAGATGATATTGCAGCTGACACTTTTTGGCAGAAGAATAAAATATTATATATTTCACAGGTAGTTAAAGATAGAGAAATTAAATCCTTTAGAGAAATGACACATAATATAAGAAATCTCTCATGGTTTAGGTATTTTCAATTGCGATCTGTACTATCCAGTTTGGACGATAAACGTCTGCTGGAAATAGATAATTTATCTTTTTTGAATGATTGGGTAGGGGGTACACCTTCTAGAATAAAGATTTCCAATATATATAAGTTATTAATTAAGGCACGGTTTAGCGATATACAATCACCAGGACAAAAAGCATGGGAAGCGGACTGCCCGCACTTGCGAGTAGAAGGGTGGGAGAATATTTTTGGGAATCTGACTTCAGTATCCCAGAACTTTAACCATGTCCTAATACAATTTTACATTTCCCATAGACTATACATTACTCCCCTATGGATGAATAAATGCGGGTTGAGAGCCACATCTAACTGCCCCAAATGTGATATTGTAGGAGCAGACTTCCTCCACATGGTTTGGACTTGTCCAGAACTTGTAAAATACTGGAATAGTATTAATAATTGTATTATCCATAAACTAAAAATTCGAATTCCTTTTGAACCTCATGTATTCGTGCTTAACGACTTTTCCAAATTAAAAAATCACAAGTATCAAAAGATCTTTCTGAGCAGAATATTGATGTTGGCTAGAGTTCTGATTAGTCGGACCTGGTTTGCCCGATCCACTCCAGACATAAATATATGGATAAATTTAACTGATAAGGTAAAAAATTACGAGAAAATCATATATAAACGGAGGGAAGTTGAGGACCAGTGGAATAGGATATGGGGTGGCTGGAAGATTGACTAACTGAGGTCATGTTGGTTTGTTTATGGGGGTCCTACCTTGACGCACCACAGACTAGGGGGGAGGGAGGGGAGGGTTTTTTATAAATGCAACTAAAAGATGAACTAACTATATTTATATTTATCTACATTTGGTTGGGTCATTAATAATTGAGGGGTTGTAAAAAATTTTGCTGTTAATGTTTTGTAATTTTCCCAATAAACTTTAAAAAAAAAAAAAAAAAAAAAAAAAAAAAAAAAAAAAAAAGCTTCATAGCGTGAATTTCCTATTGAAGAAAACAGGGTCATCCTTTAATTTTACCATCACTAGCAACATACTACACAATTGTGGCCAAAGAAGAAAGATTGTCCTAGCTTCTGTCAGATAAGCTTAAAAGGGTTGTCCACTTTCTGGTTGTTTGTGACCAATGTGTAAGATGATTATATGACACTTACTAATGTAGCCGTTGTTGATTTTTTATGTAGTTTGCTATATTTCATAAGCCACGTCCCCTTGTTGGGCAGATCTTCTGTGCAGTCCACACAGGAAACCTGTCCATAAGATGGCTGCTGATGGAGGATCATGTGGCCAGGCAAAAATAATTCCAGGCACATCGTTTATCCGTCTCCACTCAAATACACCACATCTGCCATCTGCACTTCCAATGTTGAGAGTTTGGCTGAGGTGCAGTGTATTTGAATGGAGGAGACTAAGTGATTTTCCTGGTCACATCATTCTCTTTCAGCAGCCATTTCATGAACAGGACCTCTGTGTGGACAGCACAAACCACTTGACCAACAATGGAGAATACAAAGGCTATATTAGTAAGTGCCATATAGACATCTTACACATACATGGGTCAATGGTAGCCAGAAAGTGGCCAATCCCTTTAATGGTTGGAGTAACCCTTTTGTGCCCTTTATGATATGGTAAATAGGAACTAGAGCAGGGATCAGCAACTTCCAGCACTCCAGATGTTCTGAAACTACAATTCCCAGAATTCTTCTTTCACTTCTGTGGGCATTACAAAAAGAGCTGAGTAAGTTTGCATGCTGGAAGTTGTAGTTTCACAGCAGCTTGAGTGCCGAAGGTTGCTGATCCCTCAACTAGAGTAAACCGTATTTAGGGACTCAGGAAACTACATGACTAAATAAAAGTTACTTGACTGATGGGAGATCTAATAACTATGTATAAATATATCAGGGGTCAGGACTGTGACGAGGGGACATCCTCTGCATCTGGGGGAAAGAAGGTTTCTACACAAACATAGAAGAGGATTCTTTACTTTAAGACTGTGATGAGAGGGCATACTCTACATCATAATCATCATATAAATAACAAATACAATAGAGCAACAACAGACATTTTCCTCAAAGTACTGTATACAAAAGAGAATGGAAATGTTTCATGTATAGGGAGATTGGAGAGGAACACAAACTGACACACAGACTACCCACGCTAAGGGCACAACACACCTCTGGGCCTATACAAGCAAGTCGCGGTGTAGACTCAGGTCGCTGCTGAAGTCTGAGTATCACGAATACTGGTATTCCAAAGATACGTGGCACTGCAGACCTTTAAGATCTATTACTTTCCAGCCTTGAACAACGTGTTTCGGGAATGAAGGGGATATTCTGCCCCCGAAACGCATTGTTCAAACATGCAAAATAAAAGTACCGCTTTGTTGGATGTTCTGCAGTGCCATATAACTTTGATGAATTGCAGTATTTTCCTAGAAGTCATATACTTAAAGGGCTGTTTCACACGAGCGGATGCCATGCGTGGCATCCGCTCCGTGAAAGAGTGCCAAGACCCGATGCAGACTGCAGAGGCACGGAGCTTTAACATGACTGATAATGCTCCGTGCCTCTCTGTGATCTCTTTACTACGAAATCACAGTGACAACTGTGATTTCGTAGTAAAGAGATCACAGAGAGGCACGGAGCATTATCAGTCATGTTAAAGCTCTGTGCCTCTGCAGTCTCCATCGGGTTTTGGCACTCTTTCACGGAGCGGATGCCACGCATGGCATCCGCTCGTGTGAAACAGCCCAAAGTCTTTCATATGAGATGAGACTCCCCTACTGGATCACATCTGACAAGCAGACAAGAATGAAACACTGAAGGAAATGTAAAGTATGTACTAACTGACTGCTATAGAGACTACAAAGGACATCTTCTTTAAGTAGTAAAAGGAGAAACGTTTCCCCAGAAAAAAAAAAAATTCTAGGATATGTCTAATATGATATGGGCAATACTCTGTTCAACACCAGATCCATAGGTTAGCTATTTCCGTAGTTATGTTTCTGAAAAGAAAATTGATATACTTTGTGATTTGAATCCCCATGTTACATATACATGTCTGCAGCATAACTACAAATATATTACTTTGCCCAGTAAACCTGGTATTGAAATGTGCCAACCAAATTTTCGAAATGACCTTCCTTCCCCTGTTACTCCATATACTTACTTTGATGGAAACCCTCTAGCGATGCCAGACAGACACCTGTAGGTGAATACGACAGCATCAATCTCTTCTCCCTAAATTGAGAAATGCATCTACATGACACATTGTGGCCTATAAATAAAAAACCTGCAGCACTTAAAATAATCAATCCCTTTATGTGGTACATCTCAGGGCTATTGATCAAGGCAGAAAGAAGAACTGTTCGGAGAGTGCTTTTAGGTAGATGTTAATGTCTTCCAAATGAATAACAATAAGGTGAGGGATAAACAAATTGAGGCCGGAGTTAATTATCATGGTGATAAAAGTTTATATTAGTTTTTAACCTCAGGCAATAAGTGAAAGGATAGTCAACCCCTGTTGATAAAGGATTAATGCTGTACATAAAGGAGTAGTACTTCAACTTTAAAAAGACAAAAACGTTTCATTACCTAGCATACTATTAATCTCCAGGTAAGAGTTGTCTTTGTCAAAGAGTTGTCTTTGTCATCTTTCACCTCCCCCACTGGCAATTATACCCTTACTTACCTTTTCTAAATTCTCCTTCTACAGGGAGTGCAGAATTATTAGGCAAATGAGTATTTTGACCACATCATCCTCTTTATGCATGTTGTCTTACTCCAAGCTGTATAGGCTCGAAAGCCTACTACCAATTAAGCATATTAGGTGATGTGCATCTCTGTAATGAGAAGGGGTGTGGTCTAATGACATCAACACCCTATATCAGGTGTGCATAATTATTAGGCAACTTCCTTTCCTTTGGCAAAATGGGTCAAAAGAAGGACTTGACAGGCTCAGAAAAGTCAAAAATAGTGAGATATCTTGCAGAGGGATGCAGCACTCTTAAAATTGCAAAGCTTCTGAAGCGTGATCATCGAACAATCAAGCGTTTCATTCAAAATAGTCAACAGGGTCACAAGAAGCGTGTGGAAAAACCAAGGCACAAAATAACTGCCAATGAACTGAGAAAAGTCAAGCGTGCAGCTGCCAAGATGCCACTTGCCACCAGTTTGGCCATATTTCAGAGCTGCAACATCACTGGAGTGCCCAAAAGCAGAAGGTGTGCAATACTCAGAGACATGGCCAAGGTAAGAAAGGCTGAAAGACGACCACCACTGAACAAGACACACAAGCTGAAACGTCAAGACTGGGCCAAGAAATATCTCAAGACTGATTTTTCTAAGGTTTTATGGACTGATGAAATGAGAGTGAGTCTTGATGGGCCAGATGGATGGGCCTGTGGCTGGATTGGTAAAGGGCAGAGAGCTCCAGTCCGACTCAGACGCCAGCAAGGTGGAGGTGAAGTACTGGTTTGGGCTGGTATCATCAAAGATGAGCTTGTGGGGCCTTTTCGGGTTGAGGATGGAGTCAAGCTCAATTCCCAGTCCTACTGCCAGTTTCTGGAAGACACCTTCTTCAAGCAGTGGTACAGGAAGAAGTCTGCATCCTTCAAGAAAAACATGATTTTCATGCAGGACAATGCTCCATCACACGCGTCCAAGTACTCCACAGCGTGGCTGGCAAGAAAGGGTATAAAAGAAGAAAATCTAATGACATGGTCTCCTTGTTCACCTGATCTGAACCCCATTGAGAACCTGTGGTCCATCATCAAATGTGAGATTTACAAGGAGGGAAAACAGTACACCTCTCTGAACAGTGTCTGGGAGGCTGTGGTTGCTGCTGCACGCAATGTTGATGGTGAACAGATCAAAACACTGACAGAATCCATGGATGGCAGGCTTTTGAGTGTCCTTGCAAAGAAAGGTGGCTATATTGGTCACTGATTTGTTTTTGTTTTGTTTTTGAATGTCAGAAATGTATATTTGTGAATGTTGAGATGTTATATTGGATTCACTGGTAAAAATAAATAATTGAAATGGGTATATATTTGTTTTTTGTTAAGTTGCCTAATAATTATGCACAGTAATAGTCACCTGCACACACAGATATCCTCCTAAAATAGCTAAAACTAAAAACAAACTAAAAACTACTTCCAAAAATATTCAGCTTTGATATTAATGAGTTTTTTGGGTTCATTGAGAACATGGTTGTTGTTCAATAATAAAATTAATCCTCAAAAATACAACTTGCCTAATAATTCTGCACTCCCTGTATGGTTCTTACTGTCTCCTACATTTCAGTCTTTACTTCATCAGCACAAGAAATTCTTTTGTAATGCTCATTTATATGTATAAAAAATACTATCTATGGTAATGATTCCAAGATCCAAATGAGAGACAATTTTTTACTATCTAAGGGCTTTCTTAGCAGCATTTCATGCAGATTGCGAATGACCAACTCTAAATTTCTGTATGAACAAATACCACTGATATTAGGTAATGATATTGTAGGACTTATATTTTGGTAAAGGTATAATGGTGTTGATTAAACTTTTTTTTAGAAAAAAAGGCTCAGAATGGTATAAAATACACTATCTGAAAGTGAAAAAAGAACACCAAGAAAACGTAACTTGGTTGAGCTGAGAACTGATAGTGGTGCTTGATCAAAGATCACACAATTAAGATGATGCACTCCTTACTTTGGGTTCTGTAGTAGGGTGTATGTTGAGGTAGAATCACATTAATACTGGGTGGAATCTTCCCTTGCTGCGATACAGGCTGCCACTCTGGTATGGTAAGGTTATACAGATGCTCAATATCCACCTGTGATCATTCCAAGCTCTTTCAACTTGAATCTATAGTTCAGCCTAGGTGGTTGTTGTCTGCTGTGCATGGGAGATCCGTCACCTCATCCAGTCTCAGACATACTTAATGGGGGAAAGATTTGGCAGTTGAGCTGGTCGGTAACCTGAAAAGCATATTGTGTAGAGCTGTGTGTGGGCAAGTGTTCTCTTGTTGGAACATCACATCCCCTTACTTAATTGGCATAAGACTTGTTCCTTGATGTCCTGGACTGGTCAATGTTCCCTCCATGAACACCAGTTGGAAGTGGTCATGATAAAAAATGGTGCAGCGACTGGGTCCGCATAGGAAACACGTGAGGCTATGGTGGGCTGATGGGGGTAGTAGTTCATGTACTCATGGTTAGCAGAGCCTCACTGGCGTGCAGTGATGGGGAAGACGGCACTAAATGCTCCGGGTCACACTCTATTGCAGGGAACAGCAGCCAGATGTTGGTTGAGGTTCCCTTGACGGTATAGGTGTTTTAAGGTGCTTTGGTGGCTAGGCCCTTGTGTTTGTGACCCCAGCATCGTCAGGTGCAAATGTTGAGTGTAGTAGTAGAAATGATGAGGAGTCGGTTGTAATCAAACATTTACTGAATCAATTGTCTTCAGGTAGTCAGTACAGATACAATTTATTTGTATGGAATGAGTGAGGACTCAGAAATAGGTTCAGTAGTATTCCTTTTGTCAGGTTTAGGCAATTGTCAGTTAGAGAGTTCTCTTAATGCTTTAGCTTTACAGGCGAAGAATAATTTACTTTAAGTCCACTTTCAATAGCACTCAGGTACTAAATATACTGTTTTCTACTTATCTTGAGCTATCCAATAAGGGTGTTTCTCCCTCGTGGCAGGCAAACTTTCTGCGACATTATTTGCAGGATGCTCTCCTGAAGTATTCAGGTTCACTGTATCCCGGAAGGCTTCTAGTGAATGACAACTTGGCGCCTTGGTCATCCGGCTGTGTCCAGGAACTTGGAAAGTTGTGCTTGTGAAGTTCATAGGCCAGGCTCGGCTCTAACCTTCACTAGGCTTGCTTTATATTTAGACGTAGACTTACTGTCCAGTGCTAAGCTGCTGTAACTACTCTTAGTTTGTCCTCTCCAGGATTGATCAGGTGGAAAGAAATTGCAGCTACATAGTGGATAAGGCCTGTTTCTCTCCTCCATACACTTGCTTTACTCTCTCACTACAATACACTACACTCTACTACATTGGAATGCCCTGAGCTAGCCACACCCCAAGCTAAATAAATGAGTGGTGCCAGCACCACATAGGGGCGAATGGGTGTAATGGCATTGTCAGCCTGATATTAGGAAATACCATACATTGCAAATACATTAGATAAATAGGCAGATGTTTAAAGTGTCCCTTTTACACACATATTTGGGACACTGCAGTGGCACCACACACATGATGTTGGTCTTGTGTGTCTCCGTACTATGCATGATGGCAGTAGATCTCCAGTCTTCCTGTAAGCTTTTATGGGACCATCAATGGCAAAGAATAGTGTCCAGTGAGGAAGACAGTGTTTGCTTTGGTAATAATGATGGCTGCATTAGAGTTTGCAAGAAAGTATTTACGGTGTGCTAAAATGAATCGGAAGCATTAGAAACAGAAAGCGGTAGAGGTTCAAAAACATGAGTATAACTTATTTTAATTTTATTCAGTCATACAACACTCAATGCTTTGTCTTCCCAGAGATTTAAGACCACACTGACATTTTTATAGTGGTTGGAGCTCAGTTCTCCTTACGAAGAGCTCCAAATACCCTACTACCCTTCACTAAGTCACAGAATTAAATAAGAAAATGCAGTCTGCCTGCAGCTACCCCTGGAAAGTTTACAAGCTTGCAGCATATTCATTTATTATTGGACTGAATGTGAACTTTAAGAGTCCCATATGCAAGTGGTTGTCAACTTTTTTTGTCTTTAAAGTGTGATTGACCATAATATAATAATACAAAAAAGATACTTACTGTCACAAACTCCCTCCCCTCAAGTGCCACCACTCCGCAAGTCCATATTCCACCTCTACAACCAGTCATTGGCCTCATTTCTCTTGTACCAGATTCCACTGAGTCCAGTGATTGGCTGCAGTGGTCACATGTGGTATTTGTCAAAACAAAAAAATACACCTGCCATCTTGAACCCACTACGTTTCAGCGCTGTTGCTCCTCTTCTCATCACCACTGCAACCACAGCATAATGTTTTGGCTGCAATGGCAGAAGGAGAAGAGCACCAGAGCTGGAATGTAGGGGTTTCTGAATGGTAAGTGTTATTTTTGTTTATTATTATTATAACACTGTCTATGCTGATTTAGAAAAAATCATCAGACAAACCATTTAAAGCTACCATAGAGTGGATTGCAAGTGCAGGGACCTGGTAGTCCACTGCTAAAGGGTTGACATTGTGATCCTCTGTTAAATGATAAATATTCAGACTCACCACTTCAAAATGTTTACTGTGATGATGATTTGTGCATTGTGCATCCCAGGAGACACAGGCTGGCCCTGCCCCCCCCCCCCCCCCCCCCATATTCCCTCCCCTCCTCCCCACTTATAGAGTAGAGAGTTCCTTGCAGACAGAACTAGAATGAAGACCCACTTTGGAATGCTCTGCGAAATAGGTCCTGAAAGAACTGTTTAACAGGAAAACACTATTCCTGAGAGTGGAAAAGCTGTCAGAAATAGTAACTTTACTAGTGATTATCCCCAGAGAGAAGAAAGCATTGAATATTTACAGTAGGTTGACTGTAAGGTAAAAGCACGTATATATGGCAATAGACTTTACTGCTTGGGGAAAGGGTTTATTGCTTAAGGCACCCCGCCACATTTCTGAAATGGACTGTCTATCTGATCTAGGACTGAAACCTGCAACTGCGGTCTGCAGAAAGTATTTTGAGAGAAAGCATGCCTGTGAAATACCACTACCATCATTACTACCTTCTATATACAGCTTTTATGATATACCTACTCTGTCATATACCTACTCTGTCATATACCTCAGTACTGTGCCTACTACTTGTCTATGTGCTACAAACTCTATCATCTATTCAGTAAAGAGAGACTTTATTTGTTATAAACAAACAGGCCTGGTTATTGCCTTCACCATCCACTGGCACTTCTTTTGTTCTCCTGGCTTGCACCCAGCTACCCCTCCACCTAACACCAAGGGCGCCCCAGCCACCACCAGACAGGAGCCAAAATCCAGGGTTTACCCTGAGAGGATAAAGGGTTGTGCCCCTGGATTAATGGAGAGAGGGAATAGGCACCGTGAGGACTACCAATGCCATCATTGCCCCCACCACCACCACTCCTATCCTCCAGCTCCATAAGCATCCAGAATTTTATAAAGTACAAAAGAGTGGACATTCTGATTCTTTTACACATGCTGTACAGTATATGATGAAATAATCAGAACAAAAAATGTGGAGTATTTAAATAAAATAAGATAAACATTTCCTTCATGTACACTAGTCGCTATCTATTTCCCTGTTAAATTCATAATTTGCAATAAAGCACGGGAAGAATTCCTCGGTTTTCTTTACTCATGTTTCAGTGTAGTCGTAATTTATTAAGAAATGTTTAAGCAGAAAAGATAGATGTCAATAAATACACCTGGACATTTTCAAAAAATATATGCTTATGTGAGAAAATAACTAGTATACATAATATCATATGGTTTGGTGATACTGTACAATTTACTGTGTAACTCAAACATGGCTGCTACTCATTGAAGGATAGCACTAAAATTAGATTTTAATTGTTGGAAAATCTCCCTGGTATGTCTCAATGAATTACTTTCCCTCAAAATGTTGTTATATCTGCTGAGATAGAACAGGGAACATCAATCACGATGGTCTTCCTCACTTACATTAGGAGCCAAATAACCACACAAAATATATTAACACGTTCATTAGGCCTACCTCTTCATGTAATATCAACTCATGCAAACATACAGTATGTCAGGTCTATTTTTCAACATAATTGCCTTCTTATGTTGACCATGAAAGCTTAAAAGGGTATTCAAGTTATATTAAGTTATCCCCTATATAATAACAAGAATGGTGCTTCCTATCCCATTCATATAGAGCCCCCCAAAATGAACAGAGTGGCCAATCATACATGATCAGCTGCTGTATTCATTCTTCTGGGAGTTTATTAGGCCATGCCTAATAAAAGGCATTTACAGAAGGCAGACCTGGGGGCCTTTAATAGACCCCCAGCTGCCATATAAAGTCACCAGCATCCTGCATTCGCATTCGTAGGGGGCCAATGGGTGACATAGAGCCACCTCCCTATGAAACCTCTAAGATGCCACAATCACTATTGACAATGATATCTAAGAGGTTAAACAGCCAGGATAGGAGGTTCCTTTGATCCTGACCTTTAGAGCAAGTACCCTTAGACAGCTGGACACCTGATCCACCTGGCAGGGAAATTAATGCAGGGCGAAACCTGCAACCTGTAAGACTGAGTTCACATGAGCGTTCAGCCTTTCCGTTCTCCTGTTCCGTTATAGGAGCAGGAGAACGGAAAGGATGGATTCGGCACATAACTTAGCCGAACTGAGCCTACGGACCCCAAAGACTATAAAGGGGTCCGTTACGTTTACGCTCAGAAGATGATTTTGAAGCGGAGATAAAAGTTGTGCGCGCAGGACTTTTGTCTCCTCTCCAAAATCATCTTCTGAGCGTAAACTAACGGCCCCCATTATAGTCTATGGGGTCTGTAGGCTCGGTTCGGCTCAATTATGTGCCAAATCCATCCTTTCCGTTCTCCTGCTCCATTAACAGAACAGGACAACGGAAAGGCTGAACGCTGATGTGAACTCAGCCTAAGTTGTTGATTGTGCTGGTATAAAGCCTACTACTGAACGGCATAAAAACACACATGGGGGTCACTAAAAGGTTAACAATAATTGTGAAATTGATAAGTTGCCGCAGTTAATTACTGTACTTGGTAGAAAAAAGCTGTTTGAGGCGGAAGCGAGAAGCACGGTTTCAGCATTCTTAAAGTCCTTGCAAATAGGTCAAAAGATGAAAAATCTGTTCAGAGCTTTTGCCTATTGTAAGCAGACATGAACGTACAGACCCATTATAATACTTCAAAATATCTATGCCACAAATCTCTTCAGGACTTCTGTAAAATCTTTATGAGGTCCTGGGCTACACTGACAAACTGTGCTGTCATTACCAGAAGCTGTATGAGGCTGAACACTTATTCCTGACTACATAAAAAAGCCCATGGGAATATGTAGCAAACATTGCAAAACATGTTTTATTTCTAAAGTGCCCCAGGAACAATTTTGTCTCCACGTAATTGATTACTAAAACATTGCTGTCTTTGTGCAATATGGAAAAATAGTGTTGGAAATAGATGTACAGAAAATTTGGCCAAAACTAGGACAAAGTGGTGCCTTTTAGTTGTAATCGTACTATGTATTGGAAGAAAGCTTACAGGTATATATTGTGTTGGCCCGACTAGGTTAAAGTGCTTCGATACTCTAGCCAAGATAACCCCTTAAAGCACCATAACATTATAGAAGTTATCAAAGGTTCACTCAACCTGCCATACTGTTACTACACAGTCATTTGAGCCATCATTGGCACTGTGCCCATGCCATCACTAACAGGTGTCAGCGGTCATATACAGCCAACATCCCACTGCAACAGCCAGGATCGGAGATAACTTTGATCCCAGCTATTTGAATCCCTAGATGCCCAGACTGTGGCTTTTATTAGATAAAAAGAATTGTAAAAACATGTAGAATAAATTATTTTTGCTGTTCAATGAAGGCTGTTAAAAAAAATCTACAGGACTTTGTTTTCCGTCCTGTATAACGGAAACCAGACGGATCAGTTATTCTTGCCCAGAGACTTCTATTATGATGGGTCAAAATGGAAAGCCTTTTAAAGGCTTCCGTTTTGCAATCAGTCTACGAACTCCATCATATTCAGTTATAAACAGAACCTATAACGGAATACCCTAATGCAAGTGCGACCCCGCCCTTACAGAATTATTTAAAAATATTGTCCCACAAAAATAAAGCCACACAAAAAATCAAGGGCTTGTCTGGCCTCTGAGCCATCAACCTATGCTATTGCTCTATGCCCCTGAAAAAAACCAGGAAGCGGATTGGTTCCATGACCGCCAATCACAGCTGTAAGGTACCATTCAAGCCGATGTGACCCCTGAAGCCTGTGATTGGTGGCAGTTGGTCACAGGACCCAGCTCTGGGGATAGAGCACTGATGGAACAATGGACAGGTGAGTCATCTTTTTTATGTTCAGGGCCACAGGTCTGTAGCATAGGAGTTCTTAGCTCCAAGGCTGGAAACCCCGTTAAACCACCCTACACTTACCTCAATAGGAAAATACTAATAATTATCTATATGAATTATCTATATGAATGCCGCAATAAAAAATAAAAAAAAGCTATGTCCTACCCTTTAGGGTAAGTCATGCTCCTTTTCCAATGCTAGTTACTTTTTCAAAACCTAGATGTGCCAAATTGCTCCAAAATCTAGGTGCACTCACATTAGACAATATAGACCAGTGCTTTTTATTATAACATTAATTCACTTAATAAATGTGACAATGGCCACCAAACCACAATAACACATTTCCTACTATTAATCAAGTGCTCAGGCCTAGTAGGTAAGTCATACATACATCATCTCTGCTGCACAAGCACCTATTTGACCCCTAATTTTATGATAATACACAAATGTTTTCTATAACCACTATAGAGCGTTTACATCATATGACCGCTATACTCACCTAACTGTGATCCACCCCATTGTGTGCCAACATGAATGGAGAGGAGGCCGCAATTGTACAACCCTCTCTAGTCATTGTTAAGAGACTTTCTAAAATTACTTAGTAAGTGAACTTGATGATTTTTGTAAATCTCATAACAGGGAATGGAGAAAACCTTGCCTGCGTGGCTTCCTCTTCTTTCCCAGCAGTGTCAGACAGGGCCCCATTCTTGAAAGGTAGGATGTGCACCAATCGGACATTTATGGCATATTCTGTGTCCAGATGAGACAACCCCTTTAATGGAGCCATGACAGCTTTTTAAACAGATCCTAAAAAAATGTCCCCCGGGCCCGGGCCCCTCCGTTCTTGGTCCCCGCACTGCCGCAGCTGCTTCTCCCCATGCTTGGATGCAAACATGCTCGGATGTCGGAGGGAGCAGCCAATAGCAGGCTGTGACGGGGACGAGCCTCCCTAGCATTGCGGGTTACACTAGGGAGGCTCGTCCCTGCCTGCCATTGGCGCAGGGAGATGGAAGCCAGGTAAGCAGATTCAGCATGAGGGGCCCGGGAGCCAGGTAAGTAGAATCAGTATGAGGGGCCTGGGAACATGGGGGACATTTTTTAGTCTCGGATAACCCCTTTAAATTCCAGTGATTAATAATAGGTCTGAAAAACATATTTTATTTCTGCAACAAGAATGGTGCTGCAGACTACACAATTCTTTATACCAAAAAGCAAAAGAAATCTACCATAATGAAATCCATACTAAGGGGGAAAGATCCTTCCTTACACATAATCAAATAATAGTATTGTCCATGTTTAATGACTTCTCCTGGATGATCTTGTGAGGAACATAAGCAAGTGAACAGATCTTACCTGCATCAGGGAAGTTCAGCCTCAAGACAGTATATCTCAGAGGATAAGAATGTGTGCTGATCTGGTTTTGCCTTACTTAATAAAAAAAAGTTTAGGACCCCTTTAATAATGAATATGATGATATATAAAGGGAAGAAGAGCTGGCCACTTAGTTCATGGCTTCCCTGCTCTAGATTATTACAACCGTTCCATAAATCTGACTTTGAGTCCATCTAGTAGATTAGCCAGTGTCTGAATAGACTTCTTGCCACCTTAATCTGCTACTTCTGGATCGACACTTCGTCTTACAGCTTTAAGCTAAAACTTCTCTGCCAAGAAGAGATAGATTTATCGAAACATGAGGATATCAAGTCTGTTCACCACCGCACATAGACAGGCCATATATTTTCCTGGCCACAAGAATTCAGATAGACCACGTGCTGGTTACTATTTTGATAACTTGAGGTTTGGCAGAGAATTAATGACTTGCTCATGTATCAATATAAAGACATGGTAAAGTTCATCCGTTGTATCAGATACAGAGGCGAACCGGTAAAATACAGATAAAGGAGATGACTTGTACTCCTGTTCGAGTTGCAAAATCCACCAAGAATTTGTTATGTAATCGTCACGGACAATTTGGTATTGGTTTGGACAAGGCAGCATCCAACGAGCAGACCACACAGTGAATTTTATACTTTTTAATGCTCAAAGAAGACGGACTCATAAAAAATCTCTGACAGGTCTAATGCAGTAAAGGCAGCTTCCCTCAGGCACTAACCTTTAAATGGATTGTTAGCAGGTCAGCATAAAATGCTCTCTTGTAAATGTGCCTTCCTGAAATAAATGAAAGCTCTTCTTAGCTGAAGGACCCTTACAATATTATTAATCAAATCATTAAGCGGACCCTTGGCGTCCAAAGATAGGACTTAATTCAATAATGAATTACACGCATAAAATAAAATGTGAATTGCCTGTTTTCTTTATCAATAGATGGTGGCAAACTTCAAATAGGGAAACATGATCTAAAATCATTGAAATGGCAATATATTGTTATTTATTTGCATTGTCTATTATGTTTGTGCTGTTTTATAATCCATTTGTTTTTCCACTAAAGTAAGTTAAAACATGTCAATATATCATCACGTCCTAATTGGTGGAGGTGCAACTGCAATGTCGGGGTAAAGACGTTGTGCCAAGTATCAATGTTATCCTATATCAACTGGATAGTGGATAACTAACTGATTAATGGAGGTCCGACTCCTGGGACCCACACTAGTCCCGATAACTAGGATCCCGTGTTCCCATTCTGATGGAGTGTCACATAGAGCATGCACCCTGCCGGAGATAGCTCAGTATAGAAGAATACAGAAGATGGTTGAATCTCTATCGATTGGCTAGTTATCCCCTATCCTGTTGACAGGGGTGTAACTACCATAGCTGCAGACCATGGAACTGCTATGGGGCCCAGGGCAAGAGGGAGGCCCAGTTGGGATCATCTCCTCTTCTACTGGGGGTGAAAACTTGGTCAGGACTCTACCCTCTAAAGAAACAACTTTTAGCAAATGAGGCAGTGGAAAAAATGGTCCAAGGGTCATTGAAAGGGGTTTAGGCAGAAACCCTTCTTGTCTCGTATGGAGGGCCTGGTTTGAGCCTTGCAATGGGGCCCTTACTTCTCTATGTACTCCACTGCCTGTTGATAAGGGATAACATTCATATTAGGCACAACCACTTTAGTTACTGCACTGTTTGATCACTATTGATGGTCTATCCTCAGTAGGTAAAAGTCCAACCTCCACCAATCAGTAAGCAGCATACCAAGCACAGTGGTGTTCATTGGATGGCAGCTGTGCTTGGTATTGCAGTCTAAGCTCATTCAGCTGATTAGACCTGAACTGTGCTGAGGCCATGTGACCGGTAAACATAATGTCACTGGTCTAGAAAGAGGACGCGGTTGTTCACTGAAGCTCTGTTGCCTCATCAAACAGCTGATCAGCAGGAGGTACTGGGAGTCGGATATTGATCACCCATCCTGAGGATAGGACATTAATATTCTAGTCCCAGAAAAACCCTTTAAATGTCATAGGCCTGCCTAAAAAGATGTGTTTTTAGGGCACACATAAAAAATTGGATTTTAGGAAATAATTAGATTTTCTGGGGTTCTCATTCCAGAGAACTGGTGTGACACAGGTAATGTCTTGTGTAGATGGGTGCGGGAGGCTCGGATTATGGAGAAAGTGTAAATTTGATTGTTGCCAGAACAAGAAAAAGAGACTGAAGTATCAGCGGTTTGTAACATATTGTTATTTTCCTATGCAAATGCACTTTCAACTAAAATGACCCATGAAGAGGTTCTCCGGGCTACAGATACTGCTGACTTTTCCCTCCTATAGGTCATCAGGAACCCCCACTGATCAGCTGTTTTGGGCTGCTGTTGCATTGGAAGCTATACAGTGTATGGAGCTGGAGGCAGGTAGCTCTGTACACTGTGTCGTGGCCATGCCGAGTAGTGTTGAGCTTTAATCGTGAATATTGCCACTTCGATAATTTGCAAATATTTAGACTATAGTGCTATATATTCGTATTCGCAAATAGTGTTGAATATTCTAATCGCAAATTTATAGCAAATTTATCGCAAATATATTGCATTGCCAATTTTTCGCAATCAAGTAAACAATGACTGGAGATCACGAATTCTCGAATTTGCAAATTTATGGTGAATATACTGTATAGCCAGAAATTTGCGAAATATTGCGAATTCGAATGTTGCCTATGCCGCTCATCACTAATGCCGGGGCCCTGCAACTCGGCTTCAATTCAAGTGAATGGGAACTCAGCTTTAGTATGCCGGTGACAGAAACCAAGCAGTTTACGGAGCCTTCCAATCTCTACACTGTTAGTTTCCAGCACCATGGCAGCCTGAAACAGCTGATATGATATGAATGACCTATTTGGAGGATAGGCCATCAATATCTGCAGCCCAAAGAACTCCTCTAAGGAGCGTACAACTCAGAAGGACTTGCGGATCCTCCAGACATTGCAAGTCAACAGCAATACTCTATTTATGCACTTTATATAATTCCCTAACATGATGTAACAAGGTCTGATTTATTCTACCCATTCACGTAGATTAGCTGGGATAAATCCTACTATCTGACCACTAAGATTTCATTTCTTCTTTATTTCCAGATTTTTATATTTGAAAATAACATCTTCTATAAAATGAATGCTGACAGCCGCCCCATTCGCTTGGTCTCCACTGGGAAAGAAGGAGTCATTTTTAACGGGCTGAGTGACTGGCTTTATGAAGGTAGGACGAATCGCGTTGAAAAAATAGAGCCGTGTGAAAGATAGCTGACATTTTACTGTAATAAAACCATACATTAGGCCTCCATACAACAACATTAAAGTCCTTCGGCCCTTCAGATGCCAATATCGCTCCCATATGAAATGTGGCAAAGGGCATTGATAGCATTCTCGTGACAAATCATTGTGTCTTGTTTCTCACGTTGCATCTGCAGTCAGCTTTCAGAAAGGTATGCATCACTTTCTGTGCCTTGAACATAAATAGCCCTTGTATTTATGATGTATAGGGCGATGTATCAAGTCTAGCAAATGTGCGTTTTGCTGTAAAATTGACATGAAGTGCAGTTTGTCTCCTGGCACCGGTAGATCACGGTACAGCATCTGCTTGCAATTTTTCCTTTGTCAACTATAATTTTATACAGGAAAAATGTAACAGCTTAGTAAAAGGGTCTGTATATCACAGAACACCCTCCTGACATTGAGCTAGTTACTGGTTAAAGGATAACTGTCATATTTTTTTTTTTTTGCTAAAGTGTAGGGCAAGTGATAGGTAACAATTTTGCAATAGACTTTATTTAGCCAAAACATTTATTTTTGGTAGAAAACTGGGGCTGAAATGGCCCTTAGCAGCACTCTTCAAAAGAGCGTTGCTAAGGGCCATCCGTCTCCGATTAGAAAAGACGGGCTGTGCAGACGCTGTGCTTGCTTCCCTGGGAGACAGAAGGCTGGGCACAGGAGTCTTAGGAGTTAAAATTACATTTATATTCCCCCTTTCTATGCAATCTAATGCTCCGTTACATTCACTGACCTGCGATCCCTGTGATAATAATTCATGAAGCAGCCGCCGGAGGTAGAAGCACTGTGCGCAGTGATGCACAGGATCCGTTTTTTTGTTTTGTTTTGTTTTTTTTACACTCTTTCATAGCGTGTGTTTTTAGTTTTTTTTGCGGTAGATTTGTTATAGAGGTGTTCCAGACATCTGAATGGGGTTGTTTCTGCAGCAGGAATCTGGATCGCTACAAACCCCACTGAAATAAATAGGACAGTCCCAAAAATTTCTGCAACTGATCAACCACATGTGAATTCACCCAAACTGGGTCTAGACCAACCCAACTGTCCGAGCCACCTGAGATTCACTAATGGAGAGGAGACGTAGCTAGTCCATCCTCCAGCCGATACATACTAAAATCACATCTCTATTTGTATGCGTCTTTTACACCAGATCGATGGTATTATTTTCCATTCGTATCATCCAGCGATTCCATTTTGCATATAGACTATTACGATAGACATCCAGTAATACCCCGTCCATGATAACGGAGCGCAGTTCTCCTGTGAATGATAACTAATGTCACAGTGTGACGTTAGAAAAGAGCCAGATGCTACTGCGTCCCTGGGGTTCTGCTTTACTGATTGTCATTTCCATCCTGTTTTCTTCTTCATAAAACAGCATGACAGGATATTAAACACAACCGCAACGTGACTGCAGAAACTGGCACGCTGCCGCTAAGGTTACTTAACCTTTACTGGACCCTTCGCTGGATTTCAGACGTAGCCGCCTGCAGAATGGAAACATTTTTCTGCCCAAAGGGGAATTGCATTTTGGGGGTACAAGGGTTTCATCAAGAGTTGGGGACACCATTCATTTAAATTCTACTCTTATGTATTTGACCACAATTGAGCACCATGGAAGTAGGTACCATAACGTACATGCGGACATGAAAAAAAAGTCCCCTCCTGGCGTGCGAGACCTCTTTTAGTGAACTGAGTTTTGATGATTTTGACATTACAAAGGTTGGATATTGGAGCTTGTCATTCTGTTAACCCTTTATAGCAAAGGGACATTTCACATAGATAGAAGGCCGTGTCACTCCTGATGATGAAGGCAGCACCGTTGCTGTCACTGTCTATGAACTTCCCATTCTCTTCCCGTTTTAGGATCATACGGTATTACCATCTGCAAAGAAACGTACGACTTCTTGAGACGAGGAAATCTGTGAAAATTCACATTCATATTGATATGTGTCTCACTGACAGGCAAATTTCATATTACAGAGCTGTGTTCCTCTTACGCTGGGTTCACACCTGAGCGTTTTACAGCGCGTTCCTACGCGCTGTAAAACGCACAACAGGCAAGAACCAATGATTCCCTATGGGAAGGGTTCACACCTGGGCGTTTTACAGCGCGTACGATCGCGCTGTAAAACGCCCGACGCTCAAACAAGTACAGGAGCTTTTTTTGGCGCGTTTGACGCGCGTTTGGGCCATAGACTCTTTGGACAACACTGCTGTCAATCACCCAAACGCGCGTCAAACGCGCGTTCACTATTAAAAAAAAACGCGCATAAAACGCGCGACAAAAACGCGCATAGAAACGCGCGTTTGAGAAACGCCTAGGTGTGAACCCAGCGTTATGCAAGATGGCAGAGGATGCGGTGTGTTTATGTTTTTCAGTATTTCAGCCCCTATTGTCTTTTATGAGGAAACATATTATTTTCATTTTTGGTGAGTTAATATTGCAAACTATTTGTGGGTAGATTTCAAACATAGCAAAGCTATTCTTGGTACATTCTCCTGTCCTGCGAAGAGAATATAGTCTTAAAGGGGTTTTCTGGTTTGCATCCTCTTCCTTTAAAATAATCCTTTATGAAGGTAGTTGTAATTTTATGATGTATTTCTTTTACCTTTATTGCTCCTATCTCTTATTCTCAGCTGTGGTCACATGACCCTGTCCATGCAGCTCTTTTACTATTTTCTGTAATGTCATATCCATGGGTGTGTCACAAGCAGCCACAGGGGCAGTGATAGGGGGGTGTCTATGTCACTAGCTGGGTGGCAGGGGCATTGCTAGGGTCTCAAAAGGGCCGAAGCCACAATGAATATGGCCCAATTCTCTAAGTCGACCCTCCCCTCGCATGCCATATTTTACTGTACTTGCTATACAGAAGCACATAGCTCTCACATCCAGGGAATCCTGTAAATCTTCTCTGTCATCATCTTCTCCACACTGCAGAGTGTGACACACAGATATCTTAGCTTCCTCACTTTTCCATCATCATCCTCCAACCTGGAGTCCCAAATACTATCCTGAGGAAATATTAGTGCTATACAGATAGCCCCCCCCCCCTCCCATAGTAATAGTGCTCTTCAAAGTCCCACCAATAGTAATGCCCTTCTAGAATGCCCTCATTAGTAATACTGCCCCATACAGTGCCTCCAACAGTGATAGTGCTCCCCAAGAGTGCCTCCATTAGTAGAACAGCCCTCCAGTATTAATAATGCCCTCACAGAGCCCCCAGTAGTAATAAGGCCCCCATAGTCCCCTGGATTGAAAATGTCCCTAAAGTGCCCCCAGTACTTATAATGCTCATCCTGAAGTGCCTCCAGTATTTATAATGCCCCCTGCAGTGCCCTGTAGTAATTACAGTAACACAATATTCCTCCTTTTAGTCCCCTCAGAAATGATAATTCCTCAGCCCCTCCACCATACTGTTCCATGTAAATAACATTATTTCCATCCCTCCACTGTAGAGTCCCATGTAAATAACATCACATCATCTCTCCTGCCCCCTCCAAAATACAGTCCCATGTAAAAACATCACACCATCTCACCTGCCCCCTCCAAGATACAGTCCCATGTAAATAACATCACACCATCTCTCCTGCCCCCTCCAAAATACAGTTCCATGTAAATAACATCACACAATCTATCCTGCCCCCTCCAAAATACAGTCCCATGTAAGAAACTTCACATAATCTCCCCCCCTCCAAAATACAGTCTCATGTAAATAACATCACATCATCTCTCCTGCACCCTCCAATATACAGTCCCATGTAAATAACATCACCCCCTCCCCAGGCGCCTTCAACATACAGTACCATGTAAATAACAACACTCCCTCCCGAGCCACCTCCAACATGCAGTCCTATGTAAATAACATCACTCCCTAAATATTTAGTCACATGTAAATAACATTGCTCCCTCCTCCAACCGCCTAAAACATATAGTCCCATGTAAATAACATCACCTGGCCCCAGCCACCTCCAATATGAAGTCCCAGGGCTGGATTGTGAACTTAAAGTGGCCCTGGAAAAAAAAATGGCCCCATGTTGTAGGAGTGTCTAAATTGACTGGAGGTGGGGCAACATAAGTAGGATAGGTCAGCAGTACCATAGCACAAAATACCATGTACCACAGTGCCGCACAATGTATTTCCCCAAAAAGCTGTCCTTCTGAGTTTGCCATCAATAGCTGCCATTTTATGTCCTCCTCATCCAGTTCTCTCTGATTAAGATATGAAACAGGGGGCTTAGGAAGTGAGATGTGGGCCATAGTTGAATTCAGGAGGACATGTGCGGTCGCAGGCTGGATACATGAGTACTTGATTCTCACAGCATTAATTACCACTGAGAGCTCATTATGTACCTGGCCAGCAGCAGAGAGGGGGCTTGGATGGCCCCCTGGGCAGCGGCCCACCGGGAAGTTTACCTGTAAGGTCTATGGCGAATCCGCTCCTGTAGAGTCCGATGTAAATAACATCATTCCACCCCACTGCAACATACAGTCCCATGTAAATAACATCCCTCCCTTCAGCCCTAACTTACAGACCCAATTAAATAACCACAACTCCCCGCATTACTCACACTGAGAATATATCCCTTCACTTACCTCTCCTCATGTAGCAGACCTCACCACAGCTTCTTCCCCAGGACTTCTCATCTTCACTGCAGAGTGTCATCCTCTCCTGCACTGGTCACATGATGATATTATCCCAGGTCCGGAGAGTCCCAATTTTCTTTTTTAAAGGCAGGCAAAATATGTGCTTGAGGTAAGAAACTACATGAGCATATCTGTTAAAAATCATAGTAGTCCGGTAAAAGAGAGGAGTTATTTAATTACATCGCGCAATAATGATTGTGCTACTGAGAGAAAAACATGAGCGCGCTGAGCGCGCTGATTCTAAATATGAACTCGGAATTTGCCTATACATGCAAAGCCTATTCAGTTATAATATTAATGCATTATATTGGAGATATTCCAATGGACATGTCCAGACCTGTTCGGACGCTCAGGCTGATGTCAGCAGTAAGTATATAAGGCAAGCTGGACAGGTTTTGATAAAGTGATCTGTTATAGTGCTATCACGACCATGGTCATGGTCGTGACTCCTGTAATCGCATGCAGTTGCCTGCGGTCTTGGTTTTGTTGTCAATCACAGGTGAGGGCTAAAGTATGTTGCCTCACCTGTGGTTGCCGCTGTTGTTTATGTGGCAGCAGAGCAGCCTGAGCAGTGCTAGGAAGCTTGCTGCAATAGGTATGCGGTTGCATCTGGCAACCTGTCTTTGTTAGGTGTGCCTTTTATGTGTTTGGTGTGCACAAGGTTTAGGTGTGTGCACTGTGACATTTCCCTTCACTGGTGGCTGCCCGTGGCAACGTGTTCTATATTGTACATGTGGTGGCAGTGTCTCGGCCTTTTGGCTGACTCCCAGGACATGGTTGCCACGCATGTCGTTGCCAGCGGTAACAGCTCCAGTTTGCATGTGTGCACATTCCCTGTTTGGTGTGCACAGGGTTTGAGTTGCGTGCACTTCCCCTTTAAGTTGATGTCTTCTCTTCCCTGGTGTTGGAAGGGTTAACTTCCTTCCTAGTGTGTGTGTGTGTGCACTGGGTGTGTCTGACTGTGGGTGTGACTACATGGGCTATAAAGCCTCAGTTAAGACCTGATGTCTGAGGGGTACTTCAGCCTTGTAGTAAGCTGGAGGCACTCTCCTGGTCCCATATACCATCTGCCAGTGAGGGCCACCCTTGTGGTCATAAATTGTGATACACAATGTTATGAGGATGTGTTTGTGTGTTATGCTTATTTATTGCAGCGTATGGTTTCCTGGCTTCCTGTGTGTGTGCTCTGTCTCTTGTGTTGTTGTGGACAGCAGCACTTATACTTGGGTTCCAGGCTCTGTGTCTGTGGCAGGTAGGTGTGGTACTAGTTGCACTTACCTGCCATTGCCATATGACTGTTTTTGTTCCCCTTTCTTTATAGCTTGGCCACTTTAGACTCCTGTTTCTCCGCGTCCAGGAGGAACAGGTTGTCTACCCAGCTCCTAGTCCAGGGCCACCCTGAGGGCTAGCAGGGACTATTAGGTTCCGGTGTATGAGACCTCCTACCATCAGGGTTGGCTCATACGGTTAGGAGTTTAGGGTCAGATTAGGGACGCAATAGGAGGTGACCTGCTCCCTATTTTCTGTTGTTCTGGCTGAGTACCCATTAACATCTTCGGTCATCGCACGGCTGAGTGTTTTCCCCATCCTCAGCCGTGACAGTTTGACCACAAAGGCTCCTCACGTGGCGTTTCCCCCGAAAGAGGGTGCAGCATGTACCGCCATCCACAGATGGGGTGCATGCGCATTCTCCGGAGGGAGAGCATTATGGGTGTTTCGCCGCTGACGGCCCGGTGAGTGGCTTTTCCCCGCCATTTCTTCACCGTTGCCTGTTTTGGTGTCCCCTTATTTTTTTTATTCCCTCACCATTGTGTTTTTGGTGTGTGGTTGCACACCTTCGAAAGAGGGTGCAGCATGCAGTGCCATCTTCCTTTGGCCTGCATGCGCGTTCTCCGGAGGGAGAGCGTTTTGGGGATCACCGTTAACGGCGCAGTTGGTGGCTTATTCCCCGCCACCTTACCTTCCGTGTCCGTGTTGGTGATCCCTCGTCCCTCTCCATGTTCCTATATCTGGTCGTCTGCTGGCAGCATTCCGTTAGTGGTCCGGCTGCGTGCTGGTTAGGGGTGTCTGCTGGTAGCGACTGGAGTGGGGACGTGAGTGAAGGGACACAGGGTCAGTGCACTCTCCCCGGGCTGTTTCTTTGCTGGTCTCCGGTTCCTGTGTGTTGTTCCGGAGCCTGGCAGTCGGCTCCTGGTTCATATGTGTTGTTCCAGGGGCCGGCAGCAGTCCTGGGGAGACACGCATAATATGACTCTGATTCCCCTTCTCCTATCCCCTTGTATGGGTCCCTCTCTGGTTTTCCTTTTTTTTTTGGTGGGGGGGATTTGAGGGGTGGGAGTGTCACGACCATGGTCATGGTCGTGACCCCCTGTAACCGCATGCAGTTGCCTGCGGTCTTGGTTTTGTTGTCAATCACAGGTGAGGGCTAAAGTATGTTGCCTGTTACGCTGAGCGCTCCGGGTCCCCTGCTGGCCTCGGAGCGCTCACAGCGTATGCCCCCAGGCAGCACTCCAGTGTCTCGGCGTGTGCGTCCTCGCTCTCTAGGGCGCACGCGCGCCGGGACTCTTAGATTCAAAGGGCCAGTGCACCAGTGATTGGTGCCTGGTCCAAAGGGGTTATTAAGGGTTAAGGTTTGTGAGAGGCAGTGCTGATTTAATTAGGCTGCACCTGTGCACTGCCCATTTATACCTTCTCCTCCCACAGCTTCCTGCCGGATCTTTGTGCCTTGTGCCTCAGAGAAAGCGTTCCACTGTGTTTGTTTGCCTTGCCTGTTGCCGAACCCGTTGCTACCGTCTACTCGCCTTAGAACCTTGCCGCCTGCCCTGACCTCTGCTACGTCCGACTACGCTCTTGCCTTCTCCCTGTGTACCACGCCTTATCAGCTGCCAGAGGTCGAGTTGTTACTAGGGGACACGACCTGGTAGTTACCGCCGCAGCAAATCCATCCCGCCTTGCGGCGGGCTCTGGTGAAGACCAGTAACTGCTTAGAACCGGTCCTTTAGTACAACCCGCGCCATCGCCTCTCTAGTCCAGAGGATCCACTACCTGTCCTGCCGGTACGTGACATTGCCTCACCTGTGGTTGCAGCTGGCAACATTGTTTATGTGGCAGCAGAGCAGCCTGAGCAGTGCTAGGAAGCTTGCTGCAATAGGTATGCGGTTGCACCTGGCAACCTGTCTTTGTTAGGTGTGCCTTTTATGTGTTTGGTGTGCACAAGGTTTAGGTGTGTGCACTGTGACATTTCCCTTCACTGGTGGCTGCCCGTGGCAACGTGTTCTATATTGTACATGTGGTGGCAGTGTCTCGGCCTTTTGGCTGACTCTCAGGACATGGGTGCCACGCATGTTGTTGCCAGCGGTAACAGCTCCAGTGTGTATGTGTGCACATTCCCTGTTTGGTGTATACAGGGTTTGAGTTGCGTGGACTTCCCCTTTAAGTTGATGTCTTCCCTTCCCTGGTGTTGGAAGGGTTAACTTCCTTCCTAGTGTGTGTGTGTGTGTGCGCACTGAGTGTGTCTGATTGTGGGTGTGACTACATGGGCTATAAAGCCTCAGTTAAGACCTGATGTCTGAGGGGTACTCCAGCCTTGTAGTAAGCTGGAGGCACTCTCCTGGTCCCATATACCATCTGCCAGTGAGGGCCACCCTTGTGGTCATAAATTGTGATACACGATGTTATGAGGATATGTTTGTGTGTTATGCTTATTTATTGCAGCGTATGGTTTCCTGGCTTCCTGTGTGGTATGTGTGTGCTCTGTCTTCTGTGTTGTTGTGGACAGCAGCACTTATACTTGGGTTCCAGGCTCTGTGTCTGTGGCAGGTAGGTGTGGTACTAGTTGCACTTACCTGCCATTGTCATATGACTGTTTTTGTTCCCCTTTCTTTATAGCTTGGCCACTTTAGACTCATATTTCTCTGCGTCCAGGAGGAACAGGTTGTCTACCCAGCTCCTAGTCCAGGGCCACCCTGAGGGCTAGCAGGGACTATTAGGTTCCTGTGTATGAGACCTCCTACCATCAGGGTTGGCTCATACGGTTAGGAGTTTAGGGTCAGATTAGGGACGCAATAGGAGGTGACCTGCTCCCTCTTTCTGTTGTTCTGGCTGAGTACCCATTAACATCTTCGGTCATCGCACGGCTGAGGGTTTTCCCCATCCTCAGCCGTGACAAGTGCTATCAGTTTTGAAACTTAAGATGGATAAACGCAAATGTGTTAACGATCCAGACAATTTCTGCTACATATGTGGCAAATACACTACTTATGATCAGCGCAAGAATCTGACAAAGCGAGTGCGTCTTGCAGCTTGGGATGCATTTGTGCTAGTAGTGCAGAACTTCCTTGGGAACAGACGAGCTGCAAGCTATGCTGAATTAGTAGACAACATGCTTACAGCATATGAACAACAGGGCTGCCGAATGTCATTGAAAGAACATTTGTTACATTCCCATCCTGACTTTTTCCCACCCAATTTGGGACACTTAAGTGACGAACATGGAGAGCAGTTCCATAAAGATATTTCTACAATGGAGAACAGTTATCAAGGACACTGGAATCCCAACATGATGGGGGACTACTGCTGGTTTTTGCAACGGGAAAATATGACCGTTCACAAACGCAAAAGCAGGTGCCTGAAGCACTTTTAACAGTACTTGGCCTTGCTCAAGTAAGACTTTTAAACTGAAAAATTAGACTTTTTGAAATGTTTTCCATTACATTTCCATACACTGGTTACTACGCAAACTTTGATGTAGATCAGGTAATTGCTGGGGTCAAATCCGTTCTGTTCAAAATTATTCAATGCTTTCCATGTGCTTCATTCATTTTGACATACTTATGTAGAGAAAGATTTTGTGACGTGTTACAACAATTCTGACTTTGCATTTGTAATCCGTACACTCGATTTAGTATAGCACAAATGGTTTTTGCCCAGCAGCAAAAAAATTTTTTTGTTGCATGGTGTTATTTACTAGTTTTTAAAATTTGTTTTGTTTTATCAATATTTAAAAGGGTTTTCCAAGACATTAATACTAATAACATACCCTCAGGCTAGGTCATCAGCATCTGATTGGTGAGGGTCCATTACTCAGGACTGCTGCATCTTCTGTTTGAGAAGGCACCAGCTCTTCTGCCTTCTCCATGCTCATCAAGCACAGCTCCGTACATGGTATAGCGGCTGTGCTTGGTGTCGCAGCTCGGCCACATTAAAGGGGTTGTCCCATTTCAATGATCACTGTTTAATCTGCTAATGATATAACAGTGATCATTTTTGTAAATACAATGTATTAGCCAATTCCCTTCCTTTTTGATAAAATCCTTCCCCTCCTACCTCTGTGTTGTCATGTGTCTCCCCTAGTTACGGCCAACTCTCCCTGCCGAATGCAGGCGCCGCGCCTGCGCAGATTAACCACATCATCCAGTGGCCGGCCTCTCCTCTCTTTCATGAACGCGCACGGCCGGCCGTTCATTTCCTTCTGCTGCTTCTGACACAGAGCCACGCATGCTCTGTTTACACTGCAGACTTGGGAGAGAGGGAGGAGGGGCTGGAGAGGAGTCAGATTACACTCAGCTCTGCCGGGTAGTGAAGGAACGTGCTCAGCGTCCTCCAGCTCTGTCCCTGATCAGACCTCACTATGTGTTCTGTCCCTCTGTCCCTGAGCAGACCTCACTATGTGTTCTGTCCCTGATCAGACCTCACTATGTGTTCTGTCCCTCTGTCCCTGATCAGACCTCACTATGTGCTCTGTCCCTCTGTCCCTGATCAGACCTCACTATGTGTTCTGTCCCTCTGTCCCTGATCAGACCTCACTATGTGTTCTGTCCCTCTGTCCCTGATCAGACCTCACTATGTGTTCTGTCCCTCTGTCCCTGATCAGACCTCACTATGTGCTCTGTCCCTCTGTCCCTGATCAGACCTCACTATGTGCTCTGTCCCTCTGTCCCTGATCAGACCTCACTATGTGCTCTGTCCCTCTGTCCCTGATCAGACCTCACTATGTGCTCTGTCCCTCTGTCCCTGATCAGACCTCACTATGTGCTCTGTCCCTCTGTCCCTGATCAGACCTCACTATGTGCTCTGTCCCTCTGTCCCTGATCAGACCTCACTATGTGTTCTGTCCCTCTGTCCCTGATCAGACCTCACTATGTGTTCTGTCCCTCTGTCCTTGATCAGACCTCACTATGTGTTCTGTCCCTCTGTCCCTGATCAGACCTCACTATGTGTTCTGTCCCCTTGTCAGGTCACATGACAGCTGGCCCCACTGCTTCTCTGATAAGGTGGCCCCTGCTTTGCACTTCCTGACATTAGCATGGGCTGATGTCCAACTGCCCCACACAAGCTGCTAGTTGTATGAAATAGTAATGTGGCCCCAAGAGAAGTCAACAGGGCCACACTGCACCTCCACATGCCTCTGCTTTCATTGTGACAAGTTCTAGGGGAGAATACTGCTGGATAGAAGTGTCCTATAGTTGCACAATATGGCGGCACTTCTGTATCATAGTGCCATATAATGGCACCATATGGCAGCACACAGAGAACAGAACTTCAATAGAAGTCTATGGGGCTATACACTACCTCTGCATGCCTTGCATTATGGACTGTTCTAGGAGAGAATACTTCTGAATTATAGCTCAATATAAAACCATATGGGGGCACAAAGAGTACTTGAGACTTTACAAAGCAAGAATTTCCCATCCCCCATTCTGCTTTCTCTACACTGATAAATGCCCCGCCATCTCTCTGGTAAAAATGCCCCGCCATCTCTCTGGTAAAAATGCCCCGCCATCTCTCTGGTAAAAATGCCCCGCCATCTCTCTGGTAAAAATGCCCCGCCATCTCTCTGGTAAAAATGCCCCGCCATCTCTCTGGTAGAAAAATGCCCCGCCATCTCTCTGGTAGAAAAATGCCCGCCATCTCTCTGGTAGAAAAATGCCCCACCATCTCTCTGGTAAAAAAATACCCACCATCTCTCTGGTAGAAAAATGCCCGCCATCTCTCTGGTAAAAAAATGCCCCGCCATCTCTCTGGTAAAAAAATGCCCCGCCATCTCTCTGGTAAAAAAATGCCCCGCCATCTCTCTGGTAAAAAAATGCCCCGCCATCTCTCTGGTAAAAAAATACCCGCCATCTCTCTGGTAAAAAAATGCCCGCCATCTCTCTGGTAAAAAATGCCCCGCCATCTCTCTGGTAAAAAAATGCCCCGCCATCTCTCTGGTAAAAAAATGCCCCGCCATCTCTCTGGTAAAAAATGCCCCGCCATCTCTCTGGTAAAAAATGCCCCGCCATCTCTCTGGTAAAAAAATGCCCCGCCATCTCTCTGGTAAAAAAATGCCCCGCCATCTCTCTGGTAAAAAAATGCCCCGCCATCTCTCTGGTAAAAAAATGCCCCGCCATCTCTCTGGTAAAAAAATGCCCCGCCATCTCTCTGGTAAAAAAATGCCCCGCCATCTCTCTGGTAAAAAAATGCCCCGCCATCTCTCTGGTAAAAAAATGCCCCGCCATCTCTCTGGTAAAAAAATGCCCCGCCATCTCTCTGGTAAAAAAATGCCCCGCCATCTCTCTGGTAAAAAAATGCCCCGCCATCTCTCTGGTAAAAATGCCCCGCCATCTCTCTGGTAAAAATGCCCCGCCATCTCTCTGTTATGTTCCAATAGAAGTCTATGGGGCTATACACTACCTCTGCATGCTTCTAATTGCATTATGGACTGTTCTAGAAGAGAATACTTCTGAATTATGGTGCAATATAAAACCATATGGCGGCACAAAGAGTGTACTTGAGAATTTACAAAGCAAGAATTTACCATTCCCCCTTCTGCTTTCTCTATACAGATAAATTCCTCGCCATCTCTCCGTTAGGGCTCATCTACATGAATGTGTGTTGGCCGTTCCATGCATTGGGGACCGTAAATTGTGGTACCCTATGTGCGGGCAACATCCGTGCAGCTCCCGCAGACGGCTCCCAGACCCATTCACTTGAATGGATCCGTGATCAGTCCGTTCTAGTAGTGCAAGCACGACTTTTTTGCAATGCGTAGGCACGGCCAGAAACCCCACAGAAGCACTCTGAGGAGCTTCCGTGGGGTTTCGCTCAGTGCACCGCATCTCCCGGATTGCGGACCCATTGAAGTGAATGGGTCCGTGATGCGGGGCGCACAGACAGATGTAGCTGAGCTCTATATAAAGAGGTTCAGGGAAGAGAGGTGTAGCAGAGCTGATTCCCCTGCAGGGGGAGGGGCCTCAGACACTGCAGGATGCCAGACTGTGAGTCATACTTTTCACATGAACGAGCACACAGGACTCAGCTCTCAGTGTGATGTCATAAGGAGGCGTGGCCGCCTTCACTCTAGCTACCTAAGCCCGCCCAGCCTTATCTGCAGAAAAGCAGGAAGTTACCAGCAGAGTGACTGCAGCTCAGGCTGATTTAGCAAAGTGGGAAAACCCCTTTAATTTCTATGGGGCTGAGCTTTGCCTAGGTCATGTGACCAATGAATGTGTAGTCACTGGGCCTAGGGAAAGCTGGAGAAGGTCTCAGCACTACTGCGAGGGCCGCTGCCTTCTCAATCAGCTGATTGGCGGGGGTCCCAGGTGTCGGACCCCCCAGTGATCCGATTTGATCTATTCAGAGGATTGGTTATCAATATTAAAGTTACAGAAAACCCCTTTAACTGTATAAGAACCATAAAAATATGCTTCCCCCCACCCCCCAAATAAAAAAGATTAAAAAAAGCTCCTTGGCTGTTAAAATGCAAGCATATTTTTTATTATTATTCAAAGAAAAAAATTCTGCATAAAATACAGCATAAATTCTGCGTATAAAAATGGTATGAAAAAGAAATCTGCATTATTCATGAGATAACACTGAAATAATTGTTACTAGCCAGAGAAATAAAACAAGTTATAGCCGTTTATGCATGTGAAAAATGTTTAAACTGTGTCTCATCCAGAAGACCAAAAGTACCCAGGCTCTGAATCAGTTAAAATATGTTTTGTTAAATCTTCACAACCAGTTGTTTTAACTGTATAATATGATATAATACTATGTCTGTATTTTTTCATGCTGATTAAGCTAGAGTAAAATACATGTAAAAATGAAGTGTAATTAATATCTCATTGATATCACAATTCATTCTGCACCCAGACAATACACAAGGCTTGATGAACCAAAGCAAAATAGATAAATAAATAAATAAAAATACTAATGTCCTGCTACTGCCACCATGTGGCTGAAATTGTGTATTACATCCATTTGGGTATATTACAGCCTCTCATGATTTGAAAATGTCAGATATTAAATACTGCATCATCCATTATTCAGTTAGCAGACTTGCTGTAATGATGAGCAGTATATATTGGTGCATATAGTACTTTTTTCAGGATGGAACCATATTTCTACTGCTTTTGTCACAAAGAGCTCAGCCTTTCATGTCCAATTCTCTCTCCTTGATCTAATAATAATATCATTCCCTTGCTGAAATAACTTCACTAAAGTCCAAGGATACATGTTATATAATGCATCGATCACACTGACCAACTTTCATCATGAGGGTATTGACACAGTGTTGTCAATGTCCATAAGCTGTCATATACACTGCCTGTACCCCAAAAAGTTGCCACCAATAAAAAGCCTTTAGCTTTGATTATGGCACACATTCGCTGTGGTATTGTTTCGATAAGCTTCTGCAATGTCACAAGATTTATTTCCATCCAGTGTTGCATTCATTTTCCACCAAGATCTTGCATTGATGATGGTAGAGTCTGACTGCTGCACAAAGCCTTCTCCAGCACATCCCAAAGATTCTCAATGGGGTTAAGGTCTGGACTCTGTTGTGGCCAATCCATGTGTGAAAATGATGTCTCATGCTCCCTGAACCACTCTTTCACAATTTGAGCTAGATGAATCCTGGCATTGTCATCTTGGAATATGCCCGTGCCATCAGGGAAGAAAAAATCCATTGATGGAATAACCTGGTCATTCAGTATGTTCAGGTAGTCAGCTGACATCATTCTTGGAGCACATACTGTTGCTGAACCTAGACCTGACCAACTGCAGCAACCCCAGATCATAGCACTGCCCCCACAGGCTTGTACAGTAGGTACTAGGCATGATGGGTGCATCACTTCATCTGCCTCTCTTCTTACCCTGATGCGCCCATCACTCTAGAACAGGGTAAATCTGGACTCATCAGACCACATGACCATCTTACATTGCTCCAGGGTCCAATCTTTATGCTCCCTAGCAAATTGAAGCCTATTTTTCTGGTCTGCCTCACTGATTAGTGGTTTTCTTACGGCTACACAGCTGCTCAGTCCCAATCCCTTGAGTTCCCTTCACATTGTGTGTGTGGAAATGCTCTTACTTTCACTATTAAGCATAGCCCTGAGTTCTACTGTTGTTTTTCTTAGATTTGATTTCACCAAACGTTTAAGTGATCGCCGATCATTCAGGATTTTTTCCCGCCACATTTCTTCCTCGAATACGATGGGTTTTCACTATCCTTCCAGTTTTAATAATGCGTTGGACAGTTCCTAACCCAATTTTAGTCGTTTCTGCAATCTCCTTAGATGTATTCTCTGCTTGATGCATGCCAATGATTTGACCCTTCTAAACAGACTACCATTTTTTCCACGACCACGAGATGTGTCTTTCGACATGGTTGTTTAAGAAATGAGAATCAACTCATTGCACCAGTTGGGGTGAAATAACTTATTGCCAGCTGGAAGATAATCGCCCATGCAGTAATTATCCAATAGGAGGCTCATAACTGTTTGCTTAGTTAAATCCAGGTGGCGACTTTTTGGGGGGACAGGCAGTGTATGTGCTGTCCATGTAAAGCATGGACACGCTGGATCATCCAGAGGGAGAGATGCTGTTTGTAGGCACTTTCCACTTTTGGTAATAGACAAGTGTCCCCTGGTTGGGGAACTCCACTGTTTATTTCAAATTCCTAAAAAAAAAAAGTATTTGAATGTCTCCCCTTTCCCATGTGATCGGATCTTGTTTTGATCCAAGCAAGAGTATGGGAGGGAAGATCTCTTTATGATGTTGTAACATCTAATTCAAATTTAAAGGAAATCTGTCGCCCCCAGCAACTCCTTACAAGTACAGTAATACATGTATAGAACACCTGCTGCTTACTCCAAATGAATGTGTATGTAGATATACACCTCCATTCCCCTGCTGTGTACCCACAAACCAGTCTTGGAATGTATTGAGAGGACTCCTGTGCATGGACACATAATGGAGAGGACTTTGGGAGAAGTCCTCTAGTCTTTATGCATTCTACTGCATTCCACCATGGGAATGGGGGTGAGTATCGACATACAGATTAATGATCTGGACTCAGGGGCAGGTGTGTTATACTGTACATGTATTATTGTACTTAATAAGGTTTGCTGGGGGATTTCCTTTAAAGTATAACATGCTGACTACCTGCAGCCACCACTAGAGGGAGTTTGGTAGTTTACTGTATACTTATTATTGAGCTTAAACAAGCACTCCCACAAACATTTATATTTTCTGACCTGTTAGAAAGGTATATGATGTAAACTGTAGTGAAGGTAATTTTACCGGTGACTATTTAAGTTATCACCTCCCTTCTGCTTCTCACCTGTGTCATGTGACCAGCACTCTGACTCTCCAAATTACACAGCATCTTATCTGTGGACAGGAAGCCAGTTTCTTGGTATATATGGGAGCCTCAATGTCAGTCTCATAGGAATGAATAGATAAGTAACTGATTTCCTGTCCTGTGTCAGTTGGAGATCACACTTCTTGTCACATGACACAGCTGAGGATCAGAAAGGAGGTTATAACTCACAAATACAGACAGTGGTAAGAAAATTGCCTTCACTGCAATCATATACCTTTCTAACAGTTCACAGAATATAAATGTGAGAGGGAGTGCTTCTTTAAGCACAATAATAAGTATACAGTAATCTACCAAACTCCCTCTAGTGGTGGCTGCAGGTAGTCAGCATTTTATCTTTTAAAGGGAATTTGTCACCTTCAGCAAACCCTATTAAGTGTAATAATACGGTGTTGAACAAAAAAATTTTTTAAAGCAGCAAAACAATTAAAAATATACATTTGGTATCACTGTAAACGTACTAACTTGCAGAACAAGGTTGGCATGTCATTTTTTGTGCACAGTGATCAGCATTAAAATAAAACCCCAAAAACTGACATATTGGCTTTTTTTTCTTATTTTTAACATTTTTTTTCCTGTTTTTCAATATGAGATATAGTAGATTAAAAAGTTTTACAGGAAATTATAAAGATGTATCCTTAGGATAGGTCATCATTATGACATCTGTGGAGTCCAAGTCCCAGCAATCCCACCAATTAGCTGCTTCAGTGAACCACAATGCTCACTGGAGCTCTGGTGAGCGACACAGATGCCCCGCAGCCAGCACCGCTTGGTATGGCAGTATTCAAGTAAATGGGGCTGAGCTGCAATGAAGCCACGTGGCCGATGTACAGTGACATCACTGACCGAGGAAGAAGCTGCGGCCCTCGCTGAGCGCCCAGCCTCTTCTAACAGCTGATCGGTGGGGGCCCCCATCTGATATTGATGGCCTATCCTGAGAATAGGTCATCAATATCTATCCTTGATAACCCCTTTAAAGGATGCTTGTTAAATAATACAACTCATCCTGCACAAAATATCCCCCCCCCCCCCCCCCCCAAGAGGCAGTGTGGAATACAAATTATGACCCTTGAAAGGGAAAAAAAGAGAAAAAAAAAAAAAAAAAAGAAAATTGGCCCAGTCCTCAAAAGGTTAGATTTGTAATACGGAAGTGCTGACAGAAAGTCTTAAGTGTGAGTAGGGCAAGGCCCAGCTCATATAGTATTCTGCAGAAATGTTTTCGGACCGGTTTGTAGTGTTTTTGATCTGCCAGCAGCAATGACTGTAGCCAGCGCTTTTACTGTGACATATTGCAGTGCATGGCGCTAATAACCAGAGAGGTGACAAATGTCTAACACAAAGGTGTACCCAAACATCTGGAGAGATAACTGGCAGTAAATGTGTCCGTGCATCATCATCAGAGTGATTATATGACTCATCAAGATGTAGATTGAAGACACAGCTGAATAATAATGTCATCATTTTCATTTAAATTATACCAAGAAAGTAGATTAGTTTTATGTCATGGTCAGAAGCCAATATTAAAGACTTAACCATTCTGAATACCGATGATAAGGTCTCATCATCTTGGCGGAATATCTTGCAATACTGTTGAAGGTGTTAAAAGCATGCTGTAAAATTCAAGGAAAAAGGAGCACATTTATTAAGAGCGGCGCTTTAGACATTCATAACTTTGGCGCATCCAGCGTCAGTTCTAAATGTAAGATAGCTCCCTAGCTGTCTTACATTTAGACCTTTTTCTACACCTGAAACAGGCATAGAAAATGGTAAATGAGACGGGTCTAGCAGCCCCTCCCCTTCCCCGCCCGCGCCGCGCCCACAATTTTAGACCTGGCATGAGCGGCGAGAAGTCGCCATTTGCGCCTGAAATATGTTTAATATAGGTGTATTTCAGTATAATAAATGACCCCCAAAATGTTCCATTTAAAACCTCTTAAATTTCATAGAAAAGTTGTTACCAAGGTTACCCTGTCCAATCTGCGGCAGCATTTATTAGTGAGATACCCTGATCTCTGATGGGTCACTTACTGTTGCTTGTGAAGAACTTTTCAGAGATTTATTGTTGAGTCCTGGCACTCATGAGCATCGGACTCCCCCGTGCCCTGCTACACTCTCAGGTCACCCACACCGCATATCTACTAATATGGCAAAGAATACAATAAAACCACATACAGGTGAAACTCGAAAAATTAGAATATCGTGCAAAGTTAATTTATTTCAGTAATGCAACTTTAAAAGGTGAAACTAATATATGAGATAGACTCATTACATGCAAAGCGAGATATTCCAAGCCTTTATTTGTTATAATTTGGATGATTATGTCTTACAGCTTAAGAAACCCCAAAGTCTCAGTTTTGAGGAACCCTTTGCTCAGGGGGTATGGATTAGTTAGCTGACTAGAGTGTGACACTTTAAGCCTAGAATATTGAACCTTTTCACAAAATTCAAATTTTAAGCTGCATTAATGCAATTCCTTTTAATTTGCATTACTGAAATAAATGGACTTATGCACAATATTAAAATTTTTCGAGTTTCACCTGTAAGAATATTCTCCCTGTAAGGTGGCATGTGCAATGTTACATG
Organism: Bufo gargarizans; assembly: GCF_014858855.1. Classification (NCBI taxonomy): domain Eukaryota; kingdom Metazoa; phylum Chordata; class Amphibia; order Anura; family Bufonidae; genus Bufo; species Bufo gargarizans. The sequence continues at coordinate 414,569,773 of NC_058084.1, forward strand.
ACACACACTTACTGAACAGAATTGTATAGACCTAAAAACTTAAAAAAAATAAACACTTGGACATGGCCTTATTTGTTTCACTGACAAGTGCAGTCAAGTCTTTGTCATATGATGGTCAGTAATAGTGTTGATCCCAAATATTCTAATTGTGAATTTTTATCACGAATATCGAGAATTCCCGAAAATCTAGAATATAGTGCTATATATTCATAATCGCGAATATTCTAGTTTTTTTTTTTTTTTATCTGTAACCTTACTTCTTGCTTGTGGGCCAATGAGAAGGCTGCAATATATTTGTCAGTGCTTAGCAACATCCCTAGCAACCAATAGGAAAGTTACCTACCCCTTTACTATGTAGGAAACTCCCCAGCAGCCATTTTCTGCTTTTCAACGCGACTTCGCGAATAACTAACTTAGGCTCATTGGAGCCCATACATTCTAATACTGTACAGAGACGGATATCCGTACAGTATTAATCTGAAGTTTTGAACAAAGCGACTTCGGATGTAACATCCGAAGTTCGCTTAGCTCATCTCTAGTTCTGATCAGTGGTGGTAGGTCTGCTGCCTGCAGCCACTGCTGCACTGCTGTCCTATGTGGGCGCAGATGCCATGTGGCTCACCGTGCCACCTGGTGTTCTGGGGTAAGGATGCCTGCACACAGTGCGCATTACACATGTTTTGTCCATGTGGATTTCGTGCAGAAAAATCACAGCATAATACAGAACCAGCAAAGTGAATAAGATTAGACAATTCTCATGTACACTTTGCTTTTTTCGGAAATTGACCTTCTGTACGAAATCTACAGAATGTCAATTGTTCTTGCATTTTTTTTTCCTGCAAATTTTAACCCCTTTCAATCAAATCCACAAAAAAAAAAAAAACACCTAAACTGCAATAAATATCATTTCTGTACCTTTTTTGTGCAGTTTGGTGTAGATTTCTTGCAGATCCATGCTGCTGCTCCGTGAGTCAGTCTCTGTACCCTTAGGATGCATGTGCACTTACCTGTGGCCTCTTAAAGGGCCGGTGCATTTGCTAATCCTTCTGCAGCCAATGCTTTTGAGTCCCTCAGTATTTCATATGTCCTCTTCATCCAGAGGGTGCCTGAGCTTTCAATTCCTTAGTGACTAGCAAAGGTGTAGGAAGTCTGGTGTTTCTGCCATCTCTGAGGGTTATCCCTGTGTTTTCTCCCATCTGTGTCCCTGAGTGTTCTCCATTTTTTTACCTACTCCACCTGTTTGCTCTTGCACCTCCAATTTCAATATCAAGTTCTGTTTACCCAGTTCATCTGCCTTGTCCTTGCTCCTGCTCAGTACCTAGCCTGCATGCCCTGCTTGTGTGTGCTCACCACCCTGCCTGCAAGTCTCCTCCTGTGTCTTCATGTTTCTGTACAGGCAGGACTTTAATTTACCACAAATTAATCTAAGTGCCTATTCATACACATGTGTTTTTTGTGCGTTTTATGTGCCTAGAGCTTCTGATGCTTGCACCAGTGTTCCTGACCGCAGTGGGTCAGCTTCCAACTGCACTGGGACTATCCCAGGAGGTAGCAGTCTGGTTACCCAGCAGTGAAGTCCAGATACCTGTACAGGTGTTAGAGGGTGAATACCTGAGAAGTGCCAGAATAACACCCTTAGGATTTAGACCAAATCCAAATCAGTTGGTTGGCAGAGTGGGTCCGCACTGCTGAACAAAGGCATGAGACAGGGGATGCCATTTTGATTTTTGATTTTGATTTGATTCAACTTTATTGTCATTACACATATGTAATACAGGGTAACAAAATACAGTTTGCATCCAATCAGAAGTGCAAAGAGCAGCAAGTGCAATAAAAAGAAGTTATATACAGATAAGGATAGTGTAGAAAGTAGTAATAGTTATGTACACATTATGTACAGATAAATTAAGTATACAGGTGTTTATATTGCTATAGGGAGAGCAAATATACAGATGTACTATGGACAAATATACGGATGTACTGATGTATACATATATACAGATATACAGATGAACTGTTTCTATATTGCTATACAGACGGCAAATATACAGATGTACTATAAACAAGTATACAGATGTGCTATGTATATACAAATTTACACATGTATAGTAAACAGATCTGCAGAATGCAATGAATATAGCTTCAGAAGTGGAAGAGTAGTGCTATGAACAGACTAGAATAGTGAACATTGTAAATGAAAGTACGTACTATAACAGGGACTTATGCTATGACAGTGTATCCACTATAGCAGTAACCAATGTGAACATACCGTGAATGTTAAGAATGAATGACAGTCATGATCATGGTCATTGGGAAGAATGGAGGAGAGGAGGAATGTAGAGGGTTAAGTGAGCGTGGATGAAAAGCTTCAGCGGGGCAGTGAGTTCAGTAGGCTAACAGCTGTGGGGAAGAAACTGTTCCTAAACCTGCTGGTTTTAGTCTGAAGGCAAAAAAACATACAATGCAACAGCACTCTGCAAACCAAATAAAGTACAAAAATGCCAAAATAATAGAAAGTATTCTGGTGCAAAAGCTACGCCGAAAAATTTGAGATGCTTGGCAAATCATTTTGTACAAAATTATTTGGGCCCATCTGCCAAACGTCAAGGCAATCTCAGTAAGACGGGCCTGTCACACATCTGATACCAGATGTGTGACACTTTTTTGCAGCCTAGGTGGGCAAAGGGGCACACATTCCAAAGAGCACCTTTCGGATTTCACCGGTAATTTTTTACAGATTTTGATTTCAAACTACTTCTTGCGCATCTGGGCCCCTAAAATGCCAGGGCAGTATAACTACCCCACAAGTGACCCCATTTTGGAAAGAAGACACCCCAAGGTATTTTGTGATGGGCATAGTGAGTTCATGGAAGTTTTTATTTTTTGCCACAAGTTAGTGGAATATGAGACTTTGTAAGAAAAAAAAAAAATCCTCATTTTCCGCTAACTTGTGACAAAAAATAAAAAGTTCTATAAACTCACTATGCCCATCAGCGAATACCTTAGGGTGTCTACTTTCTGAAATGGGGTCATTTGTGGGGTGTTTGTACTGTCTGGGCATTGTAGAACCTCAGGAAACATGACAGGTGCTCAGAAAGTCAGAGCTGTAAACGCTATAACTTTTACCCAAACCATTTTTTTTTTTTACCCAAACATTTTTTTTTTATCAAAGACATGTAGAACAATAAATTTAGCGAAAAATTTGTATATGGATGTTGGTTTTTTTGCAACATTTTACAACTGAAAGTGAAAAATGTCATTTTTTTGCAAAAAAATCGTTAAATTTCGATTAATAACAAAAAAAGTAAAAATGTCAGCAGCAATGAAATACCACCAAATGAAAGCTCTATTAGTGAGAAGAAAAGGAGGTAAAATTCATTTGGGTGGTAAGTTGCATGACCGAGCAATAAACAGTGAAAGTAGTGTAGTGCCGAAGTGTAAAAAGTGGCCTGGTCATTAAGGGGGTTTCAGCTAGGGGGGTTGAAGTGGTTAAATAGCTACGTGAGGGCAAACATTTTTCTTAAGTTGTTTTTTAATTGCACTATTTAATTTACTATATATATACAGTCATGTGAAAAAATTAGGACACCCTTTGAAAGCATGTGGTTTTTTGTAACATTTTTAATAAAAGGTTATTTCATCTCCGTTTCAACAATACAGAGAGATTAAAGTAATCCAACTAAACAAAGAAAACTGAAGAAAAGTCTTTTCAAGATCTTCTGTAAATGTCATTCTACAAAAATGCCTATTCTAACTGAGGAAAAAGATAGGACACCCTCACATGTATTCCCTCTTAAATTGGCTCAGATCTCACACAGGTATATCACACCAGGTGCACATAATTAGTAGATCGTTACTCTGCATGTTGAATGAGGCTTGCCCTATTTAAACCTCAGACATTTAGTTTGGTGTGCTCCTGACTGTTGAAGTGAGAGTGAGCACCATGGTGAGAGCAAAAGAGCTGTCAGAGGACTTCAGAAAAAAGATTGTAGCAGCCTATGAGTCTGGGAAGGGATTTAAAAAGATCTCAAAAGATTTTGAAATCAGCCATTCCACTGTCCGGAAGATAGTCTACAAGTGGAGGGCTTTCAAAACAACTGCCAACATGCCCAGGACTGGTCGCCCCAGCAAGTTCACCCCAAGAGCAGACCGCAAGATGCTAAAAGAGGTCTCCAAAAACCCTAAAGTGTCATCTCGAGAACTACAGCAGGCTCTGGCTACTGTTGATGTAGAAGTACATGCCTCTACAATCAGAAAGAGACTGTACAAGTTTAACTTGCATGGGAGGTGTGCAAGGAGGAAACCTTTGCTTTCCAAGAGAAACATCGAGGCCAGACTGACATTTGCCAGAGATAAAGTTGACAAAGACCAGGACTTCTGGAATAATGTTCTTTGGACAGATGAGTCCAAAATTGAATTATTTGGACACAACAGCAGAGGACATGTTTGGCGTAAACCAAACACAGCATTCCAAGAAAAGAACCTCATACCAACTGTGAAGCATGGAGGTGGAAGTGTCATGGTTTGGGGCTGCTTTGCTGCAGCAGGACCTGGTCAGCTCACCATCATAGAATCCACGATGAATTCTACTGTGTATCAGAAGGTGCTTGAAGAACATGTGAGACCATCAGTTAGAAAATTAAAGCTGAAGCGGAACTGGACCATGCAACATGACAATGACCCAAAACATACTAGTAAATCAACCAAAGATTGGCTGAAAAAGAAGAAATGGAGAGTCCTGGAATGGCCAAGTCAAAGTCCAGATTTGAATCCCATTGAGATGCTGTGGGGTGACTTGAAAAGGGCTGTACGTGCAAGAAACCCCTCAAACATCTCACAGCTGAAAAAGTTCTGCATTGAGGAGTGGGGTAAAATTTCCTCAGACCGATGTCGAAGACTGGTAGATGGCTACAAGAACCGTCTCACTGTAGTTATTTCAGCCAAAGGAGGTAACACTCGCTATTAGGGGCAAGGGTGTCCTATCTTTTTCCTCAGTTAGAATAGGCATTTTTGTAGAATGACATTTACAGAAGATCTTGAAAAGACTTTTCTTCAGTTTTCTTTGTTTAGTTGGATTACTTTAATCTCTCTGTATTGTTGAAACGGAGATGAAATAACCTTTTATTAAAAATGTTACAAAAAACCACATGCTTTCAAAGGGTGTCCTAATTTTTTCACATGACTGTATATCACCCAAAAATTTAACCACAATCTTCACAAAGTGAAAAAGCTTTATTGACAATATATAATAAGTACATACATAATAACAAGAGGCAGCACAACATCCCCGGAAGAAGCCAGGTCACTGGCAAAACGGCGTTGGGTAAGGAGGCGGCTGAGAGATCGACACACCATCCAGGGTATGATTAATTTTTTTCTATCCAGCAAGCTTTTGCCCTTATATTTGCCTCTGCTGCAGAATTTGCCCGGGGCTTACTGCTTACAGGCGTCTTGCTTCTTTTTATTTTCATTATCCTTTTTCCTGTTTTTGGTTTGTTGACCTTTCGGCCCCCTCTTGGGTTCTTTTCCTCATTCTTGTGTTCCACCTTTGTGCTGCCTCTTTTTATTATGTATGTACTTATTATATATTGTCAATAAAGCTTTTTCGATTTTCACTTTGTCAATATTTCCGTGATTTATTTCTGTCCGGTAATAATTGGGTGGATATATATATATATATATATATATATATATATATATATATATATATATATATATATATATATATTATATATATTTATTTTTTTGGGGGGGGGGGAGTGATTCGGTTATTTTTATTTATTAATTTTTTACAGAGTATGATAAATATTTTTATATTTTAATAGTTCGGACGTGATTTGGAATTGTTTGTATACTAAAATACCAGTAATTTTTTTTTTATTGCTTATTTATTTTTATTTGCAACATTGGAAAAGTGAGGTGATTTTAACTTTTAATACTTTGGGATTTTTTATATTTATTAAAGCTTTTTTTAATTTACTATTTATTTACCTAGGGAAACTTGAACATGTGATTGTTTGATCACTTATACTATAGACTGCAATACTATTGCTTCTAATTAAGCCCTGCTCCAGTCAGGGCTTAAAATGTATTTTTACAACAGATGTGCAAGCCTTCACAAGGCCCCAAGCTCCCAGAGAAACCAGTCAGGAACCCTACAAATTTACCACAGGGGTCCATTCGGAGGACAGAGGGAATCCTCCTCCTGTCTAACCTTTCAGGGGCTGCTTCACTATTGGCCTCAGTCTCTAAAAGGTTAAGTGACTGAGATCAGAGTTGTCTTTGATCCTGGTCATTGCAGCCATGTGTCAGTTGTATTACACAGCCAGCACCACTCGTGTATGAAGCAGACTCAGATCATGTGCCTGATCCAAACCTTCTCAATGTGCGTATAATGTAAAAACCCAATTTAAACAATAGGTCATTTTAAGGAATTAGTACATGCTAATTATTTACCCTCCTGACATATACAGTAGGTGGACATGCTATCTACCACTATCCTGGGATTTTTGTCTGTTTACCCTCAGTAAAGACTACAGAGACATGTAAGTCTTACCCAGTGCCTCATCTGGTTTTATAAGTTTAAAAATGTCTTTGTTTCAGTTGCTCTTCTTTTATTTAGGGACTATGAGGCTATGAAGTTACAATATGCTTTATATTATGTCTGAAATGCAGAATGGCAGATCTCATTCTATCATACCTATTCCAGACAGCTTACTTCACTTGCTATTTCAGAAAGCTCTGATCTGTATTGCATGCATTAATCAGATCTCAAACAAGGACAAACTGAGAGGTTTCAATTGTGCTTTTGTCTTTACTGGAAAAATACTTAAGATGTAGGCAGTTTGGAGAAAACGTGTGTGTATTTAGATTGTTTTCTCATGATTTATGGGTGGAAATTGTGGTTATTAGAGGTAGCAGTCTCACCCATATCCTGGTGCAAGGTGCGCCCTGAGGCAACTCTTCCATACTAAAATACAGTGGTATAATACTGTAAATAGTACATAATAGGTGGTGGATATGTTACCAGGATCTTCAAATTATTCTTCTGCTAGAAGATAAACCCAAAGCAATGCCATGTATAATGCCTTCTGTCTCCTAAGATGATAGCAGGCCATGATCAACTATGAACATGAGGGGGGGGGGGGGGGGGGAGGGTTCCAATGTGAAATTTACAAGCTTGCAACAATCTACAGTGTTTAACCCCCAAGTGGAAAATTAGTCAGGGGCTGCTGGGTTTTATAAGGATAAGGGTATCACCAGTTGACATTGCTGGCCACACGTGTCCAAACCATGTCCACCTGTGGCAGCCAATGAACATATAGATTTGCATTCAAATTGTGAGGCCATTGGCTGCCACAAGTGGACGCAGCTTAACCACATGCAGTCAGCCATGTCTTCTAGGTGTATCCTATTAATGATAACAAGGAGCATGGTTCATGGTGCCAAACTGAGGAGCAACATCTTCAGTTTTCAATCTTTACTTCCAGTCTTGTTCAAACAATTATTGGTCATGTTTATTGTCCTACATTTATCCAAACCAATAAACATTTTAAAACCCATCATAGTCAGCCATATTTGTGACTTACAAGGTCAAACAGTTAAAGGGGTTGTCTCAATAAGACAATGCTTTTCCTCTTGCTCTATTAAGGCATAGAGTTGTCATAGTGAGGGGACCCCTGTAGAGAGCTGCCAACAAAAAGTGGCTCCTAGTAGGGTGAACTTAACCTGGGCACTTATTACATAGTCAACTATTCATTTAAATGACCCACATTTACTATTTTACAGATGACCGGTCACTACTTCCAGTTCTTACCAAGGGGTTTGCTGCATAAGCTTAATTGTTTAAAGGGGGTTAATGAGAAAAGCTTCTTTTTTTTCATTTTTTCTTTTTATTTAGCACTGCATCTGTTCTGCTAAAATTTAATAATACAATTATAAAATGTCTCTGATTAAATAATGCTAATTTAGTTATTTTCTTTTGTTGGCTTTATCCAATTTTTTTTTATACATTTGATATAAACCTATTGTTTTTACTGTTTCTTTGCAGAGGAAATATTTAAAAGCCACATTGCCCACTGGTGGGCTCCAGATGGCGCCAGACTAGCATATACAACAATCAACGATACCAAAGTCCCCACCATGGAAATCCCTGTGTATACAGGGTCAATTTACCCAACGGTGAAAAATTATCATTATCCAAAGGTGAGACACATGTCAGCTTTGAATGTCTTCAACATGCAGTACAATGCATCTATCTATCTATATATCATAAGACAAAGGAGGTTGTAGCAGCACTTACGGGTCTGTTCCTTCAGCTAGTATTGTGGTGGTGCCAGCGGTGATGGATACCAGTCCGTAGTACCCCAAAACTTCAGAAACGTAGGAAAGACTGCAGCACTCCCAGGTCTTTAAGCAATTCTGATTTATTCATAGTGAGATGTTTCGACCTTACATGGTCTTTTTCACGCATCAAGTGAGATGTGCATACAATGATATAAATACCCTCCTAATAAGTCACATGGTTATCTGTATCATCATTATGTAGATTCCAGCAACTCATTATCATATGAAGATTATCAAAAGAGAGTATCAACATACAAATCGCGTCTCATTAATATACAGTTGCAAAAAAAGTATGTGAACCCTTTGGAATAATATGGATTTTTGCACAAATTGGTCATAAAATGTGATCTGATCTTCATCTAAGTGACAATAATAGACAATCACAGTCTGCTTAAACTAATAACACACAAATAATTAAATTATACCATGTTTTTATTGAACACACCATGTAAACATTTACAGTGCAGGTGGAAAAAGTATGTGAACCCCTAGACTAATGACATCTCCAAGAGCTAATTGGAGTGAGGTGTCAGCCAACTGGAGTCCAATCAATGAGATGAGATTGGAGGTGTTGGTTACAGATGCCCTGGGTTTGCTTGTTACAAGAAGCATTATGTGATGTGAATGATGCCTCGCACAAAAGAGCTCTCAGAAGACCTACGATTAAGAATTGTTGACTTGCATAAAGCTGGAACGGGTTATAAAAGTATCTCCAAAAGCCTTGCTGTTCATCAGTCTACGGTAAGACAAATTATCTATAAATGGAGAAAATTCAGCACGGCTGCTACTCTCCCTAGGAGTGGCCATCCTGTATAGATGACTGCAAGAGCACAGCGCAGACTGCTCAAAGAGGTGAAGAAGAATCCTAGAATGTCAGCTAAAGACTTACAAAAGTCTCTGGCATATGCTAATATCCCTGTTAGCGAATCTTCGATAAGTAAAACACTAAAGAATGGATTTCATGGGAGGATACCACAGAGGAAGCCACTGCTGTCCAAAAAAAACATTGCTGCACGTTTACAGTTTGCACAAGAGCACCTGGATGTTCCACAGCAGTACTGGAAAAATATTCTGTGGACAGATGAAACCAAAGTTGAGTTATTTGGAAGAAACACACAACACTATGTGTGGAGAAAAAGAGGCACAGCACACCAACATCAAAACCTCATCCCAACTGTGGAGTATGGTGGTGGTGGCATCATGGTTTGGGGCTTCTTTGCTGCGTCAGGGCCTGGACGGATTGCTATTATCGAAGGAAAAATGAATTCCCAAGTTTATCAAGATATTTTGCAGGAGAACTTAAGGCCATCTGTTCACCAGCTGAAGCTCAACAGAAGATGGGTGTTGCAACAGGACAACAACCCAAAGCATAGAAGTAAATCAACAACAGAATGGCTTAAACAGAAGAAAATACGTTTTCTAGAGTGGCCCAGTCAGAGTCCTGACCTCAACCCGATTGAGATGCTGTGTGGCATGACTTCAAGGAAGCGATTCACACCAGACATCCCAAGAATATTGCTGAACTGAAACAGTTCTGTAAAGAGGAATGGTCAAGAATTACTCCTGACTGTTGTGCACGTCTGATCTGCAACTACAGGAAACGTTTGGTTGAAATTATTGCTGCCAAAGGAGGTTTAACCCGTTATTAAATCCAAGGGTTCACATACTTTTTCCACCTGCACTGTAAATGTTTACATGGTGTGTTCAATAAAAATATGGTAACATTTAATTCTCTGTGTGTTATTAGTTTAAGCAGTCTGTGATTGTCTATTGTTGTGACTTAAATGAAGATCAGATCACATTTTAAGACCAATTTATGCAGAAATCCATATTATTCCAAAGGGTTCACATACTTTTTCTTGCAACTGTATCTGTCTGGATTCACCTAATCATATCTAATAAACTATTATATTAAATATAGTTGCTTACTGTGTCCACACCTCACTTGATGCTTGAAAAAGACCATGTAAGGTCGAAACGTCGCACTATTTGGTGAATAGATCCAAATTGCTTGAAGACCTGCGAGTGTTGCAGTCTTTCCTACGTCTATCTATCTATTTAATATATAAAACTGAGTGTATGTATATATGTCCGCTAAAGGAAACCAACCCGTCGCATTTACAATCACAACATTTTGCACAGCCGCCTCCTGTGACTCGGGGAACATCATAGACTATCTTTGGAGTGGAAATTTTCACCCAGCTCTTTCCAATTATTTGCCAAAAAATGCGCTTAGTAACCTAACCGCCAAACTACAGGAGCCATTGTCTGTTGTGGCAGTTAGCCTGAATATTCATCAGGTTGCATATAGCAACCAATCACAGCTCAGCTTCTATTTTGCTACAGGTCATTAAGATGAGCTCTGATTGGTTGTTATAAACAATGAAAGACATTCTTAGTATAAGACAGCTTATGTGTGAGTTAGCAGGATTTTGATTGTGACGCTAAGCCAATGTTGTTGTAGAGGCTGATGTAACTCACTTGACCTTAAGTGTATACTAATTCTGTGGGGTTTTACATACTGTCAATTAAAGACAATAATGACCGGTAAGAAAAGGAATTCGATTGGATGATTGTCAGACCGCTGTGGAGGTCACTGTTAAAGGGGCTGGCACTGTGGAGGTCACTTTTAAGGGGGCAGGGGACTGTTGAGGCCACTATTAAAGGGGCAGCTGCTGTGGAGGTCACTGTTAAGGCAGCGGGGTACTGTGGCAATCACTGTTAAAGGGGCAGGCACTGTGGAGGTCTCTGTTAAGGGGGCAGGGAATAGTGGAGGTCACAGTTAAGGGGACTGTCCCCTATGGGGTCACTGTTAAGGGGTGAGTGCTGTAGAGGTCACTGTTAAGGGGGCGGGCCCCTGTGAATGTCACTGTCAAGGGGTTGGGGTGCTGTGGATCTCACTGTTAAAGGGGCAGGCTGCTGTGAAGGTCAAGGTTAAGGGGGTGGGCTGCTGTGGAGGTCCCATTTTAAGCAGATCGAGCACTGTGGGGGGGTTCAGTGTTAAGGGGTGGGGGGCTGTGGAGGTTACTGTTATGGGGGAAAACAGTTGATTATCTTTTAATGACACACACAAACATTAAAGGAAATAGATGAGTTATACCCATGCAAAGCCAGGTCCTTCTGCTTGTCTATTCTATCTATCTATCTATCTATCTATCTATCTATCTATCTACTGTATCTATCTACTGTTTCTGTCTATCCATGGTTCGGGTTAAGCATCACAGTTAAGCTTCTCTCAAACTGCTTGTTTTTCTGATCAGTTATTGGAGTAGTCAGGGTACATAGGAACACTCATTACCAATAATAAGGTCATATAATCATTATGCCAATCAGCTGATAAATGAGCATTTGTCAGCGGCATCTTTTGTCAGAATGAAAGATGCCCAATTATCAGTAACACAATTCCCTGTGTAATCAAGGATATGCTGCTGATAATCAATATAACTTTCTGGGGAAGGAATGATCGCAGTGCTACTTGTTCCTCCTCCATATACTTTGAATTGGCCAGTATAATAGGGCGATGCAAAAGAACGCCGATCAGTGCATTTATCATTGATCAGGCCTCATCCTGCCTGAAGATTGCAAGTATAATACTACCAAGTCTGCACAGGTATCACTGCGTACACATATATCATGTGTAAATTCACATCGCTTTCTTTTGCTAGAGAAGTCAACGGTACTCTTAGTAGTGCAGCGGGCTTCTTGCTGCTTTTCCTAGGCCAAGTGACAACATGTTCATTGGTCACAATGCCTAGGTGCAGGTCAGTCCATAGAAGTGAATAGAGCCGAGCTAAGATACCATGCACAGCTGCTATACAATGTACGGCGCTGTGTTTGGTGAGCTGAGAGAAGGCTGCTGTTTTCTGCTGGACCTTTGGCGCCCATAACTATGTCCACACCCGGGCCTACCAGAGGATCCACAGATAAACTCATAGGCCATTCCAACCCTGGCAACTTCCAATGGCCTGGGAATAGCAAAATGCTATAAACGGTGCATATATTGTTCTGAAGAATGGAAACATTTCTTCTGCATCGTGACCAATTAAAGGGTTTATCTGACCCCTGAAATTTTCCCCCAAATACTTGGGCCCCTAACACAATGTACTAACCTGGCTCCCCAGTACCCGTGTCGCTTCTAAAGCCCACATGGCCGCCGCTCCATCTTAAAACATCCGGCGTCAGGGGGTGGGGGGGCAGCCAATGGCAGGTAGCGACAGGGAGAGGCAGCTGTGGCCGTGCGGGCTTCAGAAGTGAAGCGGATGTCGGGGAGTGAGGTAAGTACATTGAGTTTGAGTGGCCAGGCCATATGGAGGGGCACTTCAGGGGTGGCATAGCCCCTTTAAAGATGATTTCAAGAGGCACAGATGTTTGTTTTTAACAGTACATGCTTTTTGTGGGTTCTTTGCATAAAGGATTTGTAAACTACAAAAAGAAGTATAGTAAAATACTGTAAAAAGAGTCAAATCTCAACATATAAAACAACAATATGATGGAATTACATATTGCATAATATGTTATCAGATCTTTACTGTTGACAAAGTCCTCAGATGCAGACTACATTAAGCTCACAAAACATTCATACATTAGATTGATGTGTGGAACATAGGCCCCTGAATGCTCGTGCACCAGACACATCTGTCAGGAGGAGATCGGAGCAGCGCTTATGTGTGGCGGTGTGAAGAGCTGGGAGCTTCAGCGTCATATAAACTCACAGTACAGTAAGATGGATCATTCCCCATATATCACAATCCTTGTCCCTGTGTCTGCTGCATCACCTGGAAAGACTTTCCGAAAGTTTAGTCTGATACTTTTCTACTATAGAAGTTTAAGCAGCTTTCAGAAAAAAATATATTGAAGGAGACAATTGGGATGGTGTCACATAATTTCTTCCTTAGGGTTCATTTACACGACTGTAAGTGTTTAGCGGTCTGCAAATTGCGGATCCGCAAAACACTGGTACCAGACGTGTACCCTCTGCATTTTGCGTAACGCACAAGACCAGCCCTATGATAGAAATGCCTATTCTTGTCCACGATTGCGGACAAGAATAGGACATGGTCCATCTTTTTTTTCATTGAAATTGTGGAACGGAGGCTGACACAGAAATACGGTTGTGTGAATGGACGCTTAAACGGTTTTAGGCATTTTGTGTTATTTAGTAAAAAAAATTTACTGGTGTCTTTATGCAAAAAACGCCAGCTGCAGATGTTACGTGGAAGTCTGTGGGTCAATAGCATTTTTTTAGTGGCATCATGTTCTGGCTGTGGTATTTCGGCTCATTTTCTTCATTTTTTGTCCAATAGACATCCATTGTTTTTTGGCCTACTTGATAAAACACAAGTGGCTATATTTGCTATCTTATTTAATGCCGTTTTTGTATGGCGTGGAACCTAATTTCCATAAGGTATACATTTGCAATCAAAATCCAAGATTTCTTTCTCCAGTTCCTTATATTCCATCCTAACATCCATTGCGTTATTAATGCCTAAATATGTTCTATAAGGGAGGAAATGTTCTATTCTAAATTTCTATATGAAATACAATGACATGGCAAAAATGTACTACTGGGGTTATGGCTTCATATCTGACCAGGGTGAAATGTTGCATGGAGTTTGTATGTCCTTGTGGTTGCATGATCCCTTAATGGTACTCTGGTTGCTTCCTACGCTCCAAAAATATAGTGATAGATTAGAGTGCCATTAGATTGGCCCCACTGGGTATGTGAGAGATAGAGCCCATGAGCTATGGAACCATACTGGGAGCAGGGACAGATGAGCGAAATAACAACTTCTGTGGAATATGTTGGCGCTATAAAAACTATTGGAAATATGTAAACTGAAAAAGTGAATGATGGGCATGTCTATAGATTATTACTCTACAAACTAGTACTAATATATTAATATTGTGATTCCACAATCTGAAAGGTACACAATAAGTCCCTTTTGGAGGACATGTTTGCCTTTCTATGGGTGGACAGTAGCTCATCAAGCTCAGTCTCTGAGGATGCGTTGCTGTTAGCTCTTGTTAAACCCTTCCCTCACATATGGTAATGTCCCCACAATTTCTTTCTCCACTGTCTAGACCAGGGATCAGTAACCTCTGGTACTCCAGCTGTTGTGAATCTACAACTCCATGAATCCTCCTTTCACTTCTATGGGAGTTACAATAACAGCCGAGTAAGTGTGCATGCTGGGAGTTGTAGTTTCATAGCAGCTGGAGTGCTGAAGGTCGGTGATCTCTGGTCTAGAGAGAGGTTCAGCTTTATATTTCTATGAATTTAGAAGTATTGATGAATGAATAATAGATGGATGAGAAGTTTCACCATGAGATCACTATACCGACACTATGGAGCTGGAAAGCTCCTGGGCATGTTAGTCCACCAGAAAAAGGTGGACCAGAAGTATAAACAGCTGAAGATGGTAATAAGATATACATAAAAATGTACAATATTTATTGTATGCCTATTGCAATAATACTTCATTTGGAATCTCCTATTTATTGCATAGTGATACTTTTTATAGGATAACCCCTTGAATATTTTCGGTACTTGGGTATTACTGTACATTTATAGTCCTGTAAGTCCTGTACGAGCTGCTCTGCTAATAAAGAGCAAATGACAGAATTCAGTAGATGTCTTCTGGAAAATCAATCCAAACAGGGGTGGACTAGGAACTTAAAGTAGCCCTGGAAAAACGACTAAAAGTGGCCCCGTTTTGTAGTCGGGTCCAAATTGATGGAAGGCAGAGCCGGCAATACCATATTGTGGCACATTATACCACCCTAACAGAGCCAAATACCACAGTCCATCACAAGATGCATCCCCAAAAACTTCCACTGGCCGGACGTGAGGAGTGCCCAGGTGACCCCTGGGCATCGGCCCACCGGGAAATTTCCCTGAAAGGTCTATGGCCAATCCATCCCAGGATCCAAAGGTGAACTTTCTCTTTAACAGAAAATGTATGATAGCAATCTATCATTCTCTGTTACAGAGGGAATAGGGTTTGGGTGCACTTACATCTCAACTATAGACAAAGCGTACTCTAAGGATGAGATGTACCGGTCATTTTTACACCGGAGATGTGGACACAGTATGCCCTGTGTTTTATAACAGCTGATGGTATGCACCGCCTATGGAAAGTGCTTCATATATATCTTCATTCCATCCGTAATAAAGCTCTTTCTATTCCTTTGGCTTATCTGCTGTACACTCCGATTTAATGCATTTGAAATGATGAAAGCATAAACTTTATGATTGTTCGGTATTTCATGTTCTAGGCCGGCTCTGAGAATCCAGTTGTCACCTTACATATTGTCAACTTGAATGGGCCTCTTCACCACGTGGAAATGACACCCCCTGATGATCAAAGAATGAGGTACAGTACGCTGGACAAGAGCTCACTTCACAGAGAATATGTGTCCTTTTCATTCATATCCTGACTTACATCTAAGTACTGGAGGGAGAGGAGAACTTGTTCTTCAGGGATATCATTAGCATTAGGTAACATAGACGCCTCCTAGATACTAAAGACAGAACTGGCGCACTTCTATTTCTTTTACACTTCATGCACGCAGTATATGAGACCCATATAACCCTAACGCTGCTGGCAGGGCAAGTCTTCAATTATTTTCTAAGAGCAATTATCTAAGGCAGTGATCCAGTGTACACCCTGCAAACTGTGCCAAGCTCTGAATTCTGCAGGATGAAATTGACTACCACCTGGTGGTGATGGTGTACATAACGTCTTATCCGTATTTATGTATTTCACAAAATTCAATGCAATTTTATTCAATGTATTTATTCAATGTAATTTGCTCTAAAGGGAAAGGTATCCTGCAAATATAAAAGTATTCCTTTACGGGCTCGTTCACACGAAGGTGTGAAGCCCGTTCCCGTGCTGTGGAAATTGCACGGGCACCGTCCGTGGGGCAGGAGCATGGGGATCGCAGACCCATTCACTTGAAAGGGTCCACCATCCTTCCAATCCGCAAAAAGGTGCGGAAGCACGGAACGGAACCCCAGAAGGCACTCCGTAGTGCTTCTGTAATGTTCCGTTCCATTCTTCCATTCCGCATCTCCGGATTTGCGGACCCATTGAAATGAAATTCTAGGTTCTTCAAAGTAGCCACCTTTTGCTTTGATTACTGCTTTGCACACTCTTGGCATTCTCTTGATGAGCTTCAAGAGGTAGTCACCTGAAATGGTTTTCACTTCACAGGTGTGCCCTGTCAGGTTTAATAAGTGGGATTTCGTGCCTTATAAATGGGGTTGGGACCATCAATTGCATTGTGGAGAAGTCAGGTGGATACACAGCTGATAGTCCTACTGATTAGACTGTTAGAATTTGTATTATTGCAAGAAAAAAGCATCTAAGTAAAGAAAAACGAGTGGCCATCATTACTTTAAGAAATGAAGGTTAGTCAGTCCGAAAAATTGGGAAAACTTTGAAAGTGTCCCCAAGTGCAGTCACAAAAACCATCAAGCGCTACAAAGAAACTGTCTCACATGCGGACCGCCCCAGGAAAGGAAGACCAAGAGTCACCTCTGCTGCGGAGGATAAGTTCATCCGAGTCACCAGCCTCAGAAATCGCAGGTTAACAGCAGCTCAGATTAGAGACCAGGTCAATGCCACACAGAGTTCTAGCAGCAGACACATCTCTAGAACAACTGTTAAGAGGAGACTGTGTGAATCAGGCCTTCATGGTAGAATATCTGCTAGGAAACCACTGCTAAGGAGAGGCAACAAGCAGAAGAGACTTGTTTGGGGCTAAAGAACACAAGGAATGGACATTAGACCAGTGGAAATCTGTGCTTTAGTCTGAGTCCAAATTTGAAATCTTTGGTTCCAACCATCCTGTCTTTGTGCGACGCAGGACTCTACATGCCTGGTTCCCACCGTGAAGCATGGAGGAGGAGGTGTGATGGTGTGGGGGTGCTTTGCTGGTGACACTGTTGGGGATTTATTCAAAATTGAAGGCATACTGAACCAGCATGGCTACCACAGCATCTTGCAGCGGCATGCTATGCCATCCGGTTTGCGTTTAGTTGGACCATCATTTATTTTTCAACAGAACAATGACCCCAAACACACCTCCAGGCTCTGTAAGGGCTATTTGACCATGAAGGAGAGTGATAGGGTGCTGCGCCAGATGACCTGGCCTCCACAGTCACCGGACCTGAACCCAATCGAGATGGTTTGGGGTGAGCTGGACCGCAGAGTGAAGGCAAAAGGGCCAACAAGTGCTAAGCATCTCTGGGAACTCCTTCAAGACTGTTGGAAGACCATTTCAGGTGACTACCTCTTGAAGCTCATCAAGAGAATGCCAAGAGTGTGCAAAGCAGTAATCAAAGCAAAAGGTGGCTACCTTGAAGAATCTGAAATATTACATATTTTCAGTTGTTTCACACATTTTTGTTATGTATATAATTCCACATGTGTTAATTCATTATTTTGATGCCTTCAGTGTGAATCTACAATTTTTATAGTCATGAAAATAAAGAAAACTCTTTGAATGAGAAGGTGTGTCCAAACTTTTGGTCTGTACTGTACATCAGTGACATAATGACTGGAGCTGTGATACACTAAATATCTGGAATAAACCACAAGAAACATGCTGAAGTATGCGGAAAACCCTGACTTGTCTTATGTGTAGTGAGCCTTATAACTAGTTACACTCATGGGATGGGGGAATTTATCGTAAACCATTGGTTTAGGACACAAAACTAGCATAAAAACAGATAAATATATCAGGGAAGCTGGATCCTCCCTGCCCTCATTATGTCCCTTTTTAGGATAGTAATATCGGAGGGGGATAAATGCCACTTGCACAAGCGGCGAAAAAAAAAGTTGCAAACACGGTATTTGCAATGTTTTTACACCAGAAAACTGCCATATAACTCCCTTATTAGTCAAGCCTGCTTTCATCCTCCATTCTATAGTGTAACGGAAGCAGAAAGTCGATCAGATATATCAATTTGAGGAAATTTCCTCTTGGGAATCTGGTAACCACTCACATTTCGAAAAAAAAATGGTACCCATGGCTTGTTCATAGGTTTGCAACTCCACATTTATGTCAAGTCTGAATCTGTTAGACTAGCTCTCCTTCCTTGCAACTCATAGCTAGCCATAACCCTATGTCTATTCCAAGTCTTGCTCCCATGTGACCCTTACATTTTACTGGTAACAATGCTTGCAAATTTGTACTCCTTACATAAGTTAATGCTCTATATATTCCTGTTTCTCCACTAGCAGGGTCGTAGATGACTCCCTATATATTGAGTTAATGTTGCTTCATCTCTCTGCTATATGTAGTCCTCTGAGGTTATATAACCCGCCTTTAAATATTACCCCATTTTGTGTTTTTTTACATGCCATATTGTGGATATCCTATACTGCTGATATAAGTATAATAATGTCTTATCCTGTACCGTGTTACATTGTTCTTGTAGTTCCACGGTTTTTGTCTACTTATAAAAATAATAAAAAAAATGTATTACAAAAGAAAAAAAAAACTGCCATATGGAAGGAATGGTAAACACCCCCCATAGTCTGCATTAGTCTTACAAGATCAACTGCTTCACATTGTCTTCTTCTTATTATTTTTTTATGAGCAGTACATAAAGAAATATCCATATGCGAGATATCCATATAAGATATAGAACAATCATCCATCATACTGGAGCTGAAATCAAATTGACATTTTTGATGGTCACATATAAATCTAGTCAACCGCTTGAAATAGCACAGAAAATCTGAATCCTCTTTAGTTTTGATCTCGTACGGGCAGAGAAAAATAAATCAAAGAAAATAAAGACAAAAAATAAATAAAATACCTATACTTCAAGAAATCCACCTACATTTAAAGCTTTTTTTGTCACCTGACATACCTGTAATTCCTATAAGATGCTGTATTAATAAAGTAAGTGGCTGCATCTGTACCAGCTCCCATTGGTTGGTAATCATCGTATGCCCGATACTTAAAGAGGACCTTTCACCTAAAAAAAATGTAAACTAAGACTATAGCGTTACTTACATGCCCCCATGATTTCTTGAACGTTAATTCTTTTTTCATTCTGTGCCCCCGTTTGTCCGCTATGCTCCCCGGAATAATTCCCGCTGTCTATGCTAATGAGCCAGCCTCAAATGGGCTGGCTTTAAAAGTTCTCCCGGTCGTGCCTTCCATCTTCTCCCTGGCATGGAGCACATCCAATCAGCGCGCTCCGCTCTTAGCCAGGGAGAAGACGCTCCAGTTCTTGCGAGACTTCAGAGAACTGGAGCGATTTTGTCTATCACGACCGGGAGAACTTTTAAAGCCAGCCCATTTGAGGCTGGCTCATTAGCATAGACGGCGGGAATTATTCCGGGGGGCATAGCGGACAAACGGGGGCACAGAATGAAAAAAGAATTAACGTTCAAGAAATCATGGGGGCATGTAAGTAACGCTATAGTCTTAGTTTACATTTTTTTTTTTAGGTGAAAGGTCCTCTTTAAATTGCGGAACTTGAGCCTCTAGAAGAATTGAAATTGATAGTCAGACAAATACACAGGAACCATATGCGTTATGCTGCATTAATACTGCCTTACCACCTGAACAAATGAACTAAGCATCAATATCTGTGCATATAATATTCTGTATTCAATATGTATCTAATGTCATTTAATGGAAAAAAAGACAATTTTAAAATATAGTAACTATAGTATAAAAAATAAATAGAAAATAAGAAAAAACACTATAGGTAAAGGTCTTTCATGTGTACTTATCTGTCAAGTTTAAAGGGGTTGTCCAATAAAAAATCCCATGAAAGATATTCTGCATTTTTCAAACCAGCACCTGGATCTGAATACTGTTGTAATTGCATGTAATTAAAAATTTAGCATAGCTACTGAGCTATTCAATAAAATGTAAATGTATAGCACCACCTGCTGTTTGTTCTTTTCCTTATTTTGCCATTCACTTCACCGAGCGGGTTGCACATGCTGAGTTTACATCTTCAACTGTCAGTAGCCGTATCTTCTGTTAGAAGCTGTGACAGTTACAGGGAAAGAGCTACAGCAGAAAGGATCCCCCCCCCCCCTCCCAAGCTGTGAAAGGGAGAGAGCTGCAACATATAGGATATGTCCCTCGAGCTGCAGCATGGAGGACATGTCCCCCTGAGCTGCCATCCTGAAATAAATCAGAGCAATTGGAGCCCCTTTAAAGCATTTATGCCCAGATATGTGCCCCCTCACGGTAGTTATTCTCAGATATCTGCCCCCTTACAACAGTTATGCCCAGATGTGCCCCCTCACAATAGTTGTACCCAAATGTGCTCCCTCACAGTAGTTATGCCTCATATGTGTGCCCCCTCATAGTAGTTATGCCAAGATATGTGCCCCTCACAGTACATATGCCAAGATATGTGCCCCTCACAGTTCATATGCCAAGATATGTGCCCCCTCCCAGTTCATATGCCAAGATATGTGTCTCCTTTATAGTAGCTATTCCCAGATATTCACCCCCTTCACAGGAAGTGAAAAAAACTAACGGTAAATACTCACCTGGTTCTTCTGATGATCTGTGCTCCCCAGCAGCAGCAAAGGATACTGTGACACGTGGCACTGCTGTGTGGAAAGAGGAGGAGCAGGATTCCCAGCTTGTCCTGCTCCTTCTCCTACACAGACCAGCAGCGTGATGTGTGAAGACTAGTGTTGGGCAGCATGCTCGGCTGAACAACAGTTCGGCCCGAGCATCGCTATGCTCGGCACATCACGGTGTTCGGCCGGACACTGTGTGTGCTCGAGCACGATGCTCGAGTATCTTCCCCACAAGTTTGTTGACTGCTACACAGCCAATAAACGTGCTGGTAAGTACTGCCATTCACTGTAATGCCGTAGCCATGTTGGCTACTGGTATTACAGTGATTGGCTTTCCGGAACGCGTCATCGGGTGCCATCTAGCACCCAATGTGTTCGGCTCAGTCTTAGTCAGGGAGAGCTGTGCTGAAGAAGGGACAGATAGTGTAGGAAGTGAAATAGTGATATTTTATTGAAAAACTTGTTTGAGACCCAAAAATCCTTTTAAGGGCTATTGTTGTATCTGGCAGCAATATAATTATTAGCGCAACCTGCGCTAAACTGCGTGGAATTGTTAGAGAGACCCAAAAGTCCTTTAAGGACTATTGTTATATCTGGTGTAGGAACATTGGGTCATTATTGATGGTCGGTAAGGTAAGAGCCGTTTTTTCTCAGTGTCAGTTTTGCAGATTGCAGTTTGACACTTCAGCTGTTTTAGTATGGCTGCAAAGCTAACCCAGGACGGCTCTTATTGGGAGTAGTCAAAGTGATAGTTGGGTGGCTTCTCCCCACGTTCCAGGCCTGGTCTTGGTTTGGGATATAAAACACCGGCAGCACTGTCAGGTGGTGTGGATGACTCCTCTCTGACAGTGGAGCTCTGTCAGTCTCTGTGTTGAGAGTGAGGAAGTGGAAGAGGAGGTGGTGGTCCAACCTGGGAAGGTGGCAAGCCGTGTGAAGACAGCAGTACAGAGCGGGAGGGATCCGCAGCACTGCAACAGACTGGAAGAGGCAGTGTCGTGGCAAAAGGGAGAAGGCGGGCTACACCAAACAGGCCCACAACTTTTCCCTGGAGCACCCCCCTGCTGCAATCTCCCTTGCAAAGGGGTAGGTGTTCCGCAGCCTGGCGCTTTTTTGAGGAAAGTGCGGACGATATAAAAATTGTCATTTGCAACCTGTGCCGTACCAAAATGAGCAGGGGCATGAACACTAGCAACCTCACCACCCCTGCATGATCCGCCACATGGCATCAGTGTCTGCGGGTCACACCACTGCCTCCTCTTCCCCTGTGTTATGTGCTGGCCAATCCCCTGTCCAAGATGCAGGCCCAGATGCCTCCCGCCCTGCATCTAGACCTTCGCAAGCACCATCGGCTAGCATATCCACTTCTGTGTCTTAGCGCAGCGTACAGATGTCCATACCCCAGGCCTCAGAACGAAAGCGCAAATACCCAGCCACCAACCCACAGGCCATAGCACTAAATCCGCACCTTTCTAAATTGCTGGCCCTGGAAATGTTGCCATTTAGGCTTGTGGACACTGAGGCTTTCCACAGCCTGATGGTGGCGGCGGTCCCTCGTTACTCAGTCCCCAGCCGCCACTATTTTTCCCAGTGTGCCGTCCCCGCCTTACACCAGCATGTGTCCCGTAACATCACCCATGCCCTGACCAACGCAGTTATTAGGTAGGTCTTCTTAACGACTGACACATGTACAAGTGCGTTTGGCCAGGGAAGCTCTATTTCCCTGACGGCACACTGGGTGAATGTTGTGAAGGCCAGGAGTGAGTCGTACCCTGTGATGGTACATGTGCTACCAAAGCCAAGGATTGCGGGCCCTACTTCCATCAGTATTTCGGCCTACCACCTACATTAGTGTCTGCAACCCCTCCTTCTCCTCCTCCACTTCCACCTGTGATTTATTACCTTGCAGCACCAGTCAGCCATCAGTGAGAAGCTGGAAGCAGGTAGCACTGCATTGAGGGAAAATAATGTTTAGATGGCAAACAGCACACTGCCGCAGAGCTGTGGCAGGGTATAAGGGACCAGACTGAGCTGTGGCTCTCGTCACTCAACCTAGAACCAGGCATGGTCGTGTCTGATAATGGCTGTAACTTGGTGGCAGCTTTGGAGCTTGGCAAGCTTACACACATACAATGCCTATCCCATGTGTTCAACTTAGTGGTTCAGCAGTTTCTCAAAACCTACCCCAATTTGCCTGAGCTACTGGTGAAGGTGCACTGCGTGTGTGCCCATTTCTGATAGTCATCTACAGCTGCTTCCAGTCTGGCAACTCTGCAGCAGCGCTTGCAATTGCGACTGTTGTGCGACGTGAGCACGCGCTGGAATTCCACGTTCCACATGTTGGCCAGGCTTTGTGAGCAGCAGAGGGCAGTAGTGGAGTACCAGCTGCAACATGGTCGTCACCTTTCCAGTCAGCTTCCGCTCTTCACAAGCGATGAGTAGGCATGGATGTCTGACCTCTGTGAGGTTTTACGCAATTTTGAGGAATCAACACAAATGGTGAAGCGGAGATGCCGCTATTGTCAGCGTAACCATCCCACTTCTGTGTCTACTGAAACACTCGATGCTCATAATGATGGAGGACGCTTTGCATGTAGAAGAGGTGAAAATAGGGGTAGACAGTACACAGGGTGATAGCCAGACCACCCTCTGTTTGTCTTCTCAGCGCAAATTTGATGATGAGGAAGAGGGGCAGGAGACAGTTGCCTCCGCTACAGAGGGTAGTACTCACAGCAGGTTTATTCCATCTGTTTAGTGTGGATGGGCCGAAGAGGTGGAAGAGGATGAGGAGATTGAGAGTCATCCTCCTGATGAGTATGAAGCACGGACAACTCTAAATTTCCCTCGGAAACAAGGGAAAAAAGAGAAAAAAGAGCGCACAATAGGGTAGTATGTTCAAAGCACCAGATAGGGATATCAGGGTGAGAAATGTCCAAACTCACCTTATAGGGTTGTGCTCCGGCAGGCACAACACTACTGTATACTTGATAGAAATAAGACCATTTGAACCAGGGTTGCAGCCGCAGATTTTTGGGATCTTTTGGCTGGGATGTCCAGTCCCTCCAAAAGAATTCGTAGGTAAAGAGAAGAAGAAGTTCTGCATCGGTGCAAATCCACTGCTTCCAATTAAAAACTAAAATAATCTATTAAGACTGGTCACATCCTCCTGATGAGGACAACAAAGTCTTGTCTGTTGTGACTCTGGCACACATGGCTGACTTTATGTTATGCTGCCTTTCACGTGACCCTCGCGTTATATGCATTTTGGCCAACACCGATTACTGGTTGTTCACCCTTTTCGACCCCTGCTACAAAGAGAACTTCTCATCTCTCATTCCTGTGGTGGAGAGGACTAGCAAAATTGTGCAATACAATAAGGTCCTTGTGGAAAAATAGCTCCAAAAATGTCCAGCTGACACCTCTGGCAGCAGAGTACATAGTTCCTTGGGCAACCGAGGAGGGGAGATGAGGAGAACACACAGCAGTTCCAACAAAGGCAAGGCAACACTCTCCAAGGCCTGGGACAGTTTCAGGACACCCCCCCCCCCCAGCAACCTCACCCTGATGCGTGGCCTAGTGTCACAAGGAGGGAAAAGTTTTGAAAGACGGTGAAGGAGTACGTAGCAGACCATGTCAGCATCCTCAATGATCCTTCTGTGCTTAACAACTATTGGGTGTCCAAGCTGGACACATGGCACGAACTGGCGCTCTACGCCTTGGAGGTGCTGGCCTGCCCTGCCACCAACATTTTGTCAGAGCGGGTATTTAGTGCTGCTGGGGGCATAATAACTGATAAGCGCATCCGACTGTCAACTGAAAATGCTAACAGGTTGACTCTTATTAAAATGAACAAGGCCTGGATTGCCCCTGACTTCTCTACTCCACCAGAGGAAAGTGGCTGAACATAAAGGCACTTTAAATGTGGCTTTTATGGTGTATTGAATACACTGTATTCCCATGCACCCCTTTCACCAAAAAAAGGGTATATGCTTCAATCTTCCTTTTCTCGTCCTCCTCCATCATATCAACATGCTTATTAGGCTGCCCTCACTCCTAAAGTTTTAGAGGGTTAGCTCAGCAGCAGGCTCTCAACCATAATTTTTTCAAAGGTCAGCTCAGCAGCAGGCCGTCAACCATAATTTTTTCCATGGTCAGATCAGCAGCAAGCACTCGCCCCTAATGTTTTAGAGAGTCATCTCACCAGCAGACCACTCAACCATAATTTTTTCGATGGTCAGCTCAGCAGCAGGCCCTCAACCATAATTTTTTGTCGATGGTCAGCTCAGCAGCAGGCCCTCAACATAAATTTTTTTGATGGTCAGCTCAGCAACAGGCGCTCAACCATAATTTTTTCGATGGTCAGCTCAGCAGCAGGACCTCAACCATTATTTTTTCGATGGTCAGCTCAGCAGCAGGACCTCAACCATTATTTTTTCGATGGTCAGCTCAGCAGCAGGCACTCGCCCCTAATGTTTTAGAGAGCTCAGCAGCAGACTCTCACCCCTATTGTTTTAGAGGGTCATTAGCAGGCCCTTGCTCCTAATGTTTTTAAGGGGTCACCAGCAGGCCAGCAATCACAATTTTTCAAGGGTGTGTATGATGCCCTCCTTTATGTGTAATAAAGGGTGTACTGGATTGCCGATTCCTTGTAATTTTTGGCAGCCCTTTCACTTAGTGCAATATTTCTTCTAAAATTATCTTCGGTTTTATGCGTATTATTGTCAGTCTGTAAAATTGGCGTACTACTCGGTCAATATCGTTCCCAGCAGCGACCTGGGAGTCCAAGATGCATCCAGACATCCCCCTCATGCTGTTCCCGAACCATTTCAGTGGTGTTTCCATCAATTTCTGACCTTTTCCTGTGAGCCAGACACCCTTCCCTCTTAAGAGCAGGGGGTGCCTGGTTTGATGCTCAGGTTCTCACATTGATTTCCATTGTGCTCGGGTGCTCGGTAGAGCACCCGAGCATCCCGAGGTGTTCTACTCGAGCACCCGAGCACGTTGGTGCTCGATCAGCACTAACTACTGTGCGTTACTGGTATTAGTATTATATATTGTTATGGAACCTGATAAAGGAGCCAGCCTGACACAGTAACATTTAGTATAAACAAATCTATCATTTGCACCAGGCCTGCCTCTGTAAACTATCTTCACCAGTGCTGGAATTACCTTCTTTTTTACTATTTTCTCTGCAATCCAGGGGCGTAACTACCATAGCGGCAGACCATGCGACTGCTTTGGGGCCCAGGGCAAAAGGGGGCCAAGTCTTAGTTGGGATCATCTCCTCTTCTACTGAAGGAGAAAACTTTTTGCAAATTAAGCAGTGGAAAAATTGCCCAAGGGTCACTGAAAGGCGTTTAGACGGAAACCCTTCTGTACTGTGTGGGGGGCCTGGTTTGATCCTTGATATGGGGCCCTTACTTCTCTATGTACGCCACTGCTGCAATCCCTTGGTTATGAATATGACTCCCATAATGGGAAGAGCAGCGGTAGAGCAATTAATATTTCTAATAAGCCTACAATAGTATTGTTCAGGCACTGTAGAGTCTGATTAGGTGAGCACAGCACAGTCTACTCCACATCACTTTCTTTACAATACAATGTACATTATGAAATATTGTGCTCCTGTGGGATATATTGCTGGTCCTATTAGTTGTCTCCAGCTTGCCTAGATAAATCCTATCACCTACATATGCATATTGATGTAAATTCTCTTAAAGGGAACATGTCACAATTAAAATTCAGGTCAATCTGCAGGCAGCATGTTATAGCACAGGAGGAGCTGAGCAGATTGATATATAGTTTTATGGGAAGTCATTAAAATCTCTGTTCTTTCTGAGCTCGTGAGTGTGTATACATAGATAACTGTCAACCACTGATAAGACTGCCCACTTCGTTACTGAGCTCAGAAAGAGCAGAGAATTTAATTGAATAGATTACAAGTTTTGATGACTCATTTCCAACAAAATTATATGAATCTGCTCAGCTCCTCCTGCTCTGTAACAGGCAGGCTCGGACTGGCCCACAGGGGTATAGGTGAATCCCCCGGTGGGCCCCTGAGCAAGGTGGGCCCCTAGTTTCCCACCCCCTGAACAAGTGGCACATAATAGGGTAAACTTATTGCACTACATACTTACTGTATATTCAATGTACAGCACCCTAACCAGCCTATTTTCATATAAAAACTTGATAGATTATTAAAGAAACTCTCCAGTTTACTATTATAGACACGATCACAGAGCTGAGATGACTTTTAGGTATAGATGAAAGTTGCCAGTATCCTCTTCTCCCCAGGACCTACCTCCTCAAAGTTGCTGCAGGGACCCCCATAGTTAAACATCTGGCAGCATCCTGCTGCCGTGTGAGCAGGTAATATTTGAATGTATCCGTACGGTGGGCCCCCAAAATACATTTTACTGGTGGGCCCTAGGCACCCCAGTCTGACACCGGTAACAGGCTGCCTGCAGATTGCACTGCATTATAATAGTGACTGGATTCCTTTAAATCACTATTTTTGGAGTTAAACCTATGATATATACCAAGTTGAAGATTACTGCATTTGCTGATATCACAGTCCCTTCTCTCTGCATATAATCAGTCACACAGTATTTTCGCACGTTCTATCTACAGAAACCTGTCCCACATTATTTGTTAGGACTTTGCATGATAAGACACATTACTGCAGTTACCCAGTATATTCATTACTTTTGCACCTTTACATTTTTGTATCTTCTTACTGCCATCAATAGGGAGAATGTTGTTTTTTTTTTTTGTTTTTTTTTAAGAAACTGAAAGCAACAGTAAATTAGAGACGTTATCTGTGAGATTCTGCAGGAATCCAAGTTGTGACCTGTATTACAATGTACCAGGCTTAATAAGCTATTTATTTAGTCTATTTTATGTATTTCTTCGGCTTCGAGGAAATGAGGGAATGTTTTTTTTCCGCGCTGAAAAAATTCTAATTTATGATAAGCAGTGCATTTCAATTACTAAATCAGTTCTTCGGGTCCACTTAATTCCTTCCATTCACACTCATTACAGCAAAATGCGGGTCAGTGGTGGTCTCCTTCAATTGAAATGTACATATATTCATTAAGGCTTCACCAAATTTTCCTCTTTTTGCTTTAAATGGAAAAAGAGAAAATTAATCAATTCAGACTGAAATCTTCAGAGGGCACCAAGTCTGACAGCTGAATTCTCTCGACAAGTTAAGTAGAGAAGCCTAGACCTTATTTTGCACTTGTAAATGTGAAACAGTTCTCATCAAAATGCAGCATCACGGTGAAGGGGCATTTATTTTACTCTTCATGTAGTTTAGTCAAAGTTTCATTATATATTTGCATGTATTTATTTGAGTGGAGCCTGTTGGTAACAAAAATGTCTGAGGAATGCTAAAATCTATGGATTTCATAAGCAAAGCAAACTTAGTTACCCAAACTTTCTACATTAAAGATAAAAGCAGTCATCTACGGTTAGGTAGTCGAGGTAGCTTTTCTTTAATAGTTTTTGAAGGAGTGTAAAAATTCAGAGGTTGAGGTTCCTGCCACGTGTATGTCACTTCTTTCTCCAAGAGAAGGGCGGTTGTGGTGAGGGGAACCTGTATAGTTTTAAACTGTAAACTGTTTAAACTGAGAAGGTAAATGGGGTCAATCTTAAAGCTGGTGCTGCCCTTCCCGTGGTTCTCATATGGCTTTACCGCTATGACATGTATGCCCATGCCTTTATGCATCAGAGACCACACCACCAGCTTTTCCTTCTTAAACCTATTAGATGTTGCAAGAATTGAACGAAAAATCTTAATATCGTTTGCAAAAGAGCGATCTTCGCGCCGTGTGATAGTTTCCGGCGATCGCAAAATTGTTAGATTCTCGCTGATCTTCATCTTTCAGCATAATTAAAAATTCTCATTCATCAAACGCATATCTGAGCGTCTAATAAGTCGTCACCCGCTCTCTTTTGTGTAATATATGCATTGATGAACGATTAGCGAGTTTATAACGATCCAATTACAGATTACTACAGCGACTATTGCAATCAAATGGTTCCTAGTGGTCCCTAAAGTTACAAAGTCATCCCTGCTGTGCAAATAAAGGCCCCCAGATGCCCATGTATGTGCTGTGTAAATAATAGATATGGCAAACTCCCCTTCAGTTTAGCCACATGAGGTTCTCCATAACTCTCAGAGGGAAGAATGTCAAATGTCAATCACTGATAGGACCGCCTCCTCATACAGGGAAGGCTGTCAATCACTGATAGGACCGACTCCTCATACAGGGAAGGCTGTCAATCACTGATAGGACCGCCTCCTCATACAGGGAAGGGTGTCAATCACTGATAGGACCGACTCCTCATACAGGGAAGGCTGTCAATCACTGATAGGACCGCCTCCTCATACAGGGAAGGCTGTCAATCACTGATAGGACCGCCTCCTCAAACAGGGAAGGCTGTCAATCACTGATAGGACCACCTCCTCATAGAGGGTAGGCTGTTAATCACTGATAGGACCACCTCCTCATAGAGGGAAGGCTGTTAATCACTAATAGGACTGCCTCCTCATACAGGGAAGGTTGTCAATAACTGATAGGACCGTCTCCTCGTAGAGGAAAGGCTGTCAATCACTAATAGGACCATCTCCTTATAGAGGGAAGGCTGTCGATCACTGATAGGACCGTCTCCTCATAGAGGGAAGGCTGTCAATCACTGATAGGACTGCCTCCTCATAGAGGGTAGGCTGTCAATCACTGATAGGACCGCCTCCTCATAGAGGGTAGGCTGTCAATCACTGATAAGACTGCCTCCTCATAGAGGGAAGGCTGTCAATCACTGATAGGACCGTTTCCTTGACTTCAAAGGCCAGAATGAGCATGAATTTAAGTTAATAAAATACAAGTTCAGTTCCTCTTGCTCTCTAACATTCTACCTGTACATTACACTGCATTTTTGTGGTGACAGGTTTCCTTTCAAGGGGTTATTCCATGAATAAATTTTTTTTTTACTCGCATATCATGACGACTTTCTTCCTTTTCTGTGGGTGAGCAGCAGCTCGTCAAGCAACCACATCTCCCATGATGCACTGCAATTAGCTCTTGTTAACCCCATCCTATTCTACATAGAAAATATTTCCTAACATTTAGCCCCAGAAATACACTTGGTCTGTAATAACCTCCCCATTTCCTTCTGCACTGTAGAGAGAGAGAGAGAGAGAGAGAGAGAGAGATAACTATATGCTTCTATAAATTTAGAAGTAGGAATGAATGAATGAAAGGTGTCTGGGCGACTTCATCTTCTTCTCTATGGGATCACTACAGCAGCAGTGAGATTAGGGAAAAGTAGTAGGGATGCTACTGAGCATGGTTGTCCTCTGAATGTAGGAGAAGGGGGCACTAGCAGAGAAGAAATTAAAAAAAAAAACGAACAATAGTTGTATGTAATGTATATTTGCAATGCCCTATTCATTGATTTGTGAGCCTGTGGGGGGAGAGCCAATAGGAAGGGAGTCGTAGCTGTGGCACTGATAGGAGTGGTGGTTGTTCACTATGGCTGTCTTCACTCCAATGCTCTCTGGGGCTGTGCATTTAATGGAGGGACTCAACCCTTGTTCCTCTCGGGGCACAGCCTGAACTTGGGGTTCCTGCCTGGTGGTGGCCAGGGTGCCCTTGATGTTGATGTGGTGCAAGGCAGGAAGACAGTATGATAGCTAGGGGCCAGCAGAAGGATGGTAGAGTCAATAATCACGCCTGTTTGGTTGCAATAAATAAGTCTCTCTTTACTAAATAGATAATGGGAGTAGTGGTGCATACTGTATAGCAGCAAAAGGCACAGTTCTGAGATGTATTACTGAGTAGAATCTTCCCAATAGCAGTTTATAGGCAGAAGCAATGATGGTAATAATCCTCCCTGAGTCTCACTTAAAGTTCACTTTTCAATCTTCCCAAGTAACTAGGGATGAGTGAATCGACTTCGGATTAAACATCTGAAGTCGATTTGCAGAAAACTTCATTCTAATACTGTACAGAGCAGGAGCTCTGTACAGTATTAAAATGTATTGGCTCTGATGAGCCGAAGTTATTGCTTTGCGAAGTCTCACGAGACTTTGCGCAATAACTTCATAAATTAATTTGTACTGTAAAAAAACATTTCCCGAACTCGGGTTTAGCTCCACACAGTATTAAAACAAAGTTTTATGCGAATCGACTTCGGATGTTTCATCCGAAGTTGATTCCCTCATCCCTACAAATAACCACAGGCGAGCAATTCTATTCTCATTAACACTTTCTGCAATTCCCAGGCTGAGGGGTGCAGATCTTAGATCTAGATGGCCAGTCCATCTCAGAGTGCAGTGGGTGCCGAAGTAATAAAAAATGTTTGTTCTCTTTCTCTGGGGGAAGTCTCTCATTTAAGTTGATCTCTGGCAGCTTTCAACCTCAGGGATGAAGATTCCCTGGATGAGCCTTCTGTCCAGGCCTACATCTCAGGAGCATATCTTGCTGCTAGCTTTTCATGTTAGACCCTCTCTACTGTAGCCAGGGAAGCAGGTCCTGCCTTTCTCCTACCAACCTAACTAGGACTGACAATGTTTACTATTTGTTGCCCATACATAAATCAATAACCTGTGGTAAGGTGCAGGGTACCGTATTGGATGGCAGATACGTGTCACCGAGGTTCCTGGCCTCGGTGAGGTAAGAGCTAGGTTTTGTGTGTTAACAGCAGAAGCTGTTGACACCTTTAACACTTAGTATGGCTGCAAAGCCAATCCGGTAAAGAGTTGGGCGGGTGCCTACTCCCCACGTTCCAGAACCAGGTTTTGGAGCTGGGATTTAAATTCCTAGGCAGCAACCTTAGCTGTGAGGAGAAGGAAGGAAAAATCACAGTGAGTCCGGGTGGTTTTTGAAGTGTGTGGAGCTGAGGCCTGGACCCCGACACAGGCGTACAGAGCACCCAGCATCTTGTGGGAATACTTTATGTGGCTGTGCGATCGGCCAGGACAGGACTCACTAATTTTGTGGGTGAACTAACACCAAGTGACTGTTTTGTTTTTCTGTTTGAGCAAGTGTAAAATAAATGCTCTTTTGCTTCGTTACCTGGACTCCATTTGCCTCTATACTGCACCCGCACCCCTGTCTACCGGAGTAAATCCCCACAAACCATAGAAAAAAAAAATACTTTAACAACAAATCACAACATTTAACTCCTTGGCAAAAGGTTAACTCTTACATAAAATTAACCCTTTATAGTTTCTTTTATTTTATTGGGTCACTGCACTTGCATAGTAAAACTTTTCATGGCATAATCCCTTAATTCTTTGCCGGCACTCTTCGAACACTCGGCACATAATACTAGTAGTACTGAGAGCTCTCTTTCACCTTTCCGATACTTCTCCACATTTTCTCGGCTAAGTGCAGTAGTCAGCAGTTAAGATGAAGCAGAAAGTATTACCAGTGTTATGTGCAGAGTTCATGCAGGAGGTGGGCAGAACAGGAAGTCTGAAAAGAGCAGCTTCAGCCAATAGGAATCAAAATACACAAACTATTTAGCCCTAAATCTCTGCTGTGAAGCCAAAAACGGGTCCTGGCTGGGCAATACTGGTCATGAGCAGGCAGAAAGTATGATCTAGGCAACTGAAAATCTATGAAAGGCCCCTTTCAGACTAGCGAGTTCCATGCTCCGGACTTGCAGCATGAGTATGCAGCAGCTCCCGTCCTGACCTCCCAGCACTGACAGGGTCACATAGCATTATATTGATTTATAATGCTATGTAACTCTTACAGTTCTGGAATGTATTGGATAGCACTGACATAATGCTGTCCGTGTTAAACAATACATTCCAGAATTGTAAGGGTTGCATAGCATCATAAATCAATGTAATGCTATGCGACACCACAGTACTGGGAGGTCAGGACGGGAGCTGCTGCATACTCACTCTGCGAGTCCGGAGTGAGGAGCCTAAATCTAGGCACGAATTTACTTGAAGGCAAATGACCCACTCTTCCTCCATCATATTGTGATTAAGTTAAATAAAAACACTGACAACTTTTTTCTTAATGGAATAGAAATGGCCGAAGTGCTTTATTAAGGGTAACCAAGATTAAAACCAATAAATAATTTAATAAATTAATTAATAATCAAAACCATAACCATAACAATAAATACCAATTTAAAACCATCCATATAGACCAAGATCCACTCAGCATCAGCTGAGCGATACAGCCCCTCTAATAAAGCACAGCGACAGATAGCACAAAATTAAAGGGAGGGAGGGCGGGCGCTGTCCAGATCCGCGGCGACTGCCCTGAGGTAGCGGCGAACCTGGGAATATAAAGGGGACAAATTTCCCGCCTTGCGGGCAGGGACAAATCGCAGCGCTGGAAATCTCCCCCAGCAACAGGGCAGCAACCAATTAGAAGCTCCTCTTCAGTGGCCATACAGAATCTCCAACATAAACAAAACCAGCTCCAACCGGATTCTTCTTCTTTGAGGTAAATTTGCCTGTAAAATAAGAGCGGGAAAAAGAAGCGGGGGGGGGGGGGGGCAGAAAACACATACTGCCTAGTAACTGACATAAAATATGGGGGTCATTGCCCCCATGTGTCCCCCAAGCTAATCGCTCTGGTGGGCCCTCACATTGCGTACAGGCTACAATTTTCAGTCAGACCTCTGTTTACAAGCCTGGTGATACATAATTTGGCGATGCTGTATAAATTCAGGATTACCATGAAAGCTTTTGCATTTTTGAAAATAATAAATAGAAATAATCCATGACTATTAAATATTCAGTATAATCAGAACTCCTTATTAGTGTAATTTCATGTTACACTGGATTAATCAGCACCGGCTATTATCCTACTTCAATAATCAAGTCAATGCATGCATTATCATTCTTACCCTACAGCGCACGAAGAAGCAGTGCAATGTATCAAACCAGACATTTACTTATGTTGATACATAAACTTTGCAGCATTGGACTCTCCTATTTCCATTAGCAGAGCAGCACATTCATCTTTTAATCAGAAATGTCAGCTTGTGCAGGAATATCTGGCTCAGCCTTGCACTTGAATGGTACATCCAGTCCTGAATGATCAATCAGCACTGACTCAGACTGCAAGCTTATTAAATAAAGCTAATACAAGTTCCTTGTAAGTACTAATGATATTTATCAGTGGTCCAGAGACCAAGCTTGAAGAAGTTTTGGAGTATTTTCCAAAAATGCAATCATCATCATTCCTAGGTGCGTATGTTATCCCATATAACGTGTAGTATAGAAAGTGGCATATTGATTTCCTACGATAGAAAATATGTATGATTAAAAAAACTCATAAAAAATAGTCACAGATGTATCATTTCTTACCGTTCCTCCTGGCTTGACCTATGTCGAGATGAATGGTACAAATTCTCCTGCTTTAAATAAAAATGCATGATTTTGCAATATTCTGTCAGGAGTCGGTTATGCTATGAGCGTCTATATGAGGCCACTCGGTGGTTATGCTGTGAATTGCAGGCTACTGAGAGTTCAGCTAACATTGACGTGGTCATGTATTGAATTTGTAGCACAAAATTGGACACCTTAAAGGGGGTTGTTTCACAAAAAATATTGTTTATAGTTAAATGCAGCTCATTATTAGAAACATTTTTGAATTAAGTCTTATTTTAAAAAAATGTTGATATCCCTAGATATTCCAGGAATGATGTTAGTATAGCACCACCTGCTGTTACTAATGAACAGCGATTTGTTTTTTGTTTTTTTATCCCCTGTGGATATGCAAAAGGATTTTTGGTGTCTGCAATGTCTTCTCTATTGGTCAGAAGAAATACTAATCAAGTAATAAGAGAAATAGCGTTACTTTAATTCCTGAACTGGACACAGAATGGCTGTTCAATAGGAACACCAGGTGGCGATATTCTAACTTTATACCTTAATGGAAATGATCACCATTTTAGTAAGCATAAATGCAAAAAGTGTTTATAATATTAGGCTAGGATTAACTAGAAACTATGGGGGAGATTTATCAAAACTGATGTAAAGGAAAACTGGTTTAGTTGCCCATAGCAAACAATCAGATTCCACCTTTCATTTTGCAGAGGAGCTCTGCAAAATGAAAGGTGGAATCTGATTGGTTGCTTTGGGAAACTAAGTCAGTTTTGCTTTACATCAGTTTTGCTAAATCTCCCCCTATTTTTGTGGAACATCTCCTTTAATGAAATTAAAAATAAGGCAGGAAACATACATACAATAATGGCAGCTCATAATTTACCTGCTCTGCCCATGTTACATCTTTTAACTTATTTTATAAAAAGTTAACTACTATTTTAATGGTTACATCTCAAGTTGACCATAATATCTTTGCAGGTTACCACCTTTTTTCAACTTATCTGCACCCAATCCTCTATTTCAAGCATGCATTCTCTCCCATAACTGCTTTTGACTTCATGGGTTGAATGTCCCTACCCTGTCCTTTCCCAGGCCCCATGTGAATTTTTGTCCGTGACTAGGGATGAGCGAACTCGAACTGTATAGTTCGGGTTCGTACCGAATTTTGGGGTGTCCGTGACACGGACCCGAACCCGGACATTTTCGTAAAAGTCCGGGTTCGGGTTCGGTGTTCGTCGCTTTCTTGGCGCTTTTGTGACGCTTTCTTGGCGCTTTTTGAAAGGCTGCAAAGCAGCCAATCAACAAGCGTCATACTACTTGCCCCAAGAGGCCATCACAGCCATGCCTACTATTGGCATGGCTGTGATTGGCCAGAGCACCATGTGACCCAGCCTCTATTTAAGCTGGAGTCACATAGCGCCGCCCGTCACTCTGCTCTGATTAGCGTAGGGAGAGGTTGCGGCTGCGACAGTAGGGCGAGATTAGGCAGATTAACTCCTCCAAAGGACTTGATTAACTGATCGATCTGCAGCTGTGGATCATTGAGCTGCTGATCCTCAATTGCTCACTGTTTTTAGGCTGCCCAGACCGTTTGTCAGTCACATTTTTCTGAAGTGATCGGCGGCCATTTTGTGTCTTGTGGTGCGCCAGCACAAGCTGCGACCAAGTGCATTTAACCCTCAATGGTGTGGTTGTTTTTTGGCTAAAGCCTACATCAGGGTGAAGCTGTCACACCAAGTGCATTTAACCAGCAATAGTCTGTTCATTTTTTGGCCATATACAAAATCAGGGGCAAGCTGCGCCTGTCACCAAGTGCATTTAACCCTCAATGGTGTGGTTGTTTTTTGGCTAAAGCCTACATCAGGGTGAAGCTGTCACACCAAGTGCATTTAACCAGCAATAGTCTGTTCATTTTTTGGCCATATACTAAATCAGGGGCAAGCTGCGCCTGTCACCAAGTGCATTTAACCCTCAATGGTGTGGTTGTTTTTTGGCTAAAGCCTACATCAGGGTGAAGCTGTCACACCAAGTGCATTTAACCAGCAATAGTCTGTTTATTTTTTGGCCAT
This sequence comes from Bufo gargarizans, assembly GCF_014858855.1. Taxonomy (NCBI): domain Eukaryota; kingdom Metazoa; phylum Chordata; class Amphibia; order Anura; family Bufonidae; genus Bufo; species Bufo gargarizans. The sequence goes on from NC_058084.1 coordinate 414,606,123, forward strand.
ATCCCAGTCTAATTCTGTCACTAAATCCATACCGGTCACCCAGCGCCTAAATACTAGGCCTCAAATTTATATCCCGCTAAATCTGTCCTTAGTGCTGTAGCTGGGCGAGTTATTTAGTGTCCGTTCAAGCACATTTCTTGTTCTGGGTTGAAATACAATTCCCAATTTAGCAATTTCATAATTTAGTGGTTTCTGCTATATCAGAGCTATTTGAAATCTATCCCTAAAAGGGTATATAATATTCAAGGTGCACATTGGGTCATTCAGAATAACTTCACACACACCCGCTACTGTGTATTTCCAAGTCTAATTCTGGCACTAAACCCATACCTGTCACCCAGCGCCTAAATACTAGGCCTCAAATTTATATCCCGCTAAATCTGTCCCTAGTGCTGTAGCTGGGCGAGTTATTTAGTGTCCGTTCAAGCACATTTCTTGTTCTGGGTTGAAATACAATTCCCAATTTAGCAATTTCATAATTTAGTGGTTTCTGCTATATCAGAGCTATTTGAAATCTATCCCTAAAAGGGTATATAATATTCAAGGTGCACATTGGGTCATTCAGAATAACTTCACACACACCCGCTACTGTGTATTTCCAAGTCTAATTCTGGCACTAAACCCATACCTGTCACCCAGCGCCTAAATACTAGGCCTCAAATTTATATCCCGCTAAATCTGTCCCTAGTGCTGTAGCTGGGCGAGTTATTTAGTGTCCGTTCAAGCACATTTCTTGTTCTGGGTTGAAATACAATTCCCAATTTAGCAATTTCATAATTTAGTGGTTTCTGCTATATCAGAGCTATTTGAAATCTATCCCTAAAAGGGTATATAATATTCAAGGTGCACATTGGGTCATTCAGAATAACTTCACACACACCCGCTACTGTGTATTTCCAAGTCTAATTCTGGCACTAAACCCATACCTGTCACCCAGCGCCTAAATACTAGGCCTCAAATTTATATCCCGCTAAATCTGTCCCTAGTGCTGTAGCTGGGCGAGTTATTTAGTGTCCGTTCAAGCACATTTCTTGTTCTGGGTTGAAATACAATTCCCAATTTAGCAATTTCATAATTTAGTGGTTTCTGCTATATCAGAGCTATTTGAAATCTATCCCTAAAAGGGTATATAATATTCAAGGTGCACATTGGGTCATTCAGAATAACTTCACACACACCCGCTACTGTGTATTTCCAAGTCTAATTCTGGCACTAAACCCATACCTGTCACCCAGCGCCTAAATACTAGGCCTCAAATTTATATCCCGCTAAATCTGTCCCTAGTGCTGTAGCTGGGCGAGTTATTTAGTGTCCGTTCAAGCACATTTCTTGTTCTGGGTTGAAATACAATTCCCAATTTAGCAATTTCATAATTTAGTGGTTTCTGCTATATCAGAGCTATTTGAAATCTATCCCTAAAAGGGTATATAATATTCAAGGTGCACATTGGGTCATTCAGAATAACTTCACACACACCCGCTACTGTGTATTTCCAAGTCTAATTCTGGCACTAAACCCATACCTGTCACCCAGCGCCTAAATACTAGGCCTCAAATTTATATCCCGCTAAATCTGTCCCTAGTGCTGTAGCTGGGCGAGTTATTTAGTGTCCGTTCAAGCACATTTCTTGTTCTGGGTTGAAATACAATTCCCAATTTAGCAATTTCATAATTTAGTGGTTTCTGCTATATCAGAGCTATTTGAAATCTATCCCTAAAAGGGTATATAATATTCAAGGTGCACATTGGGTCATTCAGAATAACTTCACACACACCCGCTACTGTGTATTTCCAAGTCTAATTCTGGCACTAAACCCATACCTGTCACCCAGCGCCTAAATACTAGGCCTCAAATTTATATCCCGCTAAATCTGTCCCTAGTGCTGTAGCTGGGCGAGTTATTTAGTGTCCGTTCAAGCACATTTCTTGTTCTGGGTTGAAATACAATTCCCAATTTAGCAATTTCATAATTTAGTGGTTTCTGCTATATCAGAGCTATTTGAAATCTATCCCTAAAAGGGTATATAATATTCAAGGTGCACATTGGGTCATTCAGAATAACTTCACACACACCCGCTACTGTGTATTTCCAAGTCTAATTCTGGCACTAAACCCATACCTGTCACCCAGCGCCTAAATACTAGGCCTCAAATTTATATCCCGCTAAATCTGTCCCTAGTGCTGTAGCTGGGCGAGTTATTTAGTGTCCGTTCAAGCACATTTCTTGTTCTGGGTTGAAATACAATTCCCAATTTAGCAATTTCATAATTTAGTGGTTTCTGCTATATCAGAGCTATTTGAAATCTATCCCTAAAAGGGTATATAATATTCAAGGTGCACATTGGGTCATTCAGAATAACTTCACACACACCCGCTACTGTGTATTTCCAAGTCTAATTCTGGCACTAAACCCATACCTGTCACCCAGCGCCTAAATACTAGGCCTCAAATTTATATCCCGCTAAATCTGTCCCTAGTGCTGTAGCTGGGCGAGTTATTTAGTGTCCGTTCAAGCACATTTCTTGTTCTGGGTTGAAATACAATTCCCAATTTAGCAATTTCATAATTTAGTGGTTTCTGCTATATCAGAGCTATTTGAAATCTATCCCTAAAAGGGTATATAATATTCAAGGTGCACATTGGGTCATTCAGAATAACTTCACACACACCCGCTACTGTGTATTTCCAAGTCTAATTCTGGCACTAAACCCATACCTGTCACCCAGCGCCTAAATACTAGGCCTCAAATTTATATCCCGCTAAATCTGTCCCTAGTGCTGTAGCTGGGCGAGTTATTTAGTGTCCGTTCAAGCACATTTCTTGTTCTGGGTTGAAATACAATTCCCAATTTAGCAATTTCATAATTTAGTGGTTTCTGCTATATCAGAGCTATTTGAAATCTATCTCTAAAAGGGTATATAATATTCAAGGTGCACATTGGGTCATTCAGAATAACTTCACACACACCCGCTACTGTGTATTTCCAAGTCTAATTCTGGCACTAAACCCATACCTGTCACCCAGCGCCTAAATACTAGGCCTCAAATTTATATCCCGCTAAATCTGTCCTTAGTGCTGTAGCTGGGCGAGTTATTTAGTGTCCGTTCAAGCACATTTCTTGTTCTGGGTTGAAATACAATTCCCAATTTAGCAATTTCATAATTTAGTGGTTTCTGCTATATCAGAGCTATTTGAAATCTATCCCTAAAAGGGTATATAATATTCAAGGTGCACATTGGGTCATTCAGAATAACTTCACACACACCCGCTACTGTGTATTTCCAAGTCTAATTCTGGCACTAAACCCATACCTGTCACCCAGCGCCTAAATACTAGGCCTCAAATTTATATCCCGCTAAATCTGTCCCTAGTGCTGTAGCTGGGCGAGTTATTTAGTGTCCGTTCAAGCACATTTCTTGTTCTGGGTTGAAATACAATTCCCAATTTAGCAATTTCATAATTTAGTGGTTTCTGCTATATCAGAGCTATTTGAAATCTATCCCTAAAAGGGTATATAATATTCAAGGTGCACGTTGGGTCATTCAGAATAACTTCACACACACCCGCTACTGTGTATTTCCAAGTCTAATTCTGGCACTAAACCCATACCTGTCACCCAGCGCCTAAATACTAGGCCTCAAATTTATATCCCGCTAAATCTGTCCCTAGTGCTGTAGCTGGGCGAGTTATTTAGTGTCCGTTCAAGCACATTTCTTGTTCTGGGTTGAAATACAATTCCCAATTTAGCAATTTCATAATTTAGTGGTTTCTGCTATATCAGAGCTATTTGAAATCTATCCCTAAAAGGGTATATAATATTCAAGGTGCACATTGGGTCATTCAGAATAACTTCACACACACCCGCTACTGTGTATTTCCAAGTCTAATTCTGGCACTAAACCCATACCTGTCACCCAGCGCCTAAATACTAGGCCTCAAATTTATATCCCGCTAAATCTGTCCCTAGTGCTGTAGCTGGGCGAGTTATTTAGTGTCCGTTCAAGCACATTTCTTGTTCTGGGTTGAAATACAATTCCCAATTTAGCAATTTCATAATTTAGTGGTTTCTGCTATATCAGAGCTATTTGAAATCTATCCCTAAAAGGGTATATAATATTCAAGGTGCACATTGGGTCATTCAGAATAACTTCACACACACCCGCTACTGTGTATTTCCAAGTCTAATTCTGGCACTAAACCCATACCTGTCACCCAGCGCCTAAATACTAGGCCTCAAATTTATATCCCGCTGAATTTGAATACAATACATTGGGCCAAATAATATATTTGTTGTTGTGGTGAACCATAACAATGAGAAAAACATCTAGTAAGGGACGCGGACGTGGACATGGTCGTGGTGGTGTTAGTGGACCCTCTGGTGCTGGGAGAGGACGTGGCCGTTCTGCCACATCCACACGTCCTAGTGTACCAACTACCTCAGGTCCCAGTAGCCGCCAGAATTTACAGCGATATATGGTGGGGCCCAATGCCGTTCTAAGGATGGTAAGGCCTGAGCAGGTACAGGCATTAGTCAATTGGGTGGCCGACAGTGGATCCAGCACGTTCACATTATCTCCCACCCAGTCTTCTGCAGAAAGCGCACAGATGGCGCCTGAAAACCAACCCCATCAGTCTGTCACATCACCCCCATGCATACCAGGGAAACTGTCTCAGCCTCAAGTTATGCAGCAGTCTCTTATGCTGTTTGAAGACTCCGCTGGCAGGGTTTCCCAAGGGCATCCACCTAGCCCTTCCCCAGCGGTGAAAGACATAGAATGCACTGACGCACAACCACTTATGTTTCCTGATGATGAGGACATGGGAATACCACCTCAGCATGTCTCTGATGATGACGAAACACAGGTGCCAACTGCTGCGTCTTTCTGCAGTGTGCAGACTGAACAGGAGGTCAGGGATCAAGACTGGGTGGAAGACGATGCAGGGGACGATGAGGTCCTAGACCCCACATGGAATGAAGGTCGTGCCACTGACTTTCACAGTTCGGAGGAAGAGGCAGTGGTGAGACCGAGCCAACAGCGTAGCAAAAGAGGGAGCAGTGGGCAAAAGCAGAACACCCGCCGCCAAGAGACTCCGCCTGCTACTGACCGCCGCCATCTGGGACCGAGCACCCCAAAGGCAGCTTCAAGGAGTTCCCTGGCATGGCACTTCTTCAAACAATGTGCTGACGACAAGACCCGAGTGGTTTGCACGCTGTGCCATCAGAGCCTGAAGCGAGGCATTAACGTTCTGAACCTGAGCACAACCTGCATGACCAGGCACCTGCATGCAAAGCATGAACTGCAGTGGAGTAAACACCTTAAAACCAAGGAAGTCACTCAGGCTCCCCCTGCTACCTCTTCTGCTGCTGCCGCCTCGGCCTATTCTGCTGCTGCCGCCTCGGCCTCTTCCTCCGCCTCTGGAGGAACGTTGGCACCTGCCGCCCAGCAAACAGGGGATGTACCACCAACACCACCACCACCACCTCCGTCACCAAGCGTCTCAACCATGTCACACGCCAGCGTTCAGCTCTCCATCTCACAAACATTTGATAGAAAGCGTAAATTCCCACCTAGCCACCCTCGATCCCTGGCCCTGAATGCCAGCATTTCTAAACTACTGGCCTATGAAATGCTGTCATTTAGGCTGGTGGACACAGACAGCTTCAAACAGCTCATGTCGCTTGCTGTCCCACAGTATGTTGTTCCCAGCCGGCACTACTTCTCCAAGAGAGCCGTGCCTTCCCTGCACAACCAAGTATCCGATAAAATCAAGTGTGCACTGCGCAACGCCATCTGTGGCAAGGTCCACCTAACCACAGATACGTGGACCAGTAAGCACGGCCAGGGACGCTATATCTCCCTAACTGCACACTGGGTAAATGTAGTGGCAGCTGGGCCCCAGGCGGAGAGCTGTTTGGCGCACGTCCTTCCGCCGCCAAGGATCGCAGGGCAACATTCTTTGCCTCCTGTTGCCACCTCCTCCTTCTCGGCTTCCTCCTCCTCTTCTTCCACCTGCTCATCCAGTCAGCCACACACCTTCACCACCAACTTCAGCACAGCCCGGGGTAAACGTCAGCAGGCCATTCTGAAACTCATATGTTTGGGGGACAGGCCCCACACCGCACAGGAGTTGTGGCGGGGTATAGAACAACAGACCGACGAGTGGTTGCTGCCGGTGAGCCTCAAGCCCGGCCTGGTGGTGTGTGATAATGGGCGAAATCTCGTTGCAGCTCTGGGACTAGCCAATTTGACGCACATCCCTTGCTTGGCGCATGTGCTGAATTTGGTGGTGCAGAAGTTCATTCACAACTACCCCGACATGTCAGAGCTGCTGCATAAAGTGCGGGCCGTCTGTTCGCGCTTCCGGCGTTCACATCCTGCTGCTGCTCGCCTGTCTGCGCTACAGCGTAACTTCGGCCTTCCCGCTCACCGCCTCATATGCGACGTGCCCACCAGGTGGAACTCCACCTTGCACATGCTGGACAGACTGTGCGAGCAGCAGCAGGCCATAGTGGAGTTTCAGCTGCAGCACGCACGGGTCAGTCGCACTACAGAACAGCACCACTTCACCACCAATGACTGGGCCTCCATGCGAGACCTGTGTGCCCTGTTGCGCTGTTTCGAGTACTCCACCAACATGGCCAGTGGCGATGACACCGTTATCAGCGTTACAATACCACTTCTATGTCTCCTTGAGAAAACACTTAGGGCGATGATGGAAGAGGAGGTGGCCCAGGAGGAGGAGGAGGAGGAGGAAGAGGGGTCATTTTTAGCACTTTCAGGCCAGTCTCTTCGAAGTGACTCAGAGGGAGGTTTTTGGCAACAGCAGAGGCCAGGTACAAATGTGGCCAGCCAGGGCCCACTACTGGAGGACGAGGAGGACGAGGATGAGGAGGAGGTGGAGGAGGATGAGGATGAAGCATGGTCACAGCGGGGTGGCACCCAACGCAGCTCGGGTCCATCACTGGTGCGTGGCTGGGGGGACAGGCAGGACGATGACGATACGCCTCCCACAGAGGACAGCTTGTCCTTACCCCTGGGCAGCCTGGCACACATGAGCGACTACATGCTGCAGTGCCTGCGCAACGACAGCAGAGTTGCCCACATTTTAACCTGTGCGGACTACTGGGTTGCCACCCTGCTGGATCCACGCTACAAAGACAATGTGCCCACCTTACTTCCTGCACTGGAGCGTGATAGGAAGATGCGCGAGTACAAGCGCACGTTGGTAGACGCGCTACTGAGAGCATTCCCAAATGTCACAGGGGAACAAGTGGAAGCCCAAGGCCAAGGCAGAGGAGGAGCAAGAGGTCGCCAAGGCAGCTGTGTCACGGCCAGCTCCTCTGAGGGCAGGGTTAGCATGGCAGAGATGTGGAAAACTTTTGTCAACACGCCACAGCTAACTGCACCACCACCTGATACGCAACGTGTTAGCAGGAGGCAACATTTCACTAACATGGTGGAACAGTACGTGTGCACACCCCTCCACGTACTGACTGATGGTTCGGCCCCATTCAACTTCTGGGTCTCTAAATTGTTCACGTGGCCAGAGCTAGCCTTTTATGCCTTGGAGGTGCTGGCCTGCCCGGCAGCCAGCGTTTTGTCTGAACGTGTATTCAGCACGGCAGGGGGCGTCATTACAGACAAACGCAGCCGCCTGTCTACAGCCAATGTGGACAAGCTGACGTTCATAAAAATGAACCAGGCATGGATCCCACAGGACCTGTCCGTCCCTTGTCCAGATTAGACATTAACTACCTCCCCATAACCATATATTATTGGACTCCAGGGCACTTCCTCATTCAATCCTATTTTTATTTTCATTTTACCATTATATTGCGAGGCTACCCAAAGTTGAATGAACCTCTCCTCTGCCTGTGTGCTAGGCCTAAATATATGCCAATGGACTGTTGCAGTGGTGGGTGACGTGAAGCCTCATTCTCTGCTATGACATGCAGACTAATTCTCTGCTGACATGAAGACAGATTCTCTGTTACGGGACCTCCCTCCTCTGCCTGGGTGCTGGGCCTAAATATATGCCAATGGACTGTTGCAGTGGTGGGTGACGTGAAGCCTGATTCTCTGCTATGACATGCAGACTAATTCTCTGCTGACATGAAGACAGATTCTCTGTTACGGGACCTCTCTCCTCTGCCTGTGTGTGTGCTGGGCCTAAATATATGCCAATGGACTGTTGCAGTGGTGGCTGACGTGAAGCCTCATTCTCTGCTATGACATGCAGACTAATTCTCTGCTGACATGAAGCCAGATTGTCTGTTACGGGACCTCTCTCCTCTGCCTGTGTGTGTGCTGGGCCTAAATATATGCCAATGGACTGTTGCAGTGGTGGCTGACGTGAAGCCTCATTCTCTGCTATGACATGCAGACTAATTCTCTGCTGACATGAAGACAGATTCTCTGTTACGGGACCTCTCTCCTCTGCCTGTGTGTGTGCTGGGCCTAAATATATGCCAATGGACTGTTGCAGTGGTGGCTGACGTGAAGCCTCATTCTCTGCTATGACATGCAGACTGATTCTCTGCTGACATGAAGCCAGATTCTCTGTTACGGGACCTCTCTCCTCTGCCTGTGTGTGTGCTGGGCCTAAATATATGCCAATGGACTGTTGCAGTGGTGGCTGACGTGAAGCCTCATTCTCTGCTATGACATGCAGACTAATTCTCTGCTGACATGAAGACAGATTCTCTGTTACGGGACCTCCCTCCTCTGCCTGGGTGCTGGGCCTAAATATATGCCAATGGACTGTTGCAGTGGTGGCTGACGTGAAGCCTCATTCTCTGCTATGACATGCAGACTAATTCTCTGCTGACATGAAGACAGATTCTCTGTTACGGGACCTCCCTCCTCTGCCTGGGTGCTGGGCCTAAATATATGCCAATGGACTGTTGCAGTGGTGGCTGACGTGAAGCCTCATTCTCTGCTATGACATGCAGACTAATTCTCTGCTGACATGAAGACAGATTCTCTGTTACGGGACCTCCCTCCTCTGCCTGGGTGCTGGGCCTAAATATATGCCAATGGACTGTTGCAGTGGTGGGTGACATGAAGCCTCATTCTCTGCTATGACATGCAGACTGATTCTCTGCTGACATGAAGCCAGATTGTCTGTTACGGGACCTCCCTCCTCTGCCTGGGTGCTGGGCCTAAATATATGCCAATGGACTGTTGCAGTGGTGGCTGACGTGAAGCCTCATTCTCTGCTATGACATGCAGACTAATTCTCTGCTGACATGAAGACAGATTCTCTGTTACGGGACCTCCCTCCTCTGCCTGGGTGCTGGGCCTAAATATATGCCAATGGACTGTTGCAGTGGTGGCTGACGTGAAGCCTCATTCTCTGCTATGACATGCAGACTAATTCTCTGCTGACATGAAGACAGATTCTCTGTTACGGGACCTCCCTCCTCTGCCTGGGTGCTGGGCCTAAATATATGCCAATGGACTGTTGCAGTGGTGGGTGACGTGAAGCCTCATTCTCTGCTATGACATGCAGACTGATTCTCTGCTGACATGAAGCCAGATTGTCTGTTACGGGACCTCCCTCCTCTGCCTGGGTGCTGGGCCTAAATATATGCCAATGGACTGTTGCAGTGGTGGCTGACGTGAAGCCTCATTCTCTGCTATGACATGCAGACTAATTCTCTGCTGACATGAAGACAGATTCTCTGTTACGGGACCTCCCTCCTCTGCCTGGGTGCTGGGCCTAAATATATGCCAATGGACTGTTGCAGTGGTGGCTGACGTGAAGCCTCATTCTCTGCTATGACATGCAGACTAATTCTCTGCTGACATGAAGACAGATTCTCTGTTACGGGACCTCCCTCCTCTGCCTGGGTGCTGGGCCTAAATATATGCCAATGGACTGTTGCAGTGGTGGCTGACGTGAAGCCTCATTCTCTGCTATGACATGCAGACTAATTCTCTGCTGACATGAAGACAGATTCTCTGTTACGGGACCTCCCTCCTCTGCCTGGGTGCTGGGCCTAAATATATGCCAATGGACTGTTGCAGTGGTGGCTGACGTGAAGCCTCATTCTCTGCTATGACATGCAGACTAATTCTCTGCTGACATGAAGACAGATTCTCTGTTACGGGACCTCCCTCCTCTGCCTGGGTGCTGGGCCTAAATATATGCCAATGGACTGTTGCAGTGGTGGGTGACATGAAGCCTCATTCTCTGCTATGACATGCAGACTGATTCTCTGCTGACATGAAGCCAGATTGTCTGTTACGGGACCTCTCTCCTCTGCCTGTGTGCTAGGCCTAAATATATGCCAATGGACTGTTGCAGTGGTGGCTGACGTGAAGCCTCATTCTCTGCTATGACATGCAGACTGATTCTCTGCTGACATGAAGCCAGATCGTCTGTTACGGGACCTCTCTGCTCTGCCTGTGTGCTAGGCCTAAATATATGCCAATGGACTGTTGCAGTGGTGGGTGACGTGAAGCCTCATTCTCTGCTATGACATGCAGACTGATTCTCTGCTGTCATGAAGCCAGATTGTCTGTTACGGGACCTCTCTGCTCTGCCTGTGTGCTAGGCCTAAATATATGCCAATGGACTGTTGCAGTGGTGGGTGACGTGAAGCCTCATTCTCTGCTATGACATGCAGACTGATTCTCTGCTGACATGAAGCCAGATTGTCTGTTACGGGACCTCTCTCCTCTGCCTGTGTGCTAGGCCTAAATATATGCCAATGGACTGTTGCAGTGGTGGCTGACGTGAAGCCTCATTCTCTGCTATGACATGCAGACTAATTCTCTGCTGACATGAAGCCAGATTGTCTGTTACGGGACCTCTCTCCTCTGCCTGGGTGCTGGGCCTAAATTTATGACAATGGACTGTTGCAGTGGTGGCTGACGTGAAGCCTGATTCTCTGCTATGACATGCAGACTGATTCTCTGCTGACATGAAGCCAGATCCTCTGTTACGGGACCTCTCTCCTCTGCCTGTGTGTGTGCTGGGCCTAAATATATGCCAATGGACTGTTGCAGTGGTGGCTGACGTGAAGCCTCATTCTCTGCTATGACATGCAGACTGATTCTCTGCTGACATGAAGCCAGATTCTCTGTTACGGGACCTCTCTCCTCTGCCTGTGTGTGTGCTGGGCCTAAATATATGCCAATGGACTGTTGCAGTGGTGGCTGACGTGAAGCCTCATTCTCTGCTATGACATGCAGACTAATTCTCTGCTGACATGAAGACAGATTCTCTGTTACGGGACCTCCCTCCTCTGCCTGGGTGCTGGGCCTAAATATATGCCAATGGACTGTTGCAGTGGTGGCTGACGTGAAGCCTCATTCTCTGCTATGACATGCAGACTAATTCTCTGCTGACATGAAGACAGATTCTCTGTTACGGGACCTCTCTCCTCTGCCTGGGTGCCGGGGCCTAAATATCTGAGAATGGACTGTTCCAGTGGTGGGTGACGGGAAGCCAGATTCTCTGCTATGGAACCTCTCTCCAATTGATTTTGGTTAATTTTTATTTATTTAATTTTTATTTTAATTCATTTCCCTATCCACATTTGTTTGCAGGGGATTTACCTACATGTTGCTGCCTTTTGCAGCCCTCTAGCTCTTTCCTGGGCTGTTTTACAGCCTTTTTAGTGCCGAAAAGTTCGGGTCCCCATTGACTTCAATGGGGTTCGGGTTCGGGACGAAGTTCGGATCGGGTTCGGATCCCGAACCCGAACATTTCCGGGATGTTCGGCCGAACTTCTCGAACCCGAACATCCAGGTGTTCGCTCAACTCTATCCGTGACCAGTATCATGAAGTCTGTTAGGAGGCAAGACTATGACATCACTGAAACAGGAAGTGATGTTATTTGATTGCCAGCTGCAGGCAGGATGACATCACCATACAGTAAAATGACAGAAGTCATGTTACTTGGCGTGTTGAATCTCTTACATTTGACAAATATTGTTTTGCCAGTCAAAGTAGTTCCATATGGAATTGCAAAGAGTGACCCATATTGCAGTACAGGCTTCCATACCTACCTAAATTAGGGACAAATAGACCCCACTCTGAGAACACCCCACAACTACAGGGGAACACCCATATATGGACAGGGCTTATATAGGCCTCCCCATTTTTGGACGGGACACTTGAATTTGCCAGGATTGTCTCTGAAAATTTGGGACAGTGACTGCAAATTCAGGACTGTTGGCAACTAAGGGCTATCAGTGTAGGAACCAATAGAAGGCACCTGTAATATTTGTTAATCCACATTTACCATATAGAAATACAGGTCCTTCTAAAAAAATTAGCATATTGTGATAAAGTTCATTATTTTCTGTAATGTACTGATAAACATTAGACTTTCATATATTTTTGATTCATTACACACAACTGAAGTAGTTCAAGCCTTTTATTGTTTTAATATTGATGATTTTGGCATACAGCTCATGAAAACCCAAATTTCCTATCTAAAAAAATTAGCATATTTCATCCGAACAATAAAAGAAAAGTGTTTTTAATACAAAAAAAGTCAACCTTCAAATAATTATGTTCAGTTATGCACTCAATACTTGGTCGGGAATCCTTTTGCAGAAATGACTGCTTTAATGCGGCGTGGCATGGAGGCAATCAGCCTGTGGCACTGCTGAGGTGTTATGGAGGCCCAGGATGCTTCGATAGCGGCCTTAAGCTCATCCAGAGTGTTGGGTCTTGCGTCTCTCAACTTTCTCTTCCCAATATCCCACAGATTCTCTATGGGGTTCAGGTCAGGAGAGTTGGCAGGCCAATTGAGCACAGTAATACCATGGTCAGTAAACCATTTACCAGTGGTTTTGGCACTGTGAGCAGGTGCCAGGTCGTGCTGAAAAATGAAATCTTCATCTCCATAAAGCTTTTCAGCAAATGGAAGCATGAAGTGCTCCAAAATCTCCTGATAGCTAGCTGCATTGACCCTGCCCTTGATAAAACACAGTGGACCAACACCAGCAGCTGACATGGCACCCCAGACCATCACTGACTGTGGGTACTTGACACTGGACTTCAGGCATTTTGGCATTTCCCTCTCCCCAGTCTTCCTCCAGACTCTGGCACCTTTATTTCCGAATGACATGCAAAATTTGCTTTCATCCGAAAAAAGTACTTTGGACCACTGAGCAACAGTCCAGTGCTGCTTCTCTGTAGCCCAGGTCAGGCGCTTCTGCCGCTGTTTCTGGTTCAAAAGTGGCTTGACCTGGGGAATGCGGCACCTGTAGCCCATTTCCTGTACACGCCTGTACACGGTGGCTCTGGATGTTTCTACTCCATACTCAGTCCACTGCTTCCGCAGGTCCCCCAAGGTCTGGAATCGGTCCTTCTCCACAATCTTCCTCAGGGTCCGGTCACCTCTTCTCGTTGTGCAGCGTTTTCTGCCACACTTTTTCCTTCCCACAGACTTCCCACTGAGGTGCCTTGATACAGCACTCTGGGAACAGCCTATTCGTACAGAAATTTCTTTCTGTGTCTTACCCTCTTGCTTGAGGGTGTCAATGATGGCCTTCTGGACAGCAGTCAGGTCATCAGTCTTACCCATGATTGCGGTTTTGAGTAATGAACCAGGCTGGGAGTTTTTAAAAGCCTCAGGAATCTTTTGCAGGTGTTTAGAGTTAATTAGTTGATTCAGATGATTAGGTTAATATCTCGTTTAGAGAACCATTTCATGATATGCTAATTTTTTTAGATAGGAAATTTGGGTTTTCATGAGCTGTATGCCAAAATCATCAATATTAAAACAATAAAAGGCTTGAACTACTTCAGTTGGTGTGTAATGAATCTAAAATATATGAAAGTCTAATGTTTATCAGTACATTACAGAAAATAATGAACTTTATCACAATATGCTATTTTTTTTAGAAGGACCTGTATATGAGGAAACAGCTTTTAGATCTGCCCAATAAAGTTGCTCTTTGACTCTTTGCTAAATTGGAATGGTCACTTCAGAGTTCTTTTGGTCTGTGGCTCGGCTCAGGCCACTTTTGTTCTATCAGTAAGGCATTTTCATGACCACATTCGAGCAAGGTATATGCAATAGATGAGTGATTTACTAATATTCTGAGGCTTTGCATTGGCAGTTAACAACTTGTTTTACTCTCTTCTTGTTGCAGAGAATACTATATAACTATGGTGAAGTGGGCAACCAATACCAAGGTGGCAGTCAACTGGTTAAACAGGGCACAGAATATCTCCATTCTGACACTGTGTGATGCCATTACCGGAGTTTGCACAAAGGTGAATGAATCTTTTTTCTACTGGGATCTAGTTTTCTAACAAAAAAAAAAAATGAATAGAACAGACTGGATTGTGACACCTGAATGATGGATGGAGCGCTGAGGCGAATGTTGACTACATTGTGGAATGTAGTCACTTTCCGAAATGACTGTGTTATTTGGAGTAATGAATGTTCTTCAAATTACAAATTAGGGGCAAGGGGCACTATTGATTTTTGCTTGAGTTCTGTCAATACAACCTACTGCTATACAGCAACAGCTGAGAAATACAAGATGAGAAAAAGTGGAGGCAATAAGCATAAGCCTGAAGAATATTAAAGAGGGTTCCCTCCTGAATAGGGATGACATCAGGATCCACATGCAAATATAGTATTTACAACAACCTGCTTTAAGACCGGGCCTATTTCCATTTTTGATTTTTCCTCCCCACGTTCCATTAGCCATAACTTTTTATTTTTCCGTTCACATAGCTTTTTGAGGGCTTATTTTTTGCGGGACAAGATGCATTTTTTAATACCACAATTTAATTTACCATGTCTTGTATTAGAAAACGGGGGAAAAAAAATGTTTGTGTAGCAAAATTGGAAAGAAAAAAATGAATTTTTGGGGGGTTTTGATATCACAGCGTTCACAATGTACTAAAAATGATCTGATTTACTTATTCTGTGGCTCAATACGAATGAGGCGATGCTAAACTTTAATACAAATTTGTAAAAATAAAAATTTTCTTCGCATCGCGAATACAGAGATGTATCAGGGCTTGTTTTTTGCGGAACGAACTGTAATTTTATTAGCACCATTTTTGTAGTATGTAAGACTTTTTGATCACTTTTTTGGGGGGACAAGATGACAAAAAAATTGCAAATTGCGTGTTTTACATTTTTTTAAGTGTGCTTAATAATCACAATTGCCCGATGAACAAGCGCTTGCTCGTTCATCAGGCAATCAACGGCAGTATTACACTGCCAGATGAACACTCATTAACGATCATTTGTCGAAAAATCGTCAGGTGTGATACAGCCTTTACGCTGGGTTCAGACCTGAGCGTTCGTGATGGAGCGCTCTGTATGCGCGATTGTACCAGCGTTTGCAATCGCGCATACAGAGACAAGCGAACGCCCATTGTCGCGCGTTCCTGAAAGTCTATGTACGGGAACGCGCGACAAGACGCCCCAAAGAAGCTCATGTACTTCTTGGGGCGTCGGGCGTTTTACAGCGCGATCGTACGCGCTGTAAATGCCCAGGTGAGAACCATGCCGATAGGGAAGCATTGGTTTCTCCTTGTTGAGCGTTTTACAGCGCGTAGGAATGGTGTGAACCCAGTTGCCTTACAACTGAACTGAATAGACTGTAGGTTTTTAGACAGTGTGTCTCTAGAAACCAGTAAGATATGACTGTTCAGCTCGTACTAGCACTGTACTGACAGCAGAGAAAGGGAAAGTCAGCCGTCAAGGCATACATTCCATGATAATCCGATAGCATCTAAAAATATTTAGGTGGGGAACCGATTAAGCAAACGATTCGGTGAAATAACACTCAACAATCAATCAGTAAATCATAGCCTCTAGTAATGAGTAAATCGGTTAAATGCGATCCCTACTAGTTACCTATATGACTGCGGACTCAGCAAATCATTGTTCCAGGCACAAAGCCTCATTACAGCTGCCTAAATAATCCGGAAAAGTTTTAGGAATGTGACAGGACCATCTGTGATAAATGAAGGCTCTGTAGATCTAGCCTTCTCTGTTATTTCTGGCATTATTCTATATAGCTGACATCTGACACATCTGCTGATTACTTTGGTCTGTCTGGTCTAGTTATTAAAGGGATTCTGTCACCAGGATTGTCGGTAGGGGCGTTCATATGTGCAGTTCGGTCTCTTTCAGCATGTTTTAAATATACTTGTGTTACTACTATCAATGATTTAGTTTATATTAAAAAAAATATAGATTTTATTAATATGCTAATGACCAAGGGGCTGTCCCTATCACCATTGGAGCCCAGCCGTGCCCCTTCCCCTGGAGCCCAGCACCACATCCACATCCAATAATGCCCTCTTTCCAGCCCCAACGTTACTGCCCAGGAGCGCTGAAATCCCGCACCTGCGCACGGACACCAGCACAGGGAAAGAAGACCGTGTGGGATTACAACGCTTATTATTACAGGTCAGTTTAGAATAATATATAACTACAGTAAAGTGATCTGTACAGATCAATAAGTAGCGCCTTTTATTAGACTTAGTGGCTAGTGCAAAAACTGCAGGATTTTTAGTTTTTTATTTCAATATAGATATTTAAATGGAAAATTAAAAATAACACCACCAAAAATTCTTTAAAAATACGGTAAGTTAAACATAGCAAGGTAATTTAAACAATAAGTCATTTTCTGATGACACATTCCCTTTAGGTCCCGCTAGGGGACTTTATCATGTGATCCTTTGATGGATTCTCCCATAGACTGTAATTAATTACCATTGCAGTCTATGGGAGATTCATTATGGGAGATCAGAACCATTTTCATCTGTGTCCACAGGCTGACAGTAATGATCATGTCTTGCTCAAAGACCTGCAGGGCTCTCATACAGTTAAAGAAGATCCATCACCTCTCCTGACATGTCAGTTTTAGCACCTACTTGTATTGTCCATGTAATAACAATTCTGGAACGTCTGTTTTTATGACTCTATGTTGTGTCATTCTATTCTTACTATTAGAAGTTTATAAATGAAGTAATTACCAGAAGTCTCCAATAAAGCACCAACTCCAGAAGAATACAAGTATTTACTAAGGGCCCACAAATGTAAGGGATGTATGCCCATGCTGCGGACCGCAAATAGCTCGGGCCGTGGTACTGATACGGACCCATTGACTTGAATGGGTCCATGATCTGCAAAATATGGCAAAAGATAGGACACTCCTTGTAGTGCTTCAGTGGGCTTCCAATCCGTGCCTGCGTTCTGCAAAAGGTTTGACCCGCCATTTGCAGTCCGCAAAACGGGCACAGAGCCCTTACGTTCGCCTGAATGAGCCCTAAAAGCGACATGTCAGGAGAGGTGACAGGTCCTCTTTAAATCTGTGATGACAGGACAATTAATTTAACAGATACAGTCCAGTGTTAGAAAATATTTGTTCTAGTTTTATGCTGGGAAATATATTTATTTGTGATTTTTAACTAAAGAAAAAAAATCTGAAACTCCCATATACGTGTAATATTCTTTTGAGATTACTACTAATATTACTTTTCTACTATAATTAATATTTTCCCCGTTTTCAGATATGCCTTTTTTAATAGGTAATTCTTGGTCTTTCTGGCATTTCACTTAAGGCTTGAGTAATTAGCATTGGAAATTTGCCGTGACCACTCACTTTCATATTCATTGATTTCAGCTTCTTTTTGGAAATCATTAGCCATTTCCATCCTGACAATAATGATTTTCGCGGCATTATCTTACATTTTCTCTTCAGAAAGAATGGTTTGTAGTTGCATTTATTCTCAGCATTGTAATAGATGATCAATGAGAAAAATGCCTGTGCCTCGCTGATAAAGCTTTCTCACATGTTATCTTGGGAAATTATTCATTTTGGGTTCCTTATTTTTTTTCCTGAATTTTAAAGCGGTTTTCCATTATTATTTTTTTCTGACGACCTATCCTCAGAATATGTAGGTCATCAGTATCTGATCGGTGGGTATCCAACCCCAGCACCCCTGCTGATCAGCTGTTTGAGAAGGCTGCGGCACTCCGATGAGCCCTGCAGCTTCCTCACAGCTCACCAAGACAGCGCCGTTCATTGTATAGTGGCGACGCTTGGTATTGTAGCTCAGCCCCATTTACTTCAATGGGACTGAGCTGCGCCTAGGCCAGGTGACAGATGAACGTGACGTCACTGACCTAGGGTGAGCACAGTGGTCTCCTCAAACAGCTGATTGGTGGGGGTCCCAGGTGTCGGACTCCCACCGGTCAGATCCTGAGGATCTATACTGGGGATAGATTATCAACATAGAACAGTCGGAAAACCCCTTTAAAGTGAAGCTCCACCACTGTGGCCACTTTAAAGAATATGGGGGTCATTTATTATACTGAAATACTCGTATTTCAGGCGCAGATTAGTTAGTTAGTTGTGCCACTATCTGTGACTTTGACCCGCTCACATCAGGCCTAAAATTTTGGGGGTATGGTGTGGGCGGGGACGGGCACGCACCCGCAGGCCCGTCTCATTTACCATTTTCTACGCCTGTTTCAAGTGTAGAAAAAGGTCTAAATGTAAGACACTAAGGCCCCTTTCAAACGAGCGAGTATTCCGCGCGGGTGCGATGCGTGAGTTGAACGCATTGCACCCGCACTGAATCCAGACCCATTCATTTCTATGGGGCTGTTCACATGAGCGGTGTTTTTCACGCATCACTTATGCGTTGCGTGAAAATCGCAGCATGCTCCTCTTTGTGCGTTGCTGTGCGATAATCCACGCAACGCAGGCCCCATAGAAGTGAATGGGGTTGCGTAAAAATCGCAAGCATCCGCAAGCAAGTTTTCACGCATGGGTTCTAGGTGACAGTCTATTCACTGTATTATTTTCCCTTATAACATGGTTATAAGGGAAAATAATAGCATTCTGACTACAGAATGCATAGTACAATAGTGCTGGAGGGGTTGAAAAAATAAAAAAGTTAACTCACCTTATCCTCTTGTTCGCGTAGTTCGTTCCCGGTCTGTTCTTTGCTAGCTGTGGGCTTGGGCTAAAGGACCTTTGATGACGTCAGATCACATGCTCCATCACCATGGTGATGCACCATGTATGTGATTGGAGCATGTGATCTGACGTCACCACAGGTCATTCAGCCCAAGCCCACAGCTAGCAAAGAACAGACCGGGAACGAACTACGCGAACAAGAGGATATGGTGAGTTAACTTTTTTATTTTTTTAACCCTTCCAGCACTATTATACTATGTATTCTGTAGTCAGAATGCTATTATTTTCCCTTATAACCATGTTATAAGGGAAAATAATACAATCTTCAGAACATCAATCCCAAGCCCGAACTTCTGTGAAGAAGTTCGGGTTTGGGTACCAAACATGCGCGATTTTTCTCACGCGAGTGCAAAACGCATGACAATGTTTTGCACTCGCACGGGAAAATTGCGCATTTTCCCACAACGCACCCGCCTCTTATCCGGGCAAAAAACATGACGCCCGTGTGAAAGAGGCCTAAGGAAGCTGTCTTACATTTAGAACTGGCGCTGGATGTGCCGAAGTTATGGAGAGGTCGGCGCCTCTACATAACTGCAGCGCATCCTCCGCCAGTACAGGGGCTTTATTAAGACCAGAGTCTAAAATGGCAGTCTTAATAAATGTGCTACTATGTTAAGGAATTGTATCAATAGCGATTTTCTGACTTCATGTCATTAATGGAAAGATCCCCACTGCACGGATATAATTCCCTGCGTTTGTCCTGGGGACTTGTGTCTTATGGTAGCGTTTGTCTGCGTTTTTTGTCGAAAAACTGATATTTTAGATAGCACCAAATAATATTATATATTTGCTTATCTGTACTTGTCATTTGCATTGTAAGACGACCGTACAACAACCGCTAATCAGCTTCATATTTTAAGGGGCAATACAACTGTATCGACAAAGATCCTAATCACCCTTTCGTTTGCACAGTCAGATGGCTGTGGGCGGTGGAGGTGAACTCTAGACTTTAGTATCAAATCTATGAAATATATTCACCAGGTGTGTCTGTGACTAAACAATTCCGTATCTTTCATTTTTCCACAGAAACACGAGGATGAAAGTGATGCCTGGTTACACAGACAGGTAAGCAATATGTTCAAATCAATTGATTTTCAATCAATATTTTCAAATCAGGACAATAATGCAAATTTATAACATTTCCTTATGTTTTCTACCCAAATAATGTCACACTTACATCTTCTTGATAAGTAATGTGACTTAATGTGCCTGTAGTTCTGAACAGTGTTATTTATTTATACTAAATATGTCCTTAAAGGGGACCTGTGTGAATGTTTTTCACTGAGTGTGTGTGCGTGTATGTGTGTATGTGCATACTGGATATGTCTGCATGTGAATATATGTATATATGTCTATATTAACAATATGTATATGTTTGTGTGATTTATTGTGATTTTTTTTTGTGCATACATACAAGTTTGTATTTGTCCATGGTTATGACCCTGATCCCCCCCCCCCTCCTTCCCTTCCACAGTTCTGCATACACCCGGTTCTAAGCCTGACTACTGTATTCTTTCTTATGGATTATAAACACAACATGCATTTATTTGTGCTGTCATTATAATATGTTGCCTGAAAATAAGATGTTATATTCCGACAATATGTTTTAATGACGGACTAAGTATTTAAAGGGACACTGACAGGCCCAATTAGCATATTTAGGTATATATATGTCAGTACAGGTCTTCTAAAGTCTATTAAAATCATCTAAGTAGCCCCCCTGTCCACCTTATAAATACCGAAATATAAAGTTTTATAAACTGCTTGTCCGGTCACCAATCTGCCCAAGGGGCGGCGTTTCATGTCAAAATGCGCCCAGCCAGCCGCTCCTAACTGCCGTTCTGAAGCCCCACCCAGCTCATCAATATTCACTTCGCTGGGCGGCGGCTACAACTCTCCCGACTCAAGATCCTGCGCATGGCCCATTCAATCCTCTGGGCACGTCCTCCGTCCAATCTTCAGCGCATGCGCCCGGCCGGGGTCACATCGCGCCTGCGTACAGAGCGCTGCAGCCTCTGCTTTATGCGCATGCGCCGGGCACTTGAGTCGGGAGAGTTGTGGCCGCCGCCCAGCTAAGTGAATATTGATGAGCTGGGCGGGGCTTCAGAACAGCAGTTGGGAGCGGCTGGCTGGGCGCATTTTGACATGAAACGCCGCCCCTTGGGCAGATTGGTGACCGGACAAGCAGTTTATAAAACTTTATATTTCGGTATTTATAAGGTGGACAGGGGGGCTACTTAGATGATTTTAATAGACTTTAGAAGACCTGTACTGACATATATATACCTAAATATGCTAATTGGGCCTGTCAGTGTCCCTTTAAGGAATGTTTTTTTAAATTATTGTTTAGAAGGTAATGATTTTGTTTTTAAAGTAGGTTAAGATAAGATAAAGGGTTTTTGGTCTTCTATTTTAGGATATATTATGTTTTTGATAGGTTTAAAGACATGGATACCTACAGGAAAAATCTAGATTGACTAACATATTAGCTAATTATGTAATCTATTAACAAACCATCTCCAATCACTAAGTTTAGATTGAGCACCCAGCCCCTTCATCACAGCATCCTCCTCATAATATGTCAAGGATATTTAACAATTAATCCAGAAACCAAAGATATGGCTTCAATTAGTGGATGTCATGTGAAATCATTACGGATTAATGTGGCACGCAGATCCAGTGAATCAGTATTTCATTCAATTACATTACATTTATCTAAGAAAAACTAATTTGAACATAATGATTTTATAATCTTATATGCTTTTTTGTGCTGGAAGAATGAGCGTCTGTTGAGCTAAAATATCAGTTATTTTAAAGTATAAACATTAAATCAATCATAAACCTCTCAGTTCTAATATATTTGGTTTTCTATGATCTTATAGGCTATGGTTATAAATTCCTGCATAATTTAGGCTTGTTTTATGTTAAGGTCAATTTGAAAATCTAAAAAAAAAAAAAAAAGGACCAATACTTGTGCTTACCACAACACCAAGATCTTTCCTTCCCAATACCAATCTGAGAATTCACTCACTGTGGTCCAGTGGGATAGGATCTACTACTGGATGGATGGTCCATGGCCATAGACCCAATCCTGACAACCCAGTAGCCAAGTGTTTCACTTTTAATTCTGTGGATTATTGTTCATTATTTGAGAGGTGAAATTTCCTGTTAATTGTCCTGAGGTTTTAATCCCCACTTCCTGTTGATGGCCTGGACAGTTAGATCCTTGATGTCCAGAGACTACTTATGTACCTAGCTCAACATTCCTTTGCTGTAATGGAGCTCAAATGAGCCTATTTGGTGACCCTCCTCCAATGACAGCACGCACTTTACAATCAGAGGCATCTCAGATTGATCTCATTCTCTTTTTAATGACAGTCCCTCCATTACTTCTCTCCAATAGAAGCATGTTGCAACTACCTACCACAAGATGGACTTGTGGTATCAAGGGCAATTTTTACAATAAAAAATTGCCAGCAAAATCAAAAAGTATTGTATAGCCATTGTATTCATTCAACTGCCACAGTGACTGAATTGTATGTTTTCTCCATTGATAGTTACCATACTTTATTTTTTGTTGTTTTATTACTGGATACTTTTTCATGCATTATATGTGGGGGCGCTGTTCTATGCGCTTCAATCAATTTATATCCGGTTATAATTCCTCACAAGCTTCAGCAGGATCTAGACTTGATTTGACAAGAACATATATTTTTTGTCATTATGGGTAGTGGGTGTGCACCCACTGTACCTATTAACCAGTTTGACTTTGGGACAACTATAAGAGTGTTATCCTGGCAGTCCAATGGTCTTCACCTTTTAACACCCATACAGGAATCTGGTCTTCTCCGCTACCTCATTAGATAGTACTGGTGTAGTTGGTGGCTGATCCACTGGGTCAAAAACACAGCTGCGAAGCACCGAGGTGGTCAGCTAATATATGTAGTCCGGTAACAGGTAGAGATCAGGGAAGGCAACATACTACGAATCCAAGAAGGTCAGGTCAAGGTCAGGGCAGGCAGCAATCGGGCAATACGAGAAACTGGCTAAGGTCAGGGCAGGAGGCCAGGAGTCAGTCAGTTGTCAGGCTGGAGTTCAGTACATGGGTAGTCAGACAGAATATAACACCTTAGCAGGTAACTATAAACTAGGTAACCTAAATAGCAGGCACCTTCCACCTGGGGAAGGCACCTTAAATATACACAAGTTGCCAGCCATAGGCTGGAACAAATCAGCACACGTGTCCTTGCCCTTTTAAGAGTCTGCTGGAATGCACATGTGTGCCCTAAAGACAGGGACCCTGGCAGCAGGAGCAGGCTTTTGCCTGCGCCTGGAGGAGGTGGAACGCCGGTGCCCAGGTTTGCTTTCAGCAGCAAGAGAATGAGAAGCGGGTACAAGCCACCAAGCAGAACAGCAACCAGGCTGATGAGTGATGCGGCGCCTGGAGGAGCAGGACAGCGACTAGTACGGTCCGCTAGCATAACATTTGTTGCAGCCTCACAGCATCATTAAGCGGCTACAGTTTGGGTAATAACAGTTAACACTACACAATTGGTTTTCATACAGCTCAACTTGAGGAGTTTAGCTGAACCATTAGACTATCGATTTTACCTCACGAATGCTAAATCTGCTATCTTGTCTTTATTTCAGAATGAACAACCAATCTTCTCAAAGGACGGCAGAAAGTTCTTCTTTGTCAGAGCAATTCCACAGTTGGGTCGTGGGAAATTTCACCATATTGCAGTCTCTTCATCACAAGTAAGACATGTGCTAGATGGCATGGCTCATTATGGGGCTGGGCATTGATTTACAGCATAGCTACCGCCAATACGTGACGGTACAGAAGCTGACTAACTCCTGGATGATTTACATACCTTTTCCCAGGAAGCATTGCCTGACCAGTCAGTCTTCCCATGCTAGCAGTCTCCACAAGGAGAAACATTACCCCCGAGAGCTGCATCAATATGGTTTAAAACATGGGTGGCGGGAAAAAGATGTGTTCCAAATACTTATAAAATAGCAGAAAACATATGGCTGATCTACCAAGTGAACGTTTAAAGTACAAAAGGTTGTACGGGATTAGAAAGGCATGACGACTTTCATCTAAGGACAGCACAGCGCCTGTCTCTGGTTAGTATCAGTTATTGCACTTCAGAACCTTTAAAGTAAATGGGGCTGATTTGTAATAATGCACACACCCCATGAGCAGGCGGGGCACTGTGTTTTGAAAAAAACAGCCATATTTTTAAAATCCTGTACAACCACTTTAGTGCACATTACATTGTTAACAACATTTTTAGTACCATACCATGCTTGTGTGCCGTGCTATGAGCAAAAAACGCTTCCACAGACAGATATTATGGAATTTCATAAGACATCATATACAAAAAAAAAATTGGGGTCAATTTTATTAACATTTTGTATAAAGATAGATAGATAGATAGATACCAGAGGCAAATGATGAAGCAGCACTCCAAAGTAGAGAAAGGGTATCAGACCCTTTTATTCCCCTTCAGCAACGACAAAGGCCTCATTGAGCTGGGCTGAAATGTTGCTGAAGGGGAATAAAAGGGTCTGATACCTTTTCCTTACTTTGGAGTGCTGCCTCATCATTTGCCTCTGGAATTTACTTGTGGACTTGGTTGCCTGTTGTCCATGAGGGATTGCACCCACTGTTATACTTCTGCTGGGCTGCTGTTTTTCTTTGTTTTAGGCCTCTTTCACACTACCGTTTTTTTTTTCCGTTTTGCGGTCCGTTTTTTGCGGTCCGTATACGGTCCGTATACGGAACCATTCATTTCAATGGTTCCGCAAAAAAACGGAATGTGTTCCGTATGCATTCCGTTTCCGTATTTCCGTTTTTCCGTTCCGTGGAAAAGATAGAACATGACCTATATTTGGCCGCAAATCACGGTCCGTGGCTCCATTCAAGTCAATGGGTCCGCAAAAAAAACGGAACACATACGGAAATGCATCCGTATGTCTTCCGTATCCGTTCCGTTTTTTGCGGAACCATCAATTGAAAATGTTATGCCCAGCCCAATTTTTTCTATGTAATTACTGTATACTGTATATGCCATACGGAAAAACGGAACGGAACAACGGAACGGAAACGGAACCACAACGGAAGCAAAAAACAGAACAACGGATCCGTGAAAAACGGAACGCAAAACACTGAATTCAACATACTGTAGTGTGAAAGAGGCCTTATAGATAGATTGATAGATAGACAGACAATATAGATGATTAGATGGATCAAATCAGATAGATATGAATTGGATGGATAGATATGGATTAGATACATAGATAGATATGAAATAGATAGATAGATAGATAGATAGATAGATAGAGAATTAGGTAGGAAAGAAAAGAAAAAAGAAGCCAAAAAACTGAACAAACATTCTTTTAGTTATTATACATTTCTTCATAGAGGCAGTGTCTCGCTGTGTTATGTGCTGTGAGCGGCCTGAAGACATCAGGTAGTAACCTACAGAGTTAATTTAAGGGCCACTCTCACCACATGTATTTTCATGAGACTGAATGAGGTTGAGCTGCAATACTACAGAGGAGGATCCACAAGAACAAGAACAGAAGGAGAAACCCATGTAGTTAATGAGATGCTCCAGTTCTAGACCTGTTAAATGCTGTGCACTCAGATATGACTGGATGTTACAGTCTCTGTCTTCATTTAAAAAAAAATATGACACATTTATATTTGTAGCATTTTATTCGGGAAAAAAAAAGGATTTATTTTGCCTTTTTATACATCTTTTAGGCTAACAACAGTAATGACAATTTACAGTCTATTACCTCAGGAGACTGGGATGTTACAGAGATTCTGGCATTTGATGAAAAGAATCAAAAAATGTAAGTATATCAAGTATGTCCCCCTTCCATTGCCTTCATAACTACCGTGTTTTCCTGAAAATAAGCCCTACCCCGATAATAAGCCCTGGAGCTATTTTGCTGAGTTTTTGGAGTAGACTTAATATATAAGCCCCACTCCAAAATAAGCCCTAGAATACAGTAAGCTCCTCCCGTCCTAGGTTATGTTGCGTGACATCGGTGACCAGGAGAATAGGGTTACGGTACCGTAGCTAGCCTTATACAAGACGGTAGCAGGCATGATCCACTAACCCAATCACTACAGTAATGTAGATGCGTCTATTGCCTCCCGAGATACCGTACCTTAGGGAGGGCACGGTGCCACTGTCAGAGTGGATCCAGAGTCCTGCCTCTCAAGTGCAGAGAGGAGATAGGGCACGGTTCCATTGCCTATGAGAGAGAATGCCACCCACTGACACTACACCACCCAATGTGATTGTAAGTTATGGTTAATATTGTAACCCTAACCATTTAGATTTTTTGTTCAAGCCTAAATGTGTGATTGTTGTTCATGGAGCCAAAATAAGCCCTACCCCGATGCTAAGCCCTAACCCTTTTTTCAGAGAAAAAAAAATATATATAAGACCCTGTCTTATTCTTGGAGAACCATGGTATTATTGTAGAAAAGAGCAAAGACATCCGGGAAGTTAATATTGGGACCAAAATTCCTGAAATATGACTGCGCCTACACAGGGGTGTAGCTATAGGTGAAGCAGGGGAAGTGGCTGCTTTGGGGCCCGAACCGTTCATGTGTCAAGTGGCCCAGGAGCAGCTCAGCCCCATAGAAGTGAATGGGACTGAGCTGCAATAACGAGCGCAACCATACAATATATGCCGATCTGCTTTGTGAACACAGAAAAGGCCATGGCGTGCACAAAAGCACTGGTGCCGTCTCAAACAGCTAATCGGATAGAGTCCCGGGTGTCGGACCCCCACGACCTATCCAGAGAGTAGGTCATCAGTATTAGTCTCCAAAAACCCTTTTAATCATGTCAGAGAAAGTTACTATCAAATTGAATTCCTCCAAAATGAATGATAACAATTGTCTATCCTGACGGAACCCGAGGACATCAACTATTGCAAAGGCTTGGCCATGGTGAGACATAATAAAAGGCGCCTCAGCTCAGTTTCCTCCGCTATACAGAGAAGACGTTTTGTGTTTGTTAGGTTACAGAGTCTTGACTCCTGAGGTCTGGCAATCATTGAGAATTCACAAAGGTTTCAATAAGAGACGGCAAATCTTTTCATCAATCTCGGCTTCCTGCGTCTTTGCAGGAGGAAGCGTCTCTCAGTGCCCGTTGTTGTCAGAGGGGAAAAAAATATATAATTAATACAAATTCTAGGTCACTTTAAAAGGAAGTCACATTTTGTCACCTTGACAATAGGAAGGATTCGGTAAGCGAGAATGAGCTCACAAGATCGCTGAAACATCCGGCTGCGCTTGGCAATTTGTCATCTTACACCTCTAGTTATTCCGCTTCATAGACCGAGACATGATTCATACGTCTTAAAATTTAGGTGAAAGAAATTAATATGAGGATTAAAAAATAATAATAATCAAAAGGAAAGAATCTATTTTTCATGTTGCATTAAATAATCCTCTTCATATAAAGGCGAGTTCAGATCAAACATGGACATTGTTTCGAAAGAAACTGGATTAATGATTTGGGACCAAGGAAAAGAGTTCAAAGTCGTCACAGTTTCCCCTTCAGCATTTTCAGCTTTAATTATTTTTTTCCCTCTATGACTATAACTACCTGCTGCTACTTTGTAACTGTTATGTACGACATATATTCTCTATTTCCTTTTTAATCTGTGTTTTTAATTTCATGTAGCTACTTTCTCAGCACGGAAGACTCCCCTACTCGCAGGCATTTATACAGGTATATAGTCTTTGATCATTTACGCTGTGCTGTGATATTACTGCAGGGCATTATTTTTGGATGTGATGTCGTATTTTGGAAAGTAGTGTGGATAATGTTCCCATCATTAAGAGAGATGAATTGTATGGTGTCATGCCGTTTTCAATCGCTATAGAATGGTTTACGCCGCCCAGATACATTTTTAATAGCGGCTTTATATGGAATGGATGTGTACATGAAGCAGTGTGTGCCAGTCAGGCACCATAAAGCATTATAAAAAATTTAAGATTCTACAGCAATTTTTATTTTTAGTAAAATCTGATTAATAATGGAGGATGGCAAGCTTTGACTATTGACAAGCTACTCCTTCCCTTCCCTGCTGGTAGTACAGTATAAATCTAGAGTCAGCAGATTTGTACCTATGGCTGTTACATGTGCGCTTGACAGCTAAAGGCGTCTCTGTTGGTCCCATGTTAATATGTGCCCGCACTGCTGAGAAAGATGAAGTTGTAATGTATTGCATCTGTTGCCATTGCACCTAGAGCCTCTGCTCTCTCAGTAACTGCCATGCTCTCTGCACTTCGATTGACCGGACAGGAATTGTAAATCACACCTAACCATATCAATCAAAGTGCAGAGGGCGCAGCAGTTGCAGAGAGTGCAAAGCCTCTAGGAGTAATGACACCGCCCCCGATGCTCCTAGAGGCTCATTTGCATATAATGAAACATAATTTTTCTCAGCAATGCGGACACATATGTACAAGGGACCAACACAGATGCCTTCCGCTGCCAAGTGCACATGTAACAGGTCAGCCAGTGTCATAGGGACAAATCTGCTGACAGATGCCCTTTAACACAGTTATTGGGAAGAATGATTTCTAAGACTACTTGCTTCTGATAATTGGCCTTTGTAAAGGTGCAGAAGGTTAATTTTGAATGAGCAATACTTGTCCGATGAAATCATTTTTGCTGCCAGCACCAAAATCATTCTGGGAAGCTGATCGTGCTGTGTAAACAGGGATCTGCTGCCCCGAAATAATGATTCTCTATGGGGACGAGCAATCGCCGATCGCTCATCCCTGTCTGGAGCAGATTGCATTGCTGCAAGTAAATACTGATTTCACTTCCTCTGATGAGTAGGCAATTACCGTATCAGCGATGCATGGTTTTCTCCTGGTAATTGCCTTCTTGGTAGTCCTATGTAAGCTCGTAATTAGTATGCAGAAGACTATATTACAGCTGTGCCTTATCTGGAACTGTGTAGAGTTTCCATAGAGGTACAGTCCCAGAGTCTTCTACCATACCTCTGTATACCATTGTGAGATTTGATAGGAATGCATCATAAAGAAAAATTTCTGATGGATTGCAGTGGACTTTCTATGTATGGAGCTATTCTCCCCTAAAAAGCAATGCACATGGGCTCCACAGTGTAACACAGTTGACAAAGGCATTACAGGTTCCAAGTGTCGCCGTGTAGGTTGCAATTTGTGAATGAGCCCTTAAGAATAAAAAGGATACCCCCATAAAAAGTATTTTTAACCTATTCACACGGCCACTAAGACCTTCCACACACCAGAGAATGAGAGGTTCTCAAGTTCCCTCTCTGATCGGAACAGTAATGCAGATGTCTGTCAAATGCTCTATTCACTTCCTTTGGGCTGACTGACACTGTCTACGTTGGCACTAGAGACATGATAGCAACAGTGGGCCAACATAAGCATCGCATGGGTCCAACCTTTGAAGGTTACATATTCTTTTTGTGGGAAAACCCATTTAAAAGGGTTGTCCAGGATTTTAATATTGATGGCCTATCCACAGGGCATCAATATTTGATTGGAGGAGGGGGGGTCTGGGTTTCAGAGTAGTTCCAGTGCCAGGAGTCAGCGCCATTACTACACAGCTCAGTCCATTGCGTAGCAGATGGAGCTGGTAACGGCAGCCCTGCTCCCAACAAAGTGAATAGGAGCAGTGCCGCAGTTACCGGCTCTGTCCACTATACTGATTGTGGGGCTGTGGAGCGTCTGACACCTGCTGATCAGTTTTATAGTTAGCACAGGGAGTCACCATCAGATTTAGCCTCATTTGGTCAGGACCTTCCGCTTTTTTGGCCAACTCTTAATAGTCTATTGAATTAATCGGTTCAGTTTAGATTTTATATAACATGTAGTTAACTTATCTGTCCAGGCTTTGCATTTACAGAGCTATGCTGTATTTTTTTATGATTCAGGAAAGTAATTGGGTAATCGATACTTTGCTATACGCTTGTCTTAGTTATTTGGTTTTTTTCCTTGTTGCATCAGTAATAGCGGCTTTTCGTACTGCGAACTGAGACTGATACACTTTGCTAATTATTTTCTTTGCAGTACTAACACCAATGGGAGCTTCAACAGACAGTGCATCTCGTGCTTATTGATTGAGAACTGTACTTATGTCAGCGCCTCGTTCAGTCACACTCTGGAGTATTTCTTGCTGAAATGTGAAGGTATTATAGCCAAAGCAATACACTAACCTGCCTTCTGCAGTGATTAATGGTGCTATATGTGATCAGATAATATTCCATAAATCCTTTGCATGATGATGTTTTTAAAGAACCATTAAACACAGAAGACAGCAGTTCATATTTTATTTTTCTTAAGCCTTGGTATTAACTATTAACTGTACAATATAACTCTCTTCTTTGGTGATTTTCCTTCACCTAGAAAAGAGGCATATTCACAACTTGTGTTTAATGGGGTTCACCGGGAATCAAGAAAATAAAATTAATGAAAATACTTAAATATTACTTTATTATAAGTAAATTCCCAGATGCCTTTCATTAGTTATAATGGCTCATTCTGTCTAAGGAGCAATCATTAGGAGAAATAAAATGTCCGCCGTCCTATTAGTACACACAAAACCTGTCCTAATCACACAGGAGGGCAAGTTACTTCAGAACACTGAGCTAAAGAGCTGCCTCATCCTCCTCTCTGCTCTACTTGTCAGGGATTATAATCCTGAATACAGCTGATAAGATCTTCAGCTGAATCTCTGTAGGAATGGAGTTCATGAGGAGACATGAAGTAAAGAGAGGAGGTGGGGATGTGGATAATAAGCAGCAGCACTTGTATGCAGTCTCCATTACCACAGCCCCACATTACCACAGTCTGTCCTGTCCGTCCTCTCTGTACTTAATGTTCATAGCACATGACAATTTCTTTCTAACAATGCTAGAACCAGTTCTTTACCTCACACGGACCCAGAGCCATTTTTGGTCACCTTGCCTCCCAAATAATATCAAGTGAACGAAAATTTGTATGTACCTTAAAATTGTATTCATGAAAATGTCAACTCATCCTGAAAAAAACCCAGCCCTAATAGCCTTTTTGACATCATTGAGGGTATTGTCGTCTACTGGGGAAAAATTATGTAAAATGAAATATTTGAGACAAAAACTACATATAATTTAACTACAATGTAAATTTTTCAATTTGTGTCCCAATTTTTTCAAAATTCTATGAAACCCCTGTGGTTTAAGCCAATCACTATACTACATGGTAAATTTCTTGAAGGGTTTACTTCCCAAAGTGGCTATCTCTTATGGGTACCTCAGGGTCTCTTCAAATGCAACATGGGGCCCAAAAATCTGCAGAATTAAGGTAATCAATATTGAAGTTTATTTTACTGCTAACCCTACAGGACAAAATTAAGATTAAAATGG
The DNA here is from genome assembly GCF_014858855.1 of Bufo gargarizans. NCBI lineage: Eukaryota > Metazoa > Chordata > Amphibia > Anura > Bufonidae > Bufo > Bufo gargarizans. The sequence goes on from NC_058084.1 coordinate 414,637,555, forward strand.
AATTTCTGCGAAAAAAACTAAATTTTTAAATTTCACCTTGCTTTAATTCCTTTGAAACACCTAGAACAGGCATGTCCAAACTGCGGCCCTCCAGCTGTTCCAAAACTACAACTCCCAGCATGCCTGGATAGCTTACAGCTATTAGAGCATGCTGGGAGTTGTAGTTTCGCAACAGCTGGAGGGCCGCAGTTTGGACATGCCTGACCTAGAGGGTTAAAGTTTCTAAATGCCAAATTTAGAAATTTGCTTGTCAATTTGAAAAATTGCTTCAAAAATGTAGAGCCTTCCAACATCCTTTTTAGGATGTTGGAAGGCTCTACATTTTTGAAGCAATTTTTCAAATTGTCAAGCAAATTTCTAAATTTGGCATTTACAAAATGATGCTAACATAAAAGTGATTGTTTATTAATAACTATTTTGTGAACTGTCTTAAAAGCTGATAAATTCAAATTTATCACTGACAAGATGATGTGTCATGAAAAAAACATTCTCAAAATCGCTTGGATAAGTAAAAGCATTCCAAAGTTATTACCACATAGAGTGACATCAGATTTCCAAAATTAGGCTGTGTCAGTAAGGTGTCTGAAAGGGGTTAAAAAAATGTATATAGCTAGTAATAAAGTCACAAAGTACAAGCACAATACAAGTGCAATAGCCATAGTCAATAAAGGTAAACATGAACACAGTGCAAGCATAATATCCAAATGAATCAAATTTTGTCCCAACCATGACACTAGAAATGTTGTGCAGCAGACTCTGATGTCCAGAACATGCTCTCGGTAGAATGTTTAAAAAGTTCTTACATAAAGGGGCTCTCCATGAAAAATATTTAACTATTTTAAAACCAGCACCAGGACCTGAATATTTTGGTATTTGCATGTAATTTAAATGTAGTATAGCCACTCAGTTATTAAATGAAATGTATCTGTGTAGCGCCACCTGCTGTTTGCTCTTTTTCCAATTTCCCTCTCCACCTCACTGCGGTGAATGCAGATGCTCAGTTCCATCCTGTAAACGCTAAGAACACCTTTGATGGCAATTTGCTTTATTAGATTGTACTCATTTTAAGCTAAAAATATATTTTTTTATATTGGTCTTTATAAAAAATATGGCATCCTTTTTTCTGTACAGAGCTGGAGTGCTCTAGTAGCACCCTTTTGGATTTTCTGTCTTTCCCATCAGACCCAGAGAAGTCGGACTCTTTGTCTCTGCTCTCTGACCTTATAAACACTCAATATAGCTCAGTTCTTATCTTACTGATACTAATGTGGCTGAAATAAGTGTTTATGACCTCTCAGTAGTTTAGAGATGAGGTTTATTAGATGACCGGCACAAAGTGAAAGTACCAGTCACACAGCTAGAAAAACTGTTAACCCTTTGTGACAGGACAGATCAATATTTTTTAATAAAGGCCAATTGGAAAAATTATTTTTAGCCAAAAATGAGTAACAGGCAATCATAATTTTTTTTTTGCCTCCAAAGGTGCACGTAGCCTTTAAAGGGGTTCTCTGGGAAAGATAAAAGTGAAAATACTGAAAAAACATGTTCCTATAAATAAACTCTTAAATGTCTTAATTATTTATAACGGCTCCTTTAGTCTAGGGAACAATCAGTCAAGTAGCTAAAATGGCTGCTCTCGGATTTATGATCATAAAATGACAGGCTGAGGTGTTTTCTAAAGACGCTCCTCTCCAACAGCAGCGCGTCTGCTCCTCATTCCAACCCTTCAGTCTCCGGGTACAGGATGAGGTAAACTGCTTTCTGAAGCACAGGGACACAGCGGAGCAGTTATCTCAGCTTTCATCCGCACATAATATACAGCTTCACAGTGCTGAGACCGGCCGTCCTGCAGTGTCACGAGAAGGACGGATTTTATGATCATAAATCCGAGAGCAGCCATTTTAGCTACTTGACTGATTGTTCCCTAGACTAAAGGAGCCGTTATAAATTGTTGTTTTTTCAGTATTTTCATTTTTATCTTTCCCAGAGAACCCCTTTAACTACCACCAACTGCAGAAGAAAAGACATGCCCCTTAAGCTGATAGCTTGAAATAAATCTAGTAGAGCATTTGGAGCCTTGAATAGGGAGAGCTGTGGACCAACTTGAGGTACAGGGCTGGTTCTACTTTTCTTAGAAAAAGATTGTCATGTGCTATATGATATTTGATTTTCTTTATTTTTTTTTTTACATTAATCATGGAAGAACCTCTAGTATTGAATTATGTCATTAAAGCACCATACAGCTGATTAAAAGGAACCAAGCCAGATCATGATATTCCGGTCATGTAGTAAATGTTTCACCTGTGTAGAAGGGGAATTTTTACATATATATAGTGAGGATTCGCTCTGGTAGGCAGGGTAAGCGGACGCAGAACAGAGGCAAAAGAAACAGTTTGTAAAACAAAACTTCAGTGTTTATTCACACAGGAGAAAAAAAAAAGCAACATTTCAGTCTTAGTGTTTGTTCACACAAAGAAAAGTCCAAAGCACGAGTCACCTTGTTAGCAGGCTCGTTCAGTTTTCACAACAGGCTTTAGGGGGCCTGTTTCCCCGCATGCGGCTCTCAGCCCTCTAGTACGGCACCATGCCTCAGATCCCAAGACAGAGATTTTGATCTGAGCCCAGCTGCCTATTTAATGGACAGCCAGGTGCTGCCAAAACCTGGACCGGCACTTAAACTCCGGTCTGGTATTTGATCTCACCTGGCTGGAAATCAGCCCAGCCGCCCATGTTGGGAGGAAAATACCTGCCTTCCCAAACAAAACCCCTTGCTATGTCACAATATATAGACAAACAATAACACTGGGCAGCACAGCCGTTTCAATATGTAGATATGGAGTGCCAGCAGCTGTGGGGGCGATCCACCTCCAAATAATCAATAAACTGAAAAATTCCACGGCACATCCAGGGCGTAAAATCTGAATTGTTTCCTTTTATTCACCAGGCAGCAGCGTTTCGGTCCACCTGCTGGAACCTTGCTTGAGAAAGGTTCCAGCAGGTGGACCGAAACGTCGCTGCCTGGTGAATAAAAGGAAACTATTCAGATTTTACGCCCTGGATGTGCCGTGGAATTTTTTCGTATATATATATATATATATATATATATATAGTTATTAGTGGCATAAACATGTGAAGTGATTTCTTATGAACAACCATACCCTATTGTGGCATCTGCTTAACAGCTTAACAGTCTGCCCCCACAAAATATAATAAAACAGGCCGTACCTTCTTGCGTGAAGCAGCTAAGATTGTCATCACGAGATAAAAAAATATATATATTTAAAACATTAGCTGTGCCTCAGCAAAACTAATGTGCGCCTGTTATTTGTAGGATAATATCTTCACTATGAGAACTTCGTGTATCAAATATAAATTATTCATAAGGTAACAAATAAAGAGATCTGCAATCGGCAAATAGATACCACGCTTGCCATTATCTTAGTTTTGCAGGGCTCTCTCTTCTCAGTTCATCTCGCTGGCAGCTGCTCTTTTAAATCATTCATCAATGTTTAAGAGGCGCACCATGGACATGGGCACCAAACATCAGAATTTTCTTTGTTCACACGCTGGGAGTTTAGCTTGAGGAATACAATTATCAGCTACATAGACCCAAGAGAATACAGAAGAGGTGTCACACAAATTAGTGTTTAGTCCTATAATGCATTTTTGTACTCAGCATATTTTTCTCGAAGATGTTGGCATTTGTTTCCTTCTTATGCTTTGTATTTACATGTTACCTACAGTAAAGCGCAAAGCCAGATCCTAGTAAATTGAAATGTAGATGTAGATAACCTAGTAGAGAAATACTGTGTATCATAAATTCAGAGCAGAAACATTAGGTTATGGATAGACTTCATGAATTTCAGGGCAGGGTGAATATGTGGAGTAGGCAGCTGCCTAGGACAATATTTTGAGGGGATTGCAATTTATGGACTTCAGAAAAGAACCCACAGCTTCAGTAGGCAGAACATGGATCAGGGACCCCCCATTCTTGAAATTGGTGCGGATACAAGAGGTGGAACCTGCAATCTATCATATATTTATGGCATATTCTGCAGATATGCCATATATGTCTAATATGAGAATAGCCTTTTGATAGTCATAATATGAATATTGTCTAAGAAACTTCAAGCACAAGGGTAACTACACATATTTAGTATTATACAGTGGAGTTAAATGATTATGACCACTTCCTACTTCTGAAGTCGGCAGATTGTAGCTTATGAACCATGTGTGGTGTGAGATAGGCTGTCTGCACACTTATCCCTCGTTGTTATGAGTTAAAATGGCAATTTATCAGTGTTGCAAAAAGAGGTGATTTTTTTTGGCTTTCAGGCCAAGAGTGGCAGTATTTCTGAACTGTATTTGTTCATGTGCTACTGTGGTGAAAGTCTATTATGAGTGGACAAATTGCACCGTTGTGAATAAACAACGTGGAAACTCCGAAGCACCACTTGCCGTTCATGTGAGAGGTGAACCTTGGCTACGAAGATGAGCAAGGGTGAACCGACATGAACCGGGAGGCTACCAGACTTGTGTCTAAAACAAGAGTTCAGAGAACCCTACTGTTTGGGGCTGCAAAGCAGATGAATGGTTAATGCACCTCTGTTAACGAATTTGCATCGGCAGAAAAGGCTTGAATTTTCTTAGCATTATCAGAAATGAACCTCCACTGATTGGCATAGGGTTGCCTTCTCTGGTGAGTCATGCTCTGCTTCATGGAACGGATGGACGCTGGCATGTCAGGAGAGAAATACCAGAGAACTAACCTTGAAAAAATTGCTAGAAGAACACAAGCTGGTGGTGGCAATGTTATGGTTTGAGGAATGTTTTTGTGGGATTCTATGGACCCACTCATCAATTTGGAAGGCAATCTTAAGTGATTTTGGTATGAATCTATCCTTCCAGATCACGTACACCCATACATGCTGATTGTCTTCCTTGGGGTGGATGAGATCTTTCAGCAAGACAATGTAACATATCACATGGCTAGAAATGTCCAACATTGGTTGGACAAGCAATTGACCAATACTTCCAAGTACTACTCTGGCCCCCTAATTCCCCAGACTTGACATCTGTGGGAGCACCTCAATCATTGTGTTCGCTCTGTGGATTCTCCCCCACACACCCTCCAGCAGCTTTGGGATCAACTGCACTCAGCATACCTGGACCTTATGGAATCACTCTCAGCCCATCTAGCTGGTACCCGTGCTGCACACAACGGTTGCTCTGGATATTCGCTGGTGGTCATAATAATGTAACTAGACTGTGTGTATCAGCACCAGTTTTTTCTGTTATCAACTCACCAGACATAACCCTAGAAGCATACAGTCATGTGAAAAAATTAGGACACCCTTTGAAAGCATGTGGTTTTTTGTAACATTTTTAATAAAAGGTTATTTCATCTCCGTTTCAACAATACAGAGAGATTAAAGTAATCCAACTAAACAAAGAAAACTGAAGAAAAGTCTTTTCAAGATCTTCTGTAAATGTCATTCTACAAAAATGCCTATTCTAACTGAGGAAAAAGATAGGACACCCTTGCCCCTAATAGCGAGTGTTACCTCCTTTGGCTGAAATAACTGCAGTGAGACGGTTCTTGTAGCCATCTACCAGTCTTCGACATCGGTCTGAGGAAATTTTACCCCACTCCTCAATGCAGAACTTTTTCAGCTGTGAGATGTTTGAGGGGTTTCTTGCACGCACAGCCCTTTTCAAGTCACCCCACAGCATCTCAATGGGATTCAAATCTGGACTTTGACTTGGCCATTCCAGGACTCTCCATTTCTTCTTTTTCAGCCAATCTTTGGTTGATTTACTAGTATGTTTTGGGTCATTGTCATGTTGCATGGTCCAGTTCCGCTTCAGCTTTAATTTTCTAACTGATGGTCTCACATGTTCTTCAAGCACCTTCTGATACACAGTAGAATTCATCGTGGATTCTATGATGGTGAGCTGACCAGGTCCTGCTGCAGCAAAGCAGCCCCAAACCATGACACTTCCACCTCCATGCTTCACAGTTGGTATGAGGTTCTTTTCTTGGAATGCTGTGTTTGGTTTACGCCAAACATGTCCTCTGCTGTTGTGTCCAAATAATTCAATTTTGGACTCATCTGTCCAAAGAACATTATTCCAGAAGTCCTGGTCTTTGTCAACTTTATCTCTGGCAAATGTCAGTCTGGCCTCGATGTTTCTCTTGGAAAGCAAAGGTTTCCTCCTTGCACACCTCCCATGCAAGTTAAACTTGTACAGTCTCTTTCTGATTGTAGAGGCATGTACTTCTACATCAACAGTAGCCAGAGCCTGCTGTAGTTCTCGAGATGACACTTTAGGGTTTTTGGAGACCTCTTTTAGCATCTTGCGGTCTGCTCTTGGGGTGAACTTGCTGGGGCGACCAGTCCTGGGCATGTTGGCAGTTGTTTTGAAAGCCCTCCACTTGTAGACTATCTTCCGGACAGTGGAATGGCTGATTTCAAAATCTTTTGAGATCTTTTTAAATCCCTTCCCAGACTCATAGGCTGCTACAATCTTTTTTCTGAAGTCCTCTGACAGCTCTTTTGCTCTCACCATGGTGCTCACTCTCACTTCAACAGTCAGGAGCACACCAAACTAAATGTCTGAGGTTTAAATAGGGCAAGCCTCATTCAACATGCAGAGTAACGATCTACTAATTATGTGCACCTGGTGTGATATACCTGTGTGAGATCTGAGCCAATTTAAGAGGGAATACATGTGAGGGTGTCCTATCTTTTTCCTCAGTTAGAATAGGCATTTTTGTAGAATGACATTTACAGAAGATCTTGAAAAGACTTTTCTTCAGTTTTCTTTGTTTAGTTGGATTACTTTAATCTCTCTGTATTGTTGAAACGGAGATGAAATAACCTTTTATTAAAAATGTTACAAAAAACCACATGCTTTCAAAGGGTGTCCTAATTTTTTCACATGACTGTAAGTCCATTCGGCCATGCAGTGGACTCTGGTGAAGAAACTAAGGGTAGCCTTAGCTTCCTACCACCAAGGTTTTGGAAGGCTGGTAGCAGTTTTGGAGTTCACTGGCTGTGGTCCGGATGGTGACCTTAGTACTTCCTAACATTATATTTGCTAGTTTGATTTATGAAGTGGCATAATAAACAAAACTGTGTTGCATAAGTGAACATGAGTCTTCTCATAATTAGTATTGTAAAATGTTATTATATTTTTATATTATTTTACACATATTAGTATATATTATATTACATTTTAGTTCAATATCACTAATATTTTTTCATGTCAAACTTTTTCAGGTCCAAGGGTTCCAGTTGTTACTATTCATAACACAACAGACAACCAAAGTAAGTAAAATATTGAAATAGTGCACTGTTTTATTGTTAATAATAAAAATAATGCTTACTAAGGTACAGCAAGCATGCACAGCTTCTGCATGCATAGGGACAGGTGAACAGAACCCCCCACAGAAAGAAACTATAGATTTATGGCAATGTAGCTATAAAGAAAGGTTCTGGCAGGGATCTTCTACTTAGATTACTAGGTTACAATGCCTTTAAAAATCTGTGTAGTATGCAACAAAATGTCCCAAAAGTATTAGCTGAATCCTAGGCCTCATTCACTTATCATTAAATCCACACCCCTATCGGCTATGGGTCCCAAAGAAACTTTTTGAACACAACAGGGCATGAGTAGACATTAAAGGGAGAGGAGTATAGGAGGCGAGAACTACAACTCGCCTCCTATAAGAAGAGAAACCACTAACCTCTCCTCCACACACAGCAGATAAGCTCCGTCACCTTGCGTTCTGACATCCCATAGGTCCTTCACCACTTCTCCTCTGCACTGCTGAGCTCTCTCTTCATGGACTAGTCACATGATGATAACACTTATCTCTCTCCAGTGCTGAGCTATGCTGTCAATAAAATTGCGTCCCCCTCCCCCCTTTCCTGTAAACAGTGCTGGACACAGAACGGAATATGTCTTCTGTGTCAGTGCCACTGTAGGGTATACATGCCAGGCCCCTCGTTGTCACAGGTGGCAGGAGCTGAAAGTAGGAAATTTGTGCTGACCCCACCCCCGTATCGGCCGTCACGGGGGTAGTTACACTTCTGATAGTACATCTACTTTTATTCGCCTTGGAATTTTGTCTTGCCATTCTTGCACACACAGGACATCTTTAAGGTATAATAGCTTATTTGTGAATCAATGCGCATGTCATAGATTACAGTGACAACTTATTGACTACAAAAGGGATTTCCTTCGCTGGAACTTTAGGGTCCAATATTGTGCCAAATAATGGGCCCACTGGTGGATGCTTTGGTGCTCTGGTGGACCACCTCACTCTTTGTTATCACCTACGAACAGAAATATGGTCTAAAAAGATCATTATCAAGTTACATTACTTGTATGCTCACCTTTATTCACTTTGGCTAGAATTATTTTTGTCATTTTTCTTACGAATAAAACTTTTTGTAAACTAATAAAATATAATAACATGTTGAGAAATTAAAATGCTATGTATAACATTGGTGATTAAAATTCTGACAAAGCGCTTGTCATAGTGTAAAAATGCTGCTGTAAAAAGGATAGCTGTATTAAAGGGCGGATGCGTCTACGGTATAGCGGCATCTATGTTGTTTCCAGGGCAAATTGAATTATAAAGCTATTTTCTCACAAATACTTCTCATAATAAACCTAGCTGTTTTACAACATTCAATAAAGTTCTATTTAAGAAATAACATGTCTTTTTATACTCTGCTCACATTAATACATTTCTATGCAAATATTAACGGCACTTATAATACCACCATATCTTTTCATTATACTTTTCCATTACTGACAGAATAACTTATTGTTTCTATTGTCTGGCCCATAAACACAATTCATGCTGTTTGAAAAATATTATTGTGGTATTCATTTATTTAGCTATTTTTCATTTTGGGTCATTATTTATTAATATGTACTACATTTTCTTAAAACTGTTTTTAAATTATTCATTATTTTGTTAAAGTATACAGTATATTCAGTAACAATGTAAACTACATTGCAGATTGTAATTATGCAATTAAGAGCAAAGGTATAAACACGAAGTATAAATGCTGAGTAGAGGTTTAAAATAATTATATTGATAGAATTAACCCCTTAGTGACCAGCCTGTTTTGGGCCTTACTGACCAAGCGTTTTAATTCCAAGAGCTATATCTTTTTTATTTTTCCGTCTTTATAGCTTTATAAGGGCTTGTTTTTTCGGGGCAAGTTGAAGTTTTTAATGGCGCCATTTTGGGGATTCACATAACTTTCTGATTAACTTTTATTAACTCTTTCTGGGAGGGAGATGGGAAAAACAGCAATACTGTCACTGCGTTTTTACATTATACATTTTACGGCGTTCATTTTTCGGTATAAATTACATAATATCTTTATTCACTGGGTCAGTATGATTACAGTAATACCAAATACATATAGTTTTTTTTACGTTTTACTACTTTTTTGCAATAAACCCCTTTTTAAAATAAAAATGTTTTTGCATTGCCACTTCCCAAGACCCATAACTTTTTTTTTTTTTTCTTTATATGAAGTTGTGCGAGGGCTTGATTTTTTTCATTGGTATCATTTTAGAGTAAATGGCACTTTTTGATCGCTTGTTATAAAAAAAAAAAATCTGTGGCAACTAAGAATAAATTAGCAATTCATTTTATTTCTTTTTTTGTTATTTTTTTATGGCATTCACCGTAGGGGATAATTTACATGATATTTATGTTCAACACCAATATAAGAGCACTGGCCCTCAAGTAATGGCTGCGAGGTAGCTACAAAGTAGATACCCCCTAAAAATACACTACACAGCTACTAATAGTAGAAAACAAGTTTATTGCACAATTACCAAATATAATTAAATACATGTATATGTGGCTATACAGACACAGGACAAAAAACAAGGACTACATAAACTTTGTCACTAAATAATTGCAGATAATCCCAAACACTCCCAGGCTACCTGCAAGAGAGAATCTCACTATACAGGTATATAAAGTGCACAGTGCATAAGGGAGAGAGTAACCAAGGGACAATCAACTGCCATTTGTATACAGACCAGTGAAGTCCAGGCCCTGACGTGTGTTTTTACTGTTGCTTGCTCAAGGGGTAAGGAGAGCCTGGAAGTGTTTATCTCACAGGTACAAATCTACTTTAAAGGGAATCTATCAGCAGTTTTGACCATCTTATACTGTTGACAGCACTAGTTAGGGGCTAGGGAGGGCAAGACAAACACACCTTTCATCAGCAGTGTAGTGTGAATTTGAACTTTTATTCTTGCAGGTTCTGTTCGTACATGTGCGATGAAGGCAGGGCTTGACTATGAAGTTCACTCTGCTCTATGTAATGGGCTACTCACTGCTCCTCCCTCTGCTCTGAGTGACAGCTGTAGCATCCAATCAGGAGACCACTACCACTGTCAATCAGAGCAGAGAGGATGGGTTTTGAAGCAGTCCAATGCAGAGAACACTTCACACTGATGCTCCTACACTGCACTAAAGGAGCAGAATCTGGCAGAATAAAAGTTCATATTTACAGGAATCCTGAATTAAATCACAAAATATGTTTGCACTGCTCTCCCCAGCACCTACTTAGTGCTGTCAGAAGTTTAAAATGGTCAAAACTGCTGACAGACCCCTTAAAGCAGGGATCAGCAGCCACTGGCACTCCAGCTGTTCTGAAACTACAACTCCCAGCATTCTCACTTCATTTCTATGGAAGTTACAAGAACAGACGGGCAAGTGTACATGCTGTGAGTGGCAGTTTCACAGCAGCTAAAGTGCTAAAGGTTGCTGATACCTGCCCTAAATCCTCATGCATGGCAGTATTATGAGCTCTAACGGGTCTTAGACATCTGGCCTTTACTCAACGTCTGTACATCTCAGATTTTTCTTGTTTTCTGTCAGATTTCATAGTATGGAGAAGAACAGCCTATGTGCCACATGCAGGAGGCTTTAGGAAGACTTTAGATGCTCTTGCTACTTCTACTTCTACATAGCTGTCTTCTGTCTGCGATTAGGGATGGATTTTATGGGATAATTTTTTTGAGCTTGTTTCTCTCAAAAACAGCACCACATCTGTCTATGGATTGCATCTGGTATTGCAGCTCAGGCCCATTGAAGTGAATAAGCATTTTATTGTTCGACCAGACGTAACCTGTGGACAGGTGTGGCACTGTTTTTGTGGCACTGTTTTTGAAAGACAATACTGTTTACCTTTGTAGATGATGAACACTCCAACAAAACTGCATGACTAACCAGTTCTAAATGGTATGCCAAGATAAACTGTAAATTGGGCCTGCATCCAGCTGAAGCGGACAGTGAGAAGAACATTGTAAGGAGAGCCCTGTCTTGCACCTGCTTTCTTCCAGAAAGCATAAACTTTACCACTCCTACAATTGGTGATAACAAAGAACAGCTAGCAGAGCTCTCTTCTCATCATGTACTTTTTAGTTGGATACAGCCTCTAATGGTGCTATCAGGGTCGGACTGGCTTACCAGTTGTCATGGAACCATGAACCAGACGTACAACAAGAGATAAGTGGAAATAAGAAGGCTTTATTGAAAATCAAGCTGTAAGCAAAAGTCCAAACGGATGGCTAAACCGAAGCAGGGTCTTGCGTAGCCAGAGGTCAGGAACCAGAGGGGTAGTCAGACGAAGCCTGGATCAGGAACCAGCAGGGTAGTCAGACGAAGCCAGGATCAGGAACCAGCGGGGTAGTCAGATGAAGCCAGGATCAGGAACCAGCGGGGTAGTCAGACGAGGCCAGGATCAGGAACCAGAAGCAGCAGCAGTCTTAGAAGCATGTGAACACAGGAGGACCAAGCAAGGAACTGAAGCCACAGACCTCCTATATATATGAGCTAGGCATCCAGCTCCTCCCAGTGGGAAGGAGAAGCCGCAGGGTGGGAGGCTACAAGAAACCCAGAAACCAAGATGGCCGCCAGCACATGTCAAACGAAGGAGAACGGCAAGAAGGTAAGACCATGACAGTTCCTCCCCCTCAAGGGCCCCTCCTCCGCGGAGTAAGGAACGGTTTCTGAGGGAAGCGTGCGTGGAAGGCTCGGAGCAAAGCAGGAGCATGGACATCTGCGGAGGGAACCCAGGAACGCTCCTCTGGACCATAACCACGCCAATGGACCAAAAACTGCAACCGACCGCGGACCAGGCGTGAGTCCAGGATATTGCTCACCTCATACTCCTCACGATTGCCCACTTGGACCGGACGAGGCCGAGGAACCGAGGAAGTGAAACGATTACACACCAATGGCTTCAACAGGGAGACATGAAACACGTTGGAGATCCGCATGCCAGGAGGAAGCGCAAGGGCATAGGCTACCGGGTTTACCCTGCGAAGCACTCGGAAGGGACCAACAAAGCGAGGCGCCAGCTTGGGAGTGGGCACTCGAAGGTTGAGGTTGCGGGTGGACAACCATACACGGTCTCCGACCTGGTAGGAAGGAGCGGGCGCTCGTCTGCGATCAGCCTGGAGTCTCTGGCGCTGCGCAGAGACCTCAAGGGACCTCTGGATCTGTACCCAAGAAGCACGTAGGACGGAAAGGTGATCCTCCACAGCCGGAATATCCTGGGGAGAGAATACCTCCGGTAACACGGCAGGTTGGAACCCATAATTGGCCATGAAGGGAGACGTCCCAGAGGAAGAGTTCACCGCCGTGTTCCTGGCAAACTCAGCCCAAGGCAGGAGGTCAACCCAATTGTCTTGGTGATCGGAGACATAGCAACGAAGGAATTGCTCCAAGGCCTGATAGGCCGAGGAGAAAGAGAGATGAATCCCCAACTGGGAACAAAAGGCGCGCCAGAACCTGGACACAAACTGACTCCCCCGATCCGACACAATCTCCTTGGGCAAACCGTGCAACCGGAAGACCTCCCTGGCGAAAATCGTGGCCAACTCTTGTGCAGAGGGTAACTTCTTGAGAGGAACACAGTGGCACATTTTGGAAAACCGATCCACAATCATGAGAATGACCGTATGGCCTCGGGATGCAGGGAGGTCCACAATGAAATCCATCCCCAGGTGTGACCATGGGCGCTCCCCGGTGGCTATGGGTTGCAAAAGGCCCAACGGAAGGTGCCGAGGGGACTTACTCTGGGCACAAACGGAGCATGCCGCTACATATGCGGCGATGTCGGAACGTAGAGAAGGCCACCAGAACAGACGTGAAACAGCCCAGGACAGCTGATTCTTTCCAGGATGCCCCGCGGCCTTGGAGTTATGGTAGGTTCGCAACAACCGAGTGCGCAACTCCTCAGGCACAAAACATCTGCCGTTGGGTCTCCCAGAGGGAGCACCAGATTGAGCCGCCAAAATCTGCTCACCCAGGGGAGAGGTCAGGCTGGTGCGAATGGCGGCCAGGATCTGATTCGGAGGTATGACCGAAGTCGGAATCGACTCCTCCCCGGACAGCTCGGAGTACTGCCGTGATAAGGCATCCGCTCTGATGTTCTTGGAACCGGGTAGGTAGGAGACCACGTAATTAAAACGTGACAAGAACAGAGCCCATCTGGCCTGACGTGGTGTCAATCTCTTGGCCTCAGAAAGGTAGGTCAGATTCTTGTGGTCCGTCAGGATGAGAACCGGAACCACCGAACCCTCGAGCAAGTGCCTCCATTCTTTAAGGGCCTGCACGATGGCCAATAACTCCCTGTCACCAATCTGATAGTTGCACTCCGCGGAAGACAGTTTCCGGGAGTAAAACCCACAAGGAAGCAGAGGACCCTCTGGTGTTCTACGCTGAGACAGAAGGGCGCCTACTCCCGTCTCAGACGCGTCCACCTTGAGGACAAAGGGCAACCCAGGGTTGGGATGCAACAGAATCGGAGCCGACACAAAGGCAGACTTTAGAGCCTCAAAAGCTCGGATGGCCTCGAGCGGCCAGACCTGGAAATTACTGCCCTTCCTGGTCAGATCCGTGAGAGGCTTGGCTAGCATAGAAAAGTCCCTGATGAACTTCCGATAATAATTGGCGAAGCCCAAAAAGCGCTGCAGGGCACGGAGACCACTGGGCTGGGGCCACTGTAAGACAGCCGAAACCTTCTCAGGATCCATGGAGAACCCCTCAGCGGAAATGATGTAACCTAAGAAGGTTACCTGGGATCGGTGAAATTCGCATTTCTCAAGCTTACCGAACAGCCTGTTCTCTCGTAACCGTTGCAACACTCGTCTGACATCCATAATGTGGGCCTCCATGGATTCAGAATATACCAAGATGTCATCCAAATAGACCACCACACACTGCTGCAACAGGTCACGGAAAACATCGTTGATGAATTCCTGGAAGACTGCGGGCGCATTGCACAACCCAAAGGGCATAACCAAGGATTCATAATGACCGGTCCTGGTGTTAAACGCGGTCTTCCACTCATCGCCCGCCTTGATCCTTACCAGGTTATATGCCGCCCTCAGGTCGAGTTTGGTAAAGACCGTGGCCCCTTTGAGGCGATCGAACAGCTCGGAAATCAAGGGTATCGGGTAAGCATTCTTGATCGTGATGCGATTGAGACCCCTGTAATCGATGCAAGGCCTCAACTCACCGCCCTTCTTTTTCACAAAGAAAAATCCAGCCCCTGCCGGGGACGAGGATTTGCGAATGTGTCCGCGTGAAAGCGCCTCCCTCACGTACTCCTCCATGGCCTCATTCTCCGCTACCGACAGTGGATAGACTTTGCCACGAGGAGGAACGGCACCAGATTGTAACTCTATGGCACAATCGTATGGGCGGTGCGGAGGTAGGGCAACCGCGCGCACCTTATCGAATACATCTCGGTACTCTTCGTATTCAGGAGGCAACAGAGAGTCCGAGGAAGTACACAGCAACTTGACAGGCCCCTGGATGCAACTAGCCCCACACTGCGGTGACCACGAGAGGATCTCGGCCGATCTCCAATCGAAAGTCGGATTATGCTTCTGGAGCCAGGGGTACCCCAAGACCACCGAGTAGTGTGGAGACGAAATAACCTGGTGACAGACCGACTCTCTGTGAACGGCACCAACGGCTATCCCCACTGGAAGGGTCTCATGAGTCACGTGTGGCGGCAGAAGGGGTCTGCCGTCTATCGCCTCAAGAGCCAGTGGGGAACCTCGAGGCTGCAGAGGAATGGAATTGGCGGCAGCGAACACACTATCAATGAACAAACCACCAGCACCAGAGTCCACCAACGCCTGGGTCGTCACCGAGCCCCCGACCCAGGAGAGGACAACAGTGATCAGTGGTTTGTCAACACGGGAAACCGGGGACGAGGAGACTCCACCCAAGATCTGCCCCCGACAGGATCTCAGGTGCGAGCGTTTCCCGGACGGTTCGGACATGCCAACCGAAAATGCCCACCGAGACCACAGTACATGCATCGGCCCTCGCGTCTCCGGAGTACCCTCTCCCCCTCGGACAGGCGAGCAAACCCCAGCTGCATGGGTTCACCCCCAGACAAGTCATCCCCAGGAGGCGTGGGAGGAGAGGGAGGCACGGGTGGGACAGCAAACGTAGGCGCCAATCTGTTAGAAGACCTCCGCAGGCTCTCCTTAAAGGAAGGTCTCTCCCTGAGTCTGGTGTCAATCAAAATCAGGAAAGAAATAAGAGACTCGAGCTCCACTGGTAGGTCCTTAGCTGCAACCTCATCCTTCAAGGCATCCGAGAGACCATGAGAGAAAGCAGCGACCAGAGCCTCATTATTCCAGCCCACCTCTGCTGCCAGGGTACGAAACTCAATGGCGTATTCAGCTACGGATCGTGAACCCTGTCTGATGGACATAAGGAGCTTCGCAGCAGAGGCAGCACGAGCCGGCACATCGAATACCTTCCGAAGAGAAGCAACAAAACCGGAAAACTCGGCAACCACCGGATTGTTGTTCTCCCATAAAGGGCTGGCCCAGGCCAAGGCCTTGTCCGAGAGCAGCGAGATCAAGAAGCCCACCTTTGATCTCTCAGTAGGAAAGGCATGTGGCAGCAACTCGAAATAAATGCCCACCTGGTTAAGGAAACCTCGGCACTGAGTTGGCTCTCCCCCAAAGCGCTGTGGAAGGGGGGCAGAACCGGTCATACCCCGAGACACCGCAGGCGCAGCAACAGGTGTCAGGGTAGACTCTGGCGCAACAACCGGAGCGGCAGTAGGAGCGGGCCCAGGAGCGACAACCGACCCATCGGCAACGGAAGCGAAATGAGCCGTGCGTTCAAGCAGGGTTTGCAACGCCACAGCGAACCGACCCAACAGGTGATCCTGCTGATCAAGTCTGGCAACCAGCGTAGGTAGCGAGGATGGCCCTGTACCGTCAGAATTCATGGCTTGGTCCTAATGTCATGGAACCATGAACCAGACGTACAACAAGAGATAAGTGGAAATAAGAAGGCTTTATTGAAAATCAAGCTGTAAGCAAAAGTCCAAACGGATGGCTAAACCGAAGCAGGGTCTTGCGTAGCCAGAGGTCAGGAACCAGAGGGGTACTCAGACGAAGCCTGGATCAGGAACCAGCAGGGTAGTCAGACGAAGCCAGGATCAGGAACCAGCGGGGTAGTCAGACGAAGCCAGGATCAGGAACCAGCGGGGTAGTCAGACGAGGCCAGGATCAGGAACCAGAAGCAGCAGCAGTCTTAGAAGCATGTGAACACAGGAGGACCAAGCAAGGAACTGAAGCCACAGACCTCCTATATATATGAGCTAGGCATCCAGCTCCTCCCAGTGGGAAGGAGAAGCCGCAGGGTGGGAGGCTACAAGAAACCCAGAAACCAAGATGGCCGCCAGCACATGTCAAACGAAGGAGAACGGCAAGAAGGTAAGACCATGACACCAGTGTACCAGAAGATCATCTGCTGGGCCCAGGCTCTGATACTATAATGGGCTCAAAGAGCCAAGAGAAAAAAAATATGGCTTCTTTGGAGCCAATCACTTGCCATTAGGGTTTAAGTTTTTGATTCAAAATATATAAAATTTTATTGATGGTATAAGGGTTAGGCCTCTAGTGGTCCCCGGGTACCTCAGTCTCACAGTGAGTACTATAAAGGCTGTAGAGACCTTTTGTCTCCATTTGTTTTCTGCAGGTTGCATGTATTCTCTTACGTTGCAAGTTGCACAATTCCTATCAGTAAGAAATCCATTAGACTAGCTTTCTGACAGCTCATCTGTAGTCTTTCCTCCCTTCTCTCCTGAATGCAAATGTGAACTGAATTCTTTACAACCAAATAAAACAGCAAAATAAACATACATGAAAAGGAATTTCATTGTGTTAATGTTCAGAAGAGCAGAGAGTGAGACTATAGACGTAGCTGTCAGAAAGCTTGTCTTATGAATTTTACACTGAATGGCACTGAGCAGCCTGCAATGTATGTGAATACATGCAGGCTTCAGAAGACAAATAGTGCAACATTTTTAAAGAAAACCCCACACTCACTGATTGCTAGAATGATAGAAGCGCTCACATAACAAGTTCTCTTTCCACTCTGCAGGAGTCGGAATTAAGACAGGCCTATATACTTTCTACTCAGCCCACCTCCTGCAGTTACAGTGGTGCTTGGAAGGTTGTGACCGATTCAGAATTTTCGATATTTCTGCATGAATTTGACCTAAAACTACATCAGATTTTCAAACTAGTCCTAAATGTATATAAGATAACCAAATCAAACAAATGGGTGAAAAATATTATCCTTGGTCATTTATTTATTGAGGAAAATGTCTGTCAATCTTTAAGATTGGCAGATAAGTGGAAGGTGAAATTAGAGTCTTCAATGAATGGTCTCACGAACAGTGGATGTGGATCCACTGTGCCAACCAACCGGTTTGACTTTGGGCTAGTCCTGGCGGTCCCCTGGTATTCACCCTTTAACCTCTATACAGGGATCTGACCTTTGCTGCAGTGAAGCCACCAAGCCACTATCTCTTGGAAAAGTCCCGTTGTGGTTGGCTGCTTACCCACAAGAATTAGAGAAACCAATGCATGGCACCGAAGAATCAGGCAATACACACAGGAAGCAGGCAATGGTGAGGGCTGACAGAGTTTGGGCAAATCTGTAAACAAATCCAAAAGTAAGGGTAGGTGGCATAGGATCAGGAGATCGGTACACAGACAGAACAAGGAATAATAGCCCAGGAGGAAGAACTGCTCTAGTCCTAGGAGCAAGGATGGGGAAAAAGTCACTGTACTAGACTTTTGCAGCCAGAGCCACTACCACTCCCATCTTCCACTCTGGCTTCTCAGGGTCTTGTGGCAAAAGGATAGGGCAAAGTGAATACTTTTGCCCTATCCTTTTGTTCTCGAAGGAGATAAGCGAGATAAGA
Source organism: Bufo gargarizans (assembly GCF_014858855.1). Lineage (NCBI taxonomy): Eukaryota > Metazoa > Chordata > Amphibia > Anura > Bufonidae > Bufo > Bufo gargarizans. The sequence goes on from NC_058084.1 coordinate 414,655,863, forward strand.
AATTTCCCTACTCTCCCCATTGAATACTTTGGCTGAGACGAACTTGTATGTCTTTGGGGAGAGCTGGGAGGGAGTCGTGAGAGATAACAATAGGATGAACAATTGTTTGGCTGACCATTGACTGTGTATGGCTACCCTTATGCTTTAGTGTGGGTGCTTATGTGTCCCTTTTATTAGTAAGGTGGTTCTATAGAAAAAAAAATACATTTCATTTTATTTAAAAACTTTAATGCTTTAAAACTTAAACAGATACTCAGGACTGAAGACAGTATAAACAGGCCAACGCACTGAGCCTCCTTGTTGATGAAGGAAATGCATTCAACCAAGGCCGCTCTAATATACATTTCTATGCAAATCTCTGTAAATTAAATTCAAGCAGGTTTGGAGCCTTGGCCTTAAAATACTTTTCTTTACCGAATATGCTGTACATCATTTAGCAGCAGACGCTAAAGCAATTTTCCACAATTGCAAAATACAGGATCAGCTCTTTAATTTCTACAATTTAGCTGTCATTACTGTCAGCAGGATCATGTCTTAGCACACAACAGGGTTTAGAATAAAATGACGCATTTAGATAAACACAGCCTGCGGGGTGACCACAGATGGGATGTAAATTATTAAAGAGCTTCTTACCTTGGGCATGTATTAGGGTATATCACAGCAAGTTGCTTCATATTGATGTTCATGAAAATTATGGAGTAAATGAATTTACACAAACTCTTTACTTTTTGCAGAGGGGTCAAGTATACAGCTAATAAATCAGACATACTGTGGAAATAGTTTTTGGAAAAACCTTATTACAATTTGTTTGCCGCCTCATTTGTATTTCTCGGGATACAGAGCAGGATTAGCTGTTACATTATTGCAGGGAGAATAAAAAAATCCAGGATATTGATGACTTGCTTGGTTCTTTTCTACCAAGCCAATTTATTTCTAGGTGTTGATGCATTCTTTAACTTTTCATTGTGTTTTATTGTGTTGTTGGTAATGGTAAGTATGATCTTCATGACAATATCCAAACAAATCCAGGACTGACGCTCCAGTGGTTTCCACCAGTCCATCACTGGTCTAGTACTGGACATTTCAGCATCACATCTGATGCCAGTGAGTTGCTGTACCAGCGGTGACCGCCAGCACATGTGCTGTGGGGGATTTAAAAGGGCCATTTACCCTCTCCTTCCTGACCAGCCTCATTTTCAGTTTTTCCAGTACATAGGTCTTTGAAAGCAATAAAAAAAAAATCCATTCAGTAATTTTTGAGCAGCCTCTTTTCAGTGACATATGGCTTTACTTGTATGTCATTTTCATTTAAGTGTTTTATTTATACCCACAATTTTTTTAATAGCACAAAAATATACATTTTGTGCGTGATGGTGTTTTTTTTATAATTTTTTTTACTTTGTCTTTATTTTTTTTGAATTTTCACAATTTGTGCCCTCCATAAGGTTCTACAAGACCTTTGAGAGACATTTTACATTACATTTTTTTTACTGCTGATTTCCTCTAACTGGGGCTGGCATATTAGCCTAAGTTACTGGGGGAATACAGCCTCCAGATACATTATAGAAGGTAGGTCCCTATCACTGCAGAGCTAACCTGGGCCTAATAAGACCTAGCAGCTCATGCAGATGCCCAGCCACATGACCACTGGGAGCGGAGCAGGAAGTGACATTGCCATTTCATCATCTCTATACACATGCAGCACTGTGGAAGACAGGGACAGCAAAAAAACATCCTTCCTTACTCTATGGGAAGCCCAGCTGTCACTGACCGTCAGCTCCTCATTCCTGCAGCTGTACAGTTAACGTGCAGCTGTGATCCTTGCAAGGACATTTAGAAACAATAAGTGCCGACCAATAAGTGTCAACCTACAGTTACCAAGTGGTTAAAAAAACATCAACACAAAGTTTTTGAGATAAATGTTTAATTATTTTTTTTTGTAAATGAAGACTATTGTCTTAAAATGGAGAAGACTGAGGACAGTGATGAGTGTTCCCAAGTTTAGTTAGCCTTTGAAAGGTCCTTGAAGAACATCAATAGGAACTGTATTGTGCCAGGGACTTACTTATTTTCAGCCTCCGTTATTTTTGCGCGTTAGATCTTGTGTCCCCTGATGATTCCGCAGCCTCTGCTGTGTGGACAGGAAGTCAGTTACTCTATTCATCCCTATGACAGCCTTGATGTCAGTCTCATAGGGATGACTACAGAAATTAGAATTCTGTGAAATTCGGAATTCTGTGATTTCCTCTCTAAATTCCTTAACTCCTATTGACTACGCATGTAAAGTGATTATATCAGAAGGGGCAGATCTACTGAGCAAAATGCACTAGAATTCTGGTGGAAATTGTGCCCAAAAAAGTGGTGCACTGATAAATCTCTAATGTATTATATATTTTAGATATTTTTTTGCATCTTCTATACAGTTTAAAAAGAGTGTAAAATAAAGTGTGGCTAGGAGGAGTCAGAAAGGAGGAGAAATCATCATTTTTCAGTTATTTTTATTCTAGCGCTTTTAGAAATACAAATCTAAAAGTATGTATAATATAAGAAATATAATAATAAAATATAATCAATGGTAATTCCAAATATGAATTGGATATTTATTCATAAAGCTTTAAATGTGAGTTTATATACAATTTCTGACAATATTTAAGTTCATCGCTCTCCTTCATGGCTCTTCTGTTAATGTTTTGTTTAGTACAATAAATTACTTGATAATGGCTAATTGCATCTCTCTTCAGAATATCATGGGGCGTTCATATTTAACAAGAAATAGCTATTTCTTCTTCATTGAATAATGCATTCCCAGTGGTCCTAAAACTGAACCAGTGTGTCTTCTAGGAGATATGCCAATCTCCTCTAAGCCATAGCTATTTATCCGTTCTGGTAATTATGGGAACAAACATAAGACTCTGCAGAACTCCCTTGAGTGACAGGCATCTTTCAGCTGATAGAGCGAGTTCTGTTAGTCTTAATTAAATGAGAATCCCAATAAAGAATTGAGCTTATTATGTATTTTTTATACTATTTTTTTTTACTCATGACAGCTTTTTTTTACAGTTTTTATTATTTCATTAAGGATTATATTTCGACTTAAAATGAGGTTTCATATACGAGGGAGCTCAATATTGCACTTTATTGGACATTATGGAATTATAGTTAAAAATCAATGAAACCATCAATCGTTTGCTATCCAGGGTTTCAAAATGACATAGAATAGATAATCAATACTATACATTATTCTGCAGCTGCAATAAGAAAAATGCTGTCTTATGAGAAATGTTAATTTTTGAAATTTTCAGAATGTAAGTATAATACTAAAAAAAATAAGGGATCAGTATTACATTGACCATTTAATAATTGTAGCAGCATCTACAGTAATCTATCATTACTTGTACTGAAACTACACTTTCAGGGCATGTTGAGAAAGATAGATGTCAGAGACGCCCTGGATGGTTAAATGGGATTGTCATTTCAAATACCCTATAGGGAAATTCTAAGTTCATGGAAGGTGGTTCGTTGTTAAAATGCTATGCCTATCTTATACAGTGATGGCTTATTGCTAGGATTTGCCATCACTTTATGATTGGTAGGGGTTCGACCTGAGGAACCGCCACAGATCCTGAGAATGAAGAGACTGCACTGCTGGTTTATCACTGTGCCCCCTTTTTAGTTTGCCTTGCACAGTGGAATTCCCAGCTAGGATGTACAGGGAGCTGCAGCATGGTCCCTTGCCCTTGAATGCACAGCAATGACAGTGAAGGGGCTGCAGCAGTAACATGTATCCCCTGTAGCTGTATCCCCTTCATTATCAGGTATGATGGGGGTCCCAGAGGTGGAACATATATGATATGCCATCATTTTTCCCCTTAAAGGAGGTCTCCAGCCTGAAGATATTGATGACCTATCGTCAGGATAGGCCATCATTATCAGATTGGTGGGAGTTCAACACCAAGCACCCTCACTGATCAGCTTATTTTGTCAGCTGCCAGACCTAGAAAAACACAGCGGAAAGGGCCAGAATCTGAAGGCTCTGTCTACTGTGTAGTGGCCTTGCCAGTGTTCTTCAGCTTAGCTCCCATTCATGTGAATAATATCCTGAGGCTAAGTCATCAGAATCTACTGGCTGGAAAAGCCCATTAGCTACCACCATCTATTAGTCACATCAAAAAACTGTTACAAAATGTGTCATATGATCTGGTGGACCAAACATGTCTGTGTATTACTTACATAGTTCATTGCTTTCAGTTACAAAAGCAGGGATTCTACTGCTGGGTCCCCCCAGAGTTTACAGCTGATGGCTGGACTATAATGGCGGACCATTCCCCAAGTGGCCCACCAAAGTGCCAGTTAGGAAGTTAGTAGTTGAAAGCAGGGACAGGAAGTCAGTGGAGCCAAAATGGTCACCTGAGACCAGCAATGGGAAATTAAAAAAAAAACTGGTCAGTTCTTCTACTTAACAACTGTATCCAACCATTCCCCTTGTCAATAGGACATGTTCGTACTCAGGCAGGCCCGTTTGGAGAGCATAGGCTGTGTAGGGACGTGCCCCATTGAAAACTGTAATGGTAAGATCTAGTTGGCAATTTATTCAATCCAGGAGTAATAACTGTGGAACGGCACAATGCAGATGCTCTAGAAATTTCATCTACAAGTATTTATAAAGGCAGACATGTCAGTAGGGCTGAATCCTGTTCACCATGTGGTGCAACCAGTCCAATTTCTTAGCATTTACCACTGATTACTGTCCAATTTATGTAAATGTGGTATTGCATGATTCAAATCCTTGATGAATATAAAAGTTTTTACTTGCATCAATAAAAGTGGTTTACTGCATGGAAGAACGTGTTGTGGCTTTTCTATGTGAATGTCAGGAAAACCGTCAGGTCCTCTATAATTTTGTTCACAACTCCTATGTACTGTGAATGTAATTTCTAAATGAGCTCTAAGTAATGTCTAGCAGCGGAGCGCATTTCATCTTCTTCCTTCCCTAATATAAAGTGCGGCTGAACATTTAGTACCTGACTGCAGCTGCGGTTGGCGGTGCATTGTTTTTCATCGGATCTATCTGTAGTGATTATTTATTAATACATTTTGCAAGATATTTGTATTGGTTTTTCATGTTATTTTATTTTTAAGAAAGAACAATTTCACAATATCCATTTCTGTTTAAGGTCTCATTGAACTGGAAAACAATCACAGAGTGAAAGTTGCAGCAGATAAAAAACAGATGCCTTACTCCGAGTTTCAGTACATTCAAGTGGATGACTATAGTGAGTGTAAATTGAAAAATTAGATACTTTTTTTATTATTATTGTTCTCTATTTATATATTGCCAGCATGTTCCTCGCTGCTTTACAACCAAGAAATTACCCAAAAGCCTAAAGGGGTTTTTAGGATTACTATGGTTTTTAAGCTTACCTTTGTTTTTTTTTGTTTTTACTCTATTGACCCATTTCAAACTGTAAACCAATCACTCTGGTTTATTTACATCCAGTGTGTAGCACTTCCTGTTGCTGCATCCAATCAAACGATTGCAGGTTCAAAACCCCTAAGGGGACTAAAAGAATATAAAAAACATTTGAATAGAGTTTTAAAAAATATTGAAATAACACTCTCCAATTTTTTATTTAAAAAAAAAAACCTTTTCCCATTTCACATGCTAGAGACAGCATTTTTATACAGTTAAAATCTATATAACATGTTGAGAAAATACCTTCATTTGCTTATCTGGTACCAATTTGGAATTACAGGATGTGTTCTTTGTCTTTCACGCCCAAGCAAATTAACTGCTTCTCTTTCATCTGAGCTGCAATAACATTGTACAGCAGAAAAAGGACATACTTGCAAAAATATTGAACATAATATATAGACTATAAAAAAAGAAAATCTCTTTATAACAAAGCTAGAACCAGTCCTGTACCTCTCATGTATCCAGAGATCTCCCTATTCGTTGCTTCAATTGCTCTGCTAGATCCTCTTCAGGCTGGCTGCTCAGGGGGCAGGTCCTTTCTGCTAGAGTACTCTGTCACACCTCAGGGGATGTGTCCTTTCTACAATAGATCTCTCCCTACCACAGGTCAGGGGGGTGTCCTTTCTGCTGCAGCTCTCTCCCTATCACAGCTCAGGGGACATGACCTTTCTCGGGGAGTGTGTCGTTTCTGCTTCAGATCTCCCCCTGTAACCGTCACAGCTTCTGACAGTAGATATGGCTGGTGGCAGGTGAAGGATGGAACTGAGCATGTGCGACCACCTTATCAGATTAAAGAACAGGGGGCACCATTATAATGAAATAAATAAAAATATCTCACAGCTGGAGCATTTTTGTATCAGAAAGTAATTCTTTTTTCATGCTGAATCATATTAAAGTAACATTTAATGGTGGCACAATACCCTTTACATTGTGTTTGTTGTTCACTAGTGAAATTTTATTTAAGGATGTTCAAAGGTTGAAAATTCTGTACTGATTAAATTAAAGGGGTTGTCTGACTTCAGCAAGTGGCATTTATCATGTAGAGAACTTTAATACAAGGCCCTTACTAATGGATTGTGATTGTCCATATTGCTTCCTTTGCTGGCTGGATTAATTTTTCCCTCATATTATACACTGCTCGTTTCCATGCTAATGACCACCCTGCAATCCATCAGTGGGGTTGCGCATGCACACTATAGGAAAAAGTGCTGCCTCTCCGGTGACTGGGACTGTGGGAGCTCCTGTAGTATGCAAGCACGACCACTGCTTCTGGATTGCATAGTGGTCATAACCATGGAAATGAACAGTGTAAAATGTGATGGAAAAATGAATCCAGCCAGCAAAGGAGACAATATGGACAATCACAATACATTAGTAAGTGCCTTGCATTTACATTCTCTACATAATAAATGCTATTTGCAGAAGTGACAGAACCCCTTTAATATACCTTTATGGAGGTAGAAGATACCTATAACCGCTGCTCTGCCTATAACTCCCACTAGGGGGAGCTCCCCCTCGTGCATGCAGACAGAATGGCATCTTTTAACTCTCTTTTAAGTGTGTACATGTGATTTAAAGCTCTTTGTCAGAAAAGCAAAAATCCGATCCATTTAATGATATGTTAAGAAATTAATCAGCATAGAATGTCGGTGTTCAATGGTAGATATTTACTTTTGAGACAAAGGTACTGACTGTCGATGGTTTAAGTAAATCTTAACACAAAATGTTTGTTAGGACAATAATAACATTAATAATAATCATTAATAGCCATTGTGTTGGGAGCTTATTTCTGCTGCTTCCTCTTCTGCTCCGTAAAACAACAGATTTTAGCTGCTATAAATGTAACCGCTCAAGGGCATTGCCTCTAATTTAAGGAACATTGGCTCTGATGTTAACAGACATGAGAACAAATTTGCTATCAGTATGGTGTTAATAGTCAACTTGATACATGACGTCTGTATTGTTAATCTTAACGAACAAGATAGAACAATAGATCAAACGACTATTTAATTTACGAATGCTTGACTGAGCTGATTCTCCTAATGATTCTGTGCTTAATTTGACCTTAAATAACCCGGAGGAGTCTCTATAGCAGCTGTTTTCCGGGGAACATTTGCAATAAGCCTTATAATGTTCTATTATTTTCTTCCTTCAGAACTGCCAATGCAGATTATCAAACCGGCAACCTTCATAAACACAGCGCATTTCCCTGTTCTCCTTGTTGTGTAAGTATAACGTCAATGCTTTCAAAAATGTAGACTAATTAAGCTTTTTTTTTCTTGGTAGAAATGAGATTTTTTTCACCTAAATTGAAATTTGCAGAGCTTGTGAACCACTGGCCATTAGGAAGCATAATCACAAAATTTATACTTCTGTTATATTTTATGAACTGGTGAATCTACCAAACAGTGACCTGGACAAAATGACAAGTCACGTGAAATGACTTACTATGGACAGCAGCTTCTAGTGGGTTAAATGGCGAAATTAGTTGTCTCCTAACCCAGCCATTGAAGCAGGATCTTCAATGTCAATTAAAAGCCTTCTGTGCCCAAGTCATCACTGCAATAAAATGTTGCCAAGCAGGAACGGGTTAAAGGGGTTGTCCTGTTAAAATAAATGTTCCGATAAATACAGAAATAGCAAGTATTTTATTATCCAATCTACTTCGATCTGAAAGTATCTGATCTGGATCCTGACACCTCCACTTCCAGCTTCTGCTCCACACACAACAGCGCTGAGTGTGAAGGGAGTCGCTGACTGTTATGGGCCTACTGTGCCAACCAACCAGTTTGACTTTGGGCTAGTCCTGAGGGTGTTATCTTGGCAGTGCCCTGGTTTTTACCCTTTTAACCCCTATGGATCTCTTGGCCCATGTAATGCTGTGATGAAGAATAGGACTTAGGTATTCCCATCACGCACAGCACTGTGCCGAAACGGGAATGCTATCCTGTGTCAAGCACAAGCTAGAAGTTGGGGTGCCGGAACCAGGATCTGTCTTCAGATCACAACAAGTTGGATAATCAAAGAATATTAGTAAGTACAAAAATGTGCTATTTTAGCCTATTTAAGGATATTTTTTAACTAGTCAACCACTTTAAAGTATCCCCATTAATGGAGCTTTAATTTAATCAGCAAACTTCCACACAGTTGTAATTTTAAAGAAAAATGCAATACATTAATTACCCCTGGATTAATTATTGTAGAAGTCAACATATAGGTGCCTATTGTTGTAGCTATTTATATTTTATTCAATTTTTTTGTTTACCTGCAATTACTGACTGATCAAATGTACGAGGCTCAATCAAATGTTTTATAAATACCATAATATATATGTTATTTATTCACTTATAAGGCGCCGACATATTCCACAGCATTTAACAGACATGATCATTGCTTACTGTGCCATATCAGTATGTCTTTGAAACGTGGGCGGAAACTAGAGTATCCAGAGGAAACCCACACATACACAGGGAGAACATACAAACTCCATGCAGATGTTGTCCTTGATCAGATTCAAACCTAGGACCCCAGTGTTGCAAGTCACCAGTGCTAACGACCAAACCACTGTGTTCACTGTGTTATTTCAGAGAAAACATAACACATTTGACCTGTGTGAACACCCAAAGACAGAAGATTTAAAACCTGATCTAGGGTATTTTATTTTTAGATTTATTAAAGGTCAAGCAGAGGTAACTCTACAACTCTATGTATAAGCTGCCAACCCTGTATAAGAAATAGTGATACAGTCAAATCTTGCCTGTCTAGAACTGTATTTATGGGAGGAAACATAAGGTATAAATTATATTTAGGGAGATACATCAAACATAAATAAATGAAAATAATAAGAGTTTCCATTGAATATGCAGTTCTGGTTGATGGAATTTCTGTCACTCATAGGATTTCTCCAAGAATATCGAATTTCATATTATTTTTCATGTGGCATTGTCATTTGACATTACCTAGATTCAATGTAAAGTTACAATCGCTCATTATAAGTGGAATTTTTCCCTCGACTTTGACTTTCCATCCGATGTTGCAAATTTGCTGGTTTTGGACAAAAGTATGGCTTATGAATAATGGCCATATGTAGTAAAATCACTTGGTGAGAACTTTCATATATTAGTAACATACATAGTAACAGTAACATAGTATATAAGGCCGAAAAAAGAAATTTGTCCATCCAGTTCGGCCTGTCATTCTGCAAAATGATCCAGAGGAAGGAAGAAAAAAAAACTGCGAGGTAGAAGTCAATTTTCCCCACCATAACTCCCTGAATCGACGACCCCTCTCTAGTAGCTATAGCCTGTAATATTATTACACTCCAGAAATACATCCAGGCCCCTCTTGAACTCTTTTAGTGAACTCACCATCACCACCTCCTCAGGCAGAGAGTTCCATAGTCTCACTGCTCTTATCGTAAAGAATCCTCTTCTATGTTTGTGTACAAACCTTCTTTCCTCCAGACGCAGAGGATGTCCCCTCGTCACAGTCCTGGGGATAAATAGATGATGGGAGAGATCTCTGTACTGACCCCTGATATATTTATACATAGTAATTAGATCTCCCCTCAGTCGTCTTTTTTCTAAAGTGAATAACCCTAATATTGATAATCTTTCAGCATACTGTAGTTGCCCCATTCCAGTTATTACTTTAGTTGCCCTCCTCTGTAATCTCTCCAGCTCTGCTATGTCTGCCTTGTTCACAAGAGCCCAGAACTGTACACAGTACTCCATGTGTGGTCTGACTAGCAATTTGTAAAGTAGTAGGACTATGTTCTCATCACTGGCATCTATGCCCCTTTTGATGCAACTCATTATCTTATTGGCCTTGGTAGCAGCTGCCTGACACTGGTTTTTACTGCATAGGTTGCTGTTCAAAAATTCCTAGGTCCTTTTCCATGTCAGTGTTACCCAGTGTTTTATTATTTAGTATGTACGGGTGACTTGCATTATTCCTTCCCATGTGCATAACCTTACATTTGTCAGTGTTAAACCTCATCTGCCACTTCTCTGCCCAAGCCTCCAATCTATCCAGATCCCTCTGGAGCAGTATACTGTCCTCTTCTGTGTCAATTACTTTACACAGTTTAGTGTCATCTGCAAAAAATGATATTTTACTGTGCAAGCCTTCTACAAGATCATTAATAAATACATTGAAGAGAATAGGGCCCAATACTGACCCCTGAGGTACCCCACTAGTGACAGTGACCCAATCTGAGTGTGTACCGTTAATAACCACCCTCTGTTTTCTATTGCTAAGCCAGTCACTTACCCACATACAGACATTTTCTCCCAGTCCAAGCTTTCTCATTTTATGTACTAATCTTTTATGCGGTACAGTGTCAAATGCTTTGCAGAAGTCCAGATATACGACATCCATTGATTCGTCGCTGTCAAGTCTAGAACTTACCTTATAGAAACTGATTGAATTAGTTTGACATGACTGATCCCTCATGAAGCCATGCTGAAATGGCGTTATTTGATTATTTCCATTGAGGTACTCCAAGATAGCATCTCTTAGAAAACCTTCAAACAGTTTACCCACAACAGATGTTAAACTTACCAGCCTATAGTTTCCGGGCTCTGTTTTTGGACCCTTTTTGAATATTGGCACTACATTTGCTATGTGCCAATCCTGTGGAACACTACCTGTTAGTATAGAGTCCTTAAATATCTGAAATAAGGGTCTGGCTATGACATTACTTAATTCTCTTAGGATACAGGGGTGTATGCCTCTGGTCCTAATGTTTTTAGGACCCCGCTGTAGTTCTTTCTGGGTCAGACAGGGCACTTTTTAATGTGGAATTAACTTTTACATTCTGCATTTCATCTGACAGTTTATTTTCCTTAGTGAATACAGTGGAGAAAAAAATATTTAATAGCTTTGCTTTCTCCTCATCGCTCTCTGCGACTCCCCCCTCATTACTCTGTAGAGGGCCGACACTTTCAGATTTATACTTTTTACCATTTATATAATTGAAGAACATTTTAGGGTTAGTTTTGTTCTCTTTGCCAATTAATCTCTCGGTCTCTAGTTTGGCGGCTTTTATTTGTTTTTTACATATTCCATTTTTTTCCTTTTAGTTTTTCAGTGCTTCCTCGCTACCCTCCTGTTTTAGTGATTTAAATGCTTTCTTTTTTATGTCATTTATTGCTTTCTTTACAGTTCTATTTATCCACATTGTTTTTTTCTGGTTCCTTAACTTTTTATTCACATAAGGTAGGTACCTCTCACAATTAGATTTTAGGATGCTTTTATAAATATCCCATTTTGTGGCTGTATTTTTATTTTTGAGGACTTTGTCTCAGTTAGTAAGGCCTATGTCCTCTCTTAGTTGGCTAAATTTAGCTTTTTAGAAGTTTGATATTTTTGTTCCTCCTTCAAGAAACACTCTTTTGAATGATAATTGGAAGGTTACTACTTTATGGTCACTATTTTCCAGGTGTCCCCCAACCTGCATATCTGTTGTTCTGTCAGGTCTATTGGTTAATACTAAGTCCAGTATGGCCACCCGTAGTCGGGTCCTAAAGCAGTTGGGAAAGGTAATTGTCTTTGGTTATTGCCAAGAACCTGTTTCCTTTATGAGATATACAAGTTTCAGTTTCCCAGTCTATATATAGGTAGTTGAAGTATATCTGGGTAGTTGAAGTAGTAGATTTATTTAATATACTCACTTATATAGCGCTGACATATTCCACTGCGCAGACATTAGCATCATGCTGTGCCCAATGAGACTCATAATCTAAGTTCCCAGTATGTCTTTGGGGTGTGGAAAGAAACTGGTGTACCTAGAGGAAACTCACATAAACACAGGGACAACATAAAAACTCAATGCAGATGTTGCCCTTGGTCAGACTTGTACCTAGGGCCCCAGCGCTGCATGGCACCAGTGCTAATCACTTGAGCCACAGTGACAACAAGTGTCATCATATAAGCGACAATTGTCACTATTGGACCCAGATTCATTTATTAACCTCTTCAGGACACAGGGCGTACCGGTACGTCCTGAGAATTTTCGATCACCGCAGCGCCGCCAGTGGTGATCGGAACCAAATGCCTGCCTAAATCATTCGGCAGGCACTCTGTACCAATGCCCCAGGGGGTGTTGTGACCACCAATCACTGTCCTGCGATCCTGTGAGTTGGCGATCACGTCACCTCTCAGGATAGCCTGCGATTGGTCCCCATGCGGCATGTGGGCGGAGAGCGACAAGTTTGAATCCGCCACTGCTCTCCTCCCTCATTCCAGTCCGTGGAGGGGGGAGAGCAGCAGGAGATCACGCTGCCCACCAGCTGTACAAACTTTGTGAGAGTACCTCAGGGTACACTTACAAGTTCCGTGTGTAGGAGGGGCGAGATTCCCGTATTCAACCCCCAGAATGTCCCCCCACTCTGGGTGTTAGTGTGAAACTTGTGTGGGACCTTATGCACCCACTGCTAGATAAGCGTTACCACTTATACGTGGATAACTTTTATACTAGTATCCCCTTGTTCCAGTCCCTCGCCGCCAGATCCACGTTCGCTTGTGGGACCTTGCAGAAAAATCAGCGCGGCCTCCCTGCCTACCCCCTCCAGGTACCTATACCCAGGGGTGAGACCCGTGCCCTTACCACTGGAAACCTGCGGCTGGTCAGATATAAGGACATGAGTTATGTCCTTGTACTGTCCACAATTCGATGTAACGGCATCACCCCTGTCCCTGTGAGAGGTACCGTGGCAACTGTCCTCAAGCCCGATTGTATCGTCGACTGCAATCAGTATATGGGAGGAGTTGATCTCTCAGATCAAGTACTCAAGCCATATAACGCCATGCGCAAAACCAAGGCATGGTACAAAAAAGTTGCGGTCTACTTGGTGTAGGTTGCCATGTACAACTCTTTTGTACTGTTCCAGAGCGCTGGCAACACAGGTACATTCCTCCAGTTCTATGAGGCAGTCCTCAAGACCCTGATCTTTTCTGACCGGGAAAGAGCAGGTGGGAGTACCTCCGGAATTGGAGGCGCCCGGATCGTCCCTGGCCAACACTTTCCAGGTGTGGTCCACCATACTGGAAAGAAGGAACGAACCCCCAAAAAATGTAGAGTGTGTCGCAGGAGGGGGATACGGAAGGACTCCACTACTCAATGTGACACGTGCCCCGATCATCCGGGCCTCTGCATTATTGGTTGCTTCAGAGAATACCACACTTCCATGGAGTTCTAAATTTATTATCCCCTTCACCAACTTAGCCACTGACTATTCAAAAAAACTATGGTTCTCAAACTTGAGACACCCAAAAAAAAAAAAATTTGTAGAACGAAAAAAAAAAAAATTAAAATAGACTTACTAGGTGGCGCAGCATCGGTAATAATCTCCTCTGTAAATATACCCCTAACCCCCCAGATTAACACGGTAAAAAAAAAAAAATTACATTAAAAAGCGATCAAAAAGTCATATAGCCCCCAAAATAGTGCCAATAAAACCGTCCCCTCATCCCGCAAAAAATGAGCCCTTACCTTATACAATCGGCTAAAAAAAACTTTAAAAAATGACTCTTAGACTATAGAGATACAAAATTTATTTTTTTTTGTATCCAAAAAGATAATAATAACACAGGATACGCAAAAATGAATAAAAAGGTGCACAGCCTTACCTACGGAGTAGTTGATGTTTCGGCAGCACCTAAGATGGCCAGTGGTCCCACCGTTAGTGGGTTTTGGGGTCCTCTGGCTACTGTTGATGTTCGAATAGCACTTGATAAGCTATATATTAGCGCAATTAGGGCTGGGCGGTGGTGTTAGGTGCATAGGAGGTACCTAGACAGCCCTAGATAATGGGTACTATCACGGCCCTTGCGTCCTAACCACGGAGCACCCGTTCTAATAAGAACGACCCCGTCCGGAACCTTGCCCTTATTGCTACTTGGCCCTATTGTGCCCTAGTGTAGCTAATCCCTACATGCATGTTTCGTAAAAACACTCATCAGGGGGCATATAGGCACACGTAAAGGGGCAATAAAGTATACAAGCATATAGTGTCCGTCTTGATATAATGGTTAACACAGTTGTGCTTGGCAATGGTTGACACAATTGATACCTTAGAGTGGTGGTCTCTTGTCCAGACTCCACTATGTATCTGGGCGCCTTGTTCGCCTCATGGTATTGGGGCAAAGATGAAAGGATGGCCTGGTGATGGTCGCGTCCTTCTCCTGAAGCGCCACGAGGTGTCCTGAGGCCGTGATGTAGCCTGCTTCCTGGACGCCGGGCGCTTCTATTTGAACATCGTATCGCCTCAAAGGGAGGCTTGGAGCGCAGCGTGATGACGTTGTGGTACATTCGACGCATTCGCGCATGCGCAGACAATGTACATAGTACAACTGGTGTCCTCTCAGATAGAGGCTTGATGCGCAGCGTGGTGACGTCAGCGGACCTGCCGACGCCGCCGCGCCGGCATGCGCTGTCCATGCTGTAGGTGACGGACACACATACCAGCATGTTCAGGAAGAGATGCGTCATTCCTACTGGCCTGGAATTACGTCATCGGCCCGAGACATGTCCATTCCTATGGCCAGTGTTTTGTGGGTTGCCTGGTAACCGGGACATTATGAGGCAGCCATTATAATAACACCGTCTATAGCAAATGCGGTGTGTTTAAAAGTGGCATTTGGTGCAATATAATAAAAATAAAGGTTTCTGGTCGGTTTTGTTCAAACACGCCTGCAGGGGCCGCAGAACCCAATTTAGCAATTCCTCAATATGGAAAGATGATCCTTTTTAGGGGGTCCGCAACAGTTATTGAAGACCTTTTTGTTTTTGTCCTATGGATGATCTAATACTTTTTGGTAGCATGTTGTTGAGGTGTAAATTGACATGCATATAATATGTTTATTTTGGTAGCCTGTAATTGGGGTTTTAGGTGAGCTTCTCAGGTTACTGTGTGGGGGTGCCATCCACTTCCCTGCACAGTGGTTGTCATATAAAACATCCAAAGCATAGTTGCTCATTTAGCCCTTTCGGGGCTGCGGTGCGTAGGGTATGGATCCATCGTGCTTCATGTTGTAGGAGCGCGCAATCCCAGTCTCCTCCCCTCAGTGGGGGGGCGACGACCTCGATGCCCATAGCTTTAATACTCCGGGGGTCTCCCTGATGGAATTCGTGTACATGACGTGATACAGCTGTATCTCTTTTGTTGTTAATATCCCCTAGATGTTCGCCAATGCGTCGGCGTAGTTCGCGCTTTGTTTTGCCGATGTATTCCAAGGGACATTCACAGGTAATTCTATAGATGACTCCCTTAGTGCGGCAATTTATGAAGTCATTGATCTTAAAAGACCTCTGTAGATTGATGCTAACAAACTCTTTGCCTGTTTGTACCGTATTGCACGCTATGCAGCCACTGCACCTGAAACACCCTAATGGTCTGCGATCCAGCCAAGTACCCTTGACAGTTGGATTGTGATGGCTATGTACCAAGAAGTCTTTGAGGCTGTTACCCCTCCTAAAAGTGATCTGGGGGTATTCGAAAATCCTCTCCTTGATATCTGGATCCATCATCAGGATGGGCCAGTGTTTTTGAAAGATGTTTCTAACATCGCTGGCTGCTTCATCAAAAGTACCAATTACTCTGATCTTCTGTCTAGTGTCTGGAGGTTTGTTTTTGGGGACCAGTAATTCAGTGCGAGATGCCGCTAGTGCCTGTTGGTAAGCTGACCTCAATACTGAGTCGGGATAACCCCTAGAGCGGAATCTATCCCTCAGGATCTTCGCCTGTTTGACAAATTCCATTTTTTCGGAGCAGTTGCGTCTTAGGCGTAGGTATTGTCCTCGTGGTATACCCCTCTTGAGGGGTAGAGGGTGACTGCTGCTCCAATGTAGGACTGAGTTTGTTGCCGTGGGTTTCCTGAATATAGTTGTTACTACTTCGTCAGAGGCACTTCTTTGGATTAATATATCCAGAAATGGTAATGAATTTTTATTTGTCTCAGAGGTGAAATGTAGACCCAGCGTGTTTTGATTAAGTTTGTCCACAAACGTTGTGAAGGTTGGTACGGATGCATTCCAAATAATGAATATGTCGTCGATGTACCTGGCCCATAATACAATGGGCCCGGTCCATGACGACATCCCTTCACTGAAGACGTGATTGGTCTCCCACCAGCCCAGGAGCAGATTTGCCCAGGATGTTTTATATGACAACCACTGTGCAGGGAAGTGGATGGCACCCCCACACAGTAACCTGAGAAGCTCACCTAAAACCCCAATTACAGGCTACCAAAATAAACATATTATATGCATGTCAATTTAAACCTCAACAACATGCTACCAAAAAGTATTAGATCATCCATAGGACAAAAACAAAAAGGTCTTCAATAACTGTTGCGGACCCCCTAAAAAGGATCATCTTTCCATATTGAGGAATTGCTAAATTGGGTTCTGCGGCCCCTGCAGGCGTGTTTGAACCAAACCGACCAGAAACCTTTATTTTTATTATATTGCACCAAATGCCACTTTTAAACACACCGCATTTGCTATAGACGGTGTTATTATAATGGCTGCCTCATAATGTCCCGGTTACCAGGCAACCCACAAAACACTGGCCATAGGAATGGACATGTCTCGGGCTGATGACGTAATTCCAGGCCAGTAGGAATGACGCATCTCTTCCTGAACATGCTGGTATGTGTGTCCGTCACCTACAGCATGGACAGCGCATGCGCGGCGGCGTCGGCAGGTCCGCTGACGTCACCACGCTGCGCATCAAGCCTCTATCTGAGAGGACACCAGTTGTACTATGTACATTGTCTGCGCATGCGCGAATGCGTCGAATGTACCACAACGTCATCACGCTGCGCTCCAAGCCTCCCTTTGAGGCGATACGATGTTCAAATAGAAGCGCCCGGCGTCCAGGAAGCAGGCTACATCACGGCCTCAGGACACCTTGTGGCGCTTCAGGAGAAGGACGCGACCATCACCAGGCCATCCTTTCATCTTTGCCCCAATACCATGAGGCGAACAAGGCGCCCAGATACATAGTGGAGTCTGGACAAGAGACCACCACTCTAAGGTATCAATTGTGTCAACCATTGCCAAGCACAACTGTGTTAACCATTATATCAAGACGGACACTATATGCTTGTATACTTTATTGCCCCTTTACGTGTGCCTATATGCCCCTGATGAGTGTTTTTACGAAACATGCATGTAGGGATTAGCTACACTAGGGCACAATAGGGCCAAGTAGCAATAAGGGCAAGGTTCCGGACGGGGTCGTTCTTATTAGAACGGGTGCTCCGTGGTTAGGACGCAAGGGCCGTGATAGTACCCATTATCTAGGGCTGTCTAGGTACCTCCTATGCACCTAACACCACCGCCCAGCCCTAATTGCGCTAATATATAGCTTATCAAGTGCTATTCGAACATCAACAGTAGCCAGAGGACCCCAAAACCCACTAACGGTGGGACCACTGGCCATCTTAGGTGCTGCCGAAACATCAACTACTCCGTAGGTAAGGCTGTGCACCTTTTTATTCATTTTTGCGTATCCTGTGTTATTATCACCTTCTTTATATCAAAATTAAAACACATAGGGACTGTATTCTATTTATAACCAATAAAAGTTAAATTTTAAATAAATCACCATTTCCACTACATATACCTTAACAAAAATTTGGTGATTCAAATCATCAATTAAATATATAGCTCCTCTTTACTCCAAAAAGATAATAGTCTAAAACCGAAATAATTGTAAAAAAATAGACTTATTAGTAGAGTTGAGCGAACACCTGGATGTTCGGGTTCGAGAAGTTCGGCCGAACATCCCGGAAATGTTCGGGTTCGGGATCCGAACCCGATCCGAACTTCGTCCCGAACCCGAACCCCATTGAAGTCAATGGGGACCCGAACTTTTCGGCACTAAAAAGGCTGTAAAACAGCCCAGGAAAGAGCTAGAGGGCTGCAAAAGGCAGCAACATGTAGGTAAATCCCCTGCAAACAAATGTGGATAGGTAAATGAATTAAAATAAAAATTAAATAAATAAAAATTAACCAAAATCAATTGGAGAGAGGTTCCATAGCAGAGAATCTGGCTTCCCGTCACCCACCACTGGAACAGTCCATTCTCAGATATTTAGGCCCCGGCACCCAGGCAGAGGAGAGAGGTCCCGTAACAGAGAATCTGTCTTCATGTCAGCAGAGAATTAGTCTGCATGTCATAGCAGAGAATGAGGCTTCACGTCAGCCACCACTGCAACAGTCCATTGGCATATATTTAGGCCCAGCACCCAGGCAGAGGAGGGAGGTCCCGTAACAGAGAATCTGTCTTCATGTCAGCAGAGAATTAGTCTGCATGTCATAGCAGAGAATGAGGCTTCACGTCAGCCACCACTGCAACAGTCCATTGGCATATATTTAGGCCCAGCACACACACAGGCAGAGGAGAGAGGTCCCGTAACAGAGAATCTGGCTTCATGTCAGCAGAGAATCAGTCTGCATGTCATAGCAGAGAATGAGGCTTCACGTCAGCCACCACTGCAACAGTCCATTGGCATATATTTAGGCCCAGCACACACACAGGCAGAGGAGAGAGGTCCCGTAACAGAGGATCTGGCTTCATGTCAGCAGAGAATCAGTCTGCATGTCATAGCAAAGAATCAGGCTTCACGTCAGCCACCACTGCAACAGTCCATTGTCATAAATTTAGGCCCAGCACCCAGGCAGAGGAGAGAGGTCCCGTAACAGACAATCTGGCTTCATGTCAGCAGAGAATTAGTCTGCATGTCATAGCAGAGAATGAGGCTTCACGTCAGCCACCACTGCAACAGTCCATTGGCATATATTTAGGCCTAGCACACAGGCAGAGGAGAGAGGTCCCGTAACAGACAATCTGGCTTCATGTCAGCAGAGAATCAGTCTGCATGTCATAGCAGAGAATGAGGCTTCACGTCACCCACCACTGCAACAGTCCATTGGCATATATTTAGGCCTAGCACACAGGCAGAGCAGAGAGGTCCCGTAATAGACAATCTGGCTTCATGACAGCAGAGAATCAGTCTGCATGTCATAGCAGAGAATGAGGCTTCACGTCACCCACCACTGCAACAGTCCATTGGCATATATTTAGGCCTAGCACACAGGCAGAGCAGAGAGGTCCCGTAACAGACGATCTGGCTTCATGTCAGCAGAGAATCAGTCTGCATGTCATAGCAGAGAATGAGGCTTCACGTCAGCCACCACTGCAACAGTCCATTGGCATATATTTAGGCCTAGCACACAGGCAGAGGAGAGAGGTCCCGTAACAGACAATCTGGCTTCATGTCAGCAGAGAATCAGTCTGCATGTCATAGCAGAGAATGAGGCTTCACGTCACCCACCACTGCAACAGTCCATTGGCATATATTTAGGCCCAGCACCCAGGCAGAGGAGGGAGGTCCCGTAACAGAGAATCTGTCTTCATGTCAGCAGAGAATTAGTCTGCATGTCATAGCAGAGAATGAGGCTTCACGTCAGCCACCACTGCAACAGTCAATTGGCATATATTTAGGCCCAGCACCCAGGCAGAGGAGGGAGGTCCCGTAACAGAGAATCTGTCTTCATGTCAGCAGAGAATTAGTCTGCATGTCATAGCAGAGAATGAGGCTTCACGTCAGCCACCACTGCAACAGTCCATTGGCATATATTTAGGCCCAGCACACACACAGGCAGAGGAGGGAGGTCCCGTAACAGACAATCTGGCTTCATGTCAGCAGAGAATCAGTCTGCATGTCATAGCAGAGAATGAGGCTTCACGTCACCCACCACTGCAACAGTCCATTGGCATATATTTAGGCCCAGCACCCAGGCAGAGGAGGGAGGTCCCGTAACAGAGAATCTGTCTTCATGTCAGCAGAGAATTAGTCTGCATGTCATAGCAGAGAATGAGGCTTCACGTCAGCCACCACTGCAACAGTCCATTGGCATATATTTAGGCCCAGCACCCAGGCAGAGGAGGGAGGTCCCGTAACAGAGAATCTGTCTTCATGTCAGCAGAGAATTAGTCTGCATGTCATAGCAGAGAATGAGGCTTCACGTCAGCCACCACTGCAACAGTCCATTGGCATATATTTAGGCCCAGCACCCAGGCAGAGGAGGGAGGTCCCGTAACAGACAATCTGGCTTCATGTCAGCAGAGAATCAGTCTGCATGTCATAGCAGAGAATGAGGCTTCACGTCACCCACCACTGCAACAGTCCATTGGCATATATTTAGGCCCAGCACCCAGGCAGAGGAGGGAGGTCCCGTAACAGAGAATCTGTCTTCATGTCAGCAGAGAATTAGTCTGCATGTCATAGCAGAGAATGAGGCTTCACGTCAGCCACCACTGCAACAGTCCATTGGCATATATTTAGGCCCAGCACCCAGGCAGAGGAGGGAGGTCCCGTAACAGAGAATCTGTCTTCATGTCAGCAGAGAATTAGTCTGCATGTCATAGCAGAGAATGAGGCTTCACGTCAGCCACCACTGCAACAGTCCATTGGCATATATTTAGGCCCAGCACACACACAGGCAGAGGAGAGAGGTCCCGTAACAGAGAATCTGTCTTCATGTCAGCAGAGAATTAGTCTGCATGTCATAGCAGAGAATGAGGCTTCACGTCAGCCACCACTGCAACAGTCCATTGGCATATATTTAGGCCCAGCACCCAGGCAGAGGAGGGAGGTCCCGTAACAGAGAATCTGTCTTCATGTCAGCAGAGAATTAGTCTGCATGTCATAGCAGAGAATGAGGCTTCACGTCAGCCACCACTGCAACAGTCCATTGGCATATATTTAGGCCCAGCACACACACAGGCAGAGGAGAGAGGTCCCGTAACAGAGAATCTGGCTTCATGTCAGCAGAGAATCAGTCTGCATGTCATAGCAGAGAATGAGGCTTCACGTCAGCCACCACTGCAACAGTCCATTGGCATATATTTAGGCCCAGCACACACAGGCAGAGGAGAGAGGTCCCGTAACAGAGAATCTGGCTTCATGTCAGCAGAGAATCAGTCTGCATGTCATAGCAGAGAATGAGGCTTCACGTCAGCCACCACTGCAACAGTCCATTGGCATATATTTAGGCCCAGCACACACACAGGCAGAGGAGAGAGGTCCCGTAACAGAGAATCTGGCTTCATGTCAGCAGAGAATCAGTCTGCATGTCATAGCAGAGAATGAGGCTTCACGTCAGCCACCACTGCAACAGTCCATTGGCATATATTTAGGCCCAGCACACACAGGCAGAGGAGAGAGGTCCCGTAACAGAGGATCTGGCTTCATGTCAGCAGAGAATCAGTCTGCATGTCATAGCAGAGAATCAGGCTTCACGTCAGCCACCACTGCAACAGTCCATTGTCATAAATTTAGGCCCAGCACCCAGGCAGAGGAGAGAGGTCCCGTAACAGACAATCTGGCTTCATGTCAGCAGAGAATTAGTCTGCATGTCATAGCAGAGAATCAGGCTTCATGTCAGCCACCACTGCAACAGTCCATTGGCATATATTTAGGCCTAGCACACAGGCAGAGGAGAGGTTCATTCAACTTTGGGTAGCCTCGCAATATAATGGTAAAATGAAAATAAAAATAGGATTGAATGAGGAAGTGCCCTGGAGTCCAATAATATATGGTTATGGGGAGGTAGTTAATGTCTAATCTGGACAAGGGACGGACAGGTCCTGTGGGATCCATGCCTGGTTCATTTTTATGAACGTCAGCTTGTCCACATTGGCTGTAGACAGGCGGCTGCGTTTGTCTGTAATGACGCCCCCTGCCGTGCTGAATACACGTTCAGACAAAACGCTGGCTGCCGGGCAGGCCAGCACCTCCAAGGCATAAAAGGCTAGCTCTGGCCACGTGGACAATTTAGAGACCCAGAAGTTGAATGGGGCCGAACCATCAGTCAGTACGTGGAGGGGTGTGCACACGTACTGTTCCACCATGTTAGTGAAATGTTGCCTCCTGCTAACACGTTGCGTATCAGGTGGTGGTGCAGTTAGCTGTGGCGTGTTGACAAAAGTTTTCCACATCTCTGCCATGCTAACCCTGCCCTCAGAGGAGCTGGCCGTGACACAGCTGCCTTGGCGACCTCTTGCTCCTCCTCTGCCTTGGCCTTGGGCTTCCACTTGTTCCCCTGTGACATTTGGGAATGCTCTCAGTAGCGCGTCTACCAACGTGCGCTTGTACTCGCGCATCTTCCTATCACGCTCCAGTGCAGGAAGTAAGGTGGGCACATTGTCTTTGTAGCGTGGATCCAGCAGGGTGGCAACCCAGTAGTCCGCACAGGTTAAAATGTGGGCAACTCTGCTGTCGTTGCGCAGGCACTGCAGCATGTAGTCGCTCATGTGTGCCAGGCTGCCCAGGGGTAAGGACAAGCTGTCCTCTGTGGGAGGCGTATCGTCATCGTCCTGCCTTTCCCCCCAGCCACGCACCAGTGATGGACCCGAGCTGCGTTGGGTGCCACCCCGCTGTGACCATGCTTCATCCTCATCCTCCTCCACCTCCTCCTCATCCTCGTCCTCCTCGTCCTCCAGTAGTGGGCCCTGGCTGGCCACATTTGTACCTGGCCTCTGCTGTTGCCAAAAACCTCCCTCTGAGTCACTTCGAAGAGACTGGCCTGAAAGTGCTAAAAATGACCCCTCTTCCTCCTCCTCCTCCTCCTCCTGGGCCACCTCCTCTTCCATCATCGCCCTAAGTGTTTTCTCAAGGAGACATAGAAGTGGTATTGTAACGCTGATAACGGTGTCATCGCCACTGGCCATGTTGGTGGAGTACTCGAAACAGCGCAACAGGGCACACAGGTCTCGCATGGAGGCCCAGTCATTGGTGGTGAAGTGGTGCTGTTCTGTAGTGCGACTGACCCGTGCGTGCTGCAGCTGAAACTCCACTATGGCCTGCTGCTGCTCGCACAGTCTGTCCAGCATGTGCAAGGTGGAGTTCCACCTGGTGGGCACGTCGCATATGAGGCGGTGAGCGGGAAGGCCGAAGTTACGCTGTAGCGCAGACAGGCGAGCAGCAGCAGGATGTGAACGCCGGAAGCGCGAACAGACGGCCCGCACTTTATGCAGCAGCTCTGACATGTCGGGGTAGTTGTGAATGAACTTCTGCACCACCAAATTCAGCACATGCGCCAAGCAAGGGATGTGCGTCAAATTGGCTAGTCCCAGAGCTGCAACGAGATTTCGCCCATTATCACACACCACCAGGCCGGGCTTGAGGCTCACCGGCAGCAACCACTCGTCGGTCTGTTGTTCAATACCCCGCCACAACTCCTGTGCGGTGTGGGGCCTGTCCCCCAAACATATGAGTTTCAGAATGGCCTGCTGACGTTTACCCCGGGCTGTGCTGAAGTTGGTGGTGAAGGTGTGTGGCTGACTGGATGAGCAGGTGGAAGAAGAGGAGGAGGAAGCCGAGAAGGAGGAGGTGGCAACAGGAGGCAAAGAATGTTGCCCTGCGATCCTTGGCGGCGGAAGGACGTGCGCCAAACAGCTCTCCGCCTGGGGCCCAGCTGCCACTACATTTACCCAGTGTGCAGTTAGGGAGATATAGCGTCCCTGGCCGTGCTTACTGGTCCACGTATCTGTGGTTAGGTGGACCTTGCTACAGATGGCGTTGCGCAGTGCACACTTGATTTTATCGGATACTTGGTTGTGCAGGGAAGGCACGGCTCTCTTGGAGAAGTAGTGCCGGCTGGGAACAACATACTGTGGGACAGCAAGCGACATGAGCTGTTTGAAGCTGTCTGTGTCCACCAGCCTAAATGACAGCATTTCATAGGCCAGTAGTTTAGAAATGCTGGCATTCAGGGCCAGGGATCGAGGGTGGCTAGGTGGGAATTTACGCTTTCTATCAAATGTTTGTGAGATGGAGAGCTGAACGCTGGCGTGTGACATGGTTGAGACGCTTGGTGACGGAGGTGGTGGTGGTGGTGTTGGTGGTACATCCCCTGTTTGCTGGGCGGCAGGTGCCAACGTTCCTCCAGAGGCGGAGGAAGAGGCCGAGGCGGCAGCAGCAGAATAGGCCGAGGCGGCAGCAGCAGAAGAGGTAGCAGGGGGAGCCTGAGTGACTTCCTTGGTTTTAAGGTGTTTACTCCACTGCAGTTCATGCTTTGCATGCAGGTGCCTGGTCATGCAGGTTGTGCTCAGGTTCAGAACGTTAATGCCTCGCTTCAGGCTCTGATGGCACAGCGTGCAAACCACTCGGGTCTTGTCGTCAGCACATTGTTTGAAGAAGTGCCATGCCAGGGAACTCCTTGAAGCTGCCTTTGGGGTGCTCGGTCCCAGATGGCTGCGGTCAGTAGCAGGCGGAGTCTCTTGGCGGCGGGTGTTCTGCTTTTGCCCACTGCTCCCTCTTTTGCTACGCTGTTGGCTCGGTCTCACCACTGCCTCTTCCTCCGAACTGTGAAAGTCAGTGGCACGACCTTCATTCCATGTGGGGTCTAGGACCTCATCGTCCCCTGCATCGTCTTCCACCCAGTCTTGATCCCTGACCTCCTGTTCAGTCTGCACACTGCAGAAAGACGCAGCAGTTGGCACCTGTGTTTCGTCATCATCAGAGACATGCTGAGGTGGTATTCCCATGTCCTCATCATCAGGAAACATAAGTGGTTGTGCGTCAGTGCATTCTATGTCTTTCACCGCTGGGGAAGGGCTAGGTGGATGCCCTTGGGAAACCCTGCCAGCGGAGTCTTCAAACAGCATAAGAGACTGCTGCATAACTTGAGGCTGAGACAGTTTCCCTGGTATGCATGGGGGTGATGTGACAGACTGATGGGGTTGGTTTTCAGGCGCCATCTGTGCGCTTTCTGCAGAAGACTGGGTGGGAGATAATGTGAACGTGCTGGATCCACTGTCGGCCACCCAATTGACTAATGCCTGTACCTGCTCAGGCCTTACCATCCTTAGAACGGCATTGGGCCCCACCATATATCGCTGTAAATTCTGGCGGCTACTGGGACCTGAGGTAGTTGGTACACTAGGACGTGTGGATGTGGCAGAACGGCCACGTCCTCTCCCAGCACCAGAGGGTCCACTAACACCACCACGACCATGTCCACGTCCGCGTCCCTTACTAGATGTTTTTCTCATTGTTATGGTTCACCACAACAACAAATATATTATTTGGCCCAATGTATTGTATTCAAATTCAGCGGGATATAAATTTGAGGCCTAGTATTTAGGCGCTGGGTGACCGGTATGGATTTAGTGACAGAATTAGACTTGGAAATGCACAGAAGCGTGTGTGTGTGAAGTTATTCTGAATGACCCAATGTGCACCTTGAATATTATATACCCTTTTAGGGATAGATTTCAAATAGCTCTGATATTTCAGAAACCACTAAATTATGAAATTGCTAAATTGGGAATTGTATTTCAACCCAGAACAAGAAATGTGCTTGAACGGACACTAAATAACTCGCCCAGCTACAGCACTAACGAGAGATTTAGCAGGATATAAATTTGAGGCCTAGTATTTAGGCGCTGGGTGACAGGTATGGGTTTAGTGACAGAATTAGACTTGGAAATACACAGTAGCGGGTGTGTGTGAAGTTATTCTGAATGACCCAATGTGCACCTTGAATATTATATACCCTTTTAGGGATAGATTTCAAATAGCTCTGATATAGCAGAAACCACTAAATTATGAAATTGCTAAATTGGGAATTGTATTTCAACCCAGAACAAGAAATGTGCTTGAACGGACACTAAATAACTCGCCCAGCTACAGCACTAACGAGAGATTTAGCAGGATATAAATTTGAGGCCTAGTATTTAGGCGCTGGGTGACAGGTATGGGTTTAGTGACAGAATTAGACTTGGAAATACACAGTAGCGGGTGTGTGTGAAGTTATTCTGAATGACCCAATGTGCACCTTGAATATTATATACCCTTTTAGGGATAGATTTCAAATAGCTCTGATATAGCAGAAACCACTAAATTATGAAATTGCTAAATTGGGAATTGTATTTCAACCCAGAACAAGAAATGTGCTTGAACGGACACTAAATAACTCGCCCAGCTACAGCACTAACGAGAGATTTAGCAGGATATAAATTTGAGGCCTAGTATTTAGGCGCTGGGTGACAGGTATGGGTTTAGTGACAGAATTAGACTTGGAAATACACAGTAGCGGGTGTGTGTGAAGTTATTCTGAATGACCCAATGTGCACCTTGAATATTATATACCCTTTTAGGGATAGATTTCAAATAGCTCTGATATAGCAGAAACCACTAAATTATGAAATTGCTAAATTGGGAATTGTATTTCAACCCAGAACAAGAAATGTGCTTGAACGGACACTAAATAACTCGCCCAGCTACAGCACTAAGGACAGATTTAGCTGGATATAAATTTGAGGCCTAGTATTTAGGCGCTGGGTGACAGGTATGGGTTTAGTGACAGAATTAGACTTGGAAATGCACAGTAGCGGGTGTGTGAAGTTATTCTGAATGACCCTATGTGCACCTTG
This sequence comes from Bufo gargarizans, assembly GCF_014858855.1. Taxonomy (NCBI): domain Eukaryota; kingdom Metazoa; phylum Chordata; class Amphibia; order Anura; family Bufonidae; genus Bufo; species Bufo gargarizans. The sequence goes on from NC_058084.1 coordinate 414,682,791, forward strand.
AATATTATATACCCTTTTAGGGATAGATTTCAAATAGCTCTGATACAGCAGAAACCACTAAATTTTTAAATTGCTAAATTGGGAATTGTATTTCAACCCAGAACAAAAAATGTGCTTTGACGGACACTAAATAACTTTCCCAGCCACAACAGGACAGCGGTAACGAGAGATTTAGCGGGATATAAATTTGAGGCCTAGTATTTAGGCGCTGGGTGACCGGTATGGATTTAGTGACAGAATTAGACTGGGATATGGCCAAAAAATAACCACACTATTGCTGGTTAAATGCACTTGGTGATGGGCGCAGCTTGCCCCTGATGTAGTATATGGCCAAAAAATGAACAGACTATTGCTGGTTAAATGCACTTGGTGTCACAGCTTGACCAACCACACTACTGAGGGTTAAATGCACTTGGTGACGGGCGCAGCTTGCCCCTGATTTAGTATATGGCCAAAAAATGAACAGACTATTGCTGGTTAAATGCACTTGGTGTGATAGCTTGACCGACCACACTACTGAGGGTTAAATGCACTTGGTGTGACAGCTTCACCCTGATGTAGGCTTTAGCCAAAAAACAACCACACCATTGAGGGTTAAATGCACTTGGTCGCAGCTTGTGCTGGCGCACCACAAGACACAAAATGGCCGCCGATCACCCCAGAAAAATGTGACTGACAAACGGTCTGGGCAGCCTAAAAACAGTGAGCAATTGAGGATCAGCAGCTCAATGATCCACAGCTGCAGATCGATCAGTTAATCAAGTCCTTTGGAGGAGTTAATCTGCCTAATCTCGCCCTACTGTCGCAGCCGCAACCTCTCCCTACGCTAATCAGAGCAGAGTGACGGGCGGCGCTATGTGACTCCAGCTTAAATAGAGGCTGGGTCACATGGTGCTCTGGCCAATCACAGCCATGCCAATAGTAGGCATGGCTGTGATGGCCTCTTGGGGCAAGTAGTATGACGCTTGTTGATTGGCTGCTTTGCAGCCTTTCAAAAAGCGCCAAGAAAGCGTCACAAAAGCGCGAAGAAAGCGACGAATACCGAACCCGAACCCGGACTTTTACGAAAATGTCCGGGTTCGGGTCCGTGTCACGGACACCCCAAAATTCGGTACGAACCCGAACTATACAGTTCGAGTTCGCTCATCCCTACTTATTAGGTATCGCCGCGCCGCGTCTGTAAAAATTCCCCATGACCCAACCCCCCAGATTAAAGGGAGTCTGTCAGCAGATTTACCCCTTTTTAACAGTTGCCATTATGCTGTAGCCGCAAAACAGACGATTAACACAGTACCTTTATACGCTTTGGTGGACTTTTAAATCTGCCAAAAACGAACTTTGATGAGGGCTCGCAAGTGCCCAGGGCGGAGTCCACCGTGTTGGAGCCCAGGCAGCTCTGCCTCTTCGGCTCTTATCCCCGCCCAGCCTCCTCCTCTGCTCGCCTATCTGTTGTCTCTCCCCCTCAGCGAGATCCCGCGCCGATGCGATAACTTCCTTGGCCGGGGCATGCGCACTGCAATGCCCATTGCTGACACGGCATCGCAGTAGCTTATGCGCATGCCCCGACCAAGGAAGTCATCGCGTCGGCGCGGGATCTCGCTGAGAGGGAGAGACAACAGATAGGCGAGCAGAGGAGGAGGCTGGGCGGGGATAAGAGCCGAAGAGGCAGAGCTGCCTGGGCTCCAACACGGTGGACTCCGCCCTGGGCACTTGCGAGCCCTCATCAAAGTTCGTTTTTGGCAGATTTAAAAGTCCACCAAAGCGTATAAAGGTACTGTGTTAATCGTCTGTTTTGCGGCTACAGCATAATGGCAACTGTTAAAAAGGGGTAAATCTGCTGACAGACTCCCTTTAACACGGTCAAAAAAATTAATTTAAAATGGTGCCAAAACAGCTATTTTTGGCTCTTTTCCATTTCTATCCGACGTTTCCGGTAAAAAACAAGGGTTAACAGCCAAACAAAACGTAATATTTATTACTCTGATACTGCAGTTTACAGAAACGCCACATTTGTGGTTGTAAACTGCTGTATCAGTAAAAGGGAGGCGCAAAAGGAAAGGACCGACATGGTTTCTGGAAGGCCGATTTTGATGGCCTTTTTTATTGACACCATGTCCCTTTAGAAGCCCCCCTGATGCCCCCCTAGAGTAGAAACTCCCTAAAAGTGACCCCATCTAAGAAACTAAACCCCTTAAGTTATTCAAAACTGATTTTACAAACTTTATTAACCCTTTAGGCAAATGGAGATGAAATTTCAGAATATGAATTTTTGGTAACCTTACCTCACAAATATGTAATATAGAGCAACCAAAAAACATATGTACCCTAAAAATAGTCCCCCAAAAACCGCCACCTTATCCCATAGTTTCCATAATGGGGTCACTTTTCAGGAGTTTCTACTCTAGGGGTGCATCAGGGGGGTTTCAAATGGGACATGGTGTAAATAAACCAGTCCAGCAAAATCTGCCTTCCAAAAACCATATGGCGCTCCTTTCCCTCTACGCCCTACTGTGTGGCCATACAGTAGTTGTACGACCACATATAGGGTGTTTCTGTAAACGGCAGAGTCAGGGCAATAAAGATACAGTCTTATTTGACTGTTAACCCTTGATTTGTTAGTGAAAAAAAATGATATTCTGAAATTTCATCCCCATTTGCCAATAACTCTTGTGGAGCACCTAAAGGGTTAACATAGTTTGTGAGATCATTTTTGAATACCTTGAGTGGTGTAGTTTCTCACATGGGGTCATTTTTGGGTGGTTTCTATTATGTAAGCCTCACAAAGTGACTTCAAACCTGAACTGGTCCCTAAAATAATGGGTTTTTGAAAATTTCTGAAAATTTCCAAGATTTGCTTCTAAACTTCTAAGCCTTGTAACGTCCCCAAAAAATTAAATAGCATTCCCCAAATGATCCAAACATGAAGTAGACAAATGGTATATGTAAATTAAATACTCTTTTTTTGAGTTATTACTATGTATTGTAGAAGTAGAGAAATTGAAAGTTAGAAATTTGCAAATTTTTCAAAAATTTTGGTAAATTTGGTATTTTTTATAAATAAAAAATATTTTTTTTTTACTCCATTTTACCAGTGTCAAGAAGTACAATATGTGACGAAAAAACATTCTCAAAATGGCCTAGCTAAGTAAAAGCGTTTTAAAGTTATCACCACATAAAGTGACACTGGTCAGATTTGCAAAAAATGGCCTGGTCCTTAAGGTGAAATAAGGCTGTGTCCTGAAGGGGTTAATTTATGTGGCTTCTGCCTTTTTCACCCCATGTCAAACAAGAGATTCAATGAGACAAACCTGGGTTTCAGGCAATGTTCCAAAATGAACACATTTTTACTGCCTGTCCAATCAATGTGCAGAAGGTGCAGCAGTTACAGAGAAAGCGGAGCCTCAAGATGTAATTGCAACTCCCCCGTTGCTCCTAGAGGCTTATATGTATATATTAAAGCTTCATTTTTCTAAGCAATGCGGGCACATATGAACATGGGACCAACACAGATGTCTTCAGCTGTCAAGTGCACATGTAACAGGTCAGCCAGTTTCATGGGTACAGATGTCCTTTAAATATTTATTATAGATGCACCCAATACAAGCTATATGTTACAGTAAAATGTTACTTTATTACAAACTGATCTAAAGTATAAAAACAGAAGTTCAGGTTTTTGCAAGAAATGTGGATCTTTTAGCAGACTCAGCAGAGATGAAACAAAGCAGAAAAGTGAAGTCAACATAGTGAGATAATGATACAGTCCAAGGTCACACAGAGAATGCCCATCAGAGCCAAGTAACTAACTTGGAAAAGTAGTGTTCAGTTTGTCACTTGAGCAACAACAGTGCACAGGGGCACAGACATGGAGAACATTGGCATAAACTCCAGGAGATACTAAGAGCAGTAGCAGGTTACCAACCTTGAGTGGTACAAGTAGATAACAGGAGTAGTAACCAAGAATAGGGCTTGGATGGAACCAGGATGCTGGGAAGGGTGACCAGAAGTAGTCCTTGGACGGAACCAGTAGTCATCAGGACCTAGTCAAGGACATAGCCAAAAGTCATAACCAGGAAAGCAGATCAGAAACCAAACATAGTTACCAAAGGGTAAGGCAGGACATAGTCATGAATAACCAGTAGTGCTACAAATAACTTGGAACTAGAAACAAACTTGGAACAACACTATGTATAACAGTCGTCATGTCCAGTTAGATTCCTTCAAATATGTGCAGTCTGAGCCACATTCCTATCAATGTATCCATCCAATGACACTGGCCTTGTGCATCCAGCATTTTCCACTTCCACAGGTCCAGCACTTTGTAACAAATACCTATTTTTGTATGCAAAACGGACAAGTATAAGACATGTTTTTTTTTTTGTGGGGCCATGGAACGGACATACAGATGCGGACGGCACATGGTGTGCTGTCCACCTTTTTTTCAGCCCCATTGAAACAAAAAAAAGCTGAATGAATGGGGATCAAAAACACAGGCATGTGAATCTCCTCTTAATGTTGGTCATGTTCATGTTGTTTTTGTTATTTTATTAGCTATGAACACATTTAGAAAATCTTATTTTCTATTAGATCTCCTTGTCTCCAGAAGGGGCGTGAGTTGTGAGTAAGTAGCCAATTTGCAATGGGTTATAAATCATCAGCCTGGAGAGCATTACAGCCTTTTGGTGCTGAGTTTGCAGTTTGCATACATTGCAGTGAAGGCTTATCCAGATCTGATGAAGCCCTTGGCTGCTAAATAACAAGTATATACAATACCCAATCGTTTCAATGCATTATGGCGCTACCACCCGCTAAGCCTAAGGCTGGGTTCACACCTGAGCGTTTTACAGCGCGTTCCTACGCGCTGTAAAACGCTCAACAAGGAGAAACCAATGATTCCCTATGGGAATGGTTCACACTTGGGCGTTTTACAGCGCGTACGATCGCGCTGTAAAACGCCCGACGCTCCAAAAAGTACATGAGCGACTTTTGGGGCGTTTGTGGCCATAGGACACTGTAGTGAATCACACAAACGCACGTCAAACGCGCGTTTACTATTACAAAAACGCGCATAAAAATGCGCGTCAAAAACGCGCGTAAAACGCGCGTTTGCGCAAAGCTCAAGTGTGAACCCAGCCTTATGCATATAATGAAGCATTTTTTATGTAAAACACCCCTATATAGTAAACCATTACTAAATGTACCAATTATAACATAATATATTACACACTGTAAATTATTATCCTCAGAACGCTCCTGCTGAGACTTAGGCATGGAAACCCCTACATTAGCAAAATGTTTTATGTGAAGAATAACAACATTCTATATTGAGTCACTACGATTAGCGTAACATAAAAGCAACCCAACACACATTTGTTTCCCCTTGATAATTATCTGCAGCATAGAAATTGAATTTTACATTAAGAATAATGTTTTAGCAATAATATAAAATGCAAGTACATTTTATAAACGATAGTCTCCATATCTTTAATGACTCTCCGGGGCCAATCTCACTATTATTCACCAGAAAACATGGTATCTCATAAAGCATAAAGCTCACGTGTCTTCAGAAATATCACAAAATATCCCAAGTGCAAAAATGGCATTCAGGAGTCACTCTTTTTCAGACAGTTTCTATTCCTCAATGAAAAGTAACCACCTTTGTATGGTTTAGTGCCTCTAGATCAGTGATGCTCAACCTGCGACCCTCCAAGCTGTTGTCAAACTACAACTCCCAGCATGCGCGGAGAGCCTACAGCTATCAGCCTACAGAAGGGCATAATGGGAGTTTTAGTTTTACAACAGCTGGAGGGCCACAGGTTGGGCATCCCTGCTCTAGAATCATGTGGCTCTAGATATGAAAAGCTGGAAGTTGGGCAGCCATGATTAATTTCCCAGTATTTTACCCCTAGAATATTGTAGTTTCTCTCCAAGCATGAAAATATGGAGTGACCACCATGAGAAGACCAACCCCATGCAGGAACCTCTCCCTGTTACATTCCCTATATGTTCCTGCACGTTTTGTCAGCACATCAGGCATTCTGTCTAGTAGTGTACTGGTATTCTGCCTAGTACTGTACTTCGGCCTGGTGTTCCAGTTCAACTGCATAGAAGTCACGTTCAATTGATGCTTCCATGTGGCCTTCGAGCTGCCAGGAAAACAGAGCTTGCATTGGCCTGCTAACTGAAAGAGCATTATGAGGCATATAAGAAAAACTAGAAAGTAAAACACTCTCCAATTCAGGACAGCCAAAACATGTTCGATTAAAGGGGTTGTCTAGTGATAGTCATATTCGAATTTGTGATATTTTGCGAATATTTATTAGAATATTAATCGAATATTTGAATCCAACTTTTGTTTTTTCAATAGGAAGAGGGTCATGTGACACATGAAACTTATTGTGAATTTCACAAGAAAAACAATGGTGTGCTTGGTTTTAACGTAATTGTCTATGCTGTGAAAATACGAGATGTGCAGCACCTGAAACTACGGATACTGGAAGCCTGTGCTAGCATTTCTCCTGCGGTGTTGCTATCAGTGTGTGAAGAGTGGGAGAAGAGGGTTGCATTGACAATCCAACACAATAGGCAGCACATTGAACACATTTTATAAGTGGTCAGTAACTTGTAAATAACTCATGAAAGAATAAAGTTACGTTAAAACCAAGCACACCATTGTTTTTCTTGTGAAATTCCCAATAAGTTTGATGTGTCACATGACCCTCTTCCTATTGAAAAAACAAAAGTTGGATTCAAAATGTCCGACTTCAAAATGGCCGCCATGGTCACCACCCATCTTGAAAAGTTTCCCCCCTCACATATACTAATGTGCCACAAACAGGAAGTTAATATTTTTTTAGAATATTCGTCATTTTTTTCCATCTGAAGTTATGATTCCTCCCTGCTTAAGTTGCTTGTTGGCCAATCAAGCAGGGAGGAATCATGTGTTCAGATGGAAAAAATTACAAATATTCGAAAAATGATTATATTGCACTATAATTCTAAATATTCGCAAATTCTCGAAGTGACGATATTCGCTAATTATAATTTGTAATTTGAATATTCGCGCTAAACACTACTGATGACCTATCTTTAGGATAGGCTATCAGTATCTAATCCAGAGGGATCCAACACCCCGCTGCTCATCTGTTTGGGAGTAGCGTTATCATGGAAATACACAGCTCAATTCAGTGTGCAGAGAATGGAGTTGGTTACTTCAGTGCTGTTCCCATTCACTTACAGTAACCAGCTTCGTCCAATACACAATAGATGGCCCTGTGTAGTTCCACCAACAATTGTACTTCAGAACAGTTTATCTGCAGGTATGCAGGGTGTCAGACCCCCACTGATCAGATATTGATGGCCTATACTGAGGATAGGCCATCAATAGAAAAGGACAACCCCTTTAATATATTTTGCATTGGAGAGCAGCTTCACTTTGACATGGAAGTTTGCTTTATTTGAAGATTTTACTTTTTTGGTGTTCGTAATACAAAAGACAAGGCTCTTAAATCATCCATTTACAATGTTTTTTATACACAGTATGTGAAGATTTGCGGACTATTGTCATAGACCACTGTTCATGGTCTTAACTTGGATCAATCAACCCCTTTTTGGTATTAGGTGTGCCAGACTGCATTGACTATTTCTTTATTAAAGCACTGTTACTGAACATAGAGAGAACCATGCAGCTGTTCACAGTTGCACAGTACTGTCCCTTTCTTGCACTGAGCAGTATGAACTCTGCAAGAAGGTACAGTATGCTGGATTAGATGAGCACAGGGTACAAGACAGACACATCGCTGAAGCCTGGAAGGTGGAAAAACACTAAACAACCAGACAGCAATCCCTGTTTCTACTCTTGAGTACCAGGTATGGGGGGAATTACCCTTAAATTACTCTAAACCACAAGTGAAGACAATATTAACCCCCTCCATTGTCCAAAAAAAAAACAAGGATAGGAACGCTAACCCTTTAATTACCCCAGTCTACCATGGAAGCAAATATTTACCTCTTTACTACTTTAAACCATGTTTATTTATATGTTTGCCTATTTCTGATGTCTAAACTTGGGGACATCTTATACCACATCATATATGCTGCCTGATTGTGGATATGAGCCATTTCTACCATATCCCATGTACCGTACTGCCGTTTTTAACATTAACTCATTCATTCTTTGAACAAGCATTTCAGTCTATAATAAAAGCACCTCCTTTCTTTCTCATAGGGATGGTAATCCTGGCAGTCAGAGCACCTCAGAGAAGTTTGAGGTCAACTGGATAACAGCGTTGGTCAGCTCTTTTAGTGTTGTTGTTGTAAAGTTTGATGGACGTGGAAGTGGCTATCAAGGCACAAAGCTTTTGCATGAAGTGAGGAAAGAGCTGGGAAGTTTACAAGAAAAAGACCAGTTGTCCGCTCTGGGGTAAGTATATATGACATGACTTCTGTATTTGATGTAAATTATAACAGAGATAATACATTTTGTTGTATATTGGAAAATGTATATTGGTCACTGTTGCATGTGTAGATTAGATTGGATTTCAATTGGTTTAGTTTAGCCCAAACTTGGTGAAAATTATAGATTTTGTTTGTTTTTGCTTCTCAGTGTGTTTTAAATTATATTTATTCAACGTATGTGATGAACTAAAATTAATATTTATAGGCCAAATTTTATTCTCTTTGAGATTTAAAGGGGTTTTCCAAGACCCTCCTAAAAATGTAAAATAAATAAATAGGGAACAGTAGGGACTGTTATACAGTAACAATAGATGGCTTACATGCCTGTCTGGTCCTCTGGTGTTCCAGTAATACAGCTCCTGTTCTCCTTGCCAGTCTTAGTTTCTGGTGTTGCAGCAATGACATCTCCAACTACTCTATGTGATCAGTGCAGTTAGTTAGTTATGAAATAACTACAGCATGGATCTCTCTGCAGTACTGATGTCCTAACTACTCCATGAGACTGCTAGGGCCATTGATTGACTGCAGTGAGGAGCACTGGAATGGAGGAAGATCAGACAGGAGAAAAAGGCTTTTATATACATTTTTTGAGGGTCTCAGAACCCCCTTTACAATTGAATACCATTTTACACTTTTAGATAGCAATGCTGCCAAATTTCAAGTATTAAAGGGGTTGTCCGGGTTCAGAGCTGAACCCGGACATACCCTTATTTTCACCCCGGCAGCCCTCCTGAGCCTGGCATCGGAGCATCTCATGCTCCGATGCGCTCCCGTGCCCTGCGCTAGATCGCGCAGGGCACAGGCTCTTGTGTTTACAATAACACACTGCCGGGCGGTAACTTCCGCCCAGCAGTGTGTTCGGTGACGTCACCGGCTCTGAGGGGCGGGCTTTAGCTCTGCCCTAGCCGTTTTACTGGCTAGGGCAGAGCCAAATCCCGCCCATCAGTGCCGGTGACGTCACCGGGGTTCCTGTCAGCCCCATAGAGAGCCCCGGTACGTCACCGGAACTCAGAAAAATGCCTTTTCCCTGCGCGATTTAGCGCAGGGCAAAGGAGAGCATCGGAGCATGAACTGCTCCGATGCTCATGTCAGGGGGGCTGCCTGGGTGAAAATGGAGGGATGTCCAGGTTCAGCTCTGAACCTGGACAACCCCTTTAAGTAGTGTTGAGCACGAATATTCGAAAAGTTAATTTTTCTTGTGAATATCACCACTTTGAGAATTTGCGAATATTTAGAATATAGTGCTATATATTCGTTATATCGAATAGTCATCATTTTTTGCAATCTGAACACATGATTCCTCCCTGCTTCTTGCTTGTGGGTCAATGAGTCATTGGCCCACAAGCAACTTAAGCATGGGGGAATCATGACCTCAGATGGAAAAAAATGACGAATATTCTAAAAAACGAATTTTGGAATATTCGTCATTTTTTTCCATCTGAAGTGAACACTTAAGCTCCCCGATTCCACCTCCATGGGAGGCCCCCATCCTTCACCTTCTTTGAAGTCTATTTATGTGTATAGAAGTATATTCAGTATACATAAGGAAGAAAAATAAGATTGAAAAATGATAAAAAATTTCAGTATATGCATAATACTTGATAAGAGTATCAGATATTCGTGAAATAATAATGTATATGTCATTCGAGAGGAGAATAGAGTGGAACAATGTATTTTATACAGAAAACGCACTGAAATTGCATTAAAAATGCATGTGTGTTTTTCTTGGATTAGATGCGTTTTTTGTTTATAGGCATATGATTTCAAGTGGGAATCACCAACTGGGACCATAATGATTGATATGTTAGTGAAAGATTGGTTTGACAGAATATAACTAGTGTTGAGCGTGAATATTCGAATTGCAATTTTTTTTCTCGAATATCGCAATTTCGAGATTTTGCAAATATTTAGAATATAGTTCTATATATTCACGAAATCGAATATTCGTTTTTTTTTTTTTTTTAATATATTTTTTTCTTTCCCACTTCCCTAAAGTTGTTCTTACCTGTCCTTTGGATTCCTGGCATCCTGGCTGCTCCAGTCAGTGCCCATTGCCGCTTCTGCCAACTTCCGTGCTCATGGAACGTCCCCATCACCATGGGAACGTCTCCATATACTAGAATGTACTGTCGGATTTGAGAATTACGCTGAAATCGCAATTCGATTAATTCAAGTTATAATAATCGAATTGCGATTTCAACTTAACACTGCTATATTCCATATTCGTTAATTCTAGTCCAATATGGAATATAGCAGTGCTAAGTTGAAATCGCCATGCGATTACTTCGAGTTCTATTAATCGCATTGCGATTTCAACTTTTTACGTATATTCTTAATATTGCTCTAACTTCGTCTTTTAGAATATTCGTAATATTCTAAAAGACTAAGTTAGAGCAATATAACGAATATTCTAAAAGACGAAGTTAGAGCAATATTACGAATATTATTCTAAAAGGCGAAGTTAGAGCAATATTAAGAATATCCGTAAAATACACATAGATTGCAATTTAGCTAATATACTGCTATAGTAATTTTTTTAATAGTGTACATATTTTACAAAACTTAAGTTCAGAAGAGGCAAAAAAAAATTGAGAAAAAAAAAGGATTATATAGCACTATATTAGCTAAATTACAATCTATATGTGTATTTTACGAAATTACGTAATATTGCTCTAACTTCGTCTTTTAGAATATTACGAATATTCTAAAAGACGAAGTTAGAGCAATATTACGAAATTTCGTAAAATACACATATTAGCCTAGCCATAGTCAATTAGTCATACGAATGTTGCCTTATACTATCAAAATAAAAATCGCAATACGCGATTAATTAAATCGCATATTATTCGCGATAATTGGAATAATTACGAATATTCAATTTCGACAAATATAACACGAATATTCAATCGAATATTCGCGAAATATCGCGAAATCGAATATGGCACCTCCCGCTCATCACTAAATATAACATATCAAGTGACCAAGGTTGGTTTGCCCAAAATGACACTGCTCACTTCAGATGGAAAAAAAATGACGAATATTCTAAAAACGAATATATAGCACTATATTCTATAGTGCTATATATTCCTTTTTGACCCACACCTGTGAGGATCGTGTAATATTCGCATATTATGCGATCATTACCTCGCCAGTTTTCATGAGAAAAAAATAAAGTAGAATATAACGAATATACGAATTTGCGAATATATGACGAATATTCACAAAATATCACAAATTCGAATATGACCCCTGCCGCTCATCACTAGTATCAAGCAACATTTTTCAGTAGCATCTGCATTTACATTTATACAAGAATGCGGATTATAGCCATGTATGAACACACAGTTGATAATTATGCAGTTCCCCATTAAAGTGTAACTGTCATTTTTTATTTTTATTTGCTAGTTTATTAGAGCTAGGCATGTATACCTGAGTTAGTCTGTCAATGATTGCTAAAAGATCTGTAATTACCTTATAATAACAGCTTTCATTAATGTCCTCTGTCCCTTTCCACTGCTCCCTCACAAGACAGTTGCAATGGCTCATCTGTCTCCGGCTAGGAAGACAGAGGGGCGGTCCTTCACACTGCATGCCTGCCTTAGGCTTCAGAGTGAGAAGGCGTGTCTCTCAGTAATCCAATCTGATTGGCTGGCAGGGAGCTGCTGGCTGCAGCAAGTGTGTATGGGAAGTGAGGGAAAGCAGAGGCGCCATCTTGAGAAGGTCCTCATATTGTAAATGTTTTAAAAGCCGTAACTAAGGGAAAAACTAAAGGAAAACAGTGGTATGTGAAGAAACTAAAGATTGCTTAATGAAGCAGTAACATATGCTGAAATGTATTTATTTTTATTAAAACATGACAGTTACCCTTTAAATGATGTGTGCATACGGTTGGATTCCAGGCAATTATTATTATCCATTATCTTTATTTCAGATCCATATTAAAAGAACAGTACATTGATAAGACGAGAGTCGGTGTTTTTGGAAAGGTAAGATTTCATTATTACATTATATTTATATTTTGTTTTTTTAAAGGTTCATAATTTATACCAGCACTTAACAAGTTTGTGAGATCAATGAGAAGTGATATTGCTCAACCAACAGGTTGTTTTTTAAAGTTTTTACGAAACGTACTGTAGTCAATGGGTCATAGGCAGCCAATAAGTCAATAGCAAAATTTAGAGATTAGGGAGAAGTGAGAGGAAAAGTGAATTTGTTGGCCAAAGAATTTTGTTGGTCCTAAGAATAGGAAGAACGCTATTCATTTGAAGGAGATAATTCACTCTATCATATGGGCAGACACAAATATTTGCTTGTATCGTGTATAGTGAAGGAGCTAATGTGGGAAGCATTGATCGATAGAGTCAACAGAAAACTGGTAAGTGTAATTATTTTGGGCTTAAAAAAGTCAGATATTAAATCTAGCTCAGGTAATGTGATGGGGGACTGGTTCCAACTTTGCCTTTCTTTAGGCCTTTCTTCGTCTGTATTAGAGAATATATACCCATCTCAGGGATACCAACCTGGGATGGAGGATGATATTGCAGGTATCATATTGTGTATGCCAGATAAGTTGGAAGAATTAGTTTGTTATGGGGTCATCTCTCCTCATTGGCCTCTGCATGACCATTAGTATGTTCTTGTACCCTTTGCCTGTATTTGAACATAACCTTTCCAGGAAAGAAGATTTTCTACCGTTACTTTGTAGACCATGAATTGGCAGTACCAGTGTATCTCCGCAATGTCCATTTATAGGGGCTGTCCTATCATGACACCCCATATCCATATAATCTATTACAGCATAGGGGCATCATGAATCCCTGCATTTCATGGATGGACATTCATTTAAATAGTGGGCATGAAAAGATATATTTACCATACAGCAGCCACTAGGTGTAAAATACATCAAGGACTTCCTTTGATAGCTGCGAAATGGGCCATAGACACAATAGACTGGAGCAGACCTTGTTGATTTCTAGTACAGATTTTTTTTCCAGGCATGCTCTGTGACTCTTACAGAAGTCAGGAGGGAGTAGATAAACTGTAATGTTACCTAGTGTGAATGGTGGACCCTGTGTTATCTAGAGATCGCTTTGCTGTTCGCCCGGAGGTCGTTTCGCGGCGAACTTTGCTCGTTCATGATTCGCCGAACATGTGAACATATGGCAATGTTCACATGCGCTTTATTCTTTTGCATTGCGCCGAACTTTGACCCCATACATCAGGTGGGACAGGAAAGCCAATTGAGACGTTTCAGTACATGGACACGCCCCCACCCTATCACAGAACCTGATCTGGCAGCCATTTTACATTCTGTGTTTTGCCAGTGTAGGGAGAGGTTGCTTTGTGGAGCAGGGACAGGCTGTAAGGGACACCAAACGCTATCTAATAGGGCCACAAAAGTCCTTTTAAGGACTGGTATAGGTGTGCTATCGATAGGTGTGATATACTGAGGGGTGTGATATACTTATAATATACTTTCTAACATAGAAAGTATATTATAGTGCATTTGTATCGTGCACCAGTTGTGTGCAGTTCTGCTGCGATACCGCAGATATATATAGGGACAAACGCTATTGGAATAACTAATTGCAACTGGTGTTATATACCTGTTGCCCCCCCCCCAAAAAAAAAAATGATTGAGGGGTGTGATATACCAATCATATACTTTCTAACATAGAAAGTATATTATAGTGCATTTGTATTGTGCAGCAGTTATGTGTGGTTCTGCTGCGATACCACAGGTATATAGAGGGACAAGCGTTATTGGAACTATTTGCAACGGGTGTGATATACCTGTTCCCCAAAAAAACTGATTGAGGGGTGCAATATAACTGCATCCACAAAATACTGATTCAGGGGTTTGAAATACCTGCTTCCACAAAATACTGATTGAGGGGTGCAATATACCTGCTTCCACCAAATATTTATTCAGGGGTTCTATATACCTGTTTCCACAAAATACTGATTAAGGGGTGCGATATACCTGCTTCCACCAAATATTGATTGAGGCCTGCGATACATCAGCTTCCACAAAATACTGATTGATGGGTGCGATATACCTGCTTCCACCAAATATTGATAGAGGGGTGCAATATACCTGCTTCCACAAAATACCGATTGAGGGGTGCGATATAGCTGATTCTACAAAATACTGATTAAGGGGTTCTATATACCGTATTCCATAAAATACTGATTGAGGGGTGCGATATACCTGCTTCCACCAAATATTGATTCAGGTGTTCTATATACCTGTTTCCAAAAAATACTGATTGCGGGGTGCGATATACCTGCTTCCACAAAATATTGATTCAGGTGTTCTATATACCTGTTTCCACAAAATACTGATTGAGGAGTGCGATATACCTGCTTCTACAAAATAATGATTAAGGGGTTCTATATACCGTATTTTTCGCCGTATAAGACGCACTTTTTCCCCCCCAAAAGTGGGGGGGAAATAGCAGTGCGTCTTATACGGCGAATGTAGCCGATTTTGCTTAGTTTTCAATGATACACCCGCCGCGATGCCGTGCGGCGGGTATATCAGCTGTGAGGGAGGAGGGGCTGGGGGCCGGCATCTGCATTTATAATGACAGCGGGGCCCGTGCAGTGACTGTATTCTACTACACGGGCCCCGCTTACTGTACAATCATATCCCTAATACCGTAGTTAATTGTTGTGTGCACTGCATGTAAAAGCATAATGAGCGATGATGAGCGCTATTACTTACAATTAGAAGCGCTTGCCGTTCGGAGCAGGGAGGAGGGAGGAGGCAGGAGGCAGGCCGGGAGGACGGGCGCTGGCAGTGTGAGTCATACGTCACGCGCCTGCGCCGCCTGCTTCATGAATGAAGCAGGCGGCGTGTGCGCATGACGGATGACTCACACTGCCAGCGCCCGTCCTCCCGGCCTGCCTCCTGCCTCCTCCCTCCTCCCTGCTCCGAACGGCAAGCGCTTCTAATTGTAAGTAATAGCGCTCATCATCGCTCATTATGCTTTTACATGCAGTGCACACAACAATTAACTACGGTATTAGGGATATGATTGTACAGTAAGCGGGGCCCGTGTAGTAGAATACAGTCACTGCACGGGCCCCGCTGTCATTATAAATGCAGATGCGACCCCCACCCCCATTATAAAAGCAAATGCGACCCCCACACTTATGGAGGGGATCTGTGGATGACACATAGCATAAGATGCTATATATGTGTCATCCACAGATCCCCACCATAACTGTCATACACAGATCCTCATAACAGCGCCATCCAGAGAGGATCCCCTATAAGTGTCACCCACAGATCCCCCATAACAGTGCGTCATCCACAGATCCCCATAACAGTGCATCACCCACAGACCACAATTAGTTCAAAATATTTTTTTTCTTATTTTCCTCCCCAAAAACCTAGGTGCGTCTTATACGCCGGTGCGTCTTATACGGCGAAAAATACGGTACCTGCTTCCATAAAATACTGATTGAGGGGTGCGATATACCAGCTTCCACCAAATACTGATTGAGGCCTGCGATATACCTGCTTCCACAAATACTGGTCTTTTCTAGGGACTTGGCACAGGGTCATTTTAAAAATTACAGGCAGAGGAAGAGGCAGGCTTTTCTGCAGGGGTGGTAGGGGTCGGGAAGGCACACCATGCATGTGCCTAAGTGGGAAGTTGGAGACGGTGCATGCGATTAAAGGACTCACCAGAGTTGGTTGAGTGGCTCACTCAGCCTTCCACTTGTGCACCCTCCTCATCCTCTGTATCTGCACCCTCCTCACTCTCTGCTGTGCGCACCCCCTTAGACATCACCACGACCACCACCATAGTCCCTCTACTCGAGTCAGAGGAATAATTTTCCCATCCATTCCCAGAACTTACCGATGCGCAGCCATTCTTGACATCGGATGAGGAAGAGGAGATAGCAACAGCTGCCACCCAGCGGTCTGATGACAGTACCCAGATCAGCCCAAGGAGGGAGGTCCCCGCTGTTGCTGCCTACTCTGAGATCTCAAATGTCAGTAGTGGTGAAGGTGATGATAATGACGTGTTGATAGACGTCACGTGGGTGCCCACAAGAGAGGAAGAGGAGGGGAGTTCAGAGGGAGAGACGGAGCAGCAAAGAGGGAGGAGAAGCAGGCAGAGCTCGCAGGGCACAGGAGGCAAAAAGCAGACTGCAAATGTATCTGGAGAGAGCCATCCACCATGCACGGTCACTTCTGGCGCTCCCAGGACGCCAGCACATGGCTTCGCAGTGTGGGCTTTTTTTTAACATGTCAGCTGCTGACACTAGTGTTGCCATCTGCAGCCTGTGCTGTCAAAGCATAAGTTGCGGTAAGACTAACACTCACCTGGCGGCGCTCCACGTCCTGCCTCTTTTCCTCTCTCCTCTCTTTTGTCCTCTGGCTTGTCGGAACTGTTAGCCCGCCAACTACTGCCATATAAACTGGTGGACTCGGAGGCCTTTAGAAAATTTGTGGCCATTGGCACAATGCAATGGAAGGTCACTGGAAATATTTCTCCCAGAAGGGCATCCCAGAACTATATGGCCACGTTCAGTGGCAATTGAATATATCTCTGGCACACAGTGTCTGTGACAAGATACATCTGACCACAGACACATGGTCTAGCAAACACGGGAAGAGAAGGTGCATAACTTTTACTGCCCACTGGGTGAACCTCGTCAAGCATGTAATCCATGGCACCTGTGTTACCGCCACGGATTGCATGCAGGCCTGCCTCTTCTCCTCCTCCTATTCCATCCTCTGACTCCTCCTCGGCTGACTCCCTCCTTCTTTTTCTATTGCTACCGCCTCTTCTGCTGCACCCCCCAAGATCCCTAGAACCTATTCGACGTGCCAGGTGAGACGTTGCCATGCTGTGCTGCGGCTGTTGTGCTTGGAAGCCAAGAGCCACACCGGTCCTGCACTGCTTTCAGCTCTGCAGTCACAGGCCGATCAGTGGCTAACCCTGCTCAATTTGACAGTTGGTCAAGTGGCGTGCGACAACGGTGCCAATCTGCTGAGCGCGCTGAAACACCCTGTGTATTTGGCAACAAATCACTGCACAACTAAGTTCAGGATGTGTGCTATGCACGGTATGTGCATGGCACACATCCTGAACTTAGTTGTGCAGTGATTTGTTGCCAAATACACAGGGTCCATGACGTCTTGCGGCAGGCCAGGAAAATCTCTGGCCATTTTAGAAGATCTTACATGGCCATGGCTCGCCTTGCTGACGTTCATTGGCGACAACACCAGCATGTCAGATGTCTGATTTGTAACAGACTAACACTCTGGAACTCCACCTTGTATATGCTTGATAGGCTGCTCTAGCAGCAACGTGCTGTTAACGACTACCTGTATTAACTCTGCAGCAGGACAGGTTCTGGGGGGCTTGGTTTCTTTTCACCGCGCCAGTGGCTGCTCATGCACGATGCATGCAGACTTCTGTGGCCATTTGATGAGATCACTAAACTGGTCAGTCGCAGCCAGGGCACCATCAGTGACATCGTACTTTATGCCTTCTTTCTGGAGCATGCATTGCGTTGTGTCATTGATCAAGCTGTCGAGGAGCAGGAGCTGGAAGATGAGGATGTCGCAATGCTGATTGAATTCCCAGGGGGGCTACTCCACCTGAGACAAGTCAGCAGGAGTCTGAAGAGGAGGGTGGTTGCTAGGGGGAGGAGGAGGAAGAGGAGCAAAAAGAGCATGCTTTTCCTGGTGTTGTCCGTGGCTGGGGGGAGGAGACCAAGGACAACATTCTCCTGGGCGATTAGCAGAAGCCAGGGCACTCCACCACTTCCAATTTAGTGCAAATGGGGGCCTTCAAGCTCCAGTGTTTGAAGACGGACCCCGATATAAATTTGTCTAAAGGTCAAGGACCTGAACTGGGTGGCAACGTACTTAGACCCCGGTAAAAACACAAAATGGCAGACATGTTACCAGCATCACAGAGGGCTGTCAGAATAAAGCATTTCCAGGCCTTGCTGCGAGAGATGCTGCATTCTGCTGTTGCGGGCACTGACAGAGAAATTTCCACCCACAGCGATACAGATACGGGTACCAATCCTACCACACCTGCAAAAGATGTGTTGGTCACTTCAGATATGAGATCATTCTTGCAGCCAACCCATCGAGAGCTGCCCTCCGTATCCTGCCTCAGGGAACGCCTAGACTGACAGGTGTCCAACTACATCGGGTTAACGGCCGATGTGGACGCTCTGAGAAGCGAGGAACCCCTGTACTACTGGGTGTGTAGGCTTGACCTGTGGCCAGAGCTGGCACAATTTGCCAAGGAACTCTTGGCTTGCCCCTCGTCTAGTGTCCCGTCCGAAAGGACATTCAGCGCAGCAGGGGGGATCGTGACCGATAAGCGTACTCACCTAGCTCACGACAGTGTCGACTACCTCACATTTTTATAAATGAAAGAGGCATGGATCTCGGAGGAACACCTGTGAGGACCACATGTAATTGAATTTCCTTATGCCACCCCACACATATCTGCCACTACCCAGAACAAAGAATGGTTCTTGTCTTATGTATATACAGCGGCATAAAAGGCCTTTTCTGTCAGGTGAATGCCTAATTTTTGGGGCCTCTTTTCCAGTGCCCTACAGTAAAATTTTTATCCAGTGACCACCTAATGTACCTCCAGACACATAATCACTAGTTCTTTTCTGTCAGGTGAATGCCTAATTTTTGGGCCTGTACTGGCCTACAGTAAAATTGTTATCCACTGACCATCTAATATACCTCCAGCCACATAATAACTTATTTTCTGTCAGGTGAATGCATAATTTTTGAGGCCTCCAGCCACATAATCACTTGTTCTTTTCTGTCAGGTAAATGCCTAATTTTTGGGGCCCGTACTCCCATGGCCTAAAATAAAAATTTTGTAGGCTCCAGCAGGGCACATTTTTGAGAGTTTCCCTCTAAGACGCATAAAAATGGCCCGTGATTATATTACATATATTTTGTGGGAATTTTTCCATTGATCCCCCTCTGGTATGTCACTGTCCATGTTTTGTTACTTGTTTTGTGCACTTCTAGTAAGTATTTGGCTACAAATATGTCCTGAAGGTTTTTCAGGTTTGCCTGCCATTAAAGTTAATGAAGCCCACCACGAACGCGTGCTTCGCGAACATTTGGCCGATGTTCATCCATCGCTAGTTATCTATATCTATGGGTTAGATCTGTCATTTTAATCCTGTCTGTCATTATAATGAGATGGCTACTGAAAAGTTACCTGTACAGAACAGGAAGTCTCAATACATTATTAGCTAGTGCGATGATTTACAAAACACAATTATCAACAAATATTTTATTAATTAATGGATTTTTTCAATGCAATTCAATCAGTTCAACTCACACCATAAGGCCTCTCATTTAATTACATTTATAATTAGGGTAAGAACACAATTACTATGCAATCTCTATGTTTTCTGAATATTTCCTTTGAAGATAAAACACATTATTTTGTCCAAGAAATAATTGGTTGACTCAATTTCTGCTGAATCCTAGAATCAGATTATGTTTAATGATGTAAATCTACAATTATGTTCACCTTTCACTCGCTCGCCACTCAGAGTGTGACTTGTTAAATATTCATAGTTTTTAGATTTGGATGAGTTTTGAGTTAAAACTAATTCAACTTTTATTGACAAGAGGTTTTAGTGGGAATTATAACAAGATTTCTCACTTATTGTACACAAGACACTGCAGAGATTTATTTGGGTATTTTAGATTAGACAAAATCTGTTTTGGGATATTAATGCATAGACATGTCTAATATTCTTATTTTAGATTATCTCAATTTAGCATTTATTGTGCAAGTGAATTTCTAGTACCAAGCACATAAACATTTATTCCAGTCAATAATGAGTATTTTTGCTTAGAGCTTCAATACCAATTTGCTCTTACATTTCTTCACTGGAAAAAAATATATACCACAAGGTGTAAGTAAGTATAAAGATATTGAGAGGTTAACTGTACCTGATAAAACGTGATATAGTTATAGCTATCATACAGTCCTGATCAAACATTTAAGACCACTTGAAAAATGGCAAAAAAGCATATTTAGCATGGCTGGATCTTAACAAGGCTCCAAGTAGAGCTTCAACATGCAACAAGAAGAAATGGGAGTGAGACAAAAAAATAATTTGAGCATTCAATTTAATGAAAAGAACAAATAAACTGAAACAGGCTGTTTTTCAGCTGATCAAAAGTTTAGGACCACACCTCCAAAAAAAAAACTAAGCAAGGGAGTAAAACTATAACAGGCAAGGGTGAAGTCCCAGCAAGAGATTTAAATAGAGCACCAAATCCCAGGATCAGAACCTGATAAGTCCATGACTCGATGCTCCATTAGTCATACACAGCACACAGTATCAGAACAGCTGAATAATCAAACACTGCTAGTTTTCCTCCAGCACATGCCCGCTGTGGAAAGAAACAGAGCATTGCATTTTGTTGCTAGCAGTGCTGTCTCATCACCAGGGGGCGTCGCTTTGCAGCGCGTCTCTCCCAGCGAAGTCACGGCAAAGCTGCAGATCTCGCCGCTGGAGCCCGGACAGGTAGGTAAGTGACAACTACAATTACATTTAAATGGATTGTCCATAAATATAACCCCAGCCTATATGCCCTACTAGGGTCTCTGGGCAGTTTCCTTTTTTAGGGTGCTTCTTTACGGGATAGCGTATTTGTATCAATACTCAATGTATATGTAAAGACTACACTCCCACCTATAAATGTATAATGCCATTTAGCGCTGCAGCCTTCTCACAGCTTTGCCTAGGCCATGTGACATCACGGTGGCCTAGACACAACTCAGACGCATTAAAGTGAATGGGGCTGACCTGTGATACTAAGCACGGCCGCTATACATTGTTCGGTGCTGTGCTTGATGAGCAGAGAGAAGTTCGCAGTGCTCACTGGAGCATCGGTGCTTTCTCAAACAGCTGATTGTGGGGGTCCTGAGTGTAGGACCCCCCGATCAGATACTGATTACCTACCCAGACGATAGGTCATCAGTAAAAAAAAAAAAAAACTGTCATAAAACCCCTTTAAGTTGCTGTTTGGTATAATGTGAGTTATCGCCCTGGATATGAACCCAAATTGCGACAAAAACTACAAAATGACACCATTCTCACTGGATATCACTAGATACTAGTAGTATGTTTTTACCTTGTATACCATTTAGATGATGATCCACACAAGTCCAAATTTTTTATTTGCGCTCCTAACTCCTTACATCCCTTATGAAGGAAGGCATACCTTTCGAAACATGTTGGAGGCTGTCTCTACCATTTCGAATTGCTCTAAGTAGCAGAGACATTAGCTATTTTGTTTCACTTTCATCTCGGATTGTGCCGCTGGCTCGGAAAGCTCCTACTAACAATAGTCCAATACATGCCATCATTTGCTGAACTTAGGGCTCATGTACACAAACGTATTTTTTGTCTACATCTGATCAGCATCTTTTGCTGGCCGGATGCTGACCTATTCACTTCAATGGGGCTGTTTGTCCATCCGCAAAAAAATAGAACTTGTCCTATTCTTGTCCGCATTACGGACAAGGATAGGATTTTTCTATTATGGCCCGGACATTGCGTTCCACAAAATGCAGATCCAGTTTGGTGGAGCCGCAATTTGCATACCGCAAAACAGACTATGGTTGTGTGCATAAACCCTAACAGCAAGACAAAAACTGAGTAGCAACGTACAGTGCATTTATCCACGGGGAACTTACAAGACAGCTGCATGTAAGAACATAGGAGCGCATATAAAATATCTGGACTTGCGTGGATCCTCAGCTGCTAAGTTTATCTGTATATGGTCTGTTCTGAAATGTGTACAAAATTTTGTGAAGTTATTTAGAAATGTCTTTGTTTTCTTTTGTATAGGAATATGGAGGATATTTGAGCACACGTCTCCTGACATCCATGACAGATGAGCTGTTTGCCTGTGGAGCAGCTCTTTCCCCTATAACAGATTTTAAACTATATGGTGAGGTTTCCACATTTTCAAAGTATTTTAACATCAGCAGTTACCATCGAGCTTCCATCATTTTCAACAGAAATGGTGCAGCATGCAAGGCTATTGGGATATCGAGATAAACTACATTAAAGTCCATTGGTGACTGTTTGGAACCATTGGGTGATGGATCCGTTACAGTGTCATGGTTTCAAATGCCATGATGCTAATGTGAACAAAGCATTTTCAGAAAGTTTTTGAAGTTCCTCCTTACTGTGCATAGGGATTTAGTCTGTGGAGCACACTGTGTAGTGACCATGCCAGCTCAGCTCCCATTCAAGTGAATAGGAGCTAAGTTATAGTACACAGGCACCGGAAACTACACAGTATACGGAACCTTCTGTTTACGCTCCATACGTCCGTGGGTCTTCCTTGATTTTTGGAGGATCCACGGACATGAAAAATGAAAAAAAAATCAAAGTCAAGTTTGCCATTGAAATGATAGGAAAAAAACGGACACGGATCACGGACACAGATGATAATCTTGTGTGCATCCGTGTTTTTTCACAGATCCATTGACTTGAATGGGTCCGTGAACCGTTGGCCGTGAAAAAAATAGGACAGGTCCTATTTTTTTCACGGCCAGGAAACACGGATTACGGATGTGGCTGCCAAACGGTGCATTTTCAGATTTTTTCACGGACCCATTGAAAGTCAATGGGTCCGCGAAAAAAAAATGAAAACGGCACAACGGCCACGGATGCACACAATGGTCGTGTGCATGAGGCCAAAGGGTGTGCACACTAATGCAACCATATTATTTTATTTTTATATTTTTTCTTCCCTCTACCTAGAAGATTTCAGTTTGTTTTTCAATTGAGTTGTACAGTTTATAGGTCACATTAAAGGTGGAAAAAGTTCTGAAATGATTTTAACTTTGTCTCATTTTTTTACATCACAGAAACCTGACATTTTAAGGGGTGGGGTGTGTAGACTTTATATCCACTGTAGGTCATCAATATCTGTAGCCTGGATTACCCCTTTAACCCCTTAGGCTCTGTTTCCCGAGTCCAGGCATGCTGTCCAAAGGCTGTCCAGGCATGCTGGGAGTTGCAGTTTTGCAACAGCTGGAGGCACACTGGTTGGGAAACACTGATATAGAGCAACAAAAAATCATATGTACCCTAAACTAGTACCAACAATACTGCCAACTTATCCACTTTTTTGGAGTTTTTGGGAGTTTCTACTCTAGGGGTGCATCAGGGGGGCTTCAAATGGGACATGGTGTCAAAAAAGGCAGTCCAGCAAAACCTGCCTTCCAAAAACCGTATGGCATTCCTTTCCTTCTGCGCCCTGCCGTGTGCCCGTACAGCGGTTTATGACCACATATGGGGTGTTTCTGTAAACTAAAGAATAAGGGCCATAAATATTGAGTTTAGTTTGGCTGTTAACCCTTGCTTTGTAACTGTAAAAAAAATATTAAAATGGAAAATCTGACAAAAAAGTGAAATTTTTAAATTGTATCTCTATTTTCCATTAATTCTTGTGGAACACCTAAAGGGTTAACAAAGTTTGTAAAATCAGTTTTGAATACCTCGATGGGT
Source organism: Bufo gargarizans (assembly GCF_014858855.1). Taxonomy (NCBI): domain Eukaryota; kingdom Metazoa; phylum Chordata; class Amphibia; order Anura; family Bufonidae; genus Bufo; species Bufo gargarizans. The sequence goes on from NC_058084.1 coordinate 414,706,812, forward strand.
GTAGTTTATAGAATGGGGTCATTTTTGGATGGTTTCTATTATAAATATAAAAATTGGGTTTTTGAAAATTTCTGAAAAATTTCAAGATTTGCTTTTAAACTTCTAAGCCTTGTAACATCCCCAAAAAATAAAATATCCTTCCCAAAATGATCCAAACATGAAGTAGACCTATGGGGAATGTAAAGTAATAACAATTTTTGGAAGTATTACTATGTATTATAGAAGTAGAGAAATTTTAACTTGGAAATTTGCAATTTTTTACAAATTTTTGGTAAATTTTGTATTTTTTTATAAATAAAAAAGATTTTTTTTTTAACTTCATTTTACCAGTCTCATGAAGTACAATATGTGACGAAAACACAATCTCAGAATGTCCTGGATAAGTCATAGCGTTTTAAAGTTATCAGCACTTAAAGTGATACTGGTCAGATTTGCAAAAAATGGCCAAGTTCAGAAGGTGTAATAGGGCCGAGTCCTTAAGGGGTTAAAATATTGTCTGCATCATTTTAAATCAAATGAACAGATATATTGGGTCATTCCCATTCAGGATTCAGTAGCTTACCAAATACCGTTCACAATTAATTTATTGTATTATCTACAACCAATAACATTTTTAAAATATGGAGAATATTTTATTATGTGAAGGTTCTTAGTTGATCATTTTAATAAAACACATACGATAATCATCATTACCAGATAATAGGGAATAACAAAGACAGAAAGGAAATGGAAAGCGACAGTGTTCATTACATATACAGAATGTTTTGGATCATTTTATCCATTTTATCATAAATGGGAAATGTACTTGTATTTCTTATTTCATTATACCTGGATTACATATAAATGGATACTTCCATGAAAGTTTTTTCATACCAAACAGTCTCTCTTAACATTTTAGTTCAACCATCAATGCAACCAGAAAATAAAAAACTGTTAGAGCATCGCACATTACTTTAATCAATGCAATGCTCCTCTGTGGACATCTTTATCTAGGTCTGACATACTGTTATCATGAGCATTACCATTTGGATAAAATCCTCCCCTCACAGCAGGAGTAAACTGATCAAGGATTATCTATGTATGAGTTTTCTTTCTCTCTGCTGACTGCTACAGAAGGGCGTATTTAATTTTTTGTGGTATAGTACTGCCAAAATAAAAAAGAAATACTGCCAAAATGTAGAATAATTGAGTTTAAAAAATACCCTTTTCTGAACGAAGCATCTATTTATACTTTTTTTTTCTTGTAGCATCTGCCTTTTCAGAAAGATATTTGGGACTGCATACCATGGATAATGGAGCATACGGGGCATATGAGGTATGTACATTTTAGATAGATACACACATTGATTCAAAATAAAATGATTTTGTATAACTTGAATTATGCCCAGCATATTGCTCTACTTGTGTTCTCCAAGCAATGATTTAAGAATAAGAGCCGCATGTGAATTTTTGCTTTTCAACAGTTGCCAGCTGGTAGACACTGAGGATGCAACAGTGATATTAAAACTTGGCACCAGGGTCACAACCATGGAACTGACAGCTGACACCAGGTTGAGGAGTGTCAGGATCATATTATAGGCACTTGGCTCCACAGATAGCATCAGACTGAACTTTGCCACTTCTTATTCCAAGGGTCATTGGGGATCCCCTTTACTATATTGAGATTTAAATGTTATAATGAAATATGGCTCCTGAGTCAAAATAGGCTGGGGGCTTCTGCATTATAGGGTAAGACTGGCCATACATATTAGATGTACTGTATGTCATCCAAATCCACCTATTTTGGTGATACCAGCTGCCCAGTTTGGGGCCCTCCAGACTCTTTCTAACAAGAGGTGTGAGGGAGATAAGGATCGAGCAAGTTGGATTTCAGCTACCTGATTCTTTTGGTTCTTGGGGAGAGAGGTCACTGACAGAGGACTTTGACAGCACTCCCCCTCCCCTACCTTCCTACTAAGAACACATGCTTGCTCTGCTTAGTTGAGCAGGAAAGTGGATGAAGGATCAGAGATTGAGTATGTTCTTTGCTTCTCCATTTAAACCCTACCTAACGGTTTGCATGTTCAACTATTCTTCAGTTAATGAGGGGGAGGGGGGACACACAAGCCCTCTGTTCTTTTAATTGCTGGGAGTTCCAGCGGTCAGACCCCCACTTATCAGACTCCTACACTTATCACTATTCCTGTGGATAAGTTATAGTTGTAATTCTGGGACAACCTCCTTTAAGTAAAGAGGGCTGGGCTACAATACCACACACGACCTGTGGACAGGTGTGGTGCTGACATTGGAAGAAATTAGCAATGATTTCCCTTTAGCCCACCACATGTGTAACTTCTCTTAAAGTTCATCTGTCAGAAGTTCTGAGCCCTCAAAACTGCTGATATTGCTACATAGATGATGAGGAGAGAAGTAGATATATACCTAGAGTGATGGTCATGCAGGCTATCTGACTGAGAAATCAAGGTTTTTATTGACTCCAGTGTGACAACCTCAAGTATCCTTCTCTTCACGGAGTACCTCCCAACCAGTCCCCTCCACTCTGAGTGACAGCACCAGTGGTCTTCTGATTGGACACTAGAGCTGTTGTGCAGAGCACAGGAAGTGGTTGGGAGCTATTCAGTGCAGAGGACTTGAAGAGACTGCCTCCTGGACTGCCTCCTTCAATTTCTTGGCCAAGCAAACTGCATGATCATCACTCTAGGTATACCTGCACCACTATCTCCTTGACTCTACTTCAAGACTCCCTGTAAAGTGTCTGATCATTGAAGTTGAAAGCACTGGAGTTATGAAGTGGTTAAATGTATTACAAATGTCTGAAGGCTTTTCCATGATCACAAGATATTACAGAATATGACAAGTAGATGAAGCTTTTATAATTATTGTGCAGGCAACTCAAACAAGTTGAAAAGATACCATGTATTTTAGCCAAGACTAATTTTACTTTAAAGGTAATTTCCAGCATTTGCACGTAATCAATAGCAATTACAGAATTAATTCCTGATCCAAATACTATTAAGGCTAATGTATTCAGTTAGTAAGGGACGCTTCTTGTATTCTGCAGTGATAGCCTAAGAGCCATGATTTTTGTATATAGCCACCCAGAAGATAGGCTATTGCAAACAGCATAAAACGCTATTCAATTTGCCAGCAATCCATACCCTTTGTTCCATTCACATGAGGCCTGTGTGACTTTTCATTGAAGCTTATCAGTCATTTGTGTAAAGCCAATTTTCCATCCCTTTGCTGAAGATAGCTTCTTTAATCTATGTTTCCACAGTTGGCCAAAATAACAGTTCGAGAGTCCTTATCGAATAAAGCTAAATTTTTGATTATCCACGCTACTGCAGATGGTGAGTAATGCTTTATTAATCCTTAATCTATTTCATAATGATAAGAAGCTATTAGACAGATGCTCCTCACTGAGCAGTAAGAAAATGTGCTTTAATTAATTTGTCCCCTTTACTGATACTAATCTTATTTTACAGAAAAAATCCACTTCCAGCACACTGCGGAACTCATAACGAATTTAGTCAAAGCCAAAGCCAATTATTCCTTACTGGTAAGTTCCTTGTTTCTGCACTGTTTATGTAGGGTAAGGTGGAGATTATAGGAGTAGTGCAGTGACCCGGGGTGTGAGGTATGGACTGAACGATTGCCAGGGATGCATACTGTTTGACCTGTTTCCCTTGTATTCTGCTTATTGACACTAAAGTGTTAAAGGGGTTGTGCAGTGCTTAGATATTAATGACCTATCCTCAAGTCAGGTCATCAATATCAGATTAGCAGGAGTATTACACCCTGCACCCCCAGTAATCAACTGTATAAACAGCTGTTCACTTACATAGGAGATGAAGGTGTAATTACACAGTGCCGCCACTATGATCTAGATGGCAAGCAGGTTAACAGTGAAGAAGACACAGCACTCGCCAACCAACGGGGGTGCATCCCCAATCTGATCTTGATTAATGACCTACACTGTGGATAGGTCATCAATATCTAAGCACTGCACATCCCCTTTAAATCATGCAGTTACTTAAGGTGGCCATATGCATTGGATAGAAAAAAACTGATGGCTGCTGATCATCTAGTGAACAACCATTTCGTAGACAATCTTTCAACCGACTCTTAGATGAAAATTTCAGACATGGCCGACTTGTTTTTTAGGCAGTGGCTAAAACGATTGTCCATTGTTAAACTTCACCTGATGAGTTGAAATTGCCTGTTTTGATCAACTTTAGTCTAATGTGCATGAGTACCTTAATGGTCATGAAGAACAAGTCAAGTCCCCCATACACATTAGTGTATTGTTGGATTAGCCCATCCTGAATGGCAGGGTTGGCTAACAATCTAATGTGTATGGGGAGCTCCCGACTCTTCTCCAACAGATGATGTTAGTGAGAGAAGGATCAGGCAATTGTAATCTTTTTGCCCAATCTTTTTCTTTTCCCAGGAGATAAGCTGCCACCAGAGGTATCTGGAGGCAGCTTTCTGAGCTTGCCTTATTGAAAACACATTCATACTTGGCACCTTAATACTACTGATGCATGACCAGCCTGGGCTACCTAGTGAAGGTGGACTAAAGTCATGCTGCTTGATTTTTAACAAGCATATCAGATGGTCATGATTAGAGATCTAAATTAAAGGGTTGTCTGGTTTAAAAAAACATTTTCATATACCCTATTAGGGAATTTTGAATTAATAGTGGGGGTCTTCTCTTTAGAATCCTCAGTTACACTGGGTAGACCTTGCTTACGTTCAAGGACCTGCCCAGTCATTAAACAGACAATCCCCTGATTTAATTGGACACAGTGTAATTATTAATTTCCACTGTGGGGGTGCTGCAGGGTAATTGAACACTTACTGCTAAGTTTCCCTGCAAAATACAGTTGATCGCTGGGGTCCTTGCAGATACTGTAGATGATTTATGATCAGATTATTGTCAAGTGACCCTCCTGTCTAGTAGGAATTGTCCATAACAGACACGACCTCTGCTATTGACAAAATCATTAATACCATTTATATCACACATCTGGCTGCCATTTCCATTTTACAGCTATAACCTTTATTATGCAACATTTTTTATTAGATAATGATTCCATTAAATTCATAATCCGATTATAAATCGGAAACTTTCATTATAAATGTGTTTAATCATAGCATTTTAGAAGCATAGTACTTGTAAAGAAATATCAGGACACTCCTCTGTTCTTTATATTTCATGCCACTACTTTACATGTCAGTTGTTAAAATACATCTAGTGCTTCATTTGTTTTCCTCTAAATAAGTAATTAATTTAATTTCTGTAGCTCCCTATTTTTTCTACAAAGCTCAATTTTCCTGTGAAGCCATTAAAGGGCGTTTCCGAAAATTAAATAGTGATGACCAATATCTGATCGTGGGGGTCTGACACCCATTCAAGAAAGCAGCAGCAATCGCAGTAGCACCGCAGCCTTCTTGCTTCTTTCCTTAGGCCGAGTGATGACACGTTCATCAGGCACATGGCCTAGGCGCAGTTCAGCCCAGGATAGGTCATCAATATTTATATTTTGGAAAACCTTTTTAAATTATATATTCCTGCCTGCTTATAGCAACTACTAGGCGTAGCTTGGGAGCTTACTGCATACAATTTTACAATTTATTAAGGCAATGCAATAATTAAATAGTATGCAAGAAACATGTTAGCTCCTCCTAGTGGTGATGGCAGACATGCAGAATTTTATAATTTAGCATTTTATCTATCTAGAGCATTTTGAGCTTTGTATCAGAAAAACTGATTTATGTAGCCAGAAAGTAAAGTAAAAGAAATAATATGTCTGCCTGCAGCTATCACCAGGAGGAGCTTAAGATCATACTATAGACATTAAGCTACAACCTGTATGGCTATGTAAAGGGAAGCAAGACATTTGAAGCTCTGTATATTTTTTAAAAAAAATAGCTTTGACCCCAATAAAATGTAATATATGGTTTGGATCTCTTTTTGGATTATTATGTCTTCTTGAGCAGCCCATAGATGACATACAACCTATTCATTAGATTAATGTTTAAGGAACCCACTGATTTTGGCAGAATCATGCAACAGTTTAATGCATTAGGGGGGCAGCCAAATTGTCTGCTGGCATCTTTCTGATGTTTTCTTCTCTTGGAGATAGCACTTCTAGACATGTCAGGCATCTAATCTCTGTTTTCCATTAGAATTATTCATATACTGTAACAGATCAAATGTTCAGGTTTATGGTGGTGTTTTGAAGAACCTGGCGGCCATACAGGTTTTTGGACAAGTGGAATTTCATGAGTATGACCAGCCTTGAAGAAGAAGAGAGATTCTTGAAACAGGATTTGGATTACCTATTGCTTGGGTTTGAAATTGATTCCTTCAGTTCAGTTGTCAATTCAGCGGTCAATGAGCAGGTTGTGTAGCAGTCAGATTTTGATTTGAAGCCTCCAGATCCTGAGAGAACAAAACTATGCTTCTATAAATATGAATGATATAGGACAACCATTAGAATTTATGCTTAGGCTCCCCTTGTGTCTTTAACAATAGCCTGCAGAGCTATTATAGTGTCTAGAAATACATTCATATCTCTAGAATCACATACTGTAAATGTATGTTCATTTCAAAATTTAATTATCCTTCGGTGACAGGATTGCCAAGAAGAGATTATATCTAAAGCAGACAAGGGACGCATCTAATAAGGGTCATATATCTATAATTGGAATAGAATTTTGTTTTAATCTAATTTTTGTGCATATTCCCTTTTAGATATATCCTGATGAAAATCATTATATGAAGAGCCAAGTAATGGAGCAGCACTTGCACAAGTCCATTGTGAATTTCTTTGAAGAATGCTTCAGAATTCAAGATAAGCCCCCTGTAGTAGCCATAGAAGAAGAAGAAGAAGAGGATTAAGTTTTGTTCGTGCCAAGTACAAACCAGTTCTTACATAACAATATGCAACTGAATTGTTTTCCTTGGAAACTACAAAATGTTATGTTTAGCATGTGTTTAACGGACCAGTGCCCTCTATGGCTTATGCGACCGTCCCACTTCCCAGGAAGAAGAACGTGAAGCATGGTGGACTCAGCAAACAGTGCTGTCTAATCAAGCAGCTTTTTGTTACCAATAAAGGTTTCTTGTACTTCAAAAGAATAAAAAGGGGCAGAAAAGAAAAAAAGAAATAAAAAAAAGGAACAGAAGAAGAAATGAGACTTTTTGAGGAACTCCAAGAAGATTATTACACAGACTAGACAACCTGTTAATTCATGAAAACAACAGTAGCATTTAACCCATTATTATTCCTGCTCTAAATTGCCATTGAATTTGAGTCTGAAGAAACTAATCCTGTTAGTACAAAACAAAGATTATAGCACAATTACTTTATCAATACTAATTTACAGTTTGCTTGCTCAGTATCCCACCATGAAAAAAAATAATATATATATTACAACTTTCAGGGCAGCAGAAACAGACACAATGTATTAACCTTAATCAAATTATGTACATCATGTTGTTATTTCGTTTTTCTCTTGTTTTACTTCCTTAAATTTTTTTACTCATCTCACATTTTGCTGTTTGCTTTAGTGTATGAAAGATGCATAGACGTATTCACTGTCACATAGACAATATTATTCATAGGCCATTTTTGTGGAGCCCTGACTTGAATATATTAGTCTAATACATTATAGTTCAGCTCAGGAGGCAACCTTTTACTTTGTGGCTGTGCAAATTTGGAAGTCTTTTCTAAGCCATTACTTCAAAGTCCGTAAAATATACTAGATAGATAGATACATTATAAAAGAGGTTGACAGAGAAAATGAAAAATCTCCTACAGCCCTCCAATAGTCTAAAATTAAAAATGGTATTGTTCTTCACTAGCGTTCTCTGAGGCACCGGTCCGATTCTTCTGCCACAGCTTGTTTACAAGCTGCAGCGATAATGTGCTGGTTTATGGTATGTGACTGCAGCAGCCAATCACAGTCCTCGGCGGTCTAAGGCCTTATGCACACGACCGTTCCGTTTTTTGCGGTCCGCAAACCGCAGATCCGCAAAGCTCGAACAAGAATAGGACAGGTATTTTATTTGCGGGGCCATGGAACGGAGCAACTGGAGTGCTGTCCGCATCTTTTGAGGCCCCATTGAAGTGAATGGGTCCTCATCCGAGCCGCCAAAACTGTGGCTCAGATGCGGACCAAAACAACGGCCGTGTGCATGAGGCCTAATGCTGCGGACACTGATTTACAGCTGCTGTACACCCACAGGTCACTGTGCAGGTCACAGTAGTGGTGACATGCACAGTGAAGTGCAGGTGTACGGTATGTGACCGCTGCAGCCAATCACTCAGTGTTAGACCCCTGCAGTGTAGGCCACTGCAATGACATGCTGTATGCCAGCATGTCACCACTGCAGTCCGTATACAAACTGTGGCAGCAGGACCACACCAGTGCAGAAGGCAACGGCACTGAAGAAAGGGACGTGTATAATATAATTTTTTATTTTAGGCTATTAGAGGGCTTGTCTGAGATTTTTAACAATTGTAGACAATCCCTTTAAGTGATCACGCTACCAAAAACAAAAACTTTTTGCCACAATTTGGAACTTTAGTAAAGCCCAGAAGAGCACTATGGGGTATATTTATCAAAACTGGTGTCAAGGAAAACTGCCTTAGTTGCCCATAGCAATTAAAGCCTACAATAACCCAAAAACAGAACCTCACTCCCCAACCTACAGCAACTTGTACAAAAAAAGAGCAAGGATTTATGCAAGGTAAAAAAATCTCATTTTATTCAATATAAATCACATGATCATTACAGGTAATGCTCAAAAGGGACAGGACATGGAGACTGGGCCACAAGGAGCTCTACAATGTGGAGAATCACATGGATGATGTGACCATAAACAGCGGGGAACAACAATTAAACAGAGGCCAAGAACAAAGGTATGGTTGCGGGTGCAAGTGCTGATCCCTAGTATTGAACAACTACCTGACTCATGTTCACAGCATATGACCATAGGATACTGTAGGGTATGGATGGACGGTGCAGTACTACTAATAAAGATGGCATATAACAATGAACTGCAAGCCTCTCGTCCCACCCTGATCCAGCTACCAAGTTACCTACCCATGTTGCTGCTTTGGAATGGTGACACGATTCCCCCACTGCCCATAGCAACCAATCAGATGCCACCTTTCATTTTTCAGAGCTCCTTTGGACTCAGAATGGTTGCTATGGGCAACTAATCCAGTTTTCCTTTACACCAGTTTTGATAAATCTCCTCCTATATTTCCTGACGTTGGTGTGCATTTGGTGAACCAATAAGAGTATTATGGCAGTAAAATCTTTTTTGTCTTTTTATTATTTGTACTCATGTAAGTTATAGTTTCCCAATTTTTAGTTGTTTGGCTGGATAAGTGTGGTTATCATTATGCAGATTTGTTGGTCAGCTAAGGTTAAAGGGGTTGTGCCATGAAAATAAACTTTAGAGTAAAATTTAGTTCATCAATTACTCTGGATTACCTTGGATTGTTTCTCTTTTTTTTCCTTGATGCTTCAATCCTACTTCCTGGTTGGTCATGTGACTTCTGTCCCATCAAGCCTCAGGGCAGTGAGACGTGTGGTGACATCAGCAGGACATGTGACTTGTTCTTACCAATGATGCTTGTGCGTCCTTCATTAGAGGGCTCTAATGCAGGACGTAACCTACAGCAACTGGATATCAAAACAGATTTGCCTCCGGGCGCAGTGGTAGGCTAATAACTTTTGAAAAAGGCAGCTTTGATGAATGGTGGTATTTGGGGAAAGTGATTTAACAGCTATATAAAAATGTCAAGAGCTAAAACGTGAAGGTGGCATGACCACATGGGCATGAGGTCACAAGGACAGCCTTCATCCCACAACCGTTATATTGACACACAGTAGCAGATCCTGTATACCGATAACCAGAGGCAATATAGGTTATGTTGTGCTATCAATTATACTATATCAATAAGTGGCTTCCTTTCCTATTGCCAGATCATTTTCTCCAAACAATGTCCAAAGACGGCCATTTATATCAAATACATAGGACTACAAATATAAATATGTAGAGGATGTGGCACATAATAAGATTATAGGTTGGGTACAGGATGAACAACACAAAATGGGCACAGACAATGATGAACACATGAGACAGATCAGATCAGTGACTGCCCATAACTAAGGGTAGACTGAATTTTTTAAACCAATCTTCTACATGATGATAATTAAAAGAATAACATGGGTTAGACAGCAATACATGATCACTCATTGAATGTATAGGTGGTCGGCCTTGTTCCGGTATGATTTTAATATTTGCTCATGTTGCACCCTAATGGGAGATGATGCCTTGAAGAGGTTTTCCAGGATTTTTGTACTTATGACCTATGCTCAGGATATCAGATCAGCGGGAGTCTGACTCCCTAAACTCACGCCAATCATCTGTACCAGAGTATCTTCAGTATCTTCAGTGGTTGAAATAGGCACTGGAACTACAAAGCTCCATCAACTCTCTAATGGACAGAGGTGGTTACTGTAGCACTGCTCCCATTCAAGCTGCAGTAACCAGCTCTATCTACTACACAGGGGATGGAGCTGTGTAGTACCAGCGACTTTGTCCGGCACCAGAGCTACTCGGAAACAGTTCATCGGTAGGGGTGCGAGGTGTCAGACCCCCTCTGTTCTGATGCCATCAATATAAAAATTCTGTAAAAACCTTTAAAGGTCCATTCACAACAATTATTTATTTTATTTTTTTCATTTTAAGTATCTGATCAGTTTTCCACAGAATGATTATCAGGGTGGAGTTCCCACTTTCCAGTCAATGGTGTCATGATCAATATACCAAAAAGGCAAATGCTTTTAGCGAGAAGACCCTTTAGAAGTATGATAAAAGTCTATTCAATTTGATAATGTGTAAATTAAACCAGAAAACATATAACCATATACAATGTATTGCTTTGCTTGGTTTTGCCCATCTGTATATTAAGTTGTTATCTGTAATTACTATCTAGTCAATAACCCATTTGTGGTCACATCTACATACAGGTATATCAGCAATGCAAAAATAATATAATGTAAAAAATAAAATAAAAAATCATCCATGTTTCAATTATTGATTGATAATTTACCTAATACCATTGATATAAAATCACAGTTTGGCTAGCTGTTGAAGTTTATTTCATATATATATTGCCTTTACTAAAAATTATAATTGCTACCCATCAAATGTATATATTACCAATTGTATTTTATCCAGTACCTACAACACAGGGGATGCTATGCCCTTAAAGGGGTTGTACCAATAATACCAATTATCCTCTATCCACAGAATAGGGAATAAATTATTGCTGGGGGTCTAGCCGCTAGGACCCCAGCAAGCTGCCAAACTGCTCCATACAAATGGAGTGGTGCTGTGCATGTGTGACCATCATTCCACTCACTTCTGTGGAACTGCTGCAAGCACTGTCCTCGGCAGTCCCATAGAAGTCAATGTAGTGGGGGGGTCACACATGCGCACCGCTGCTCCGCTGCTAATTTTACGGCTCTTGCAGACCCAGGTTCTTGTGATCATTGGGGGTTCCAGTGGTTAAAACTCCCAGCAATCAAACACTTATCTACTGTGGATAGTGAATATGTGTTATTAGTGGCACAACCCACGGGGTATTGCCACATTCTGGAAATACCTGGGGTGCCATGGAGCACTGGTGGATGGGAAGGACTAATATGTGATCACTGGTACAAAGAGACCCAGGAATCTGGACAATATACTCAAGGCATGTGGCCCAGGAGGGCAATGTTAATGCTCATAGGGGTTTTTATTTTAAGGTACAGGTAAAAAAATTATATAAAAAAATACACACTTTAAAGTAAAATATTTTAAATATTTTCTAATTATATTATGGATTTATATTGGATTATAAAATGCACCTGCCATTACATCTGGGAATTATAACTGAATATATTTCAGTAAAAAAAAAAATTGTTAATATTTAGATAAACCTTTCTAGAAGTTTGACATGCTGGCGTTAATATTATTGCGTAACATTCCGACCAAATGTACAGCCAGTATTAATGTTGTATATATGAGTTTGTAAATACGGAATGTAGGTCATTTATTTGTGAAGATTCCAGCCGCTTCTTAGTATTGTGTTTCGCATGCCAGCCAAACAACTCCACCCTTTGCTAATCCGAACTGTTGGCTTTAAATTTCACAATAAAATAACAAATCATTTTTATGTTTTCTGACAGCTTGAATGTTAACAAGGGTTTTTACAATTTTTGCCATAGTAATGTTAGTAAGCTCACATCCAGTCAGCAAATGATGTATTAATGTTGTTCTTCTATATTATTTTGCTTTTCTTTTTGTTATTTTTTTTGTTTGTTTTACTTTTTCTTTCTTTCTTGAGATTTTGAATGTTATTACAAGTTATTGTTATTTATGTCACATCGGACAATAGATCGTAACACATTTCAATTACAGTGGATTTTTTTTAGGTACATTTAAAAAATGGTGAAAGGAAATACAAAATAAACACAAAAAATGCCAAATGAAAACTACTGATTTTAACATTTTGCTATATCATTGGGTGACAAGGTGTACCTTGATGTGTAAAACTGTACACAAAACAAAACTTCGCTTTTTGTCCAGAATTTTTGTAGAAAGAAAGTTAGGATGTGGCATGGTAGTGTTTCGTCATCCATGAAATAAATCATTATTTTATCAAACTGTGTCAAGATGTCTATTATTGCATTTGCATGAGAGGCTGTGTTAGGGGGCGTCAGCAGCAAATTTTGTAAAAAATAAATAAAAAGCAGGGCAAAATAGCTGCAATATTTTGTCCAGCAAAATGCCAGGTTTTATGTCATGAACCTCAAAGTCTCCATTATAGTCAATGGGTCCATCAGGTGCAGTTTGTTTCCATCATATCATGGATCTATTTGCACCATTTTTTCATTTCGCTGTTCCTAAAACAGAACAGAAAGGGCTCATGCACACAACAGTATGGCTTTTTCAGTGTTTTGCGGTCATTTTTTTTTTTATGGATATGTTGTTCTGTTTTTTGTTTCCGTCTCCTTTCCGTTTTCCCTTTCCACTTTTCCGTATGCCATATATAGTATGCAGTAATTACATAGAAAAAAATTGAGCTAGGCATAACATTTTCAATAGATGATTCAGCAAAAACGGAACGGATACGGAAGACATACGGATGCATTTCCGTATGTGTCCCTTTTTTTTTGCGGACCCATTATTCTATCTTTTCACGGTACGGAAATACTGAAATACTAAAACGGAATGCACACGGAGACACTTTTTTTTTACTGAACCATTGAACTCCATGGTTCACTATATGTACCGCATACTGAACTAAAAAAATGGCCAGTATACTTAACGCAAAATACTGTCGTGTGCATGAGCCCAAAGACAGGACATATGTAAGTGTAGTCTTACAGGCAGGGCAGCGTTTGAGTTGTGCGATCTGTATGGTGACACAGGGTTCTTCACCTATCTTTAATGTATTATTTGTACACTATATGGTATACTTTAGTGTACAATCTCAAAGTAGTGTGGGAAAAATGTCCGAGTAGCTGGTAATATACTCATCATACACTTCTTAAAATATTTCCACAAAGCACCAGAAGAGGGGTAGTGTTATTAAAGAATAAATAAAACTTAACTTTTATTCTGATCGTTTCTAGAAAGCAGACAAAATACTTAAATAATGGAATAGTGTTATCGGTATGTCAACAGAGCGACACTTGATAGACACTTGAATAGCAAGCTAGTTGGGGGAAGGGAAATATATAGTCAATTGATACTTTCCCTAAATTGTCCTATCAGGTCTGTTATGCCCTAGTAGCCTCCTAAATACGGAGTCAACTAGCCCTATTACCAAGCCCCTAAAAAATATTCCTATTATGGGGAAGCGGAGGGAAACCTCAATGTATGTTCAAAAACCCACAAAAATAGCACCAAAATCATCCCGACCTGTTTCGTCCTGATCGGTTGCCCCAGAATCATCAGGGGACAAAAAGGAAAAACAGTGATTACCACAGTTTGACAGTCCGGTATCGATGGGGGACCTGATGGCTGCCCTACTCCTGAAGGTGCAAACATGTATAACGGTCTGACTGGGATAGCGTGTCTGTCAGTCAGACTATATATTTCCCTCTCCTCCCCCCATACCGTCATTGCCCCAATTAGCCTCAATACTAGACTATTCCATTATTTAAGTATTTTGTTTATTTTGTCTGCTTTTTAGATACGACAGGGCATCATCCAACCTAAGGCTATCTCCAGTGAGATGAACAGTGTATTTGGAAAGTTTTCAGACCCTTCCATTTATTTTTCACATTTTGTGTTCAATCCTTGTGCTAAAATAAAACAAATTCAAGTTTTTCTCCATCATTAAGCATTCAATACCCCATAATGAGAAATTGAAAACAGAATGTTAGAAAATGAAATTTTTCTTATATTATTGATAAGGAAAAACTTGGGTTCAAGTAAAGGCTCTGGCTGGATCACTCAAGGACCTTCACTGAGTTGTCCCGATGCCACTCCTGTGTTGTCTTGGCTGTGTGCTTGTTGGAAGGTAAACTTCAGCCCAGTCTGTGGTCCGAGCATTCTAGATCAGGTTTTCATTAAAATTATCGTTTGCCCCCTCAATCCTGACCAGTCTCCCTGTCCCAGCTGCTGATAACAGACCCACAGCATGATACTGCCACCTCCATGCTTCACCGTAGGGATGGCATTGGGCAGTGCCTGGCTTCCTCAAAACATGACACTTAGAATTAAGGCAAAAAACTTCAATATTTATTTAATCAGAGAATCATGTTTTCCACAGTTTGAGAATCCCTTAGGTGCTGAGGAGAGACAGCTTTCTGGTCTTTCTGGCCATCTACAGTGATGGTTGACCTCCTAGACATTTCTTATCTGCCCACAAGATCTTTGGAGCTCAGCCAGAGTGACCATTAGGTTCTGGATCATCTCTCTAACCAAGGCAATTATCCCCTGGTTATTTGGTTTGGTGGGACAGCCAGCTCTAGGAAGAGTGTCGGTGGTTCCCAACTTCTTCCATTTAAGAATTATGGAGACCACTGTGCTCTTGGGAACTTTCAGTGCAGCAGAATTTTTCCCCCTTTGTCCAGATCTATGCCTCCACAAAATCTTCTCTCTACAGGCAGTTTTTATCAATACATGGCTTGGTTTTTGCTCTGATATGCGTTGTCAACTGTAAGACCATATATAGACAGGGAGGTGCCTTTTTAAATCATGTCCAATCAACTGAATTTTGTGGACCCCAATCAAGGTGTAGCAACATCACAAAGATGATCAATAGAAATGTGAGGCCCCCGGAGCTAAATTTTAAGTGTCATAGCAAAGGGTCTGAATGAATACTTGCGTCCATGCAAAATTTTAGTTTTTCATTTTTAATAACATTTCTAAAATTCTGTTTTCACATTGTCATTATGGGGTATTGAGTGCAGATTGATGAGGGAAACTTATTTATTTATTTTAGCACAAGGCTGCAAAATAACAAAACATGAAAAAAAGAGAAAGGGTCTGCAGAACGCATTGTATTACATAATACATCGAGGGATCAGGGGAGCACATTGACAGGAAAATGATATGACAATTTTCAGGCTACACAACACACGGCTGGAGGGCTCTCTTTATATCTTGTTCTATGTATTCACAGATAACTGAGTAGCTGACTCCATGTGTTTGCAAGACAAATTCCTGTGGGAGAAAGCAACGCCGGTTCTGTCAATAGTCAATGCATTACAACAAAGGCAACATACATTGAAATGCAAAATCCACTAATTCCACTAAACAACATGTTATCCTTTAATCTTAATCCGGCTATCACTTTTTAAGGGGTGGCCTTGTATTCAGCATCTTCATAATTGGAAAGCTCTTGAGCCTATTTTTTTAAGGCACTTTTATATTGTGTATATTTGTGAATGAAAATTTGTTGTCACATTCATTTTAATAGTTTACCAACACGGTTATAATAAAATATAAAAATTAAGGTGGTTATACAATCTAATTAAATATTAATGAAAGAAAGCTGGGCAATTGCATGAATTGATTAAAAATACATTTATTTATGCAGGAATTTTAATTGTGTGAAGGTGGACCTGTCGGTTCTCCGAGTTGTCTGTTTCTGCATTCTTCCATTTTTCTGTCATTCATCCTGAAAATGTATGTTTGTCAAACATAGGTACTATCTAATCAGTGCAGGGGTGGCATTGACATTCTGGCAACAAAGGACACTTGCTCGGGTACTACCTTTAAGGCTCAATTCACACGTCCGCAAGTGTGGTCCACATCCGTTCCGCAATTGTGCGGAACAGGTGCGGACCCATTCATTCTCTATGGGGACGGAATAGATGCACTATGTGCTCTCTGCATCCGCATTTTCGGAGTGCGGTCCTGATCTTCCAGTCCGCGGCTCCCTAAAAAAATAGAACACATCCTACTCTTGTCCGCAATTGCGGACAAGAATGGTAGGCAGTTCCATGGGGGTGCCGGCCAGATGTATTGCGGATCCGCAATACACTACGGACGTGTAAATGGACCCTTAAGAAGTTTTCCAGTTTGCATCAACGTCCTGTAACCCGCCCCTGACATGACAATTGTTTTAGTTTTTTAATCTCTGCCTTCCGAGAGCCGTATGAGGGCTTGTTTTTTGCAGGACACGTTTTATTTTCTAATGGCCCCATGTAATATTGAATATGATGTAGTCGGAAGCGCGGAAAAAATATTAAATGTGGTGAAATTGGAAAAAAAATATGCAACTGATCCACAATTTGGTTTTTAACAGTTATCTTCATTCTCTGGGTCAGTACGATTATAATGATACCACATTTATATAATTTTTCTTGTTTTCTATTCTGAAAAAAATAAAAACTTAGTAAAAAAATATTTTTTTCTTTTCATTGTCATATTCTGACCCATAACTTTTTTTTATAGTTATGTCTATAGAGATGTGGGGGGGAGGGGGGGTACTTATTTTTTGCAGGGCTATATGTAGTATTTTTTATACCATTTTAGATTGTGTAGGACCTTTTGATAATGTTTTATTACATTATTTGGGGAGAAGAAGCAATGAAAAGAAAAGCGAATTGGCCAATTTGAATATTTTTCCATTACACCATTCACCTTGTGGGATAAATTTTAGCGCCCTTTTTGGACACGATAATGCCTAGAATTATTAATTTTTTTGTTTATTTGTTTTTATTTTAGTTTTGGGGATGGGGATGATTTCAATTATTTTTATTTTATTATATTTTTTAAAACTTTTTTTTACTTTATTTTAACTTTAACTGCAGCATCAGTGACAGAGAGCCGTAGAGAAGAAATGAAGCTCAAGAGAGCTGGTAAGCAGACAGCGCCCCCTACACTTTGCAAGTATCATGCGCCCTGTACCACCTCACAGTATAGCAGTGCAGCGGCCAGCTTAAAAGACAGGAGGAGCTCCTGAGTCCAGGATACCTCACTCCTGCATGGTTAAAGAGGACCTTTCATGGGTCCAAACTTTATAAACTAAGTATCAGGATATCTAGGGCATGGTGCAGGGATCTAACTGCACTTACTATTTTTCCTGGGCGCCGATCTGTTCGCCTGCTGTGGCCCCCATTGTACTCTCCCACCTGGTATGCTAATTTTAGCATCGGAGCAATGAGGAGAAGACTGAATCTTTCTCCGTGGGCGTCTTCTTCTCCCCTGGCTGTAGCGCTGTAGCGCTGTCCAATCACAACTTTGGACGTCACAGCCAGGGAGAAAAAAAACTCACCTTCTCCCTGATTGTTCATTGGAAGGAGCAATACTGAAGCTGAAGCTGAAGCTGAAATATTTTGGACACATAATGAGAAGGCAGGAGTCATTGGAGAAGACCCTGATGCTCGGAAAGATCGAAGGCAAAAGGAGAAGGGGACGGCAAAGAATGAGGTGGCTGGACAGTATCACGGAAGCAACAAACATGAGCTTAGACAAGCTTCGAGAGACAGTGGAAGATAGAGGGGCCTGGCGTGGTGTGGTCCATGGGGTCGTAAAGAGTCGAGCACAACTGAACAAACAGCCAGGGGAGAAGGAAACGCCAACGGAGAAAGACTCAGGCGGAAGAATACAACGGGGGCCACAGCGGGGAAACAGAGTGGCGCCCAGCGGTGCTCAGGAAAAATAGTACGTGCAGTTAGATCCCTGCACAATAGCAGTGATAGGGGAGTGTCTATGTAACTAACTGGGTGGGAGGAGCTATAAACTAGCTGGGCATTGTTAGGGGCAGTAATAGGGGAGTTTCTATGTAACTAGCTGGTGGGAGGGGCTATAAACTAGCTGGGTGTTGTTAGGGGCAGTGGCTGAACTGTGGCAGAGGAGGTAGAGGTGTATCATAGGTGAGTTAAGGTAGTAGACATGCTTACTGCTCCTGGTCCTTCTGATGGAAGTGCTTATTGGTTGATAAGTGCTTTCATTCGGAGCTGAGTCAGGTGATCAATGGGCATTGTTCCCATGCTGGGTGAGGAAGTTGGCTTTGCATAGTATAATGTTGCATGGCATGTCCCCTTAATAAAAATGCAGCTCCCTAGCTAGGCCCCCCCCACCTCTCTGGGCTCTTGTGCAGCTGAACTGGCTGAATAGTGGTATGTCCAGTATACCGTGCTATTAACAAAGGGAATGGTAAAATGTCTCCCTTCAACATAAATGTACTCATGCATTTCTAGAGAGAATAACAGAGGAACAGCAGCATGCAGAACTCTAAATAAAGGTGCATACAAGTTATTTAGTATATAGAAAAATAAGCATGTCTGGGAAGCTGACAGGGCCTCTGTAATGAAGTAAGACACACTGGGAGCCATCATAGGTTTAGTTTGTCCATAATTTGGCTATGAATGTACATACAGCATGCTTTTGTAAATGTCTGAAATTCTTGTTACCATGTACAATAATTTTCTGTCATATTGGAAAATCTGTGTGATTAAAAAAAATCAAGGATATTTGGCCACCAAATGTTCAGCCACATGCAGATGCCATCCAGTGTCTGCTGTTACATTGGTGACCAATGCCAGTACAGGCCAGTACAGGCCCCAAAAATTAGGCATTCACTTGACATAAAAGGCTTTTTATGCCGCTGTAAATACATAAGACAAGGACCATTCTTTGTTGTGTGTGGTGGCGGATATGTGTGGGATGGCATGAAGAAATTAAATTACACATGGTCATTACAGGTGTTGAATTCTTCTGAGATCCATGCCTCATTCATTTTTTGAAATGTGAGGTAGTCTACACTGTCGTGAGCTAGGCGAGTGCGCTTATCGGTCACGATCCTCCCTGCTGCGCTAAACGTCCTTTCGGACAGGACACTTGACAAGGAGCAAGCCAAGAGTTCCATGGCAAATTGTGCCAGCTCTGGCCACAGGTCAAGCCTGCACACCCAGTAGTCAAGGGGGTTCCTCGCTTCTCAGAGTGTCCACATTGGCCGTTAACCCGATGTAGCCGGACACCTGTTGGTCTAGGCATTCCCTGAGGCTGAATCTGGAGGGGATCTGTCGATGGGTTGGCTGCAAGAATGATCTCATATCCAAAGTGGCCAACACATCTTCAAACCGCCCTCTTTTTGCAGGCGCGGTAGGATTGGTACCCGCACCTGTTTCGCTGTGGGTGTAAATTCCTCTGCCAGTGCCCGCAATAGCAGAATGCACCATCTCTCACAGTAAGGCCTGGAAATGCTGCATTTTGACAGCCCTCTGTGATGCTGGTAACATGTCCGCCATTTTTTGTTTGTACCGGGGGTCTAAGTAGGTTGCCACCCAGTACAGGTCCTTGACCTTTATGCTTTTTATACGGGGGTCCCTCTTCAAACACTGGAGCATGAAGGCCCCCATTTGCACTAAATTGGAAACAGTGGAGCACTCTAGCTCCTGCTCATCGCCCAGGAGAATGTCATCCTTGGTCTCCTCCCCCCAGCCACGGACAACACCAGGGATCCCAGAAAAGTTTAAAGCCTGCTCTTCTTGCTCCTCCTCCTCCCCCCAGCCACCTTGCTCTTCTGACTCTTCTTCAGACACATGCTGACTTGTCTCAGATGGAATAGCCCCCCCTGGGAATTCATTCAGCATTGCGACTTCCTCATCTTCCAGCTCCTACTCCTCGACGGCTTAATCAATGACACAACGCAATGCATGCTCCAGAAAGAAGGCATAAGGTACGATGTCACCGATGGCGCCCTGGCTGCGACTGACCAGTTTGGTGATCTGATCAAATGGCTGCAGAAGTCTGCATGTGTCGCGCATGAGCAGCCACTGGCGCAGTGAAAAGAAACGAAGCTCCCCAGAACCTGTCTTGCCACAGAGTTCGTACAGGTAGTCATTAATGGCATGTTTTTGCTAGAGCAGCCTATTAATCATATACAAGGTGGAGTTCCAGCAGGTCGGGCAGTCTCAAATCAGACATCTGATGGGCAGGTGGTGTCGCCACAGAACGTAAGCAAGGCGAGCCATGGCTGTGTAAGATCTTCTAAAATGTCCAGAGATTTTCCTGGCCTGCCGCAAGACGTCCTAGACCCTGGGGTATTTGGCAACGAATTGCTGCACGACTAAGTTCAGGACGTGTGCCAAGCATGGCACGTGTGTCATTTTGCCCTTTTTCAGCGCAATCAGCAGATTGGCACCGTTGTCACACACCACTTTACCAACTGTCAAATTGAGCGGGGTTAGCCACTGATCGACCTGGACTGCAGAGCTGAAAGCAGTGCAGGAGCGGTTTGGCTCTTGGCTTCCAGGCACAACAGCTGCAGCACAGCATGACAATGTCTCGCCTGACACGTTCCGGGGAGCTTGGGGGGTGCAGCGGAAGAGGCGGTAGCAATGGAAAAGGAGGAGTCAGCTGAGGAGGAGACGGAGGATGGAGTAGGAGGAGCAGAAGAAGAGGCCGGCCTGCATGCAATCTGTGGCGGTAATACCAAATCCACATGGGTGCCACGGGTTACATGCTTGATGGCCATCAGAAGGTTCACCCAGTGGGTAGAGTTGAGTGAACCCGAACTGTAAACGGTTTCGGTACACGGACCCGAACCCAGACTTTTTCACTGAAGTTCGGGTTCGGTGTTCGGTTTATTTTATTCTAATCAGAGGTGATGGGGACGCTTGAAGTTAAAATATACCATCGGATTAGAGAAAACTCCGATCCGATGGTATATTCTAACACAGAGGCTTTCCCATGGTGATAGGGACGCTTGAAGTTAAAATATACCATCGGATTGGAGAAAACTCAGATCCGATGGTATATTCTAAACCTGAGGTTTTCCCATGGTGATAGGGACACACCTCTGACAGGGCGCTGCCATACGTGGCACCTGAGGGGTTAATTGCGCGGACGGCAGCTCTCTGTCAGAGGCCAGGTGCCGGGAATGTTTCTACAATGTTTGCATTGGTGGGCAGTGCGCCCCCCCCCCTCCCCTGTATTAAAATCATTGGTGGGCAGTGCGCCCCCCCAGTATTAAAATCATTTGTGGGCAGTGCGCCCTCCCCCTCCCCCCCATCATTTGTGCCAGCGGCAGATCCGATCGGAGTCCCAGCAGTGTAATGCTGGGGCTCTGATCGGTTACCATGGCAGCCAGGACTGAAGTCCTGTCTGCCATGTTCAGTATTTCAGCAGCATTATACTTACATGCACTGTGGCCGCCCGGCGCTCCTCCTTAAGCAATGCGCCGCACAGACCTGTGAGTTACAAGAAGGAGCACTGGGTGGCCACAGCGCATGTAAGTATAATGCTGCTGAATAATTGAACATGGCAGACAGGACTTCAGCAGTGTCCTGGCTGCCATGGTAACCGATCGGAGCCCCAGCATTACACTGCTGGGACTCCGATCGGAACTGCCGCTGCCACCAATGATGGGGGGAGGGGGAGGGCACACTGCCCACCAATGATTTTAATACGGGGGGGAGGGCGCACTGCCCACCAATGATTTTAATACTAGGGATGGGGGGGGCGCACTGCCCACCAATGAAAACATTGTAGAAACATTCCCGACACCTGATCTCTGACAGGGAGCTGCCGTTCGTGCACTTAACCCCTCAGGTGCCACGGATTGGAGCGCCCTGTCAGAGGCGCGTCTCTATCACCATGGGAATGCCTCGGGTTTAGAATATACCATCGGATCAGAGTTTTCTCCAATCCGATGGTATATTTTAACTTCGAGCGTCTCCATCACCATGGGAACGCCTCTGTGTTAGAATATACCATCAGATCTGAGTTTTCTCCAATCCGATGGTATATTTTAACTTCAAGCACCCCTATCACCATGGGAACGCCTCTGTTTTAAAATATACCATCGGATCTGAGTTTTCCCTACCGGGAAAACTCAGATCTGAAATAGCTAATGGTATTATTTTCCGTTATAACCATGTTATAAAGGAAAATAATAAAGTGAAGTTCGGGTCCCCATGGACTTTAATGGGGTTCGGGGGCAAGTTCAGGTAAAGTTCGGGTCCCGAACTTTGACCTGAAGTTCGGCCAGGTGAACCCGAACATCCAGGTGTCCGCTCAACTCTACCAGTGAGCAGTAAAAGTTATGTACCTTGCCTGCCCGTGTTTGCTAGGTGGCACCGACACTGTGTGCCAGAGATCTATTAATTTGCCGCTGAACGTGGCCATATAGTTCAGGTATGCCCTTTTGTGAGAAATATTTCCTTCTGGGGACCTTCCATTACAGTGTGCCAATGGCCACAAATTTTCTAAAGGCCTCAGAATCCACCAGCTTATATGGCAGTAGTTGGCGGGCTAGCAGTTCCGACAAGTCAGCGGTCAGCCATTGGGCAAAAGGATTATCCGACATCAGCATTTTTTTTTACGCTTGAACATTTGGGCCACTGAAGCCTGCCTTGCGCCAGATGAACACGACGACGGCACGGTGGAAGGTGGAGTGGAGAACAAATGGAAGGAGAGAGGAAAAGGAAAAGAAGCAGGATGTGGAGCCCTGGGAGTGTGGCTTTGTGGGTTATGACAGCGTTGCTCCCACTGGGCTCGGTAATGAGAGGCCAGGTGCCTTCTTAAGGCGGTCATCCCTAGGTGAGTGATGGGCTTACTGCGACTTATGCATTGATAGCACAGGCTGCAGATGGTAACACTATTGTCAGCAGCTAAGACGTTATAAAAAGCCCACACTGCAGAGCCATGTGTCGGCATCCTGGGAGCGCAAGATCTGCATGGTGGATGGCTAGCTCCAGATACATTTGCAGTCTGCTTTTTGCCTCCTGTGCACTGTGAGTTCTGCCTCATTCTCCTCTTTCTCCTCCCTATCTGCTGCTCTGTCTCTCCCTCTGAACTCCCCTCCTCTCCCTCTCTTGTGGGCACCCACGTGACGTCCATTGACACGCCATCATCGTCACCTTCACCACCACTGACATTAAAGATCTCAGAGTAGGCAGCAATAGCGGGGACCACCTTCCTTGGGCTGATCTGAGTACTGTCGTCAGACCGCTGGGTGGCGGCAGTTGCTACCTCCTCTTCATCACCCAATGCCAAGAATGGCTGCGCATCAGAAAGGTCTCGGAATAGATGGGAAAATAATTCCTCTGACTTGAGTGGAGGGGCTATGGTGGTGGTGTCTTTGGGGGTGCACACAGCAGAGAGTGAGGGTGCAGATACAAAGGTGCAGGCGTTTCTGACCCCTACCACCCCTGTGGAAATGCCTGCCTCTTCCTCTGCCTGTCATTTTCAAAATGAACCTGTACCAAAGTCCCTAGAGAAGAGCAGCATTTGTGGAAGCTGATATATGGCAGGCCTCAATAAGTTGTTGGGGAAGCTGGTATATCACCCTCAAGCAGTAATTTTGTGGACGCAGGTATATGGAAAACCTCTATCACTATTTTGTGGAAGCTGATATATGGAAGGCCTCAATCAGTTTTTAGTTGAAGCAGGTATATCAAAACCCGCAATCTGTATTTTGTGGACATAGGTACAGTACAGACCAAAGGTTTGGACACACCTTCTCATTGAAAGAGTTTTCTTAATTTTCATGACTATGAAAATTGTAGATTCACACTGACGGCATCAAAACTATGAATTAACACATGTGGAATTATATACATAACAAAAAAAGTGTGAAACAACTAAAAATATGTCATATTGTAGGTTCTTCAAAGTAGCCACCTTTTGCTTTGATTACTGCTTTGCACACTCTTAGCATTCTTTTGATGAGCTTCAAGAGGTAGTCACCTGAAATGGTTTTCACTTCACAGGTGTGCCCTGTCACGTTTAATAAGTGGGATTTCTTGCCTTATAAATGGGGTTGGGACCATCAGTTGCGTTGAAAGTGTCCCCAAGTGCAGTCACAAAAACCATCAAGCGCTACAAAGAAACTGGCTCACATGCGGACCGACCCAGGAAAGGAAGACCAAGAGTCACCTCTGCTGCGGAGGATAAGTTCATCCGAGTCACCAGCCTCAGAAATCGCAGGTTAACAGCAGCTCAGATTAGAGACCAGGTCAATGCCACACAGAGTTCTAGCAGCAGACACATCTCTAGAACAACTGTTAAGAGGAGATTGTGTGAATCAGGCCTTCATGGTAGAATATCTGCTAGGAAACCACTGCTAAGGAGATGCCAATCGAGATGGTTTGGGGTGAGCTTGACCGCAGAGTGAAGGCAAAAGGGCCAACAAGTGCTAAGCATCTCTGGGAACTCCTTCAAGACTGTTGGAAGACCATTTCAGGTGACTACCTCTTGAAGGTCATCAAGAGAATGCCAATAGTGTGCAAAGCAGTAATCAAAGCAAAAGGTGGCTACTTTGAAGAACCTAGAATATGACATATTTTCAGTTGTTTCACACTTTTTTGTTATGTATATAATTCAACATGTGTTAATTCATAGTTTTGATGCCTTCAGTGTGAATCTACAATTTTCATAGTCATGAAAATAAAGAAAACTCTTTGAATGAGAAGGTGTGTCCAAACTTTTGGTCTGTACTGTATATGGAAAACCTTTATCACTATTTTGTAGAAGCTGATATATGGCAGGCCTCAATCATTTGTTAGTTGAGGCAGGTATATCACCCTCAAGCAGTAATTTTGTGGATGCAGGTATATGGAAAACCTCTATCACTATTTTGTGGAAGCTAATATATGGCAGGCCTCAATCAGTTGTTAGTTGAAGCAGGTATATCAAAACCCGCAATCTGTATTTTGTGGAAGCTGGTATGTGGAAAACCTCTATCACTATTTTGTGGAAGCTGATATATGGCAGGCCTCAATCAGTTGTTAGTTGAAGCTGGTATATCACCCTCAAGCAGTAATTTTGCGGACACAGGTATATGGAAAACCTCTATCACTATTTTGTGGAAGTTTATATATGGCAGGCCTCAATCAGTTGTTAGTTGAAGCAAAGGCCTCAATCAGTTGTTAGTTGAAACTGGTATATAACCCTCAAGCAATAATTTTGTGGACGCAGGTATATGGAAAACCTTTATCACTATTTTGTGGAAGTTGATATATGGCAGGCCTCAATCAGTTGTTATTTGAAGCAGGTATATCACCCTCAAGAAGTTATTTTGTAGACGCAGGTATATGGAAAACCTTAATCACTATTTTGTGGAAGCTGATAGATCGCAACCCTCAATCAGTATTTACTGGAAGCATAAAATGCACTATAATATACTTTCTATGTTAGAAAGTATATTATAAGTACATCACACCCCTCTGTGTATAACACCTATCGATAGCACAATGTTACCAGTCCTTAAAAGGACTTTTGTGGCCCTATTAGCTAGCGTTTGGTGTCCCTAAGTTCCGAACAGCCTGTCCCTGGTCCAAAATGCAACCTCTTCCTACACTGGCAAAATGGCCACATAATGTAAAATGGCTGCCAGATCATGTTCTGTTATAGGGTTGGGGGAGTGTCCATGTGCTGAAACTTCTCAATTGGCTGTCCTGTCCCACCTGATGGATGAGTCATGGGTCAAAGTTCGGCGCAATGCAAAAGAACATATGTTCGCATGTTCGGCGAATCGCGAATGTGCAAAGTTCGCCGCAAACCGACCGCTGGGTGAACCGCAAAGCCATCACTATTTGCTAGTACTACTGAAGGTATGCTTTTTCTGTCTGTCAGCTTGTTTACGAACCCTGCCTTTTTCTTGACTCTGATTCTTAGTCGCCTGCCCTGACTTCAGATTGCTTTCACAGATAGGTATGAATGATGCCTGCCCTGACCTCGAATTGCTTAATTGGTTACGATAATACACTGCCTGCCCAAACTTGGCCTGTCTCCTGACCAAACATATTGCCTGGCCCCTCGGGTTAGCTACCAACAACACCGGGACTAGGAGGTAGCAGCCTGTTGGTTCCCTGCAGCAAAGTCTAGATACCTATATAGGGGTTAAAGGGTGAAAACCAGGAGACCACCAGGATAACGCCCTTAAGTTTAGCCCAAAGCCAAACCAGTTATTTGGGGCAGTGGGTCCACACTCACTGTCTGTTACATCTGCCTATACCGTATTTAATCCTGTCAGTCCTCAGACACACACACAGCTAACCTCAAGTCTCCTTCTCAATAATGACCCACGCTTAATGGATTGGAGTGAAAAGAAAACTCCAGCAGACACTTGACATCATTCCCACTGCCCCTAAACATAAAAAAAAAAATTCTGCCTTCCCAAAGTTATAACTTTTTTTATTTTTCCAATCTCATAGCCACATGAGGGCTTGTTTTTTGTTACTATTTGTTACTATTTGTTACTTTTACTATTGCATACAATATAGTGGGGAAATGAAAAAAAAAATAGGTGGAATTATGTTTGGTACCCAAAAATCGGCATGTTTGGTATCCAAACCCGAACTTCTTCACAGAAATTTGTATTTGGGTTAGGTGTTGTGTAGTTTGTATTATTTTCCCTTATAACATGGTTATGTTATGGATCATGTGACGGACCATGTGACGAGCGCAGTGACGTCACCACAGGTCCTTTTCCTCACAGATGAAGACAGAAGAGAAGCCGGGCTGCGCGAACAAGTGGATTAAGGTGAGTTCAAAAAATATATATATATTTAACCCCTCCAGCCCTATTGTACTAAGCATTCTGTATTAAAAATGCTATTATTTTCCCTTATAACCATGCTATAAGGGAAAATAATAATGAAAATATCAAATATCAAAAATAGAGCTTGCTGCGATTTTCACACAATGCACAAGTGATGCGTGAAAATCACCACTCATGTGCACAGCCCCATAGAAATGAATGGGTCCGGATTCAGTGCGGGTGCAATGCGTTCACCTCACGCATTGCACCCGCGCAGAAAACTCGCCCGTGTGAAAGGGGCCCATGGAGATAATATTTTTATATTTGAATAGTAAGGGCATTTACTGGGCCAAGAAGTGCTTTAGCTGTGGATGCGTTTGACCATTGTATCTGAGAGGTTAAATGTCCTCGATCGGCATTACTGCTGATCACAGACATTAGCTATGGGCCTCTGAAGCTCGGAAGTGATGGTGCCCACTGTGACCAGACTTGTATGGCGAAGGTCCGGAAGGGCTTAATAAGTATGGAGACCAAACCTGTACAATACTGTGTAATCACAATGCAAGGTTAGTTTGAAATCTGCGTTTACCTTATCCGGCTGTGGCGGCAGAGGAACACCCTGGCGGACTTTACTGTATCCCGCATAGTCGGATACTGTCGTTCACAACCAGGCCTCATATATGGTTGGACTATATCCAACCAGTTTCCGGCATTAGTGCCAGGACAAAAATAGCCTGCCAGATCAGTTAAACGGAGATGTGAAACTAGCCTAAGATATCCTTAATTTTCTGTTTCCACACATAGTAGTGCTTATATATAATCTGCACTCCATGCTACTTTGATAAAAATGTTTGCGCAAGTGCTGTTACTCCGCTGAGCAAATTTGGCTTCTAGCTAAAGTGGGTTTTTGTCTGGTTAACAGAGGGGTTTTGTAGGATAATAGTCAAAACTAGAACTTATATCACACATGGAAAAGTTTTAAGGCATGCAAGATTTCCCCCTAGTGGACCTCTGCTGTATTGTATTTTTAATGCTAATAGCACTTTTTGACCATTGGTATTAAGCAGGTTTATATATCCAAGGACCTAAAAAAAAAAGTTATGATAAAGTAATGGAGATGTTTTAGGGCATGGACACACGTAAGCAAAAGCGATGCAGATTTTCCACAATTAAATCAGAAGATAACTTGATTTTTAAAGGGGTATTCCCATCTTCACTTTTCATACTTACCTTCGTTGAGCGCGATGATCACTTCCTGGATTCTTCTCCCGGCCGGGCCACGCTTGTGCAGAAGACTGAAGATTTTCTCCCGGCCGGGCCGCGCAATGTCCTGAACGCGCACGCCACCGCGCATGCGCCATGGTAACTTATTCCTGGCCTGTATAGTACAGAGCCGGCGTGCGCATTCGCGGCTCTGTACTATACTGACCAGGAAAAAGTCATCATGGTGCATTCGTGGTGGCGTGCGCGTTCAGGACATTGCGCGGCCCGGTCGGGAGAGAATCTTTAGTCTTCTGCGCAAGCGCGGCCCGGCGGGATTCGACAGGAGAGGTGGCCATAACCAGGGGAGACGAAAGACAACATCAGGTAAGAGGGGACTTATTTTCTACAAAAGGGTGGGAATTGGGTAATAGAATGTATTTACAAAAATGATCACTGTCAAATCATTAACAGATTTAACAGTGATCATTGGGATGAGGATACCCCTTTAATGTGCAGCAGATCAATTTATGTTGCAGATTTCTGCAGTATTTCCATGCTGAAATTTCACTGCAGGTTTCAAGTAGATACACTGCAGATTTTAGGGCCAACCGTGGATCAGCAAAACACGGATACCAGCCGAGAGTCTGAAGCCTTTTTTTTCATTCCTTCACAAATGTCCTATTTTGTTCTCAAAACGAATAAAAATAAGACATGTTCTTTTTATAGCGGGGCCGTGAAACAGACTCAAAGATGGGGACAGCAAACGGTGTGTTGTCTGCATCTTTTGCAACCCCATTGAAATGAATAGGTCCGTATCCAATCTGGACAGAAACTACAGCCATATGCATGAGCGCTTAGACTGAGGAAAACCCATAGCAGACCCACTGCCTATGGCCATTCCCTAATAGATAAAATGGAAGAAAACTCTCCCATGGATTTTTTCTGTGGATCAATGGATTCCATGTGTTTTTTGCCATAGAAATGGTTGTGGATTTTACTTTGGTGAAATCTGCTGTGGGAGTCCACATCACAAATTGACATGCTGCATATTTCAAATATGCACGGCAGATAACAACATAGTAACTTAGTTGATAAGGCTGAAAAAAGACATCTGTCCATCTAGTTCAGCCTGTTATCCTGCAAGTTAAACCAGAGGAAGGAAAAAACTCACTTTAGGGGAAAAAATTCCTTCCCGACTCCAATCAAGCAATCAGAATAACCAGGGCTTTTTTTCTGGCGGAACGCACCGGAACGGCGTTCCGCCACCTTTTGACATCGCAACCTGCCATGCTCCAGCATCTCAGGCTGCGATGTATCAGCGGGGAGGGACTGGGAGGAGGAGCTGGGGGCCGGTGCGTTCACTGTGCTCCGGCCCCCAGCTCCAGTACAGTTGTAAAATGTGTAAAATTAATAATGATTCTATTCATGCTGCCCCCTCTGTAGTACTGTATAACATTCAATATATCCATCCTACTCACAGGGCTACTGTTATCGGAATGCAGGCCGGCCGGGCAGACGAGCGGCAGCGTCACTGACTGACGTCACGTGCCTGCGCCGCCTACTTTATGAATGAAGTAGGCGGTGCAGGCACGTGACGTCAGTCAGTGAGGCTGCCGCTCGTCTGCCCAGCCGTCCTGCATTACGAGAACAGTAGCCCTGTGAGTAGGATGGATATATTGAATGTTATACAGTACTACAGAGGGGGCAGCATGAATAGAATCATTATTAATTTTACACATTTTATAACTGTACTGGAGCGACAATGGGGGATCTGTGGATGGCACTGGGGTGGGGGGGTCTGTGGATGGCACTGTTAAGGGGGTCTGTGGATGGCACTGTTATGGGGTGGGGGGTCTGTGGATGGCACTGTTAAGGGGGGGTCTGTGGATGGCAATGTTATGGGGTGGGGGGGTCTGTGGATGGCACTGTTAAGGGGGGTCTGTGGATGGCACTGTTAAGGGGGGGTCTGTGGATGGCAATGTTATGGGGTGGGGGGGTCTGTGGATGGCACTGTTATAGGATGGGGGATCTGTGGATGCCATCCACAGATCCCCCATAACAGTGCCATCCACAGATCCCCCATTAACAGTGCCATCCCCATCTGGGGGGTTTCTTTGCTGGGCTGGACTTTTATAGCCCCCCAAATTTTACTTGCATCCCTGTTCTCTAAAGGGGCGGTTTTAGGGGGCGGTCCTAGGGGTGGGTAGGGGCGTGGCCAGGGGAGGGGGGGGGTGAGTTCCACCACCTTTTCTCTGAGAAAAAAAGCCCTGAGAATAACTCCCTGGATCAACGACCCCTCTCTAGTAGCTATAGCCTGTAATATTATTACACTCCAGAAATTCATCCAAGCCCCTCTTGAATTCCTTTATTGTACTCACCATCACCACCTCCTCAGGCAGAGAGTTCCATAGTCTCACTGCTCTTACCGTAAAGAATGCTCTTCTATGTTTGTGTACAAACCTTCTTTCCTCCAGACGCAGAGGACGTCCCCTCGTCACAGTCCTGGGGATAAATAGATGACGGGATAGATCTCTGTACTGACCCCTGAAATATTTATACATAGTAATTAGATCTCCCCTCAGTTGTCTTTTTTCTAAAGTGAATAACCCTAATGTTGATAATCTTTCTGGGTACTGTAGTCCACCCATTCCAGTTATTACTTTAGTTGCCCTCCTCTGAACCCTCTCCAGCTCTGCTATATCTGCCTTGTTCCCAGGAGCCCAGAACTGTACACAGTACTCCACGTGTGGTCTGACTAGTGATTTGTAAAGTGGTAGGACTATGTTCTCATCACAGCATCTATACCCCTTTTGATGCAACCTTTTATCTTATTGGTCTTGGCAGCAGCTGCCTGACACTGGTTTTTGCAGCTTAATTTGCTGTCCACTAAAATTCCTAGATCCTTTTCCATGTCAGTGTTACCGAGTGTTTTACCATTTAGTATGTACGGGTGACTTGCATTATTCATTCCCATGTGCATAACTTTACATTTATCAGTGTTAAATCTCATCTGCCACTTCTCTGCCCAAGCCTCCAGTCTATCCAGATCCCTCTGTAGTAGTATACTTTCCTCATCAGTGTAAATTACTTTACACAGTTTAGTGTCATCTGCAAAAACTGATATTTTACTGTGCAAGCCTTCTACAAGATCATTAATACATATATGGAAGAGACCAATTTTTTACGTCATTTTTTTACAGTGTGTGGATGAGATTTCTTAAAAATCTCATCCACTATGCTAGTACTGTACAGAAATCTATGGCGATGAATCAGCAGCGTTTATGCCACATGTGAATGCACCTTAAAAGATAATGCTGGAAATAGAGAAACTTTGAAGCAGAGAGATGGGGAATGCATGCATATGAGAAACGGTCAAGGCAGGAGACGGTTATGTAAGATTTGTACAGGAATAATAAGGTCAAATAAGGAATGGTCAGGACAGCGTTACAGGCTTGATTTTTGTAACTGGGCTAAATGCATTGTAGGAGCTCAATAATTAATTATTTTTTTTATTATATAGTAAATCCACTCCATAGTGATGGTGGGTAACCATAGTGAAGCACATTCTATGTCCAAATGAGAAAAGCAATCTCCTGCCTCTTGGACTCTCTTAGACCAGCCTGTGTCTAAAGGTGCAGCCATGCAGGGTAGATTTTGCACAGTGGTATTTCTGCTGCAGATTTTGCACAGTGGCATTTCTGCTGCAGATTTTGCAGATTCGGTTGCAGATTCTGCAAAAAATCTATGGCAAATTATACATGCATTATATGTGGATTTGTTGTGGATTTGGAAATTTGGCAACATGAGTAGAACTAATGCTGGAGGGGAAGAGGCAGGGATTTTGGCATCTCTGTTTTGTGCACCAATTTATTAGGAAACCCTCTTCAAACAATTTCAAAACTAGACAGACCAACTACACAACATGGCGGTATGTCCTAGGAAATATAATTATGCTGTACTACAGCTGTATAGTCTGACAGGTCCACAGTGATTATGATGCAAGAGAAGGGCACTGACATTTGATAAGGGTTTTAACAAAGGCAGAGGGAAGAGTAAGGCCCCTTTCACACAAGCGAGTTTTCCGTGCTGGTGCAATGCGTGATTTTTTTCACGCATCAGTTCTGCATTGCGTGAAAAACGCTGCATGTTCTATATTCACGCAGCCCCGGCCCCATAGAAGTGAAAGGGACTTCAGTAAAAAACGCATTGCATCCGCAAGCAGGTACGGATGCAATGCATTTTTCACTAATAGTTGCTAAGAGATGGTATTTGTAAACCTTCAGTTTTTTATCACACGAGTGAAAAATCCATCAAAACGCATTGCACCCACACGGAAAAAACTGAACAACTGAACGCAATCACAGACAAAACTGACTGAGCTTGCTTGCAAAACAGTGCGTGTTTCACTGAACGCACCCTGAACGCATCCGGATCCAATCCGCCACACTCGTGTGAAAGAGGCCTAAGGTTACTGTCTACTGTACATATCTGTAAATGGTTCCATGTTATGCTGGCGAATCATGCTTACCGATGTCTCTCCTCCCATGGCGCGCATGGACTCTGCGGCATTCACTGCTCCTGCAGATCTGGCAAGGTGGTCGTCTGCCTCTTCTGGCCTCTTTCTGCTGTGGTCTGTTTCCTAGGGCCTGTACACGCACTCTCCCCAGCTCTTAAATGGTCAGTGCGCAAGGCCCAATCTGACCCCAGCCAATGGCTGCTGTCCCTGGGTGATATAAGGTGCCTTCCCTAATAGTCCCTGTGAAGGTGTTTTGGGGTCATCTGAACTTCCGTGCCTTACCTACGTTCATTTCCAGTGTTGTATCCGTTCCATCTGCCCTGACCCCCACATGTCTATATCGTACTGAGCCTGTGCTACCTGCCCTGACCCTTGGCTTGTCCACTGACAATGCTCTTGCCTGTCCCCTTTGAAACCACTCATAGGTGTTTCTAGACTCACCCTGGTCAGCTGTCACTGTATATAGACTACTCCAAGAGGTAGTGGCCTGGTGGTTCCCCTGCAGTGTAGACCAGATCCCTGTACAGGGGTGAAACGGCTTAGGCCACATCTACATATCTTTCACTTTTCATCTTAACCTGAATACAGCCTAACAAAACGCTTCAGATATGGTGCAGGGGGTGAGGTTCCAGCAGGAATGTCTTAGTTCAGGAAGACCCCCTTACAACCTTCTAAATAGTAGCATACTAGAGAAGGCCCTTCTGGAATTGTAATGGATAGTATTTCTTTCATTATTTGTGATGCCCATGCTATTTGCCGTGCTGCTTTATGTTATCTGTCATGACGGTTTAAACACTGCAGGAGTGAGTTTGCGTTGTTTGATGTGCATTATTTCATCATGACAATCATGTGGGCACCGCTACTATGGCTGCATGACTAGGAGGGGAGGCATGAATGTAACACACAGCAAAACTCCATCTATTGGTGGAGGTCAGAGAATCTGCTGTTACTCATGTATCTAAGAAAACCGTCCACCCATTTTATGTGGAAAAAAACAGCATTGCATTATATAGGTCATTTTAAATTATTAAATCATTAATGATTAATGAGGCCTCAACAATTCTTTTTGTACTTAAAGGAAATATGTCAGCAAAAATTTTATCTGTCAGATAGCAGCACATCTCCTTGGTTTCTAATCTGTTTTTATTTTCTGATTGCAGATTTTTTATTCTGTTTCCTGAACATGATTATGCGGGTGGCCATCTTGCCTGAGCTCTTCTTAACAGCATTTAGAAAGATAAAAAAAAATTGCTTTACGGCAGCCCCATGGTCCATAGACACAATGGTCAGGAGGGGACCTCAGGGACTTCTATGGAAGAGTTTTCTAGGCAGCTCTGTGACCTGTGCAGAGGTCATTGTACAAGAAAGAATAGATAAGCTCTGACAATCACTTATTGTGAAAGGTGGATCCTGTCTTATCTGTCATTCTAATCATGCCTGTAATTATATCACACCTGTGTATAGATAAGCAGTTACTACAGTAAAGTGATCTGCACAGACGAAGGCTTAGTAGGCAGTGCGAAAACTGCAGGATTTTATGGTTTTTGTTTAAATATAGATATTGACATGGAAAATGAAAAATAACATCATCAAAAATTAATAAAAAAATATATTAAACAAATTTAAACATGATTTAAATAACATATTTTTTGCCCGATAAGATGCACTTTTTTCACCCCAAAGTAGGCAGAAGTGTCAGTGCATCATATGGGTCGAATAATAATGAGCACTTCCATTCTGGAAGCGCTCATTAGTACAGCAGGACCGGCAAGCGGTGAATGCTGCGCTCCCCTAGCTCTGTATTCACCGCTTCCTTGTCCTCATCCACTCGCTGTGCTGTAACTGCGCACAGCATGAGGACATCGACGCGCTGTGACCTTGCGTTGTACGCGTTTTGGTCACAGCACAGAGCATGGCAGTAAAAAGACGAAGACAGCTGGATCCTAGAAGCGGCAGCCGGAGTAGGAGAGGTAAGTTGACTTTTAATTTTATTTGTTCTGAGCATAAGGGTCTGATCTGAGATCTGGGGGTCATTCACATTGGGGTCTGATCTGAGGTCTGAATGAGGGGGTCTTATTCTTATTGGGGCTCTTATCTGAGGTCTGGTGGTCATTCAAATTGGGAGTCTGATCTGGGGTCTGAATGCTGAGTCTTATTCATATTGCAGCTCTTATCTGAGGTCTGATTGGGGGTCTTATCTTAGGTCTTATTGGGGTCTTATTAAAATTGAGGGTCTGATCTGAGGTCTGATCGAGGGTCTTATTATCATTGGGGGTCTGATTGGGGCTCTGATCTGAGGTCTGATTAAGATTGGGGATCTAATTGATGGTCTGATCTGAGGTCTAATGAAAAGTATTTTTTTCTTGTTCTCCTCCTCTAAAATTTATGTGCGCGTTATGGGCAGGTGCGTCTTATAGGACAAAAAATAATAGGTTATTTTCTGTAATGCGATTGCAGAGTGGTGATGACCTCTGGGTCTACAAGTTACAGAACCCTACCAGGCCCTGTCACAGGCAGAGTAAGATAGGTGAAGTGTCAGTGTGTGTTACGGCAGTGGGTGTGGAACAACTGTTTCAACTAATGTATTTGACTAAGGACGAAACCTAAGGATGTTAACCTAGTGGTTCCCTAGTTTTCACCCTTCAACCTCTATACAGGGATCTGGATTTTTTTTGCCAAGGTCAGAGTTGGCAGAATAGGTGCAATCTGGTAAACAGTGTGAGTTCAGAGCTAGCAGCAATGTGTTAATACTGGTAATCAGGCACTGGATGGGTCAGACAGTAGACAATCAAAGTCAGGAATCAGGCAGAGGTCATACATGGGTAGATAAACAGAACAGCACACATTTGAAGGGACTAGCAAGCTAGATAAACATGTTGCTCAGGCATCTTCCCCTGTAGAAAGGTGCCTTAAGTACCCCAGGTTTGCCAGCCATTGGCTGGTAAAGATTAGGGTGTGAGCGCTAACCCTTTAAAATCCAGGGGTATGCGTGCACCCTACGGCTAGAGTAGACAGTTCTAGCTGACAAGTGCAGGCTGCTGCCTGCAGCCGTAAGCAGCCCATTTCATTCCAGGCCCACTACTGGAGGGCAGAAGAGGGCCAGGGTGTCCAGACCGCCTGAGCTCGGTAAGTGGAGAGGCGCACAGGGAACAATTTAGGGGTGTGGTGTAAGTCTCAGATGGCACAATCTAGACACAACATATCGGACACTGAAATGCTATATCTGTGAAAAACTTGCAATTTTCATTTTGCACAATCCCCTGCTCATTAATTATTTTGACAAAATAGCTGTGGCATTAAAATGCTTACTACACTCCATGATAAATACCTTGAAGAGCATAGTTTCCAAAATATTGGGGATGCTCCCAGTAGGGGTACCTCAGGGTCTCCTTCACACTCCAAAAGCCAAAAGGAACTCCTTTCTAGGGATGAGCGAATCGAAGCTGATCAAGTAGAATTCGATCCGAATTTCAGGAAAAATTTGATTCACCTTAAAGCCGAATTTCCTTGCGCTTCGTGGTAATGAATCACATTTTCTCCTAAAATGGCTGCTGCACGTGTGAGGACATTGAGAAAAGAACTCTGGAAAGGTGGGATCACCCATAATGCCATGCATGCAGCCAATTTACAGCCAGACAGCCCTGTGATGTCACAGTCCTATATATAGCATCAGCCACCTTAGATTCTGCCATGTACTTAGTGCAGAGAGAGACGTCAGCAGGCGCTAGGGACAGTGTTAGATTTATTGTGCTAAAAAAAAACGATTTGCAAGTGCAGGGCAAGATTATTCAAGATGTAGGGAAAGGATAGGGAGGAATCATTCCACAGCATTTATGTTGAACAGGGTTCAGTAGGGAAGTTAAGCCTGGGTATTAGGCACAATCCTATTACACCTTGCTGCACTGACTGGGGATCCAAATTGCCATTATACAGCTCTGTAATTCCAGTAAACCGTTCTTGTTATTGGGGTGCAAGTGCTGTTTGAAACATGCATTAAAAGGGTTTATTACAAGGAAATATTTCTATGTCTTATTTGCCCTTGTGCGGTGCAGTTATAAGTTATAAAGAATTTTTGGGCTTATGTTAGTGGAAAAAAAGGCTTATTAGCCGTTGTGTGGTGAGGTGCTAAAATTACAGCCCTTGTTGTCGTGTATTAGTGGCAAAAGAAAAATATATTCGCCGTTCAGTCGTGCACTTATACAGTATGTTGAAAAGCCTTTTGTGTAGTATAAAAGTGGAAATAAAATTAGGGCCTAATTGCCGTTCAGCAGTGCAGTTATATATTCTAAAGCCCTGTTTGCCATAAAATAGTGGCAAAAAAAAAATATATTCACTAGTATTGATCTAGCACCAAAGTGCTCGGGTGCTCGAGTAGAACACTTTGGGATGCTCGGGTGCTCTACAGAGCACCCGAACACAATGGAAATCAATGGGAGAACCAGAGCATTAAACCAGGCACCCCTGCTTTGAAGAGAGGTGGGTGTCTGGTTCAAATGAAAAGGTCCGAAATTGATGGAAACACCACTGAAATGGTTCTGGTACAGCATGGGGATGTCTGGATGCATCTTGGACTCCCAGGTCGCTACTGGGAACGATGTTAGCCAAGTAGTACGCCACTTTTACAGACTGACAATAATACGCACAAAACCGAAGATAAAATTGATTTTAGAGGAAAAATTGTTAGGAAACATTCTTTCCTGTATATTTACTTGTATATAAAGTGCAAACGTTGCCAGAAATTACAAGGAAGAGGCACTCCGATACAATCTGTATATCACATAAAGGAGGGCCTCATTCACATTGTGGTACAATAGTTCAGGTAGTGGAACTCCTACACTCATAAAGTCTATGCACTAAGTGAAAGGGCTGCCAAAATTTACAAGGAACCGGCACTCCAATACACCCTTTATGACACATAAAGGAGGGCATCATACACACCTTTGAAAAACTATGATTGATGGCCTGCTGGTGACCCTCTAAAACATTAGGGGTAAGGATCTGCTGCAGTGCTGACCCTCTAAAATATTAGGAGCGAGGGCAGCCTAATAAGCATGTTGATATGATGCAGGAGGAGGACGAGAAAAAGAAGATTGAACCATATACCCTTTTTTGTGGTGGAAGGGGTGCATGGGAATACATTGTATTCAATACACCATAAAAGCCACATTTAAAGTGCC
Source organism: Bufo gargarizans (assembly GCF_014858855.1). Classification (NCBI taxonomy): domain Eukaryota; kingdom Metazoa; phylum Chordata; class Amphibia; order Anura; family Bufonidae; genus Bufo; species Bufo gargarizans. The sequence goes on from NC_058084.1 coordinate 414,744,734, forward strand.
TTTATGTTCAGCCACTTTCCTCTGGTGGAGTAGAGAAGTCAGGGGCAATCCAGGCCTTGTTCATTTTGATAAGAGTCAACCTGTCAGTAGAGATGGCCTTGCAGTTCGCCCGGCGGTCATTTCGCGATTCGCCGAACATGCGAACATATGGAGATATTCATGCCCGCCATATTATTTTACATTGTGAAGAACTTTGACCCATGACACATCCATCAGGTGGTACAGGACAGCCAATTGAGACGTTTCATAAATGGACATAACCCCTACCTTATAAATAAACCTGATCTGGCCGCCATTTTACATTCAGTGTTTTGCTAGTGTAGGGAGAGGTTGCTGTGTGGAGCAGGGACAGACTGTTAGGGTCACCAGACGCTAGCTAATAGGACCACAAAAGGTGTGCTATCGATATGTGTGATACACAGAGGGGTGCTATATACTTATAATATACTTTTATAATGAGTCAAAAACACATAGATCTCTATAGTGATCACCTGGAAGTCAGGGGCCTAGGGGCTAGGGGCTTACTAGGGACATTTTTATACAGGGTAAGGTTCCGGACGGGGTCACTCTTATCAGGGCGGGTGGTCTGTAGTTAGGCTATCAGGGCCAGAATAGCACCCCCCTGTAGGGAAATATCAGGGACAGTTCTTTGCCCACCCTGTCCTTCAATACCACATCATTATCTAGCCCAGGGATAGATGTTTTTTGCTTTCCCTCCGGGATTCATGGATGTGCACTGGAACCCCCCGGATTGTGGTAGGACATATGGTTTCTGATTTGGTGCCGCCGAGCACCTGATTTAGTGCCGCCGAGCACTTGTTATTGCCTACCACATCTATGCTTTTTGCTTAACTTTAATAATAAAATTTATTTTCATTTTAAGGTATCTCTTTTCCATTCACACGTCCGCAAAATGGGTCCGCATCTGTTCCGCAATTTTGCGGAACGGGTGCAAACCCATTTATTTTCAATGGGGCCGGAATGTGCTGTCCGCATCCGCAGAGCCGCACTTCCGCATCCGTGCTTCCGTTTCCGCAAAAAAATAGAACATTTCCTATTCTTGTCTGCAATTGCAGACACGATTAGGCATTTTCTATTATAGTGCTGGCGATGTGCAGTCCGCAAATTGTGGAATGCACTTTGCTGGTATCCGTGTTTTGCGGATCCGCAAAACACTTACGGACGTGTGAATGGACCCTCATAGTAACATTATTAAAGGTTTCATTTTGTATTTATATATATTCTAATGGATTGCCTTCCGTGTACAATGTTATAATATACTTTCTATGTTAGAAAGTATATTATAGTGCATTTGTATTGTGCGGCAGTTGTGTGCGGTTCTGCTGGGATACTGCAGGTATATAGAGGGACAAGCGTTATTAGAACAAATAATTTCTACTGGTGTGATATACCAGTCACCCCCCCCCCCCCCCCCAAAAAAAAAAACTGATTGAAACGGGGTGTTATGTACCAATATACTTTCTTTATAGTGCATTTTGGTACTGTATAGTGCATTTGCGCATGCACGTCAGCAAAAATTATATTGCAGATATAATAATACATCTGGTATGTCGCTATCCATGTTGTGGGACTATTTGCACACTTCTAAGAATTATTTATTGGCTGCAAATATCAGCTGAAGGTTTTTCAGGTTCGCCTGCCATTAAAATGAATGGGACCCGCCGCGAACTTGCGGTTCGCGAACATTTAATAATGTTTGCGCGATCGCATTCGTGAACCGTCCCGGCAGATGTTTGTCCATCACTACCTGTCAGCATTTTAAGTTGATAGACAGATGCTCTTATCAGTTATTATGCCCCCAGCAGCACTAAATACCCGCTCTGACAAAATGCTGGCAGCAGGGCAGGCCAGCACCTCCAAGGCGTAGAGCGCCAGTTCGTGCCACGTGTCCAGCTTGGACACCCAATACTTGTAAAGCACAGAGGGATCACTCAGGACGCTGACACGGTCGGCTATGTACTCCTTCACTATCTTCCAAAACTTTTCCCAACTTGTGACACTAGGCCGCACATCAGAGTGAGAGTGCTGGTGGGGTGTCATGAAACTGTCCCAGGCCTTTGAGAGTGTTGCCCTGCTCTCTGTTGGAACTACTGTGTGTTCCCCTCGTCTCCCCTCCTCGGTTGCCCAATGAACTACGTACTCTGCCGCCAGCATCATCAGCTGGAAATTTTTGGAGCAATTGCACCATTTTGCTAGTCCTCTCCTCCACAGGAATGAGAGATGAGAAGTTCTCTTTGTAGCAGGGGTCGAGAAGGGTGAACAACCAGTAATCGGTGTTGGCCAAAATGCATATAACGCAAGGGTCACGGGGAAAGCAGCCTAACATAAAGTCAGCCATGTGTGCCAGAGACTTTGCTGTCCTCTTCAGGAGGATGACTCTCAATATCCTCATCCTCTTCCTCCTCTTCAACTCATCCACGCTGAAGAGATGGAATAAACCTGTTATGGGTACTACCCTCTGTAGCGGAGGCAACCGTCTCCAGCTCATCATCATCATCCAATTCGTGCTGAGAAGGCAAACTGAGGGTGTTTTGGCTATCACCCTGTTTACTGTTTTCCCCCATTTCCGCCTCTTCCACATGCAAAGCGTCATCTTCATTGTCAGCAGCAAGCATTTCAGTAGAAACAGAAGTGGGATGGTTACGCTGATAATAGCTGCATCGCCGCTTACCATCTGTGTTGATTATTCAAAGTTGCGTAAAACCTCACAGAGGTCGTCGCTTGTGAAGAGAAGAAGCTGACTGGAAAGGCAACTACCATGTTGCAGCTGGTATTCCACTACTGCCATCTGCTGCTCACAAAGCCTGGCCAACATGTGGAATGTGGAGTTCCAGCGTGTGCTCAGGTCGCACAACAGTCAGTGAGCTGGCAATTGCAAGCGCTGCGGCAGCGTTGCCAGACAGCCGGCAGCTGTAGATGACTTTCAGAAATGGGCACACATGCAGTGCACCTTCACCAGTAGCTCAGGCAAATTGGGGTAGGTTTTGAGAAACTGCTGAACCACTAAATTGAACGTGTGGACTAGGCATGGTATGTGTATGAACTTACCGAGCTCCAAAACCGCCACCAAGTTATGGCCATTATCAGACACAAACATGCCTGGTTGTAGGCTAAGTGGCGAGAGCCACAGCTCAGTCTGGTCCCTTATACCCTGCCACAGCTGTGCGGTGGTGTGCTGTTTGTCACCTAAGAAAATTAGTTTCAGCATGTCCTGTTGCCGCTTCCCAACTGCAGTGCTACACTGCTTCCAGCTATTGAATGATGGCTGACTGGTGCTGCAAGATGATAATTTAAAGGAGGAAGTGGAGGAGGAGGTGGAGGAGGAGAAGGGGGGGTTGCAGCCACTAATGTAGGTGGTGGCGGAAATCCTGATGGAAGTAGGGTCTGCAATCCTTGGCGTCGGTAGCACCTGTGCAATCCCAGGGTACGACTCGCTCCCAGCCTCCACAACGTTCACCCAGTGTGTCTTCAAAGTCCCTGGCCAAAAGCACTTGTCCATGTGTCAGTTGTTAAGTGGACCTTCCCAATAACTGCATTGATCAGTTCCCGGGTGAAGTTGCGGGGCACCTGTTGGTGTAAGGCAGGGGCGGCACACCGGGAAAAATACTGGTGGATAGGGACTGAGTAACGAGGGACCGCTGCCTCCATCATGCTGGTGGTGGTGAGGTTGCTAGTGTTCATGCCCCTGCTCATTTTGGTATGGCACAGTTTGCAAATGACAATTCTTTTATCGTCTGCACTTTTCTCCAAAAAGCGCCAGACTGCTAAACACCTACCCCTTGGCAAGAGAGATTTCCGCAAAGGGGTGCTCCGGGGTACAGTTGCGGGCATGTTTGGTGTGGCCCACCTACTCAATTTTGTCACCCCACTGCCTTTTCCAGCCTGTTGCGGTGCTGCGGATCACTCCCCCTCTGTACTGCTATCCTCGCTCGGCTTGTCCCTTTCCGAGGTTGGGTCAGTGACTTCATAGTCCACCACCTCCTCTTTCACTTCCTCACTCTGGTTATCCTCCTGACTTAATGACCTAAAAACAACCTCATTTATTGACAACTGTGTCTCATCCTCATCATCAACCTCTTGAGACACTAATTGCCGTTGCCTTATTGGCACTGTGTATCATCATTATCCACCTTGTGAAACAATAATTGCCATTCCCCACCATCATCTTTTTCTGACTGTGGATGCTTAAAAGTTTGGGAATCAGTGCACAATATCTCCTCATGTCCCTCTTCAAGTGGGCTTGTCAAGAGCCCCAAATCAAGGAATGGCGATGAAAAGAGCTCCTAGGAATAGCGGAGTGTGGGATCACTTGTTTGCCAAAACTCTCCATGGTGGGAGGAAGGAGTATCAGGGTGAGACTAATTTTCTTAGGTGACAAACAGCACACTGAGCTGTGGCAGGGGATAAGGGAGCAGACTGAGCTGTGGCTCTCGCCACTCAACCTAGATTCAGGCATTGTTGCGTCTAATAATGGCCATAACTTGGTGATGGCTTTGGAGCTTGGCAAGCTCGCACACATACCATGCCTAGTGCACATGTTCAACCTCGTTGTTCAGGGGTTTCTCAAAACCTACCCCAATTTGCCTGAGCTACTGGTGAAGGTGCACCACCTGTGTGCCCATTTCCACAAGTCATCAACAGCTTCTGCCGGTCTGGCAACGGTGCAGCAGCGCTTGCAATTGCCAGCTCACCGACTGTTGTGCAACATGAGCACACGCTGGAACTCCACATTCCACATGTTGGCCAGGCTTTGTGAGCAGCAGAGGGCAGTAGTGGAATCCCAGCTGCAACATGGTCGTCGCCTTTCCAGTCAGCTTCCACTCTTCACAAGCGATGAGTGGGCATGGATGTCTGACCTATGTGAGGTTTCACTCAACTTTGAGGAATCAACACACATGGTGAGTGGCGATGCCGCTATTATCAGCATACCATCCCACTTCTGTGTCTACTCAAATGCTTGCTGCTCACAATGAAGGCGGACGCGGAACAGGTGGAAATGGGGGAAGACAGTACACAGGGTGATAGCCAGACCACCCTCAGTTCGTCTTCTTAGCGCAAGTTGGATGATGTGGAGGAGGAGCAGGAGATGGTTGCCTCCGCTACAGAGGGTAGTACCCACGGAAGTTTTATTCCATCTGCATAGCATGGATGGGTAGAAGAGAAGGAAGAGGATGAGGAGATTGAGAGTCATCCTCCTGATGAGGACAGAAAAGTCTGACTTTGGCCTCATGCACACAACAGTAATTTTTCACGGTCTGCAAAACGGGGTTCCGTTATTCCATGATTCGTTTCCGTTTTTGTTTCCGTGTGTCTTCCTTGATTTTTGGAGGATCACCAGACATGAAGGAAAGTGAAAAAAAATCGAAGTCAAGTTTGCCTTGCAAATGATAGGGAAAAAAACGAACACGGATCATGGATGCGGATGACAATATTGTGTGCATCCGTGTTTTTTCACGGACCCATTGACTTGAATGGGTCCGCGAACCGTTGTCCGTGAAAAAAATAGGACAGGTACTATTTTTTTCACGGACTGGAAACAGGGATCACGGACGCGGGTGACAAATGGTGCATTTTCCGATTTTTCCACGGACCCATTGAAAGTCAATGGGTCCGCAGAAAATCACGGAAAATGGAACAACGGACACGGAACACAACAACGGTCATGTGCATGAGGCCTTTATGCTAGGCTGCCTTTCCCGTGACCCTCGCGTTGTACACATTGTGGCAAACAACAATTACTGGTTGTTCACCCTTATTGACCCCCGCTACAAAGAGAACTTTTCATCTCTCATTCCTGTGATGGAGAGGAAAAGCAAAATGGTGCAATACCAGAAGCTCCTTGTGGAAAAATTGCTCCAAAACTTTCCAGCTGACAATGCTGGCTGCAGAGTACGTAGTTCCTTGGCCAACGGAGGAGGGGATACGAGGTGAACAAACAGCAGGTCCAACAATTGCAGGGCAACACTCTCCAATGCCTGGTACAGTTTTTTGACACCCCGCCAGCACCCTCAACCTGATGCGCGGCCTATTGTCAAAATGAGGGAAAAAATTGGGAAGATAGTGAAGGAGTACGTAGCCGACCGTGTCAGCGTCCTCAGTGATCCCTCTGTGCTTTACAACTATTGGGTGTTCAAGCTGAACACGTGGCACGAACTGGCGCTCTACGCCTTGGAGGTGCTGGGCTGCCCCACCGCCAGTGTTTTGTCAGAGCGTGTATTTAGTGTTGCTGGGGGCATAATAACTGATAAGCGCATCCAACTGTCAACTGAAAATGCTGACCTAGAATAAAGTGTCCCTGAGGCTCGCCAGTAGGTCAATATGGATAGAGGTGCTCAATCACCAGTACACCTAAAAACTGTAAGGATATATAAAATTAGAAAGAAGAATTGTGATGGCACACTCACATTTGGTTTGAACTAATATTGTTGATTAAAATATTTTATTAAAATGTTATTTGTTTAGGAATAGATCATTATGGAATAAAAGGAAATAAAAAATGAAAAAAGGAAAAAAAAGGAAAAAAAGGAATGATAATAAAAATATATATATAAAAATGGTAAGGTGGGATGACAAGTATTTTTAAATGAGCGATGATAGACGGGATCAAGGTGTCCCTAAGATTGGGGTTGGTATTCAAATATATAAAAAGTTAATTCAGGAGGTTCTGAAGTCCGTGAATATAAGGTCACACAGGTAGTGCAGGATATGTTGATTCAATTCTGTACAGTGGTAATATTCTTAAAAGGTGTGCAATGTATTCCCATATAAAATCCAATAGAGTGTAGGTAAAATAGGCGTGCAAAAAATTTGTGGAAAATGCTCAATTGAGTAAAAATGTGTTGTGCGCAACAAAAATATAATTAGCATAACAGTGCTCTTTAAGAAAATGTAAAACATATATCATGTAGGCAGTGTTCATGTATTGCAACACTATAGATTAACTGCTGGTGTAAATGTAGCAGTGTTAAGTCCTGTGTTCACCGTGTTCTCAAGTGTTAGAACCCCCGCCTTTTAAAGAGAGAGCGACTCTCCTGACAGGTTTCTAGTTCACTCGAATTCACATGCAGGCTTTCCAGATAGTCTTATTGGATGTAGCCAAAATCATTGTGCAAGTACATAGAATAAAATGCAGATGAACAGTAAAGGGTGTGATTTACTTTACCCCTCTTCAGTCTGTTACAGTGTCCTCCGTCCTGCAAGGACCTGCGTGGCATCCCACGTGATCGCTTGCCTTACCATGTGATGCTGCACGTGATGGTGATGCAGCCTGACGTCACACGGTACCTGGTTCCTGATTGGCCAATCCTATTAGCTGTGAGGAATTTGAAAAATATTGCGGTAGCGAATGTTTTCGTCGGATGATCTTCAGTTTAAAGTTACTGTATTCTTTGTAGTCCTCACTGCTTCCTCAGACCAGACGCGTTTCGGGACACTTTTTGGTCCCTTCCTCAGTGGTCAAGTGCTGACCGGTTGACTCTTATAAAAATGAACAAGGCCTGGATTGCCCCTGACTTTTCTACTCCACCAGAGGAAAGCGGCTGAACATAAAGGCACTCAAAATGTGATTTTTATGGTGTATTGAATACACTGTATCCCCATGCACCCCTTCCACCACTAAAAAGGGTATATGGTTCAATCTCCCTTTTCTCGTCCTCCTCCTCCATCATATTAACATGCTTATTAGGCTGCCCTCACTCCTAATGTTTTAGAGGGTCAGCACTGCAGCAGGCCCTCACCCATAATTTTTTAGACTTAGCATGCCCTTGCCCAAAATGTTTTTGAGGGTCACCAGCAGGCCATCAACCATAATGTTTTTGAGGGTCACCAGCAGGCCTTCACCCATAATGTTTTAGAGGATCACCAGCAGGCCCACGCCCATAGTCTTTTTGAGGGTCACCAGCAGGCCCTCGCCCATAATGTTTTTGAGGGTCACCAGATGGCTCTTGCCCATAATGTTTAAGAGGGTCACCAGCAGGCCCCTGTTCATAATTTTTGGAGGGTCACCAGCAGGCCCTCGCCCCCTTATGTTTTAAATGGTCAGTTCAGAAGCAGACCCTCCCCCCTAATGATTTAGATGGTCAGATCAGCAGCAGGCCCTCGCCCCAAACGTTTTAGGTGATCAGATCAGCAGCAGACCCTCACCCCTAATGTTTTAGATGGTCAGATCAGCAGCAGGCCCTCGCCCATAATATTTTATATGGTCAGATCAGCAGCAGGCACTCGCCCCTCATTTTTTAGAGGGTTAGCTCAGCAGCATACTCTCACCCCTAATGTTATAGAAGGTCAGATCAGTAGCAGACACTCGCCCCTAATGTTTTACAGGGTCAGCTCAGCAGCAGACTCTCACCCCTAATGTTTTAGATGGTCAGATCAGCAGCAGTCCCTCGGCCCTAATGTTTTAGATGGTCAGATCAGTAGGCCCTTGTTTCAATAGTTTTTGATGGTCACCAGCAGGCCATCAATCATTATTTGTCGAGGGTGTGTATGATGCCTTCCTTTATGTTTAATAGAGGGTGTATTAGAGTGCCAGCTCCTTGTAATTTTTGGCAGCCCTGCCACTTAGTGCATAGGCTTTATGAGTGTAGGAGTCCCACTACCTGAACAATTATACCACAATGTGAATGAGGCCCTCCTTTATGTGATATACAGGTTGTATCGGAGTGCCTCTTCCTTGAAATTTTTGGCAGCAATTGCACTTTTTATACAAGTAAATGTACAGGAAAGAATGTTTCCTAACAATTTTTCCTCTAAAATCAATTTTATCGTTGTTTTTTTGCATATTATTTTCAGTCTGTAAAAATTGCGTACTACCCGGACAATATCGTTCCCAGCAGCGACCTGGGAGTCCAAGATGCATCCAGACATCCTCCCCATGCTGTTCCCGAACCATTTCAGTGGTGTTTCCATCAGTTTCTGACCTTTTCCTGTGAACCAGACACTCTCCCCTCTTAAGAGCAGGGGATGTCTGGTTTAATGTTTGGGTTCTAACACTGACTTCCATTGTGCTTGGGTGCTCTGTAGAGCACCCGAGAATCCCAAGGTGTTCTACTCGAGCACTCAAGCACTACTCTGCACCTTTTAGAGAACTGATGGCTTGTGCCGAGCCGAGGTGGAGAGTCCCAAGCCGTCATTTATTTGCCAAAAAGGCAGTACCAGCCCTGCACACACATGTAGAACAGAAGGTGGGCCAGTCCTTAAGCCTGTCGGTGTCTGCCAAAGTGTACGGCAGAGCCGACGTGTGGAGCTATAAATACGGTCAGGGACAATACATGTATTTTACGGCCCACTGGGTGAATGTGGTTCTTGCACAGCCACACCAGCAACTTGGCCAGGTGACGCTGCTTCCGCCTCCACGTTCTCACGCCGGTGCAACAATGTCCACCTCTGCCTCCTCATCCTCCACCGTGTCCTCAGCCTCCACTGCAGGGACAATTCACAGTGCTCCTCCAGCATACCACATGTGCAGGGCACGGCGTTGTGAGGCTGTTCTACACTTCATTTTCCTAGTCGAACAGAGTCACACAGGGGAGGAACTGCTCAGTGTCCTTCATGAAGAAATCAAAAACTGGCTTTCTCCGTGACAACTGAAAATCGGAACATTGGTGACCGACAACGGGAAGAACATGGTGTCAGTGCTGCGTCAAGGAGGGCTGAGCCATGCGCCCTGCATGGCACACGTGTTCAATATTGTTGTCAAGCGGTTAGGAGGACACTAACAGAAAGTATGATGTATCATGAAGAAAGACTCTCAGAATAACGGATAAGTAAAAGCATTCCAGCACATAAAGTGACACGTCAGATTTGGAAAATATCCTCCATATATATCCTTATAACCATAACAAACTGTACAATATAGTTTTAACATGAATCATAAAAATTTGTGTACAGCATAAAAAGAAAAATGGTGACAGAGACAGTGCAGACCTATTACATTACCTGCAGCATTGTATCAAGTCAGACTTGGTGCGTGCATTAAAGCTGCCAGCAGAGGGAGCTCTTACCCTACTGCTTCAGTGATAAGAGGAAGGCCTTAGGATAAATCTAGTGAGGAGCTGGAAAATATCATGCAAGTAACAGAGGTGTCAATTAGTGTTGAGAGAATCGAAGTATCCAAAGTGGTCTTCGATCTGATTTTCAAGAACAATTTGATTCGCCACTAAGCCAAATTTCTTCATGTTTCGTGTTAATGAATCCATTTTCCATAGAATGGTGGCTAAAAGTTAAAAAAAGTTGTCGACACCTATATAGCTCAAGGAGCAGCCACACAAAGAGTAATTCTAATTAAATATTCTTTATTGGATATCCAACACACAAGATGGTATATCAATTAAAAAAACATATAGAAAGCAGTGCATACTGAGAACACAACAGTGTTACAATAATTGTATAAAAACAGAGTAGGCTCCAAACCACTAAGGGACTAGTATCCCCCCATACACCATGAAGCAGTATCAGCTAGGTGGGGCACATATGGCAAAGAAGGCATCCAGAACATATGTAGACACTCCAGACATCTAGAGGAGTGTGAGTCTGAATGCCACCCACATCCAGCGGAGACTGCAAAGGGGGAGGGGGGGAAAAAAAACACTGTTTAAAGTGCAAATGCAGAGAAATTCCTACTGACCCTGGTCTGGAACCGCCGCCCGACGATCGTTTCGCAGAATGCTTCCTCTTGGGGCCTAAAAGTTAAAAAAAGTTATACTCACGCTCCATACGCTCCATAAGTGAAGACGCCACCATGTGATCACCCTGGCCGCATGTGGTGATGTCATCAGCGCTGCCAGCGTGATCACATGGTGACGTCTTCATGCTCTCCACAGGTCCTTTGGTGGGTTTTCTTCAATCAAGAGGGGAGGGGATGGCCTTTCTTCGATCAAGTGGATGAAGGGAGTATCATTTTTTTTAAACCCCGGATTAACCCCTAAGCACCTGAATGTGAGTCTCAGATGCCGTGATCAGCGTTAAACGTGATATCTGAGGGGTTAAATGCCCATGGCCATATCTGATTTGGGCCCCCCCAAAAAAATTGGATCCTTATAAAATGGCTAGCTTCTGTCTGTATTCCAATTTTTGCTCGCTCCCACAATTTGAAACTGCTATTTTCGTCTACAAAAACTGGCCAGAATTGGATCTTCTTCAGTACGCTATGCACTTTAAAAGCATATAGCACAATAAAAAAATAAAAAAAATTGTGTGCATGAGACCTAAGGCCTAATTCACACAACCGTGTTTAGTCTGGGAAACATGGCCTATGTGTTGGCCTATCATCATGTAAGTGCCATACAACAGACCCGAAACCGAGCATGGTTGTGTGAATCAGGCCTTAGGTTGGATTCACACATAAATAGCAATTTCCATTTTTTGCTCCGCTAGAGGAGCAGAACAGCAAAAATAACAGAAGTGCCAGATTTGGCACATAACTGAACGGACAGAGCCAAACTGACCCTGGTAATGCCAGTATGGCACTTCTGGCACTTCTGTTATTTCTGAAAGTCCTGAAATTTTAACATAAACTGATAGTCCTGAAATTTTAACATACACTGAAAGTCCTGAAATTTTAACATAAATGGAAATGGAACACTTGTGCTTAACATTTTTGCCACTAGGTAGCAGCAAAAGACAAGAATGTGAAATATTGGGCATTTCTGCGGAGTGAGACGCTCTATGCGATCAGTAAACTTGCATGCATTAAATGCTCCCCTATGCAGAATTCCTAATGTACAAAGGTCATTCAGAGAGTTCATATTCTGTTCACACTTCAGGCTAACATACAGACCTGAAATTTTGCCGAAATATATTGTATATCTTAAACTGAAACTGAAAAATGAAGTGGAACTGGTGGATGAGTGTCTGTATATGATAGGGCCCTTATAAGAAGTAATAGATAACCTGTATTTACCTTATTAATTCATATATAACTATTTCACTTCCTGAAAAAAAAATCTTTAGAAGTTGTAATATTACTCCCATGAATACAATTGAGATTTTAATCATTTGCCAATATCAAAAAGGCAGAATAATGTTTATACAGGGAGACACAGGTTCATACCTGAAGGCAAAAAAATAATGGTAAACATACACATCATAAGGAGATATCTGGCACAGGCAACCTCATAGGTCTTATCAGGAGGATCCCAAAAACGACATCCGGCGGTTCAGGCATTGTGTCCAGAACACGGGAGCAATAAAGCGGCTTTATTATACCTTCCTGACAGCAAGCTTAGCTAATGCATTAGAGAAGGTTCAGGAATTCAGAATTATTGATTATAATCAGTTTGTATAGGGGGATGGAAAATTGTACACTTATATAAAATTGGTCGGGGCACTCCTGCAGTTGTGGGCATGCAGCAGTCAGTATAAACATGTATGCATACCTCATAACTTTAGAAAATTGTGAAGAGGGACAATATGTGCGACACGCTACTCTTTTCATACTAGGCCATGCCTCTAACTCCACCCAAAGCCTAACCATACACACCCATTCTCCTTAGTACGCCCAGCTTGGACACCCAATAGTTGTAAGGCACAGAGGGATCATTGATGATGCAGACACAGTCTGCTACGTACTCCTTCACCATCTTAAAAATGTTTTCCCTCCTTATGACACTACGCCGCGCATCAGGGTGCTGGCGGGGTGTCATGAAACTGTCCCAGGACTTGGAGAGTGTTGCCCTGCCTCTATTGGAACTGCTGTGTCTTCCCCTCATCTCCCCTCCTCGGTTGGCCAAGGAACTATGTACTCTGCCGCCAGCGTTGTCAGCTGGAAATTTTTGGAGCAATTTTTCCACAAGGGCCTTCTGCTCGTCCTCTCCACCCCAGGAATAAAAGATGAGAAGTTCTCTTTGTAGCGGGGGTCGAGAAGGGTGAACAACCAGTAATCGGTGTTGGCCAAAATGCGTACAACACGAGAGTCACAGGAAAGGCACCATAACATAAAGTCAGCCATGTGTGCCAGAGTCCCAACAGACAAGACTTTGCTGTCCTCATCAGGAGGATGACTCTCAATCTCCTCTTCCTCCTCTTCTGCCCATCCACGCTGAACAGATGGAATAAACCTGCTATGGGTCCTACCCTCTGTAGCAGAGGCAACCGTTTCCTGCTCTTCCTTCTCCTCCTCCTCCTTATCATCATTCAATTCACGCTGAGAAGATGAACTGAGGGTGGTCTGGCTATCGAACTGTGTACTGTCTTCCCCCATTTCCACCTCTTCCACATGCAAAGTGTCCACCTTCATTGTGAGCAGCGAGCGTTTCAGTAGACACAGAAGTCGGATGGTTACGCTGATAATAGCGGCATTGCCGCTCACCATCTGTGTTGATTCCTCAAAGCTGTGTAGAGGTTAGACATCCATGCCCACTCGTCACTTGTGAAGAGCGGAAGCTTACTGTAAAGGTGACAACCATGTTGCAGCTGGTATTCCACTACTGCCCTCTGCTGCTGACAAAGCCTGGCCAACATGTGGAACGTGGAGTTCCAGCGTGTGGTCACGTCGCACAACAGTTGGTGAGCTGGCAATTGTAAGCGCTGCTGAAGCTCTACCAGACCTCAGGCAGCTGTAGATGACTTTCAGAAATGGACACACCTTCACCAGTAGCTCAGGCAAATTGGGGTAGGTTTTGAGAAACCGCTGAACCAATAAGTTGAACACGTGGGCTAGGCATGGTATGTGTGAGCTTGCCGAGCTCCAATGCCGTCACCAAGTTACGGCCTTTATCAGACACAACCATGCCTGGTTGTAGGTTGCGTGGCGAGAGCCAAAGGTCAGTCTAGTCCCTTATACCCTGCCACAGCTCTCCGGCGGTGTGCTGTTTGTCACCTAAGCAAATTAGTTTCAGCACGGCCTGTTGCCGCTTCCCCACTGCAGTGCTAAACTGCTTCCAGCTGGTGGCGGAAATCCTGATTGAAACAGTGCCCGCAATCCTTGGCATCGGTAGCACCTGTGCCATCCCAGGGTACGATTTGCTCCCGGCCTCCACAACATTCACCCAGTGTGCCGTCAGAGAAATGTAGCGTCCCTGGCCAAAAGCCCTTTTCTATGTGTCAGTCGTTAAGTGGACCTTCCCAATAACTGCGTTGGTCAGGGCCCGGGTGATGTTACAGGACACATGCTCGTGTAAGGTGGGGAAGGCACACCGGGAAAAATAGTGGTGGCTGGAAACTGAGTAACGAGGGACAGCCACCGCTATCAGGCTGCGGAAAGTGTCCACAAGCCTAAATGGCAACATTTCCATGGCCATCAGTTTGGAAAGGTGCACATTTAGTGCTATGGCCTGTGGGTGGGTGGCTGGGTATTTGTGCTTTTGTTCAAAGGCCTGGGGTATGGATATCTGTACACAGTGCTGGGACACAGAAGTGGATGTGCTAGATTATGGTGCTTGCGAAGGTCCAGGTGCAGGGCGGGAGGCATCTGGGCCTGCGTCTTGAACAGGGAATTGGCCAGCGTGTAACACAGGGGAAAAGGAGACAGTGCCAGCATATTAGGGTGCTTTGATGCCACGTGATGGATCATGCTGGTGGTGGTGAGGTTGCTAGTATTCACGCCCCTTCTCATTTTGGTACGGCACATGTTGCAAATGACAATTCTTTTATCGTCCGCACTTTCCTCAAAAACACCTACCCCTGGGCAAGGGGGTGCTCCGGGGAACACCTACCCCTTGGCAGGGGGGTGCTCCGGGGAACACCTACCCCTTGGCAAGGGGGTGCTCCGGAGAACAGTTGCGGGCCTGTTTGGTGTGGCCAGCCTTCTCCATTTTGCCACCCCACTGCCTCCTCCAGCCCGTTGCGGTGCTGCGGATCCCTCCCCCTCTTTACTGCTGTCCTCGCTCGGCTTGCCACCTTCCCAGGTTGGGTCAGTGACTTCATCGTCCACCACCTCCTCTTCCACTTCCTCACTGTGGTTATCCTCCTGACTTGTTGATCTAACAACAACCTCATTTATTGACAACTGTGTCTCATCCTCATCATCAACCTCTTGAGACACTATTTGCCGTTGAATTATTGGCAACTGTGTGTCATCATTATTCACCTTGTGAAACACTAATTGCCATTCCCTACTGTCATCTTTTTCTGACTGTGGATGCTCAAGAGTTTGGGAATCAGTGCACAAGATCTTCTCATGTCCCTCTTCAAGCGGGCTTAGCGAGTGGGCAAAATCAATAAATGGTGATGAAAAGAGCTCCTCTGAATATCCGAGTGTGGGATTAATTGTTTGCCAAAACTCTCCATGATGGGAGGAAGGAGGATCAGGGTGAGGATTCTATTGACCAGCCTCTTGGCTACTGAGACTGGATTTTCTGGCAGACAGGGTGGTGCTTAACCGACTGGAAGCATTATCTGCTACAATCCAACATACCACCTGGTCGCACTGGTTTAACTTTGAGAGTGGTGTCCTGTGCCGCCCTGCAAACTGGGACATGAAGGTATCTATAAGTGTGTTTCTTGTGCTCTAACAGCAGGCACAGTTTCACCGCTCCCAGGGCCACAGCCTCTGCGTGCACCATCAGCAGCTCGGCCACTTCCCCATCCCTTACAGCTCGCCTTGAGCATATTAAATGGCATATATGCTTGCAAGTATGTCACACGTGAAGAAGCACAGGTTTTGTAAGCGTATGCACAAATAAATTACACTGAATGTCACAGATATATAGGATGCGCAAACATTACACAGGAGATGTAGCGCAGGTAATGTCGCTGTCACCAGCGGCCAAAAAATTACACGAATTTCACAGATATTTAGGATGCTCAAACGTTATACAGAAGATGTAGCGCAGGTAATGTTGCTGTCACCACCGGCAAAAAAATTGCACTGAATTTTAAAGATATTTAGGATGCGCAAACGTTATACAGAAGATGTAGCGCAGGTAATGTCGCTGTCAGCAGCGGCGAAAAAATTACACTGAATGTCACAGATACAGTCGGGTCCATAAATATTGGGACATCGACACAATTATAACATTTTTGGCTCTATACACCAACACAATGGGTTTGAAATGAAATTAACAAGATGTGCTTTAACTGTAGACTGTCAGCTTTAATTTGAGGGTATTTACATCCAAATCAGGTGAACGGTGTAGTAATTACAACAGTTTGCATATGTGCCTCCCACTTGTTAAGGAACCAAAAGTAATGGGACAAAATAATAATCATAAATCAAACTTTCACTTTTTAATACTTGGTTGCAAATCCTTTGCAGTCAATTACAGCCTGAAGTCTGGAACGCATAGACATCACCAGACACTGGGTTTCATCCCTGGTGATGCTCTGGCAGGCCTCTACTGCAACTGTCTTCAGTTCCTGCTTGTTCTTGGGGCATTTTCCCTTCAGTTTTGTCTTCAGCAAGTGAAATGCATGCTCAATCAGATTCAGGTCAGGTGATTGACATGATATTGCATAACATTCTACTTCTTCACCTTAAAAAACTCTTTGCTTGCTTTTGCAGTATGCTTTGGGTCATTGTCTATCTGCACTGTGAAGCACCATCCAATGAGTTCTGAAGCATTTGGCTGAATATGAGCAAATAATATTTTGCCCGAAACACTTTAGAATTCATCCTGCTGCTTTTGTCAGCAGTCACATCATCAATAAATACAAGAGAACCAGTTCCATTGGCAGCCATAGATGCCCATGCCATGACACTACCACCGATGAGGTGGTATGCTTAGGATCATGAGCAGTTCCTATCCTTCTACATACTATTCTCTTCCCATCACTCTGGTACAAGTTGATCTTGGTCTCATCTGTCCATAGGATGTTGTTCCAGAACTGTGAAGGCTTTTTTGGATGTCGTTTGGCAAACTCTAATGTGGCCTTCCTGTTTTTGAGGCTCACCAATGGTTTACATCTTGTGGTGAACCCTCTGTATTCACTCTGGTGAAGTCATCTCTTGATTGTTGACTTTGACATACATACACCTACTTCCTGGAGAATGTTCTTGATCTGGCCAACTGTTGTGAAGGGTGTTTTCTTCACAAGGGAAATAATTATTCGGTCATCCACCACATTTGTTTTCCGTGGTCTTCCGGGCCTTTTGGTGTTGCTGAGCTCACCGATGCGTTCCTTCTTTTTAAGAATGTTCCAAACAGTTGTTTTGGCCACGCCTAATGTTTTTGCTATCTCTATGATAGGTTTGTTTTGTATTTTTAGCCTAATGATGGCTTGCTTTACTGATAGTGACAGCTCTTTGGATCTCATCTTGAGAGTTGACAGCGACAGATTCCAAATGCAAATAGCACACTTGAAACGAACTCTGGACCTTTTATCTGCTCATTGTAATTGGGATAATGAGGGAATAATACACCTGGCCATGGAACAGCTGAGAAGCCAATTGTCCCATTACTTTTGGTTCCTTAACAAGTGGGAGGCACATATGCAAACTGTTGTAATTCCTACACAGTTCACCTGATTTGGATGTCAATACCCTCAAATTAAAGCTGACAGTCTACAGTTAAAGCACATATTGTTCATTTAATTTCAAATCCATTGTTGGTGTATAGAGACAAAAATGTTACAATTGTGTCAATGTCCCAATAATGTCCCAGGTATTGCCGCTATCAGCAGCGGCCAAACAATTGCGCTGAATGTCACAGATATTTAGGATGCGCAAATGTAACACAACAGATGTAGCAGAGGTTGTGTCACTGTCAGCAGCGGCCAAACAATTGCACACAATTTAACCAGGTTGCGCTAATAATATATATTGCATCCAGATAAAACAATAGTCCTTAAAAGGAGTTTTGGGTCTCGAACACCTTTCAAGACTAAACCCTGCCGAAAAAAAAAAAAAAAATCCTGTCCCTACACTATCTGTCCTTTCTGCTGCAGCTCGCCCTGACTAAGACTGAGCCAAACCTTGTGTCATCTGGTGCTATATAGCCCCCGATGATGCATTCCAGCCAGCCAATCACTGTAATGCCAGCAACCAACATGGCTAAGGCATTACAGTGAGTGCCAGTATTTCCCCGCAAATTTATTGGCTCCAGTAAAAATGGTGTTCGGCCAAGCATGGTCGCCCAGCACTAAATGTTATATAAGACCAATTCAAAAAATTATTTTTAATAGAGAAATGTTGGCCTACTGAAAAGTATGTACAGTATATACTTGGTTGGGCTTCTTTTGTATGAATTACTGCATTAATGCAGTGTGGCATTGAGGCGATCAGCCTGTAGCACTGTTGAGATTTTATGGAAGCCCAGGATACTTTGATAGTGGCCTTCAGCTCATCTGTATTGTTGGGTCTGGTGTCTCTTTATCTTCCTCTTGACTAGGGATGAGCGGACACGTGGATGTTCGGGTTCGCCCGAACTTGAACCTGAACCCCATTAAAGTCAATGAAGAACCAAACTTTGGTGCACTAAAATGGCTGTAAAATAGTCATAGTAAGGGCTAGAGGGCTGCAAAAGGAAGCAAAATGGGGGTAAGAGAAGGACAATTGGCCTGCAAACAAATGTGGATAGGGAAATGACTTAAAATAACAGAATATAAAAATGTATTTAAATAATAATCTTGAACTAGGAGGCGAAGATCAAAGTGGAGTAGGAGGTTGAGGAGGCGGTAGACGTGGCGGTGTAAGTGGAAAAGGCGGTGGAGGAGGACGAGATAGCCAAGACCGTTTTTGTTTTTTCTTTTTTTTTCTTTATTTTTTAGGTTTTTTTATAAATTTGGGAAGGCCCCAAAACATTGTGAAATGGAAAAGAGAACGCAAAGAGAAAGTGCGCTGGAGTATAACAATGGCTGTTTGTGGCCGATATACTTGTCTATTCAACACAAGGTACGGACAAATCCTGTGGAATCCATGCCTGGTTCATTTTAATGAATGTGAGGTTGTCCACATTGGCTGTGGACAGGCGGCTGCGCTTGTCTGTGATTACCCCCTGCCGTGCTAAACACACTTTCGGACAATACACTGGTCGCAGGGCAGGCCAGCACCTCTAAGGCTTAAATGGCAAGCTCAGGCCATGTGGCCAATTTGGAGACCCAGAAGTTAAATGGGGCAGACCCATCAGTCAGTACGTGTGGGCATGTGCACACTAACTGTTCCACAATGTTGCTGAAATGCTGCCTCCTGCTAAGACGTTCCGTATCAGCTGGTGGTGCTGGTTGTTGTGGCGTACTGACAAAGCTTTTCCACATTTCAGCATGCTAACCATCCCTTGGTGGTGCCCCAGCTGATTTGGCAACTTCTTCCTCCTTTTCTGCCTTCGCCTTGTGTTTCCACTGAGCCCCCAACGTCAGGTGGGAATGCCATCAGCAGCTGGCCTACCAGCGTGTGCTTGTACTCCAACATCTTCCGATCATGCTCCAGTGGCGGAATTAAGGGTGGCACATTGTCCTTGTAACGGGGATCCAGCAGGGTGGCCATCCAGTAATCAGCACTGGTTAGAATGTGGGCAACTCAGCAGTCATTGGGCAGGCACTGCAGCAGGTAGTCACTTATATGTGCCAGGCTGCCCAGAGGCAACGACAAGCTGTCCTCTGTGGGAGGTGTATCGTCTGTGTCCTCTGTATCCCCTCAGCCACACTCCAGTGATGCCCATGAGCTTCTTTGGGTGCCACCCTGCTGTGAACATGGTTTCTCATCATTATCATCCTCCTTCTCCTCATCCTCAAGAACTGTGTCCTGGCTGGACAATTGTGTATCTGGCCTCTGTTGGTGCAGAAGACCACCCTCCGAGCCGCTTGTGAATGACTGGCCAGATAACCGTGGAAATGATCCCTCTTCCTCCTCCTCTTCCTCCTGTGCCACATCCTATTCCATCATCGCCCGAAGTGTTTTATCAAGGAGACATAGCACACCACCAGGCTGGGCTTGAGGCTGTGGCACCAACCACTCATCGATCTGTTGTTCCATGCCCGTCCACAGCTCCTGCGTGGTGTGGGGTTTTTCCCCCAAACAGATGAGTTTCAAAAATGCCTGCTGTCGTTCTCCTCTGGCTGTGCTGAAGTTGGTGGTGCAGGTGTCACGCTGACTGGATGAGGAGGCGGTAGAGGAAGAACCAGAGGAGGAAGCGGAGTAGGAGGAGGAGGCAACAGGAGGCAACGAGAAACGTCCTGCAATCCTCTTTGGCAGAAGGACATGCATCAAACCGCTATCCGCCTCAGACCCAGCCGCCACTGCATTTACCCAGTGTGCAGTTAGGGAGATATAATGTCCCTTCCCGTGCTTACTGGTCCACGTATTGGTGGTTATGTGGACTTTGCCACAGATGGCGTTGTGCAGTGGCGGCTGGGAACCACATACTGTAGAACAGCCACCGCCATAAGGTTTTTAAAAGTCTCCGTCTCCACCAGACGGAATGACAGCATTTCAAAGGCCAGGTCATCCTCCGTTTGTGGGGAGGCAGGTAGCCCTGTCACTCCAGAGGGGGAGGAAGAGGCCGAGACATCAGCAGAAGAGGGAGCAGGAGGAGCCTGAGATCTATTGTGGTTTTTGAGGTGTCTACTCCACTGCAGCTCGTGCTTTGCATTTAGATGCCTGGTCATGCAGGTGGTGCTCAGGTTTAGAACATTTATGCCTCGCTTCAGGCTCCTATTGCACAGCGTGCAAACCAGTCGCGTCTTGTCGTCAGCACATTGTCTGAAAAACTGCCACACAAACTCCTTGAGGCTGGCTTTGATGTGCTCAGTCTCTGGGTGCGGTGGGCAGTAGCAGGCGTACTGGCTAGGGGCTGGCCACTATGCGTTTGCACCCTTTTTTGCTGTGCGGCTGGCGCTGTGTGACCCCCCCACCTCTTCCTCCGAACTGCACATGTCACTTATGTGACCTTGATTCCATGTGGGGTCTAGGACCTCATCATCCTCCACATCATCTTCCACCCACTCTTCACCCCTGCCCTCCTTGTTGGTCTGCACACTGCAGAAAGCAGCAACAGTTGTCACGTGTGTTTCGTCATCATCAGAGACGTGCTGCGGTTTTCCTCCCCATGTCCACATCCTGGAACATAAGTGGTTGGGCATCAGTGCACACAATCTCTTCAACTTCTGGGGCAGGGCTAGGTGTATGGCCCCAGAAACCCTGCCAGCAGAGTCATCAAAAAGACTGCTGCATGACTTGGGGCTGAGACAGCTTGCCTGATTTACGAGGGGGTGAGGTGAAAGACAGATGCCCATGGGCTGTGCTTTCAGCAGGGGACAGGGTGGGAGACAATGTGAAGGAACTGGAGGCACTGTCAGCCACCCAATCTACTACCGCCTCTACTTGTTCTTGGCTCACCATTCATACACTGGTATTGAGGCCTACAAAATAATGCTGAACATTCTGTCGCCTACGTGCAACTGAGAAAGGTGTTTTTATTTGGGTGTGTAGTTGGCACAGATCGATCACGTCCTCTATCTGCAACAGGAGCTCCACCAGCACCAGCAGCACCACGACCAGGGCCACGTCCCTTATTTGATGCTCTTCT
Organism: Bufo gargarizans; assembly: GCF_014858855.1. Classification (NCBI taxonomy): domain Eukaryota; kingdom Metazoa; phylum Chordata; class Amphibia; order Anura; family Bufonidae; genus Bufo; species Bufo gargarizans. The sequence goes on from NC_058084.1 coordinate 414,766,153, forward strand.
CATTCTTTAAGGTCACCCACCGAACTAACAGACAGATTAACTATATTAATTTCGCTGTCACATATGCAGTGCAGGCGTACCTCACACAAAAAATGGGAATATGTCACCCACCGAACTAACAGACGATTGATTAACTATATTAATTTCCCTGTCACGGATGCAGTGCAGGTGTACCTCACTCAAAAAATGGGTATATGTCACTATAAGTGACCCACAGTATAAATAGCCAGATGATATTCCTAACACTCTCCCTCACTTCAGCTTCTGTACGGCCCCGAACTTTGCAGTTCAGGTTCGCTCAACACTACTCTTGACAAAACCCCATAGATTCTCTATGGGGTCTAGGTCAGGCAAGTTTTCTGGCCAATCAAGCACAGTGATACTGTGGTTATTAAAGCATGTATTGGTACTTTGGCACTGTGGCAATGTGCCAAGTCCTGCTGGAAAATGAAATCAGCATCTCCATAAATCTTGTCAGCAGACTGAAGCATGAAGTGATCTAAAATTTCCTGGAAGATGACTACGCTGACTTTGAACTTGATATAACACAGTGGACCAACACCAGCAGATGACAAGGTTCCCCAAACCATTACTGACTGTGGAAACCTCACATTGGACCTCAAGCAACTTGGATTGTGTGCCTCTCCACTCTTCTTCCAGACTCTGGGACTTTGATTTCCAAATGAAATACAAAATTTACTTTCATCTGAGAACAGGGCTTTGGACCACTGAACAGTCCAGTCCGTTTTCTCCTTAGCCCAGGTAAGATACTTCTGACGCGGTCTCTAGGTCATGAGTGGCTTGACATTCCTTGTGACAGTTGTAACCCATGTCCTGGATATGTCTGTGTGTAGTGGCTCTTGAAACATTGACTCTAGCTGCAGTCCACTCCTTGTGAATTCCCCACCAAATTATTGAATGTTTTTTTTCTTGAGAATCCTTTCAAGGCTGCATTTAGGCGTGTTTTCATATGTGTGAAACAGATCTGGCAGGCTGTTCGGCAGTATTTATCCGGCCACTCCTCAGCATATTTGCAGGTTGTGGCCGGATCTCCGACAGCCCCCATTATACTGAATAGGGTTGGATGGAATTCTAGCAGCGCATGGTTGCGCTTGGCAGGGACAGATCCGACGGGCTGTTTCTGGCCGGAACAGCCTGCCGGATCTGTTTCACGCATATTTGAAATAAATCTTAGCTCTGTTGCTTGTGCACCCTTTTCAACAACATTTTTTCTTTCCACTCAACTTTCTATTAATATGCTTGGATACAGCACTCTGTGAATAGCTAGCTTCTTTAGCAATGACCTTTTGTGGCGGGTGTCAATGACTGTCTTCTGGACAACTGTCAAGTCAGCAGTCTTCCCCATGATTGTGTAGCCTACTGAAACAGACTGAGGGACTATTTAAAGCAGGGGTGCACAACCTTTTTTGGTCTGGGGGCCACATTGTCACATCGCTCTATTTCAAGGGGCCGCAAATAAAAAAATGTTGATCAGCGCTCATCTGCCTATTATACAAGCCAGTGCAAAGTGACTGGGGAGGAGTGATCGCTGCCACAGTCGTGCTGCAGATTATCGGACATCTTTCATCCTGATAAAATATGCAAATCAGCCGACAAATGAGCAATTCCTTGTTTATCGACTGATCAGCTGCACGATTATACTGGCCAGATATAAGATATGAGCGCTCCTATGAACACTTGTTCCCAGTAATTGTCCCAAATATCGTGCTGCAGCATAGCCCCTGAAACTGAAGAGTTATACTTACTTGCTCCTCGCCTCTCTGGTTCTTCGAATAGCCTCCGCTGTTTAGACCTGGTAGTGCATGGACATGGTCATACACCACTCCAGCCAATGACTGGCTTAGGCGGTGATGTGGCCACAAGCAGCGTGTCACTGCGGAAGCCAGTCATTGACTGGAGCTGTGCAAGTGACCATGGCCATGCACTGTCAGGTGTAAACAAAGCAGGAACCAGAAGATGGAAGCAGCGCAGAGGACCAGAGTGGAGTGGAGCAGGTAATTATGAATTTTCGATTTCAGAGGCCATTCTGCCTCCTATTTATAAATCTGCGTTTTCCTTCACTGCAGAGGACGGAGCTCACTGGTTACTACCATCTCCTGATAATCAAGTTATAGGCGCCCTGCAATAACCAGTAAGCACATTACCTTGCTAGTGGGAAAGGTGCCTATTGGTTAACGCTTGAATGACCAGGCCCGAAAAGGCCTTAAGGACCAAACACTTTTTTGTGATTTAGCGCGCGTGGTGGTTCAAATGGTTGTAACTATCTTATTTGTTGGACTACCAAAATAATTTTTGCAACAATTTTTATTTGGGGGAAACTGTACAAAACGTTTTTTAAAAGTATATATTTTTTCAAACTATAGCTCCTTATTCTTTAAATATGCAAACTGACACCAAAATAAATTATTATAATTAGTTCTCTATTTTGTGTAGGCCGTTTTGCTATATAATATGAAAAGTTTCACGTGAATGGGGCGGTAATGATGACGGTTTTGATTGGTGTGGGTGTTTTTTCTTTTATGTATCATTTTTTTTAACTTAATATATTTCTGCTACATAAAATGTCCCCCAAGAGGTCATAAAAAGACTTTGGGGCACACTGTCAATTTTTTTAATTTTTCACTTTCATAAAAAGACTGTGGTGGGACAGTGAACACTCTTTTATTAACCCCTTAGATTTCCGAATCCTTAAGGACCCATGACGTACCGGTACGTCATGGCTTTAATTCGCGATTCCGGCGCCGCGGGGGTTAATCGGAACGGGATGCCGGCTGAAATCATTCAGCCGGCATCCCGTAACAACGCAGGGGGGGTCATTTGACCCCCCCGTATAGACGATCGCAGAAAACCGCAGGTCCATTCAGACCTGCGGTTTTCTGCATTTCCGGTCCATTCGGGTGTCCTGTGACCCGATGAACCGGAAAAAGACTGCGATCGGTGGCGTAATTTTACACCACCAATCGCAGTCCGAGGATTTGAGGAGGCGGTGCTGGCCCTGGTGCTGAACACTGCTGTCCAGGGTGCTGATTGGTGCAGGGGAGAGAGGCGCGAGATTCAAACTTCCTGCGCTCCTCGCTCCTCTCTCCCCTCCTCTTCCTGTCCAGCACCCTGACTGTGCAGCATCGTCCAGCACCAGCTCCTGTGTCCCCCTAATCGGCATCCATCACCCTCCTACAACCATCGCCACCCAGGTAGGTTAGGGTCAGTGAGGGAGAGGCACCGTTAGGCAGGGAAAGAAGGGAAAAGTAAGTTAGGAAAAAAAAAAGAACTTTTACACAAAACTTTTTTGATCGATCTATCAGACCCCAGACCCCCCCCTGCCACTTGCCCCCCCTACCAGCCCCCCACCACCACCAGCGTTGTACCGCTGATCAGCAACTTTGAACTTTTTTTTTTTTTTTCCTAACACTTGCCCCTTTATTTTCCTTTTTTTAGTACGCGAACACCCGTTGCCCCCACACACACGCACATATAATAAAGGTTTCCACACACGCACACCTACACGCACACACACCCATGGCCCGCTGGGTGTTCTCGGCCGAGGAGGCATATGCCCAGATTGCCTCCGACTCTGAGAGCCCCAGTGAGGATGAGGGTGACCCCACGTTCCTTTTATCATCCGCATCCTCCTCATCATCATCGGATGACGATGAGCCACCAACGCGGCGGAGACGCCGCCAGGCAGAGCCAGGGGCCACACATGCTAGGGATCCTGTGGCCCACCCTAGTACGAGCCGCCCTGGGGTTCGTACTGGTTTCCCGGCCCACCAAATAAGTTCACCGGAGCCCCCTGCCGATGAACTTAGCTGGTGTCCCCCAGTGGACTTTGAGCCTGAGATTCCGGATTTCGCTGGCAATCCTGGAATCCAGATTCCCACAGTGGGGTTTACTGAAATTGACTTTTTAAGTTTTTTTTTCAGTAACCCACTGGTGAATTTGATGGTGGAGCAGACGAATCTGTACGCCCAACAGTTCGTCGCTCAAAACCCAGGCTCATTTTTGGCTAGACCTGGTGTCTGGACGCCGGTCAGTGCAGCCGAAATGAGGACATTTTGGGGCCTCGTGCTGCATATGGGTCTAGTCCAAAAACCCAGTGTCAGGCAATACTGGAGTGGGGACGTCCTATACCAGACCCCACTGTACAGTATGGCCATGACACGTCCCCGGTTTGAGGCCATCCGGAAATGTCTGCATTATTCCGATAATGCAGCATGTCCACCCCGAGGTGATCCTGCCTATGACCGGCTGTATAAGATACGGCCGGTCATCGATCACTTTGGGGCCAAATTTGAACAGGCCTACGTACCTGGAAGGGAGGTCGCGGTTGATGAGTCTCTCGTTGCGTTCAAGGGGAGACTCAGTTTCCGCCAATACATTCCCACAAAGCGGGCGAGGTATGTCGTGAAGCTATACAAAATTTGTGAGAGTACCTCAGGGTACACTTACAAATTTCGTGTGTACGAGGGGCGAGATTCCCGTATTCAACCCCCAGAATGTCCCCCCCACTCTGGGTGTTAGCGGGAAACTCGTGTGGGACCTTATGCACCCACTGCTGGATAAGGGTTACCACTTGTACGTGGATAACTTTTATACCAGCATTCCCTTGTTCATGTCCCTTGCCGCCAGATCCACGTTCGCTTGTGGGACCGTGCGGAAAAATCAGCGCGGCCTCCCTGCCCTATCCCCAGGGGTGAGACCCGTGCACTTACCAGTGGAAACCTGTTGCTGGTCAGGTATAAGGACAAGAGGGATGTCCTTATGCTGTCCACAATCCACGGTAACAGCACCACCCCAGTCTCTGTGCGAGGTACCACGGCAACGGTCCTCAAGCCCGATTGTATCGTCGACTACAATCGGTATATGGGAGGAGTTGATCTCTCTGATCAAGTCCTCACGCCATATAATGCCATGCGCAAAACCCGGGCATGGTACAAAAAAGTTGCGGTCTACTTGGTGCAGGTTGCCATGTACAACTCTTTTGTACTATCCCGAAGCGCTGGCAGCACAGGGACATTCCTCCAATTCTATGAGGCAGTCCTCAAAGACCTGATCTTTTCGGACCGGGAAAGAGCAGGCTGGAGTACCTCGGGAACTGGAGGCGCCCGGATCGTCCCTGGCCAACACTTTCCAGGTGTGGTCCCCCATACTGGAAAGAAGGGACGAACCCCAAAAAGATGCAGAGTGTGTCACAAGAGGGGGATACGGAAGGACACCACCACTCAATGTGACACGTGCCCCAATCATCCGGGCCTCTGCGTTATCGATTGCTTCAGGGAGTATCACACTTCCATGGAGTACTACATTTTTATAATCCCCAACAGTCCACTAGAGAACATAAAACACTATGGCTCTTAGACTTTGGAGACAAAGAAACAATTTTTTTTTCCCCAAAAAAATATTAGTTTTAGAGCAGGCATCCTCAAACTGCGGCCCTCCAAATGTTGTAAAACTATAACTCCCAGCATGCCCAGACAACCTACAGCCATCAGCAGGGCATGGTGGGAATTGTAGTTTTACAACATCTGGAGGGCCGCAGTTTTTAGGATGCCTGCTTAGTGTCTCCAAAGTCTGAGAGCCATACATATTGGGCATCGTCGCGTGCGTAAAAGTCGTCGCTATAAAAATAACATTTGACCAAACGCCTCGAATGAACGGTGTTAAAAATATAAAACAAAAACGGTGCCAAAACACCCATTTTTGGGCAAAATTTCAATTTGAATCCCTTTTGCCGGTAATAAAGCAAGGGTTAACAGCCAAACAAAACTCAATATTTATAGCCCTGATTCTGTCGTTTGCAGAAACACCCCATATGTGGTCGTAAATGGCTATATAGCCGCACGGCAGGGCATAGAAGGAAGGGAACTCCATACGGTTTCTGGAAGGCAGATTTTGATGGACAGTTTTTTTTTTTGACACCATGTCCCATTAGAAGCCCCCCTGATGTAGCCTAGACTAGAAACTCCAAAAAAGTGACCCCATCTAAGAAACTACACCCCTCAAGGTATTCAAAAGTTACTTTACAAACTATGTTAACCCTTTAGGTGTTCCACAAAACTAAATAGCGAATGTAGAAACATTTTTAGAATTTAATTCTTTTGTTACAGTGCCTCAAAAAAGAGTAATATAGAGCAACCAAAAATCATATTTACCCCTAAAATAGTCCCAAAACAACAACCACCTTATCCCGTAGTTTCCTAGATGGGGTCACTTTTATGGAGTTTCTACTCTAGGGGTGCATCAGGGGGCTTGAAAGGGTACATGGTGTAAATAAACCAGTCCAGCAAAATCTGCCTTCCAAAAACCATATGACGTTCCCCTCCTTCTATGTCCTGCCGTTTGGCCAAACAGTAGTTTACGACCACATATGGGGTGTTTCTGCAAACTACAGAATCAGGGCAACCCATTTTGAGTTTTGTTTGGCAGTTAACCCTTGTTTTACTCCTGGAAAAAAAAATATATATTGGAAAATTTTCCAAAAAATAGAAATTTCTAAATTGTTTCTCCATCTGCCATTAACTCTTGTGGAACACCTAAAGAGTTAACAAAGTTTGTAAACCCAGTTTTGAATGCCTTGAGGGGTGTACTTTCTTAGATGGAGTCACTTTTTTGAAATTTCTATTCTAGGGGTGCAACAGGGGGCTTCAAATGGGACATGGTATAAACAAAACCAGTCCTGCAAAATCTGCCTTCCAAAACCCATATGGTGTTCCCCTCCTTCTATGTCCTGCCGTTTGGCCAAACAGTAGTTTACGACCACATATGGGGTTTTCCTGCAAACTACAGAATCAAGGCAACCCATTTTGAGTTTTGTTTGGCAGTTAACCCTTGTTTTACTCCTGGAAAAAATTGATTATATTGGAAAATTTTCCAAAAAATAGAAATTTCTAAATTGTTTCTCCATCTGCCATTAACTCTTGTGGAACACCTAAAGGGTTAACAAAGTTTGTAAACCCAGTTTTGAATACCTTGAGGGGTGTACTTTCTTAGATGGAGTCACTTTTTTGAAATTTCTATTCTAGGGGTGCAACAGGGGGCTTCAAATGGGACATGGTATAAACAAAACCAGTCCTGCAAAATCTGCCTTCCAAAACCCATATGGTGTTCCCCTCCTTCTATGTCCTGCCGTTTGGCCAAACAGTAGTTTACGACCACATATGGGGTGTTTCTGCAAACTACAGAATCAGGGCAACCCATTTTGAGTTTTGTTTGGCAGTTAACCCTTGTTTTACTCCTGGAAAAAATTGATAATATTGGAAAATTTTCCAAAAAATAGAAATTTCTAAATTGTTTCTCCATCTGCCATTAACTCTTGTGGAACACCTAAAGGGTTAACAAAGTTTGTAAACCCAGTTTTGAATACCTTGAGGGGTGTACTTTCTTAGATGGAGTCACTTTTTTTGAAATTTCTATTCTACGGGTGCAACAGGGGGCTTCAAATGGGACATGGTATAAACAAAACCAGTCCTGCAAAATCTGCCTTCCAAAACCATATGGTGTTCCCCTCCTTCTATGTCCTGCCGTTTGGCCAAACAGTAGTTTACGACCACATATAGGGGTGTTTCTGCAAACTACAGAATCAGGGCAACCCATTTTGAGTTTTGTTTGGCAGTTAACCCTTGTTTTACTCCTGGAATAAATTGATTATATTGGAAAATTTTCCAAAAAATAGAAATTTCTAAATTGTTTCTCCATCTGCCATTAACTCTTGTGGAACACCTAAAGGGTTAACAAAGTTTGTAAACCCAGTTTTGAATACCTTGAGGGGTGTACTTTCTTAGATGGAGTCACTTTTTTGAAATTTCTATTCTAGGGGTGCAACAGGGGGCTTCAAATGGGACATGGTATAAACAAAACCAGTCCTGCAAAATCTGCCTTCCAAAACCCATATGGTGTTCCCCTCCTTCTATGTCCTGCCGTTTGGCCAAACAGTAGTTTACGACCACATATGGGGTGTTTCTGCAAACTACAGAATCAGGGCAACCCATTTTGAGTTTTGTTTGGCAGTTAACCCTTGTTTTACTCCTGGAAAAAATTGATTATATTGGAAAATTTTCCCCAAAATAGAAATTTCTAAATTGTTTCTCCATCTGCCATTAACTCTTGTGGAAGACCTAAAGGGTTAATAAAGTTTGAAAAAACTGTTTTGAATACCTTGAGGGGTGTAGTTTTTAGAATGGGGTCATTTTTGGGAGGTTTCTATTATCTAAGCCTCACAATATGACTGCAAACCTGAACTGGTCCATAAAAAGTGGGATTTTGAAGATTTCAGAAAAATTTCAAAATTTGCTTCTAAACTTCTAAGCCTTCTAATATCCCCAAAAAATAAAATATCATTCCCAAAATGCTACACACATGAAGTAGACATATGGGGAATGTAAAGCCATCACAATTTTTGGGGGTATTACTATGTATTACAGAAGTAGAGAAACTGAAACTTTGAAATTTGCTAATTTTTCAAAAAATTTGGTAAAAATTGTATTTTTTGTGCAAAAAAAATTAACTTTTTTGACCCAATTTTAGCAGTGCCATGACGTACAATATGTGACGAAAAAACTATCTCAGAACGGCCTGGGTAAGTCAAAGCGTTTTAAAGTTATGAGCACTTAAAGGGACACTGGTCAGATTTGCAAAAAATGGCCAAGTCCTTAAGGTGAAATAGGGCTGAGTCCTTAAGGGGTTAAGCACTTTTTCCTTTTTATTTTATTTTTTTATTTATTTAGTTTTCACATTTTTTTGAATAATTTTTTAACTTTTTTTAAATATATTTTTACCACATAATTTGTCCCCAAGAGGTCACTAAAAGACCTTTGGGAGACGCAGTTACAGGGAAAGCAGCCTGCTGCGGAGGCTTTGTACCAGGGCAGCGCTCCTCTGTTCCCGAGACACCCAGCAATCACATGATCACATGCAGTGTGGACCCAACACTGCAGAGCGCTCATAGAGGAGAAGGCAGAAGCGCTAAAAAGCGCTTCTGTCTTCTCCTCAGCTTCCCCGCTCTCACTAATAGCCTGGGACCCTGTCTGCTCCTGCTACAGTACAGGAGCAAAACCTGTGATCCATCTGCTGTGCGGCGCTCTGTGCAGAAACACAGCTGATTGCAGGATCAGCTGTGTTTCTGCCCAGCAGGGCGGGGGCCGCAAACCATGGCTCTGGTTGTGCACCCCTGATTTAAAGGCTTAGGAAACCTGTTTTGTGATGATTAGCTGATTAGAGTGTGACACTACAAGATTGAACTTTTTCACAACATTCTAATTTTCGGTGATACTGACTTTTGGGTTTTTATTAGCTGTAAGCCATAATAATGAACATTAAAAGAAATGCTCAAAATAGATCACTCTGTGTGTAATGAATCTATAGAATATATGAGTTTCACTTTTTGAATTGAATGACTGAAATAAATTAACTTTTTGATGATATTCTAATTTATTGAGATGCACCAGTAGGTATGGAAACCTCCAAAGGATAACATAACTGCTCTGTACAGCCAGGAAGGAGTCTGGGATGAGAGAAAATATTTAACCTTTTCTAAGCATCTACCTCTTTAAAGCCTTGCAGGTGGAGAGCCTCTGTGTCGGTTCTCAGTGACATCGAGGGAGTAGGGACATCATTTTCAACCATAACAACATTTTTAGAATTTAATTCTTTTGTTACAGTGCCTCAAAAAAGAGTAATATAGAGCAACCAAAAATCATATTTACCCCTAAAATAGTCCCAAAACAACAACCACCTTATCCCGTAGTTTCCTAGATGGGGTCACTTTTATGGAGTTTCTACTCTAGGGGTGCATCAGGGGGCTTGAAAGGGTACATGGTGTAAATAAACCAGTCCAGCAAAATCTGCCTTCCAAAAACCATATGACGTTCCCCTCCTTCTATGTCCTGCCGTTTGGCCAAACAGTAGTTTACGACCACATATGGGGTGTTTCTGCAAACTACAGAATCAGGGCAACCCATTTTGAGTTTTGTTTGGCAGTTAACCCTTGTTTTACTCCTGGAAAAAAAAATTAATATTGGAAAAATTTTCCAAAAAATAGAAATTTCTAAATTGTTTCTCCATCTGCCATTAACTCTTGTGGAACACCTAAAGAGTTAACAAAGTTTGTAAACCCAGTTTTGAATGCCTTGAGGGGTGTACTTTCTTAGATGGAGTCACTTTTTTGAAATTTCTATTCTAGGGGTGCAACAGGGGGCTTCAAATGGGACATGGTATAAACAAAACCAGTCCTGCAAAATCTGCCTTCCAAAACCCATATGGTGTTCCCCTCCTTCTATGTCCTGCCGTTTGGCCAAACAGTAGTTTACGACCACATATGGGGTTTTCCTGCAAACTACAGAATCAAGGCAACCCATTTTGAGTTTTGTTTGGCAGTTAACCCTTGTTTTACTCCTGGAAAAAATTGATTATATTGGAAAATTTTCCAAAAAATAGAAATTTCTAAATTGTTTCTCCATCTGCCATTAACTCTTGTGGAACACCTAAAGGGTTAACAAAGTTTGTAAACCCAGTTTTGAATACCTTGAGGGGTGTACTTTCTTAGATGGAGTCACTTTTTTGAAATTTCTATTCTAGGGGTGCAACAGGGGGCTTCAAATGGGACATGGTATAAACAAAACCAGTCCTGCAAAATCTGCCTTCCAAAACCCATATGGTGTTCCCCTCCTTCTATGTCCTGCCGTTTGGCCAAACAGTAGTTTACGACCACATATGGGGTGTTTCTGCAAACTACAGAATCAGGGCAACCCATTTTGAGTTTTGTTTGGCAGTTAACCCTTGTTTTACTCCTGGAAAAAATTGATAATATTGGAAAATTTTCCAAAAAATAGAAATTTCTAAATTGTTTCTCCATCTGCCATTAACTCTTGTGGAACACCTAAAGGGTTAACAAAGTTTGTAAACCCAGTTTTGAATACCTTGAGGGGTGTACTTTCTTAGATGGAGTCATTTTTTTGAAATTTCTATTCTACGGGTGCAACAGGGGGCTTCAAATGGGACATGGTATAAACAAAACCAGTCCTGCAAAATCTGCCTTCCAAAAACCATATGGTGTTCCCCTCCTTCTATGTCCTGCCGTTTGGCCAAACAGTAGTTTACGACCACATATAGGGTGTTTCTGCAAACTACAGAATCAGGGCAACCCATTTTGAGTTTTGTTTGGCAGTTAACCCTTGTTTTACTCCTGGAATAAATTGATTATATTGGAAAATTTTCCAAAAAATAGAAATTTCTAAATTGTTTCTCCATCTGCCATTAACTCTTGTGGAACACCTAAAGGGTTAACAAAGTTTGTAAACCCAGTTTTGAATACCTTGAGGGGTGTACTTTCTTAGATGGAGTCACTTTTTTGAAATTTCTATTCTAGGGGTGCAACAGGGGGCTTCAAATGGGACATGGTATAAACAAAACCAGTCCTGCAAAATCTGCCTTCCAAAACCCATATGGTGTTCCCCTCCTTCTATGTCCTGCCGTTTGGCCAAACAGTAGTTTACGACCACATATGGGGTGTTTCTGCAAACTACAGAATCAGGGCAACCCATTTTGAGTTTTGTTTGGCAGTTAACCCTTGTTTTACTCCTGGAAAAAATTGATTATATTGGAAAATTTTCCCCAAAATAGAAATTTCTAAATTGTTTCTCCATCTGCCATTAACTCTTGTGGAAGACCTAAAGGGTTAATAAAGTTTGAAAAAACTGTTTTGAATACCTTGAGGGGTGTAGTTTTTAGAATGGGGTCATTTTTGGGAGGTTTCTATTATCTAAGCCTCACAATATGACTGCAAACCTGAACTGGTCCATAAAAAGTGGGATTTTGAAGATTTCAGAAAAATTTCAAAATTTGCTTCTAAACTTCTAAGCCTTTTAATATCCCCAAAAAATAAAATATCATTCCCAAAATGCTACACACATGAAGTAGACATATGGGGAATGTAAAGCCATCACAATTTTTGGGGGTATTACTATGTATTACAGAAGTAGAGAAACTGAAACTTTGAAATTTGCTAATTTTTCAAAACATTTGGTAAAAATTGTATTTTTTGTGCAAAAAAAATTAACTTTTTTGACCCAATTTTAGCAGTGCCATGACGTACAATATGTGACGAAAAAACTATCTCAGAACGGCCTGGGTAAGTCAAAGCGTTTTAAAGTTATGAGCACTTAAAGGGACACTGGTCAGATTTGCAAAAAATGGCCAAGTCCTTAAGGTGAAATAGGGCTGAGTCCTTAAGGGGTTAAGCACTTTTTCCTTTTTATTTTATTTTTTTATTTATTTAGTTTTCACATTTTTTTGAATAATTTTTTAACTTTTTTTAAATATATTTTTACCACATAATTTGTCCCCAAGAGGTCACTAAAAGACCTTTGGGAGACGCAGTTACAGGGAAAGCAGCCTGCTGCGGAGGCTTTGTACCAGGGCAGCGCTCCTCTGTTCCCGAGACACCCAGCAATCACATGATCACATGCAGTGTGGACCCAACACTGCAGAGCGCTCATAGAGGAGAAGGCAGAAGCGCTAAAAAGCGCTTCTGTCTTCTCCTCAGCTTCCCCGCTCTCACTAATAGCCTGGGACCCTGTCTGCTCCTGCTACAGTACAGGAGCAAAACCTGTGATCCATCTGCTGTGCGGCGCTCTGTGCAGAAACACAGCTGATTGCAGGATCAGCTGTGTTTCTGCCCAGCAGGGCGGGGGCCGCAAACCATGGCTCTGGTTGTGCACCCCTGATTTAAAGGCTTAGGAAACCTGTTTTGTGATGATTAGCTGATTAGAGTGTGACACTACAAGATTGAACTTTTTCACAACATTCTAATTTTCGGTGATACTGACTTTTGGGTTTTTATTAGCTGTAAGCCATAATAATGAACATTAAAAGAAATGCTCAAAATAGATCACTCTGTGTGTAATGAATCTATAGAATATATGAGTTTCACTTTTTGAATTGAATGACTGAAATAAATTAACTTTTTGATGATATTCTAATTTATTGAGATGCACCAGTAGGTATGGAAACCTCCAAAGGATAACATAACTGCTCTGTACAGCCAGGAAGGAGTCTGGGATGAGAGAAAATATTTAACCTTTTCTAAGCATCTACCTCTTTAAAGCCTTGCAGGTGGAGAGCCTCTGTGTCGGTTCTCAGTGACATCGAGGGAGTAGGGACATCATTTTCAACCATAACAACATTTTTAGAATTTAATTCTTTTGTTACAGTGCCTCAAAAAAGAGTAATATAGAGCAACCAAAAATCATATTTACCCCTAAAATAGTCCCAAAACAACAACCACCTTATCCCGTAGTTTCCTAGATGGGGTCACTTTTATGGAGTTTCTACTCTAGGGGTGCATCAGGGGGCTTGAAAGGGTACATGGTGTAAATAAACCAGTCCAGCAAAATCTGCCTTCCAAAAACCATATGACGTTCCCCTCCTTCTATGTCCTGCCGTTTGGCCAAACAGTAGTTTACGACCACATATGGGGTGTTTCTGCAAACTACAGAATCAGGGCAACCCATTTTGAGTTTTGTTTGGCAGTTAACCCTTGTTTTACTCCTGGAAAAAAAAAATAATATTGGAAAAATTTTCCAAAAAATAGAAATTTCTAAATTGTTTCTCCATCTGCCATTAACTCTTGTGGAACACCTAAAGAGTTAACAAAGTTTGTAAACCCAGTTTTGAATGCCTTGAGGGGTGTACTTTCTTAGATGGAGTCACTTTTTTGAAATTTCTATTCTAGGGGTGCAACAGGGGGCTTCAAATGGGACATGGTATAAACAAAACCAGTCCTGCAAAATCTGCCTTCCAAAACCCATATGGTGTTCCCCTCCTTCTATGTCCTGCCGTTTGGCCAAACAGTAGTTTACGACCACATATGGGGTTTTCCTGCAAACTACAGAATCAAGGCAACCCATTTTGAGTTTTGTTTGGCAGTTAACCCTTGTTTTACTCCTGGAATAAATTGATTATATTGGAAAATTTTCCAAAAAATAGAAATTTCTAAATTGTTTCTCCATCTGCCATTAACTCTTGTGGAACACCTAAAGGGTTAACAAAGTTTGTAAACCCAGTTTTGAATACCTTGAGGGGTGTACTTTCTTAGATGGAGTCACTTTTTTGAAATTTCTATTCTAGGGGTGCAACAGGGGGCTTCAAATGGGACATGGTATAAACAAAACCAGTCCTGCAAAATCTGCCTTCCAAAACCCATATGGTGTTCCCCTCCTTCTATGTCCTGCCGTTTGGCCAAACAGTAGTTTACGACCACATATGGGGTGTTTCTGCAAACTACAGAATCAGGGCAACCCATTTTGAGTTTTGTTTGGCAGTTAACCCTTGTTTTACTCCTGGAAAAAATTGATTATATTGGAAAATTTTCCCCAAAATAGAAATTTCTAAATTGTTTCTCCATCTGCCATTAACTCTTGTGGAAGACCTAAAGGGTTAATAAAGTTTGAAAAAACTGTTTTGAATACCTTGAGGGGTGTAGTTTTAGAATGGGGTCATTTTTGGGAGGTTTCTATTATCTAAGCCTCACAATATGACTGCAAACCTGAACTGGTCCATAAAAAGTGGGATTTTGAAGATTTCAGAAAAATTTCAAAATTTGCTTCTAAACTTCTAAGCCTTCTAATATCCCCAAAAAATAAAATATCATTCCCAAAATGCTACACACATGAAGTAGACATATGGGGAATGTAAAGCCATCACAATTTTTGGGGGTATTACTATGTATTACAGAAGTAGAGAAACTGAAACTTTGAAATTTGCTAATTTTTCAAAAAATTTGGTAAAAATTGTATTTTTTGTGCAAAAAAAATTAACTTTTTTGACCCAATTTTAGCAGTGCCATGACGTACAATATGTGACGAAAAAACTATCTCAGAACGGCCTGGGTAAGTCAAAGCGTTTTAAAGTTATGAGCACTTAAAGGGACACTGGTCAGATTTGCAAAAAATGGCCAAGTCCTTAAGGTGAAATAGGGCTGAGTCCTTAAGGGGTTAAGCACTTTTTCCTTTTTATTTTATTTTTTTATTTATTTAGTTTTCACATTTTTTTGAATAATTTTTTAACTTTTTTTAAATATATTTTTACCACATAATTTGTCCCCAAGAGGTCACTAAAAGACCTTTGGGAGACGCAGTTACAGGGAAAGCAGCCTGCTGCGGAGGCTTTGTACCAGGGCAGCGCTCCTCTGTTCCCGAGACACCCAGCAATCACATGATCACATGCAGTGTGGACCCAACACTGCAGAGCGCTCATAGAGGAGAAGGCAGAAGCGCTAAAAAGCGCTTCTGTCTTCTCCTCAGCTTCCCCGCTCTCACTAATAGCCTGGGACCCTGTCTGCTCCTGCTACAGTACAGGAGCAAAACCTGTGATCCATCTGCTGTGCGGCGCTCTGTGCAGAAACACAGCTGATTGCAGGATCAGCTGTGTTTCTGCCCAGCAGGGCGGGGGCCGCAAACCATGGCTCTGGTTGTGCACCCCTGATTTAAAGGCTTAGGAAACCTGTTTTGTGATGATTAGCTGATTAGAGTGTGACACTACAAGATTGAACTTTTTCACAACATTCTAATTTTCGGTGATACTGACTTTTGGGTTTTTATTAGCTGTAAGCCATAATAATGAACATTAAAAGAAATGCTCAAAATAGATCACTCTGTGTGTAATGAATCTATAGAATATATGAGTTTCACTTTTTGAATTGAATGACTGAAATAAATTAACTTTTTGATGATATTCTAATTTATTGAGATGCACCAGTAGGTATGGAAACCTCCAAAGGATAACATAACTGCTCTGTACAGCCAGGAAGGAGTCTGGGATGAGAGAAAATATTTAACCTTTTCTAAGCATCTACCTCTTTAAAGCCTTGCAGGTGGAGAGCCTCTGTGTCGGTTCTCAGTGACGTCGAGGGAGTAGGGACATCATTTTCAACCATAACAACATTAACGGCAGAAATGAAATCCCAGTTTGCTTTTCTCACCTATTTGCTATTTTTACAAAGATGGTAAAGAACAGTTCAAGCTGATTGTAGGAAAACACATCAGTGTGGGTGAGATCCCGCTGCGCTTTTGATGTGTTCTCGGGTGGATACCACGGTTCAAACAGAATAGTTATGCTCCAAGTTTCCTGTGGCGTATGTGTTATTATTATATATAGAGAGGCAGGAACTGAGGGACAAGACAAGCTCAAACAGCACAAAGTCTTTATATAGCCCTAGTGTAACACTATTCTATAGCATGAAGCCAAATGCACATAATTAAATCAGTTCTGCTGAGTGCAAGCATAGAGATGGAGTCGCAGTAGCTGCACTCAGCATGTCCACTGCAATCACAACTCATTCACCCATATAAATTAAGGAGATCTGGTAGCTATAGATATACCAAGAGCCAGAGGTTTTCTGTGAATTCATCACTATTTACTTATGGATCCTAGCATGTATGACTTAGGCCTCATGCACACTACAGTATTTTTTCACGGTCCGCAAAAACGGGGTCCGTAGGTCCGTGATCCGTGACCGTTTTTTTGTCCGTGGGTCTTCCTTGATTTTTGGAGGATCCACGGACATGAAAAAAAAGTCATTTTGGTGTCCGCCTGGCCGTGCGGAGCCAAATGGATCCGTCCTGAACTACAATGCAAGTCAATGGGGACAGATCCGTTTGACGTTGACACAATATGGTGCCATTTCAAACGGATCCGTCCCCATTGACTTTCAATGTATTCCCTTTTATACCATCTGATCGGAGTTTTCTCCAATCCGATGGTATATTTTAACTTGAAGCGTCCCCATCACCATGGGAACGCCCCTATGTTAGAATATACTGTCGGATATGAGTTAGATCGTGAAAACTCATTTCCGACAGTATATTCTAACACAGAGGCGTTCCCATGGTGATGGGGACGCTTCTAGTTAGAATATACTACAAACTGTGTACATGACTGCCCCCTGCTGCCTGGCAGCACCGGATCTCTTACAGGGGGCCGTGATCAGCACAATTAACCCCTCAGGTGCCGCACCTGAAGGGGTTATTTGTACTATCATATCCCCCTGTAAGAGATCAGGGCTGCCAGGCAGCAGGGGGCAGACCCCCCCCCCCCAGTTTGAATATCATTGGTGGCCAGTGCGGCGCCCCCCCCCCCCCCCCTCTATTGTAATAATTCGTTGGTGGCACAGTGTGCGGCCCCCCGCCCTCCCCCTTCCTCCCTCTATTGTAATAATTCATTGGTGGCACAGTGTGCGTCCCCATCGCCCCCCCCCCCTTCCTCCCTGTATTGTAATAATTATTCGTTGGTGGCACAGTGTGCGCCCCCCCATCGCCCCCCCATTCCTCCCTGTATTGTAATAATTATTTGTTGGTGGCACAGAGTGCGCCCCCCATCGGCCCCCCCTCCCTCTATAGCATTAACAACATTGGTGGCCAGTGTGCGGCCTCCCATCTGCCAGGTCTGTGCGGCGCATTGCTGTCACTTACCAGTAGGAGGAGCTCCCGGCCGGACACAGACATTGCAGCTCCCAGGTAAGTATGAATCTTTTACTATTGTACTATTGCTAAGTAACCAATTGTACTATTGCTAAGTAACCATGGCAACCAGGGCTGCAGTAGCGTCCTGGTTGCCATGGTTACCGATCGGAGCCCCAGCGATTAAACTGGGACTCCGATCGGAACTCCGCTGCCACCAATGATCGGGGGGGGGAGATGGGAGACCGCACACTGGCCACCAATGTTGTTAATGCTATAGAGGGAGGGGGGGGGGCGATGGGGGGCGCACACTGTGCCACCAACGAATAATTATTACAATACAGGGAGGAAGGGGGGGTGATGGGGGGTGCACACTGTACCACCAACGAATAATTATTACACTACAGGGAACGGCAGAATGGCCACGGATGCACACAACGGTCATGTGCATGAGGCATTAATGAAAAACTCATACTTACTAGTTCTCCACCACTCAGGTCTTGCACCCTGGCTCTTTTTCAGCCATCTTCCAGGAGCACTAGGTACATATGTCACCGGCCGGCCGCCACAGGTTTCCCTCCTGGATTCCACAGTATCGCTGTCCTCAGTTCACTTTCACAGGCCTGAGGTCACTAGGCTTGAAGCCTGTGAGGCAGTATAACATCATCGCAACTGCCTGTGCCAGGTCTCAAGCAACGCTATGACATCTTTGCGACCATCTGATCTGGGATGCTGGTGCCATAATGACATCATAGAGACACAGGCTTAGATCACAGCCCGAAAGAGGCCTATGGCCTGCTCTGCAGTCATGGTCGTGGAAAAGGACCAGGGTGAGAATTAGATTTTTTTTTTACCTGCCCACTTGAGAACCATAGGTGGCACTATGGGGATATGTCCAATACTTGGGGTATTACTGAGTTCACTATAGGGACATGTCTAAAAACAGGGATACTTCGGAGAAATGTTTAATACTGAGGGCATTGTTATAATAGGGGGCACAATAGTGCAATAATACTGGTGGAGGCACCATGGGGGGATTATTATTGGTAGAGGTACTATTATTATTATTTAGGTTTTACTCACTATTATTAATGGGGGCATTATAGGGGCATTATTATTACTGGGAGCATTTTAGGGGGTTCTATAGAGGGCATTATTATTACTAAAGACACTGTTTTTTTTCTGTAGTATAGCATTGGAGGCATTGGGGAGAACAGCAGGCAGTGTTGGGGTGCCACCAGGATGACACTAGGAAATATCACTGAAGGTAAGAGGTATGTAGTGCTGTATTCTCCTGAATGACCAGACAACATGCAGAAAGTGGGGATGTGCAGGGAGGGGTTGGGGATGTGCAGGGTGGGCCTTTATGCGTAGGGGAGGGTGGCTCAAAACTGTATTGGGCCCTGAAATTTCTGATGGCAGCCCTGAGTGCTATGCTGCTTTAATATTTGGACAGTTATTGATGTGTCATTTCGGAGGGTCCCTGCTTCAAGTGGTATTGTATTATTTCCGATTTTTGGTAGATCTTCATTACTTTAGCAACACAACTCATTTATATTGTTCTCCTTTGCAGAGATGGAGGTGGGATCAGTTTAGGGAGAGTACGCATCATGGTGTTAGCCTCTCTCTCTCTCTCTCTATATATATATATGTAACACGTGCATAAAAATTTTTTTTTATTGGGTCTTGACTTGTCTGTATTTTCTAATAAGAATTATTATTATGCGTATTATACATTGTTATATGATTGTGTGGAGTGCTAGTTTAAAGAGTAACTACATTTCTATGCAATTTTATTTAAAAATGTCCCAAATGCCCTAGAAGTATTTTTTGAAAATTTTTATATTTTTAATGCCTGTGCCCGCTCCACTCTGGTATAACACATTGTTACTGTCTAGGGTTGAGCGAACCAGAACTGAAAAGTTTGGGTTCGTACCGAACTTTAGGATTTTTGGACCCGGGACCTGAACCCGAACTTTATAGTAACAGTTTGGGTTTGGGTCCGGTGTTCAGCGAGTTAATGGCGCTTTTTGAAAGGCTGCTGAGCAACCATTCAACAAGTGTTTAACTTGTGTGCCTACTAATGGCATGGCTGTGATTGGCCAGTGCAGCATATGAGCCAGCCTCTATATAAGCTGGAGTCACGTAGAGCTGCACATGACTCTGCTCTTATTAGTGTAGGAATAGGATGCTGCTGCTGTAAGGGAGAGAATAGGAAAGAATCTTTTATCAGAAGTGCTTGTTAACTCAGTGATCTACAGCGATTTTGGTTTGTGGGTGCAGTGCACAATTTTTGTACCCTGCCCTGAGCCCAGTGACCCAGAAAAAAAACTTTTATCTGTCTGTTAGTTAGGTGGGCATCGGTGGCCATTTTATGCAAGTTCAGTGCACCCGCACAGCATATGTGCATTTGTGAGAGTCAAGTACAAGCTTGAAATACTGCAATTATATTCTGGGTTTAAAAAAATCAAGACAAAAACACAGAAATATAGTGGCAAATCTGGGGGAGCTGCTCAACCCCTAACACTGTAGCGTGTTTTTCATTGGGGGAGCAGCCCCACCGCATGTGGACCGCAGCAAACGACTATCCCCAGCAAAAAATATTTTGCATACGGTGGAGGATGTCGGCGCGGTCCACATGCACCACAAAGGCATCCTACACAAAACGGAGCATTGTGCGGATGAAAATATAATCATAAATCACAGAAAAAATGCACCACACGGATATACCACTGACTATACTGGCTAGTCATAAATGCAGATATTAAAAGCTGAGACTTTTGCCAATATATTCCTGTCAGGAAGATATCGGAGCCCAACAAGCACCACGTCACAGTTCTCAGCATGGCAAGGGGTCCTACCACTACGCTACCTATGGGGGCTGCTCCCCCAATGAAAAACACGCTACAGTGTTAGGGGTTGAGCAGCTCCCCCAGATTTGCCACTATATTTCTGTGTTTTTGTCTTGTTTTATATGTAGTGTATGTGCCTTCACCTGGCATTTAAACACTCTTCTTTGCACCTGGTAGCCTCCATCACATGGTCTGATATGGGTGTGGCTTACAGTCTGGCTTTGTTCACATTGCACTAGTTGTCCTGCTAGGCGGTTGTGTGGAAGCTTGGCTGTGAGCTGGATTACATCACCTTCAGACCTTGTTCACACCATAGGTAGCGTAGTGGTAGGACCCCTTGCCATGCTGAGAACCGTGACGTGGTGCTTGTTGGGCTCCGATATCTTCCTGACAGGAATATATTGGCAAAAGTCTCAGCTTTTAGTATCTGCATTTATGACTAGCCAGTATAGTCAGTGGCATATCCGTGTGGTGCATTTTTTCTGTTTAAAAAAATCACCCATATTGTGCAAGACCCTACATCTGGGTCCTTTGCGACCACAGTAAAATGCAAGCTTGAAATACTGCAATAATATTCTAGTTTTAAAAAAAAACTAAATTTTTTTGCAATACCCTACATCTGGTGCCTTTGCTGCATTTGTCACTGTGAAATACAAGCTTGAAATACTGCAATAATATTATGGGTTTAAAAAAACACCGATTTTTTTCAATACCCGACATCTGGGGCACCCATTTTGGGCAAGATAACACATTTGCGGCCTTTACTGCATTTCTGACAGTCGAATGCAAGTGTTAGATACTGCTGTTACATTCTTGTTTTAAATAAACATCCATTTTAGGCAAGATAATACATTTGCGGCTTTTGTTGCATTTGTGACAGTCAAATACAAACTTTAAATACTGCTGTTTTATTCTGGGTTTAAAAAAACACCAATTTTTTACAAGACCCCTTTGCTGCATTTGTCACAGTCAAATACAACCAGTCAATACTGCAGTTACAATGTTGGTTGACAAATAAATAAAAATTGGGACCGTGAAGCAATTGTATAAAATTCCCCTGTCACGCTGTTGTGTGACCTCAAGAATTTTTTCTTCTTTATGGCACCGGCACTGCCTTACTATTAGTGAACTTAATTGTTGACTATTGGCGGTTACATTGGCGCCTGACAAAAGTAATCTGTTATTTTGGTGGGTGAACGCAAAGAATGAGGAGAGCGTCAAATAAGGGACGTGGCCCCGGTCGTGGTGCTGCTGGTGGAGCTCCTGTTGCAGGCAGAGGACATGGTCAATCTGTGCCAGCTACACGCACAAGTGAAACACCTTCGGCTCTACGAATGGTGAGGCCAGAACAAGTACAGGCGATAGTAGATTGGGTGGCTGACAGTGCCTCCAGTTCCTTCACATTGTCTCCCACCCAGTCCCCTGCTGAAAGATCAGAGTTGGCACCTGCAGCCCATGTCCATCAGTCCTTCACCTCACCCCTTTGCAAATCAGCCAAGCAGTCTGAGCCCCAAGTCATGGAGAAGTCTCTTCTGCTTTGTGATGACTCTGCTAGCAGGGTTTCCCAGGGCCATCCACATAGCCCTGCCCCAGAAGTGGAAGAGATGCCCAACCACTTATGTTTCAGGATGAGTACATGGGAGGACCACCGCAGCACGTCTCGGATGATGACAAAACATACAGTAGGTGCCAACTGCTGTGGTTTCTGCAGTGTGCAGACTGACAAGGAGGGCAGGGGTGAAGACTGGGTGGAAGATGATGTGGAGGACGATGAGGTCCTCGACCCCACATGGAATTAAGGTCATGTGAGTGACCTGTGTAGTTTGGAGGAAGAGGCGGTGGTCACACAGAGCCAACAGCACAGCAGAAGAGGTAGCAGGGTGCAAAAGCGGAGAGGCCATTCCCTAGACAGTACGCCTGCTACTGCCCACCGCACCAAAGGACTGAGCACACCAAAGCCAGCTCCAAGGAGTTCCCTGGTGTGGCAGTTCTTCAGACAATGTGCTGACGACAAGACACGGGTGGTTTGCACGCTGTGCAATCAGAGCCTGAAGCGAGGCATAAACGTTATCAACCTGAGCACAACCTGCATGACCAGGCAGCTAAGTGCAATGCATGAGCTGCAGTGGAGTAGACACCTCAAAAACAAAGAAAGGTCTCTAGCTACTCCTGCTTCCTCTTCTGCTGCAGTCTCAGCCTCTTCATCCACCTCTGGAATGACAGTGGCACCTGCCACAACGCAAACAGAGGATCTGGCAGCAACGCCACCACCTGGGTCACCAAGCATCTCCACAGTATCCCATGGAAGCATTCAACTCTCTATCACTCCTACTCACCTGCAATCCCTGGCCCTAAATGCCAGCATTTCAAAATTACTGGCCTTTGAAATGCTGTCATTCCGTCTGGTGGAGACGGAGAGTTTTAAAAGCCTTATGGCGGTGGCTGTCTCACAGTACGTTGCGGCCAGCCACCACTACTTTTACGGGCGAGCCATCCCTTCCCTGCACAACCAAGTGGGGGACAAAATCAGATGTACACTATGGATACGTGGACCAGTAAGCACGGTCAGGGACGTTATATATCCCTAACAGCATACTGGGTAAATGCAGTGACGGCTGGGCCTGAGGCGGATAGCAGTTTGGTGTATGTCCTTCAACCACCGAGGATTGCAGGGCGCTTCTCTTTGCCTCCTGTTGCTTCCTCCTCCTACTCCATTTCCTCATCCTCTACCGCCTCCTCATCCGGTCAGCGTAACACCTTCACCACCAACTTTAGCACAGCCAGGGGTAAACGACAGCAGGCAGTTTTAAAACTTATCTGGAGCTGTGGATGGGCATGGAACAACAGATCGATGAGTGGTTGGTGCCAGTGAGCCTCAAGCCCGGCCTGGTTTTGTGCGATAATGGGTGAAATCTCATAGCAGCTCTGGGACTAGCCGGTTTGACGCACATACCTTGCCTGGCGCTTGTGATGAATTTGGTGGTGCAGAGGTTCCTTTAAAATTACCCAGATATGTCAGAGCTGCTACAGAAAGTGCAGGCCGTCTGCGCGCACTTTCAGCATTCTCACCCTGCTGCTGCTAGCCTGTCAGCTCTGCAGCATAACTTCAGCCTTCCGGCTCACCGCCTCATATGCGACGTGCCCACAAGGTGGAACAACACCTTGTACATGCTGGCCAGACTGTGCGAGCAGCAGCAGGCGATAGTGGAGTTTCATTTGCAGCACGCACGGGTAAGTCGATCTGTGGAACAGCACCACTTCACCACCAATGACTGGGCCTCCAGGCGAGACCTGTGTTCCTTGTTGCGCTGTTTCGAGTACTCCACCAACATGGCCAGTGCCGATTACGCAGTTCTCAGCGTTACTATCCCATTTCTATGCCTCATTGAAAAAACGCTGCTGGCGATGATGGAAGAGGATGTGGCAGAGGAGGAGGAGGAGGAAGAGGGATAATTTCATAGGGTTTCCGGCCAGTCATTCACAAGTGGCTCCGAGGGTGGGTTCCTGCACCACATACGCCAGGTACACAATTGTCCAGCCAGGGCACAGTTCTGGAGGATGACCAGGTGGAGGTGGAGGAGGAGGAACCTTGTTCACAGCAGGGTGGCACCCAGACCAGCTCATGGCCATCACTGGTGCGTGGCTAGGGGGATAGAGAGGAAACAGACGATACACCTGCCACAGAGGACTGCTTTTTGTTGCCTCTGGGCAGCCTGCCACACATGAGTGATTATATGCTGCAGTGTCTCCACAACGACCGCTGAGTTGCCCACATTCTAGCTTGTGCTGATTACTGGGTGGCCACGCTGCTGAATCCCTGTTACAAAGACAACAAACAGTCCTCAATTCCATCACTGGAGTGTGATCGTAAGATGTGTGAGTACAAGCGCATGCTGGTAGACGAGCAGCTGGTGGAATTCCCACCTGACAGTGGGGGCACAGTAGAAGCACAAGGCGAAGGCAGAGGAGGAGGAAGAGGTCGCCAACGCAACTGGGGCACCACCAGCACCTCAGAAGGCAGGGTTATCATGGCCGAAATGTGGAACAGCTTTGTCAGCACGCCACAACAACCAGCACCACCTGCTGATATGGGACGTCTTAGCAGGAGGCAGCATTTCAGCAACGTGGTGGAGCAGTATATGTGCACATGCCTACACATACTGGATGATGGGTCTGCCTCCTTCAACTTATGGGTCTCCAAATTGGGCACCTGGCCTGAGCTTGCCATTTGCGCCTTGGAGGTGCTGGCCTGCCCTGCAGCCAGTGTATTGTCTGAATGTTTGTTTCGCACAGCTGGAGAGGATTATCACAGGTTATATGTCACCGCCAGCTCTGTGAGAAGATCTGGCAGACGTTCTTCTCTACCTGTTGTATGATGTTCTTTGTTTTGGTTTCACTTTCTCATCTCTTTTCCTTCTCCCAGCTGTCACCTATTTGCACTGATTGTCTCCCTTTAGATTCCCTCCCTTACTGCCTCGCTTTGCGGTTCATACTTCTTCCTGGATTGTGTTCACTGCTGGATACTGCTTCTCCTGATTCCTCAGATAAGTCTGTTTCCTTTATTTGCGTTTCCTTCCTGGCTTGATTGTAAGTGACCCTGACTCCGTCCGTATTAAGTGCAGGGAGCCGGTGGCCGTGTCCCCTCACTATTATAGGGTTTTCAGGTGTCACATAGTAAAAGGTACGAGGGCATGCAATCGTCTACCATTAAGACCTTTGCATGGGCATAGCAGTCAGGGAGAGCTCTAGGGGTTTTATAGGGCTCACCCATATGCTCCTTAGTTTGGGATCAAGCCAGTCGGATGTTTATTTATAAGTTCCAGCTTTCTGCAACACCATCCGTGACATTATAAACAGCCATAACCGTATTAAGCATGGATCCGGTTTCAGCCTTGATTGACCGCATGCAAGGTCTTTCACTGGAGGTAGCAGATCTCCATAAAACTGTGTCTCAGTTTCAGGTGACCGGTTCTGCTTGCGTTCATGGAGTTTGTTTCGAGCCTAAGATCTCGCTTCC
The DNA here is from genome assembly GCF_014858855.1 of Bufo gargarizans. NCBI lineage: Eukaryota > Metazoa > Chordata > Amphibia > Anura > Bufonidae > Bufo > Bufo gargarizans. The sequence goes on from NC_058084.1 coordinate 414,791,490, forward strand.
AGATACGTTCTCCGGGGGTAGTGAGAATTTTGTTCGCTTTAGAGAGGCTTGCAAACTCCATTTTCGCCTACTTCCCCATTCCTCTGGTGATGAGGAGCAGAGGGTGGGGATCATCATCTCGCTGCTCAGGGATAACGCTCAGTCTTGGGCCTTTTCGCTTCCGGTCGGGGCACGGCCCCTCCGATCGGTGGATTAATTTTTTGTAGCCCTGGGACAGATATATGATGACCCGGATCGCATTGCTCTGGCTGAATCTAAACTGCGTCTTTTATGCCAGGGTAAACAGTCCGCAGAGATATATTGTTCAGAATTTCAGAGACGGGCAGCTGATACTGGTTGGAATGTTGCTGCACTCCGAAGTCAATTTTGCAATGGTCTTTCGGAAAGATTGAAAGATGCAATTGCTTTTCATGAGAGACCAGCCTCGTTAGAATCTGCCATGTCTCTAGCTGTTCGTATTGACAGGCGTCTTAGAGAGAGAGGAGACTACTCCTTCCTGTCATATTTAGTCCAAGGACAGTGGGGCTGTCTCATTCAGTGCGCAGGGGTCTCAGTCTCTCTCAATCCCTTCTGAGGAGGAGGCCATGCAGCTGGGTTTGCTTACCTCTGATAGTAGAGGATTTAGCTCTCAGAGGATGGTTAGTTTCTGTTGTGGGGGTATAAATCATTTGGCTAATGTTTGCCCCTCTAGGAGATTCATGCAGTTTTCTGAGGGTAATAAAAGAAAAACAAAAAGAAAAAAACCCTCTAAAAACTTTCCATTTGCTACTATTGGCAAGGTTGATGCGGAAATTGAAGGTTTGCCATTTATTTGTAGTTCTCGTTTTCTCCTACCTGCCAGCAACACATTGTTTGTGAGATTTTTGTAGCTAGTGGAACAGCTGTTAATCTCATTGATAATCAATTTGCAATAACGCATGGTTTCCAGGTATGCACTTTGGAAAAGGATATACCTGTTTTTGCTATCAATTCCGCTCCACTTTCTCAAAGATTGCTAAAGGGCATAGTTCACAATATCCGTTTGACTGTGGGTGACGCTCATGTTGAGGATATGTCGTGTTTCGTTCTAAGTGGATTACCTACTCCTCTAGTGTTGGGGCTACCCTGGCTCACTAAACATAACCCCACCATTGATTGGCAAGCAAGGCAAATAAATGGTTGGAGTGAGTTTTGCAGAGAGAATTGCCTCACAGCGTCTCTTTCAGAGATATCTAAGAAGACTGTACCATCTTTTCTCTCTGAGTTTTCGGATGTGTTTTCCGAGAGTGATGTCCAGGAGTTGCCCCCGCACCGGGAGTACGACTGCCCTATTAATCTCATCCCAGGCGCCAAACTGCCAAAATCACGTTTATACAATCTATCCCAACCTGAAAGAGTCGCTATGGGTACTTATATCTCTGAGAGCCTGAGAAAGGGACACATCCGACCCTCGAAGTTGCCGCTGTTTTTTTTTGTTAAGAGAAAAAAATGGTTCTTTAAGACCTTGTCTGGATTTCAGGGAGCTGAACCGTATCACGGTTCGTGACCCATATCCGCTTCCTCTGATCCCGGACCTGTTTAACCAGATTGTTGGGGCTAAGGTTTTTTCTAAGTTGGATTTAAGAGGGGCATACAAACTAATCAGGGTCAGGGAAGGGGACGAATGGAAGAGAGCCTTCAATACCCCTGAGGGTCATTTCGAGAATTTGGTTATGCCCTTTGGTTTGATGAATGCTCCGGCAGTCTTCCAACATTTTGTGAACAGTATTTTTCATCATTTAATGGGGAAATTTGTACTGGTGTATCTGGATGACATTTTGATTTTTTCTCCTGATTTCAAGACTCATCGGGACCACCTACGTCAGGTCTTACTGATTCTGCGGGATAATAAATTGTACGTTAAACTGGAAAAATGTGTGTTTGCGGCTCCGGAGATTCAATTTCTTGGTTTTCTTCTCTCCGTTTCTGGTTTTCACATGGACCCTGAGAAGGTCAGCGCTGTGCTTGATTGGGAGCTTCCTGAGAATCAGAATGCGCTGATGCGGTTTTTGGGTTTTGCCAATTATTACAGAAAGTTAAATTTGAATTATTCCTCTGTTGTTAAGCCACTCACTGATATGACTAAAAAGGGGGTAGATTTTTCTTTGTGGTCGGTAGATGCTCTTAAACCTTTTCTAGTATCAAAGAGAGTTTTGCTTCCGCTCCCATTTTGGTACAACCTGATGTCTCTCTACCTTTTATTGTTGAGGTAGACTCTTCTGAGGTGGGTGTGGGTTCTGTCTTATATCAGGGTCCCTCTCCTGCCAAATGGCGACCGTGTGCCTTTTTCTCAAGAAACTCTCCTCTGAAGAGAGAAATTGTGATGTGGGAGATAGGGAGTTGTTGGCCATCAAATTAGTTTTTGAGGAATGGCGCCATTGATTAGAGGGAGCCAGACACCCTATTACCGTGTTTACAGACCATAAGAATCTGGCCTACTTGGAATCGGCCAAGCGTCTGAACCCGAGACAGGCCAGATGGTCTTTGTTCTTTTCTAGGTTTAATTTTGTTGTTATGTCCCGCCCCAGGGTTAAAAATGTGAAGGCAGATGCCCTGTCACGTTGTTTTCAGGGAGGGAGGAACTTTAAAGACCTGGGTCCCATTTTGGCTGAAGGGGTGGTACCGAACTTTAGGATTTTTGGACCCCGGACCCGAACATTTCAGTAAAAGTTTGGGTTCGCTGTTCTGCGATTTCTTGGCGCTTTTTTAAATCAACAAGCGTTTAACTGTGTGACCTTAGAAGCCATCACAGCCATGTTTATGGTTGACAAATAAAAAAATAATAATTGGGACCGTGAAGTAATTGTATAAAATTCCACTGTCACGCTGTTGTGTGACCTCAAGAAATTTTTCCTCTTTATGGCACCGGCACTGCCTTACTATTAGTGAACTTAATTGTTGACTATTAGAGGTTACATTGGTGCCTGACAAAAATCATCTGTTAGTTTGGTGGGTGAACGCAAAGAATGAGGATAGCGTCAAATAAGGGACGTGGCCCCGGTCATGGTGCTGCTGGTGGAGCTCCTGTTGCAGGCAGAGGACGTGGTCAATCTGTGCCAGCTACACGCACAAGTGAAATACCTTCCTCAGGTGCGAGTAGGCAACAAAACCTTCAGCGTTATTTGGTAGGTTCGAATGCGGCTCTACAAATGGTGAGGCCAGAACAAGTACAGGCGATAGTAGATTGGGTGGCTGACAGTGCCTCCAGTTCCTTCACATTGTCTCCTACCCAGTCCCCTGCTGAAAGATCAGAGTTGGCACCTGCAGCCCATGTCCATCAGTCCTTCACCTCACCCCTTTGCAAATCAGCCAAGCAGTCTGAGCCCCAAGTCATGGAGCAGTCTCTATTGCTATTTAATGACTCTGCTAGCAGGGTTTCCCAGGGCCATCCACATAGCCCTGCCCCAGAAGTGGAAGAGGATGAAGGAAGATGATGGAAGAGGATGTAGCACAGGAGGAGGAGGAGAAAGAGGGATCATTTCATAGGGTTTCCGGCCAGTAATTCACAAGTGGCTCCGAGGGTGGGTTCCTGCACCACAAACGCCAGGTACACAATTGTCCAGCCAGGGCATAGTTCTGGAGGATGACCAGGTGGAGGTTGAGGAGGAGGAGATGGAGGAGGAGGAACCTTGTTCACAGCAGGGTGGCACCCAGACCAGCTCATAGCCATCACTGGTGCGTGGCTAGGGGGATACCGAGGACACAGACGATACACCTCCCACAGAGGACTGATTTTCGTTCCCTCTGTGCAGCCTGGCACACATGAGTGATTACATGCTGCAGTGTATCCGCAACGACTGCTGAGATGCCCACATTCTAACTTGCGCTGATTACTGGGTGGCCACGCTGCTGGATCCCCATTACAAGGACAACATACAGTCCTCAATTCAGTCACTGGAGCGTGATCGTAAGATGCGCGAGTACAAGTGCACGCTGGTAGACGCGCAGCTGGTGGCATTACCACCTGACAGCGGGGTCATAGTAGAAGCACAAGGCGAAGGCAGAGGAGGAGGAACAACCAGCACCTCAGAAGGCAGTGTTATCATGACTAAAATGTGGAACATCTTTGTCAGCACACCACAACAACCAGCACCACCTGCTGATATGGGACGTCTTAGCAGGAGGCAGCATTTCAGCAACGTGGTGGAGCAGTATGTGTGCACATGCCTACACATACTAGATGATGGGTCTGCCTCCTTCAACTTATGGGTCTCCAAATTGGGCACCTGGCCTGAGCTTGCCATTTGCGCCTTGGAGGTGCTGGCCTGCCCTGCAGCCAGTGTATTGTCTGAACGTTTGTTTAGCACGGCTGGAGAGGGTTATCACAGGTTATATTTCCCAATGCTTTGGGGTGTACCCTAATAAAAAAAAAAATACATTTTTAAACTAAAAACCAGTGTTGGCTATCTCCTTCTCCTCCACCGCCGCTTCCACCTACACTACCACATCCACCGCCTCCTCAACCTCCTAATCCATATGGACCTCCTGCTCCTAGATCAAGATTATTTTTTAAAATTTTTTGCTTATTTTATGTTATCCTAAGTCATATCCCTATCAACATTTGTTTGCAGAGCACTTGCCATGCTCAGCCACATTTTGATGCCATTTGCAGCCCTCTAGCTCTCCATGACTTTATTAGTGCCATTTTAGTGCTCCAAAGATCGGGTCCCCATTGACTTCAATGGGGTTCGGGTTCGGGGTCAAGTTCGGGTCCCGAACTCAAACTTTTTTATGAAGTTCGGCCGAACCCATCAAACTCGAACATCCAGGTGTCCGCTCAACTCTATTACTTTCATTAACCAGCGGGTGTGAACCCACTGTGCCACGTGTCCTATCTCCTCTAAGGGTGTTGTCTAAGTGATCCCCTTTGATCTTCACAGTACTCCTGATGGTGAGGATAAACTTTCCCAAGGGCAACACCAGGTCGCTACTAGGGTTGAGCAAACTTTGGTGTTTGGCGATTTCTTAGGATTTCTCAATCCTTAAGCCGATGTTTTTAGTGGAGAGCCATACCTTATCTCCAGATGAGAACTGAGGCGGTTTTCTTCTTCTCTTGTGAGCATTCGTATTCATGCGGGTCACCGTTTTGTTGATGCAGTCCTTGGTGTCATGCCAAATCTTCAAAAAATCCCTAAAAGAGGAATCTGCAGCTGGTACCCCAGAAGATGTAGGAAAAGGGAGAGGAGTACGAGGGTGTTGTCCATAAATGACAAAGAATGGAGAAGATCTAGTAGACTCACTAGAGTGGTTGCCATAGGAGAATTCAGCCCAAGGTAGCAATTGTACCCAGTTGTCATGTTGGGCTAAAACAAAATGTTGGCGATAGTTCTCTAATATTTGATTGACCCGCTCTACCCGTTGGTCTGGGGATGATAACCGGAAGGGAAGTCCAGCTCAATTTCGAGCAGGCAGCAAAGAGCTCTGCAGAGCTTAGAGGTAAACTCGACTCCGTGATCGGAAACAATATTCTAATGTAGACCATACAAGCAAAATATGTGGCTCATGAACAGTTCAGTAAGTTCAGCAACCATGGGCAGATCTGTAACAAAGTCCATAGCAATGTGATGCCATGGGTCATCAGGAACAGGAAGAGGTAACAACAGCCCAGGTGGTTTGGTCCTGCAGACTTTATTCTGAGCACAGAGGATACAGGCAGACACATAATAACTCACATCTTTAGACAGTGTGGGCAACCAGTAGTGACGAGACAAACGTTCTGTGCTCTTGCTGATCCCTGGGTAACCAGCCAGTTTGGAGTTGTGCCCCCAAACAAGAATATGTTTTCTCTTGGCAGATGGCACAAATGTCTTCCCGAGAGGGAAGTCTTTTACCAAGAGAGGAGCCACTGTGATCAAGCGAACAGGATCTACAATGTACTGGGGCTCCTTCTGCTGGTCGGAGAAGTCAAGAGACAGAGCATACGCCTTGATGTTCTTCTCGGCTGGGGAAAAAGTGAAGCTCAAAATCAAAACAGGAGAAGAAGAGTGCCCACCTGGCTTGGCGAGGGTTTAGATGCTGGGCCGTCTGCAGATATGTAAGGTTCTTGTGGTCGGTGAAGATTATCACTGGATGCTGGGCCCCCTCCAATAGATAACCCCACTCCTCCAAGGCAAGTTTTATGGCCAGAAGCTCTCTGTCTCCTATACAGGAATTCCTCTCAGCAGAAGAGAAGAGCTTGGAGGAAAATCCACATGTAAACATCTTGCCCTTGGAACCTTTCTGTAGTAGAACAGCACCGGCTCCAATGGAGGAGACGTCGACTTCTAAAAATAATTGGTGGGAGACATCGGGATGACGCAGAACAGGTGCAGAAGCAAAGGACCTCTTTAATTGGACGAAGGTGGCCTCCGCCTCAGGAGTCCAGACTCTGGCATTCACCCCTTAGTAAGAGTGGAGATCAGAGATGTAAGAGATGAATTCGGGATGAACTGACAATAGAAATTAGCTAATCCAAGAAAGCGCTGTAGAGCACAAAGACCCTGTGGGTGGGGTCAGTCCATTACTGCATTCAATTTTTCAGGATCCATCTTCAACCTGGCATCTGAGATTATGTATCCAAGCAACAGTACGGTAGATTTTTCAAAGATGCATTTCTCGAGTTTGGCATAAAGTTGATTCTTTCTCAACCGCTGTAAAACTAAACGTACATGCTTCCGGTGAGTGGTCAAATCTGGAGAATAGATCAGTATATCATCCAGGTACACTATCATGCAGACATAGAGCAGATTCCGGAAGGTATTGTTTACCAACTCCTGGAATACAGCGGGAGCATTGCACAGACCGAAGGGCATGACAAGATACTTGTAGTGTCCATCATGAGTGTTGAAAGCAGTCTTCCACTCATCGCCATTTCGAATGCGGATAAGGTTGTATGCGCCATGCAGGTCGAATTTTGTAAAGACCTTAGCTCCCTGGATCCTGTCAAAGAGTTCGGAGATTAACAGAAGAGGGTATCGATTCTTGACTGTGACCTTATTCAGACCTTGATAGTCGATACAGGGCCATTAGGATCTATCTTTTTTCTGCACAAAGAAGAACCCGGCGCCGGCTGGTGAAGTAGATTTCCGGATAAACCCCCTCTTGAGATTCTCCTTGATGTAATCATATATCGCTTGAGTCTCAGGAAGTGAGAGTGGGTAGACGACCGCAAGGAGGAGTGGCACCAGGCAGAACGTCAATCTGACAATCATAAGTACGATGAGGAGGCAGGGTCTTGGCCTTTTTCTTACTGAAGACACCCGCAAAAGTGGCATACTGCTGCGGAAGTCCAGGCAGGTCTACAGGTACAGTAGGCGAGAAGCAGGTCGGATATCTGATAAGCAGGTGGACTGGCAGGATGATCCCCAATGCAGAATCTGACCAGAACTGGAGTGTGCTGACGCAGCCAGGGAAGACCAAGGATAACCAGATTCACGGACGCTGGCAGCACATAGAAGGAGATCATCTCTGAATGCAGAACCGCTATTTGCAACTTAAGGGGCATGGTAACAGAAAGCACAGGTTCAGGGAGTGGCAGTCCATTTACAGAAGCCAATGACATAGGCCTTTCTAGACGGATGGTAGGAAGCCAGTATTGATGGACCAGAGCTTACTGAATGAAGTTACCGGCTGACCAAGAGTCCAAGAATGCAGGCACAGACAGTGTGAGAGAGAGTCACCAGAACAGAAAATTTTGGACAGGACTTCTACTTGTCTAGGACCACCTCTCCAAATCCTCTTAGACATTGGCATTTCCCGGCTTCCGTGGACAATTACGCACAAAGTGAACCTTGCCTCCACAATACAGACACAGGTTCTCTGCTTTGCAGGGTAAACGTTCCTAGTCAGACAATCAAAGGTGCTCTATTTGCATGGGCTCTTCAGATGGGATGGACACTAGAGGAAGAACCGGACTCTGGAAGGATTAAGCAAAACGATGTGGTCTTCTGGTGCCTGCGACCTCCTTAGAAGGTTCCCTGAAACACATATCTATCCTTGTGGCCAAGGTGATCAGGTCATTCAGAGTAGACTGACGGTTGCGACCAGCCAATTTATCCTTAATCTGGTTAGAAAGGCCCTGACAGAACACTGCCAGTGGAGCCTCATTATTCCATGCATGTTTGGCAGCCAGGGTATGAAACTGGATGGCATACTAACCCACAGACGAGGAACCCTGTCGTAGACGCAGCAGAGCTTATGCAGCGGAAGAAGTGCGGCCAGGCTCTTCGAAGACCAGACAGAAGGTAGCCAGGAAAGACTGCAGATTAGTGGTCTCTGAACCTCCATGTTCCCAAATAGGATTTACCCATGCAAGGGCCTCATCAGACAGCAGGGACACAATGAAGGCAACCCTGGGCAGCTCAGTGGGAAACTTCTGCCCATGCAACTCAAAGTGGATCAGACACTGGTTCAGGAACCCACTACAGGTTTTTGGATTTCCACCATAGCGTGATGGCAGAGGGAGTTGGTGCGATTAACCGGTGTGGGAATTGCAGGAATAGCAGCGACTGGCGACCCTGCAGTAGCTGGAGAAGAGATGGCATCCAGATAAGCAGCAACAGTTTGCATGAACTGCATTATGACATCCTGATGTTCACTCTGACACCTCACTTCATGTAAGAATTCCTAAACGACAGGCTTGGGGTGACAAGCGGGGTCCATGGCCTCAGTGTATTGTCACGAACTAGTGGCTGTGTCATGTGTCCTACCTACTCTAAGGGTGTTGTCTAAGTGAACACCTAGATCGTCACAGTACCCCTGATGGTGGGGATAGACTTCTGCAAGGGGAATGCCAGGTCGCTACCTCTTGAGGAGGATTGGCACACAAGGCAGCTGGTTGAGGTGGACCAGGAGGTACCTGAGCAAGGTACCAGAGGCACAGGGGTTGTCAGCAGGCCGAGTCATAATCAGGAGCAACAGTGTAGGAACGAAGGATAAGGCAGAGGCGAAGTGAGGCAGAGTCCAGGAATAGAAGTACGAGTCAGAAACACTACCAGATATCAGGAACCTTAGCACTATCAAAGTACCTTGACACTGAGGCATCTGGGAAGGGGTCTGAGCCACCTATATATGTGCAGGAGGGCTAGGATTTGTCAGCGAGGTCACATAACCTAACCCATAAAGCACCGGAAGTGATACACGCCGGCCCTTAAGGAAGTGCTGCAGGGAACAAGCAGCAAGCATGCTGTGGCCAGGGCTGAGAGGAAACTGTGGAGAAGATCCCAGAAGAACAGTACCTACACAGACAGCCCAGGACTGCAGCAGTAAATGGGAAGCACTGGCAGCAGATCACCGCTGAATACGACGCCCGGGACCGCGGCGGTAAGCAGGGAAACAGCGGCACACAGCAGCCGCTGTTACAGTTACATTTTACTCATGTGCTATGCCAGCCTTTAGCCAAGTTCTGGGGGCACAAGCAGGGGCAGTGATGTCTGCTCCTGCCCGTACACTGTTCAATGCAGCGTAATTTCTACAATGCCGAAACTGTACTCCGTACTCTGTACACCCCTGAGAAATCAGAGATCTGTGAAAATAGTGAATTTAAAGCATTATTGAAAACAGGATTTTGGGTATCAATTTCTTTACTAAAAAAAGCAAAATCCATTAATAAAGTATATCATAAAAATAAGTTTTAGGGCATTTGGAACTTTTTTTTTTATTAATTTGCATTAAAGATTAGTCACTTTTTAAATGCTATCTACACTTTTTTTTCAGGCTCTGTACATGTAAAAATCTGTTTCAGAGTAGGCTAACCAATAGTTGTTATAGAGCTACACAAGATTGTCCATCCCTGCACCAAATATTTCATACAGCCTGAGCCGCTGTAATAAATCTGATGCAGGTCTAGACAGCCTTTCTAAATTTACACCATCTACAGAATTAATAAATCTGCCTCAGTATTTGAACTTTCCACAGGAGGGGAAGATTTCCCGACATATACCTCTGATGAAAGGCACTATATTGTAAAGGTATTTTTTAAGTACTGATTGGCTCTGTCCCCTTTAATTGTGTATCTTTTATATTACTCTGTGTAAGGATATTCCTTGTAATTCCTTGTAATGTAGTACCCATCCCCCAATCTGCTGATAAGACTACATTCCTGAGTGATCTCAGAGACATGGAAACTGGAGGAGGGGCTGATGGAAATCATTGTAGTCTGCACTGACAATTAAGGGGGACTCCACTTGGAACTTCATCCTAGGTAAGATGTAAGTATTGATTTGCCCTATCTCTTGTACACCTTGTGGTGTCGGTCATGTGTTATAATGTGGTAGACAGACTGGAGCCCTACCCCTAGGCTAGTGATGCTTATTTAATTTCTATTATTCTGTATGTGATTTGTCTGTGTTATATTATATTTAATCACACTTAGTAATATGTTTATTCCCTTAGCCTGCGTAAGCTTATTCATTCTCAAATCTTTTGAATTCATGTTTTAAAACAGTAGGCCACTGGACTGTATAGCCAAACAGTGACATATATAATCTTATGGCCATAATGTATAGCATGCCATATATAATTTTTTTTTTCTTCAGTGGCCCATTATCTTGTTGCACTTTCCTGCACATTTGAAAAAAGGCATGCCAACACATACCACCATGACAAGGGCCAAAAGGACACTTATTTGGCCTCCTTTGGGTGGATTGCACTCTATGGATGTGATTGACATAAATACTGGGAGCTTTGTCCAGCATATACACCAATTGTAGCGCTCAGACACAGCGTGAACCAGGCCAAAGAAACAGGCAAGCATATACAGAGCAGGTGAATGGTTAAAGGGCTTCTGTCACCCCACTAAAGTTATTTTTTTGGCTAGTGAAATTAGTTATATTGCGATATATGACAATATAATTGTGTTACTTACTTTGATCCAGCAGTTTCTGCAAAAAACTAAGTTTTATAATATGTAAATTCGGTCTCTACCAGCAAGTAGGGCGGCTACTTGCTGGTAGCTGCTGCAGAAATCCGCCCCCTCGTCGTGTTGATTGACAGGGCCAGCCGGGATCTCCTCCTCCGGCCAGCCCTGTCGGCATTTCAAAAATCGCGCGCCTGTGTTGATTCGGCGCAGGCGCTCTGAGATGAGGAGGCTCGTCTCCTCAGAACTCCCTCAGTGCGCCTGCGCCGATGACATCACTGAAATAGAAGACGTCATCGGCGCAGGCGCACTGAGGGAGTGCTGAGGAGACGAGCCTCCTCATCTCAGAGCGCCTGCGCCGAATCAACACAGGCGCGCGATTTTTGCCGAAGTAGCCGCCCTACTTGCTGGTAGAGACCGAATTTACATATTATAAAACTTCGTTTTTTGCAGAAACTGCTGGATCAAAGTAAGTAACACAATTATATTGTCATATATCGCAATATAACTAATTTCACTAGCCCAAAAAAAAAATATCAGTTTAGTGGGGTGACAGAAGCCCTTTAAATTCCCCTTTGTAAGCACTTAACACTGCAGTGCTTATGATCAATTTCAATGCTAGAATTGGCAATTTCTAAGATAGTCTCTACAAAATGTACATCTATTCTGTTGAAAGTGGCTCTCATTGAAAAGAATATGCTCCGGGAATAGGAATAGGAACACTTGGCGGGGAGAATTTCATAAAAGCACACACAGTTCTGAATTCATTGAGGACTAACCATTCCTATGTTCCTAGTGCACTGATTTAAATATACATTCAGTATATTATATACATAAAAAAATACAACACTAGGGAAACATTAGCAGCAAAACCACGCAATTAACTAAACTGTTTGTCTTGCAATAAATAATATAACACCTCATTAGGGTCCATTCACATGTCCGTATAAATGGTTCGTATCCATTCCGCAATTATGCAGAACGGGTGCAGACCCATTCATTTTCAATGGGGCCGGAAAAGATGCGAACAGCACACAGTGTGCTGTCCGCATCCGCATTTCCGGTCCGCGACCCCAAACTTCCAGTCTGCAGGTCCGCCCAAAAAATAGAACATGTCCTATTTTTGTTCGTGTTTTGCGGTCTGCAACCTGTGGACCGCAAAACACTACGGACGTGTGAATGGACCCTTAACTAGATTCTTCATTAGGAGCTATAATTATGCAAATCTAAACAATGAAATATGTATCTTCGCAATGTATAATGACTACTTGTTTTTCTACATCATATTTGCAATAGTAGATAGAAGGGAACTGAAGATCTTAATAATCATAGGTTATAAAGCACTGTTCATACTCTAGCAGCAAAGGGGGGGGGGGATGGAAAACAATGTGATTGGGCTGAAATTGAGAAAGCATAAGCAGCTAGTGGTGCTTGGTCATTGGTCACACAACCAAGGTAGTGCACACTTTATTTTAGGTTCTGCAGAAGGGTAAATAATGAGGCAGGGCCCCATTACTGGGTGACATCTCCCCTTGCTGTGATACACTCTGGCATGGTAAGGGTCATACAGATGCTGGGTATCCTCCAGTTGTCATTCCAAGCTCCTTCAACTTGGACCTGTAGTTCAGCCAAGGTGGTTGTTGGCTGCTATTCATGGAAGATCCGATGGCCCATTCAATCCCAGACATTCTTGATGAGAGAGAGATCTGGAGATTGAGCTAGCCAGGAGAGCTGCTGAATACCCTGAAAGGCACATTGTGCAGCATGGGCAGACGTTAGCTTGTTGAAACACAGTATCCGGCGCAGTAGAGGAAAGAGGCTCGCAGTATAGGAGAGAACTGCTGGTGACACAGTGAGGGGTTGTGTCTGGCAAGGCAGGTATTTTCCTCCCAGCATGTGCGGCTGGGCTGGTTTCCAGCCAGGCGAGGTTAAATACCGGACCGGAGTTAAAGTCCTGTCCGGGTTTTGGCAGCACCTGGCTGCCCTTAAATAGGCAGCTGGGCTCAGCAGAGATGTCTCTGTTATTGGGATCTGAGACTTTTTGCCATGCTGGGGAAACAGGCCCCCCTAAAGCCTGCTGTGGACTACTGGAGGCAGAACTGCCAGCAAGGTGACTTGTGTTATATGAACTTTCCATTGTGTGTGAATTAACACCAAGACTGCAAAGTTACGTGCTGTTTTGTGCAATTGCCTCAAGTGTGAATAAACATTGACGTTTTGAGTTAAGAACTTGTATTTTGCCTCTGTACTGTGCCCGCTTACCCTATCTACCAGAGCAAAACCCCACGTGCCTGTGCTGGACACTGAAATTCGCGGCAAAGCGCAAGAGTTTACGAGAAGTTAGGGCCAGCCATGATCAAGTTTATACTGCCTGGTCCTTTTAATCAAAGTGCAGAGGGTATGGTAGTTGCAGAGAGTGCACAGCCTCTAGGTGTAATAGCAACGTCCCCATTGCTCTTAGTGGCTTAATTACATATTTTAAAACATCATTTTTCTCAGCAATGTGAGCACATATGAACATGGGACCATTACAGATGTCTTCAGCTTCAAGTGCACATGAACAGGTCAGCCAGTTTCATAGGAACAAATCTGCCGACAGATGCACTTTAAACAGTATGCCTTTGTTCTGCATGAGTAAACTGACAATGTGTCAAATGGCTGTGCCCCTAAACGTTGACACTGTATGTGTTTACTATAACAAACATGTCAGGAGGGGTGATAGCTCTTTTTTTAATCCAGTGACTTTGATTGTAGATGTTCTCTTTCCTTTTCTATCTGTCCCAGATTACCATGATGGCTTTTCCTAGAGACTGCAGACTTTGCTAGAAAAACATCTTTGCCCCCTTGCCATTGTCCCATACTAGACCTTTTAATTAATACACCCCCCCCCCCCCCCCGACCCCAATATCAAGCCCCAATATAAATACAGACCCAGGAATAAACACAGACCCCTCTAAACAAATATAGACCCAGATTCCCTAAGCTATTACAGTCCACAGACCAGACCCCTTAAACAAAAACAGGCTTAGAACAGTCCCTAATCCAGACCACCTAAATAAATATAGACACCCCAAACCAGACAGTCTAATAAAGACCTCTGATCAGATCAGATCAATATAACTTACACGGTTGCACACACTCCCCTTCCCTGTCCTGTTGATGCTCCTCCTCTTGTGTCATGATATACACAGATAGGGCCATGTGACCATGCCTGTGCAGGCCTTTCAATATTAACAGGGCCTACACACATTTATGTTCATGTGACCTTATCTATGCAGGTCCTTCTGCATATTAAATGGGTCAAAAAACAAAGTACTCACGTCACATGTTTTACCATGATTCGAGGCAAAATCTGTGATAAAACTGAAATGTGCATAAAATCTTTGAGCATCATTGACCCCTTGTGGTTGCCCAAATGTCCCATAATATAATCCAGAAATGGCAGTTTTCCTTCCTTTGCAGTCTCTCTGTAACTATTTTCTGAATCTTAACCTTTCAAAATCCATCTTTAGTATTAGGAGGAAGGAGGGGTGCAGTTGTAGCTGCTCTCTATTTCTGTAAAACTGCATTCTGTGAAAGGGCATTGAAGCGGTGGGGAAATATAATTTTTTTTGTTTATGTGGCAGTGTAGGCAGCAGAAAAAGCTACCAAGCTAAGGGCAATCATCATGCCAGGAACAGCCTGGCCATTAGCATTGAAAGAAAAACCAGCAGAGGGATGGAATAATAGAAAAATGTACAGATTAGATACATAAATTCTGACTTCAATATATAGTTGGGGTGATTATGATTCTTAGGATGCATCCAACCGGAGGATGAGACGGGAGCTTAGTCAGAAGAAGACCCAAGGATCGGAGCCAGGAGTAAAATGTCAGATACCAGGCAAACAATCTCACAGCAAAGCAGGATTATATCAAGGAAAAGCATGAGTTTAGAATTAGGGTCAATCAGGAGTTAAAATCAGAATCGGTAGCAAAGGAAATTAACACTAGGAAAGGGAACCTATCACGGATGGTGTTGCAGAAAGCTGCTGGCTTGATCCCAAACTAAGGAGCATATGGGTGACCATAACAGTACCTTTATTGTTTTAGTCCAATTTTCTAAAGATGCAAAGACAATGGTTTTACTGGTATGCAGATGAGGGCTTGCAGGTGCCCAGGGGGCAGGGTTCTGGCTATAAGTGCCCAGCCCCCTCGGTGTTTTGCACTCCTAACTCTTCCCCAGCCTGGTCTGGCTAGCCCTGTATTCATCTTACATCATCCTCTCCTGCTCCAGAGATCCTCCACATGCGCAGTTCCCCACCGGGCCCAGGCATGCTGCAAACTGCAAACTTTAGGCCCTTTGACAACAACTTGTTTTGTGATTCCATTAATATATTTGCAGACAATTTAACAACCAGAATGGATAGATAAAACTGTTACTGTGGTTGTTTGCTGAGTGTTTGGTATGCTTTACCCGTTTAATGTTTTCTTCCTGCTTTGTGTTATTTTTAGGTTCTAAACACTTTGGCCTCTTTCACATGAGCATATTGAAATCCTTCAGCACTCTGGCTCTGGATTAGGCCTCATTCACACTATCGTGTGCCGGCCATGCCTATGCTGCACACTGCAAATTGTGATCTGCAATGCATGGGTATCGAATGTGTGTCCGCCGTCTGCCTGTTCACTTGAATGGGGTCTGCGATCCACATCGGACCGTTTGCACCACAAAAAAACATTGCATGAACTACTAATGGAAATTAGACGCCCAAGTGAATAGCCCTATTCATTAACATTAGCAGCGGATTCCAGTACATAAAATCCAGGGGGCATATATGGATTGCAAATATGGTCATGTGAAAACAGCCATAAGCAGAGTTTTTTGTGTCTGCAGGCGGGCACAGGCATTGTTTTTTAACCCTTTAATGCATAATGCCATAGATGTACGGCATTATGCACCAGAAATTGTATGGAACAGGCTGCTGTGGTGAGCCCGCTCCATACGCGGTGGGTGCTGGCTGTGGTCATACATACAAAAAAAAAGTAATACGACAAAAAAAATTGTACCAATAAAAACTACAGTTCGTTCCACAAAAACAAGCCCCCATACAGCTCTGTAGACTGTAATATAGAAAGTTATGGCTGTCAGAAAAGGGTGATACAATGAAAAGTTAGATTTTTTTCCCAAAGGTTTTTATTTTATTAAAAATAATAAAACAAAATAAAAACTATACAAGTTTGGTATAACCATAATCATATTGAGCTGCAGAATAAAGATGTGCAGTTTAAATGCTGTGATGTCAAACCCCCCAAAACCTTGCCAGAATTGTGTTTTTTAATTTATTTTTTTACCCCACAAAGATTTTTGTTCCCCCCATTTTTCAATACAAGACATGGTAAATTAAATGGTGCCATTAAAAAAATGCATCTTGACCTGCCAAAAATAAGCCCTCATATGGCTATGTGAACGGAAAAATAAAAATGTTATGGCTATTGGAATATGGGGAGAAAATGATAAAAAATGCAAAAATTAATATAGGCCTGGTCTTTAACCACTTCACATCCGGGCCATTTACCCCATTCCTGACAGAGCCTAATTTTGCTAATCTGACGTGTCACTTTATGTTGTAATAACTTTGGAACGCTTTAACTTATCCAAGCCATTCTGAGATTTTTTTGCGGAACGTCCATTCAGAGATAAATATCCACCCATAGGATCTTTATTATCCTATGGGCAGATGTGAAGTGGTTAAGTTCAAATAAAAGCTTGTTTTTAAAGGATTTAACAGGTACTGACCTGGTTGCTGGTCCAGTGCCTGTTGTGTGCACTGATTTCTTATCTTCACAACAACTTCAAGACAATTATCTGGTTTCCTCCCCATGAACTGTATGCGTTTTCTACAGGATTTTTTAATACCATTTTTCTTTTCACACTTTAAGGGCTCGTTCACACGACCGTATGGCTTTTTCAGTGTTTTGCGGGACGTTTTTAACAGATCCGTTTTTTGTTTCGGTAGTGTTTCTGGTTCCATTCTGTTTTTCCGTTCCGTTTTTCCGTATGGCATATACAGTAATTACAATAAAAAAATTGGTCTGGGCATAAAATTTTCAATAGATGGTTCCGTAAAAACATTCTGCATGTATTCCGTTTTTTTTGTGGACCCATTGACTTGAATGGAGCCACAGAATGAGATTTTCGGACAATAATAGGACATGTTCTATCTTTGAATGGAACGAAAAAAAACAAAATATGGAAACGGAATGCATACGGAGTACATTCCTTTTTTTTGCGGAACCATTGAAATGAATAGTTCCGTATATGGAACTATAAAAACGGCCCATATACTGAACGCACAAAATGTTCGTGTGAAAAAAAATGCTCCTAAGACTTCTGTTTTTGTTTTTTTCAGGTTTTTTTTTTTTACACTATATGAACAAATATTTTTCCTGAAAGCTTTGCGTGATATCAACCTAAGGCTACTTTCACACTAGCGTTCGGGTTTCCGTTCGTGAGCTCCGTTTGAAGGAGCTCACGAGCGGACCCGAACGCAGCCGTCCAGCCCTGATGCAGTCTGAATGGAGGCGGATCCGCTCAGACTGCATCAGTCTGGCGGCGTTCAGCCTCCGCTCCGCTCGCCTCCGCACGGACAGGCGGACAGCTGAACGCTGCTTGCAGCGTTCGGGTGTCCGCCTGGCCGTTCGGAGGCGTGCGGATCCGTCCAGACTTTCAATGTAAGTCAATGAGGACGGATCCGTTTGAAGATGCCACAATGTGGCTCAATCTTCAAGCGGATCCGTCCCCCATTGACTTTACATTGAAAGTCTGGACGGATCCGTCCCAGGCTATTTTCACACTTAGCTTTTTTTTGCTAATATAATGCAGACGGATCCGTTCTGAACGGAGCCTCCGTCTGCATTATTATGAGCGGATCCGTTCAGAACGGATCCGCCCGAACGCTAGTGTGAAAGTAGCCTAAAAGTCAATAGTCAATATAGTTACAGTATAATTTGATAGAGAAGTTTTTTTTATATGTGATCCAGTAGAACATTTAGAACCAATTGTAGAAAGTAACTGGGTTTATTCTGTTTGAATTCAACTATAATAGACAATCAAAATGTGCAATAAAAGGCTCATAAAATAATACTACTCGACCCTCCAGTAGAAGCCTGTTCAGGTACAACAGATTGCTTTATTTCAGTTTCATTTAATTTTCAATTTTATATTACGCAGAAAGAAAAACATCACTCTCTTAAGAATATCTTTATGTTAAAATCCAAACCAAAATCTTATTATCTGTGTCCTCCTTCCTCTATAATTGTGCCTTACCTCATCAGGTTTTGATTGCCCTAGTAATTATGTTGAAATTGGCTGTAGACAATTGAGAACATCTGATGACTCTGAATGAGTGTTGGCTACTGAGGTATCAGGTTTTCAGCAGCATACTGTATGAGGAACATAAATATCTTCAATATATGATATTTATTATATTTAGGCTGGGGCTACATGGCAATCATGGCTTTGACACCCATTGCATACCCAAATATTGCTGTGTAGTAGCGCAGCCTCACAAGTGAATGGGATCACTGCGCAACGCGCAAGTTGCCACAACCCCAGACTTACAATAAACCCAAGACACTGCTGGACTTTTTTGTCATTCTGGGGTCATGTCAAATTAACAGTGCTGGGACTCCATTCACTTGTGAGGCTGCACTGCTACACAGCGATCTTTGTTCATCATGTGATGACACCATTCAGCCCCAGCCTTAGGTCCCATTTACACTGCCGTATTTTTGATCCGCATACGATCTGCATTTTTAACGGATTGGATACAGACCAATTCATTTTAATGGGGCTGCAAAAAATGCGTGTGCAGTCCGCATCCGTATGCCCACTTCGCAGTCCTGTAAAGAATATTAAACAGGTCCTATTCTTGTTCGTTTTGCGGACAAGAATAGGCATTGTTACAATGGGTAAACAAAAAAAACGTATGCAACACAGATGCTACACCCCGTAGCTAGAACAGACTGGGCCCCAGGATCATGCAGTGTCCAACCCTGGTAACAGTTGCAGGATATGGCCAGACACCCTAGCTTCGGGCCCCATACAGCAGTAGTAGCTGTACTGCCCTGATGACAGCCCTGACTGTTCTGGGCCCCCAAGCAGTCGCTTCCCCTGCTTCGCCTATAGCTACGCCGCTGCATGTAAGCCAACCAGATTTTTTGTGGATCCGCATTCTATGGTCGTGTCACTGCACCCTAAGGCCTCATGCACACGACTAATCCATTCACCTGAGCTAGACCTACAAGGTACTGTGCCTAGTTTAACCCTGAACTTCCTGGAGACAGACTCTCTTTAATGATGAACACTACTTGAGCCTTGAGCACTTTGCCCACTTATAGAGAACAGAGGAGATCTACTGTTCACAGACATACAAGCTGGCAAATGCTCCAAATATATGCGCCAAGCTAATCTATAGGGTATAACAGGATGGATGGATGTAAATAGAGTGTGATTTTGCATACTGCACATGTGGCTGGCATGTTATGCCCATTTTTTAATTTCCACCTCCACAAATAATTTTATTTTTTCTCTCAATATATATATAATAAGGCAGCTTTGCAATAGGTTTCATTTTCATCTGTCTTCTACTTCTGGCTGACCTACAAAATGTACAGTATTTTTCACTCCATAAGACGCACCTAAGTTTTAGAAGAGGAGAATAAGAAAAATATATTTTTCATTGGACCTCAGACCAGACCACCAATCTGACCCCCAATGTTAATCAGACCTCAGCTCAGAGCCCCAATTAAACCCCAAGTGTTAATAAGACCCTCAATCAAATCTCACCTCAGATGCCAATGTCAATAAGACCTCCAGACTTCAGATCAGACCTCAGTTTAGATCCCAATGTGAATGACCCCCAATTAGACCTCAGATCAGAGCCCCAATGTGAATGACCCCCGAGACCTTAGATCAGAGCCCCAATATGAATAAGACCCTTCTATTCAAACCTCAGATAAGACTCCCAATCGGAATGACCCCCAGACCTCAGATAAGAGCCCAAATATGAATACCCCCCCACACACACACATTGAGACCTCAAATAAGACCCCCAATGTGAATGACCCCCAGACCTCAAATCAGAACCTCATGCTCAGAGCAAATAAAAAAAATCTACTTATCTCCTCGCTCCGGATCCACCGCCGCTCCTAGGATACAGCTCTCTTCTTCCTGCCGTGCACTGTGTGAGGTCGTTCTCACGCTGTGCGCAGTCACAGCATAGTGAGCGGTGAGGACCAGGAAGTGGTGAGTACAGCGCCCAGGCAGCGCTGCATTCACTGCTTCCCTGTCCTCCAGTACCAATTAGTGCTTCCATAATGGAAGCGCTCATTAGTGTTCGCCCCATGAGATGCACTGACATTTCTCCCCCACTTTGGGGGGGAAAAGTGCATCTTATAGGTTGAAAAATACAGCATATTAGCACAATGAGGGAGACAAATGCAAGAAAGTAGAAGACTGCAAGGCTACAGGACTCCACTATACGGATTTTGCTAGGTCTGCATAGGAGCTGTAGAAACAAAGCAATACATACTCTTTAAAACCTACTAAAGTTGCTTCATTTCTCTTTTTAGATTTAGAAAATAAAAAAATGGTGCTGTCATCCGGCAAAATACATACACCAAGCTGTATATACAGTATTTTTCTGGTATGGGAGCACGTGGAGCTTTACCTTATTAACGTTAAAAGGCTGTATCGGTATATGCACCAAATGTGAATATTGTAAAAATATGATAAAAACCTAGCTAACTACGG
Organism: Bufo gargarizans; assembly: GCF_014858855.1. Lineage (NCBI taxonomy): Eukaryota > Metazoa > Chordata > Amphibia > Anura > Bufonidae > Bufo > Bufo gargarizans. The sequence continues at coordinate 414,812,133 of NC_058084.1, forward strand.
CAAAGTAGGAAGCAAAGCAGTGTGAAGGGATAAGGTTTTACTTTGGCTGTTATGTATCCAGAGCATTGTGGCTTAACTTGTGTTCAGTCAAGTGGTCGGCATACACACAATTGTAAGAAAGATCTGAGATGCTTTCCGAATCACACTTCATCTGCTAATCCATGCCCTGAGAGGGTGACTTTCCATGTCGCATCCACATCAAAACATCTTAATGCAAAATAAACACAGAAAGCGCTGACATCTGAAAGGAAGAAAAACTATTTTTACAAAGATCTGATACATATGGCAGCAATAGACCAAGGAAAGCATTTGAGAACTGGTAACCCTCTATCAGAATGGTGACAAAATAAGCCTGAAATTGAAACACAATTCTGCCCACAATTTAATGACGGGTATGCATTTATCTGGTTTAATACCATTGCAGGTTTGTAGGTTCTAGTAAACATTAATTTAGGTGAAAAACCTTACCAATCTTGTTCTGATCATTCCTGAAGCAGATCACCACATTGGCCAGTAGTTGGCTGACTTTTTATTTGAGAAAGCCCAGAAAGCTGAGACAGTGGATGGGGGCACCTAGGTAGCATAGAAACGGAAGTGTCATGGCGTGGCACATCATTCACCTAGCTTCTGCCTGGGGTCGGCCACCAGACTCCTGTGTCCAATGCTGCAGTGTAGCTGCTAGGTCTTGTTCTGTGTGTATTAAAGGGGTTGTCTGCGTTCAGAGCTGAACCTGGACATTCCTCCATTTTCACCCCGGCAGCCCCCCTGACTTGAGCTTCGGAGCAGTTCATGCTCCGGTGCTGTCCTTTGCCCTGCGCTGAATCGCGCAGGGCAAAGGCATTTTTTTGAGATCCAGTGATCTACCAGTCCCTCCATGGGGCTGCCAGGAAGCCCAGTGACGTCACTGGCACTGATGGGCGGGATTTAGCGCTGCCCTAGCCAGTAAAACAGCTAGGGCAGTGCTAAAGTCCGCCCATCAGAGCCGGTGACGTCACTGAACACACTGCCGGGGCGGAATTGTGATATTATAAACAAAAGAGCCTGTGCCCTGCGCGATCTAGCACAGGGCAAGGGAGCGCATCGAAGCATGAGATGCTCCGATGCCCAAGTCGGGGGGCTGCCTGGGTGAAAATAAGGGTGTGTCCGGGTTGAGCTCTGAACCCGAACAACCCCTTTAAGGGAACCTGTCACCATGAAAATGCAATGTAAGCTACATACACCATGTTATAGAGCAGGAGGAGCTGAGCAGATGGATATATAGTTTTATAGGTAAAGATTCAATATAGTCTGTATTTAATTGATTTAAATCCCTCCTTATTCAGGGCTTTGAAGTCCAGGAGGGGGTCTTTCAGTGATTGACAGCCTTCCCTCTATGTGTATACAGAGATAGCTGTCAGTCACTAATAGGACTGCCTCCTTGACTTCAAAGCCCAGAATCCATATGGATATAAATGAGTAAATTCCAAGTTAGGGCTCCTTCACACTTGCGGCAGGACAGATCCGACAGGCTGGTCTCCCTGTCGGATCCGTCCTTCCGCTGTTTCGCCGAGCCGCCGCTCCGTCCTCATTGACTATAATGGGGACGGGGGCTGAGCTCCGGCGCAGCACGGCGAAAGCCGCCGGACTAAAAAGTCAGACATGCAGGAATTTTTATTCCGGCAGCTTTCGCCGTGCTGCGCCGGAGCTCAGCCCCCGTCCCCATTATAGTCAATGGGGACGGAGCGCAGGTCGAGCGAAACAGCGGAAGGACGGATCCGACAGGGAGACCAGCCTGACGGATCCGTCCTACCGCAAGTGTGAAGGAGCCCTTAGGCTACTTTCACACTCTCATTTTGGGCTGATCCGTCATAGATCTGCAAAAACTGATCAGTTACAATAATACAACCGCATGCATCCGTCATGAACGGATCCAGTTGTATTATCTGTAACATAGCCAAGATGGATCCATCATGAACTCCATTGAAAGTCAATGGGAGACGGATCCATTTTCTATTGTGCTAGAGAAAACAGATCCGTCCCTATTGATTTACATTGTGTGCAAGGACGGATTCGTTTGGCTCAGTTTGTCAAGCGGAGAGCAAAACGCTGCAGGCAGTGTTTTGGTGTCCGCCTCTAGAGCGGAATGGAGGCTGATCAGGGGCAAACTGATGCATTCTGAGTAGATAATTTTCCATTCAGAATGCATTAGGGCAAAACTGATCTGTTTTGGACCATGTGAGAGCCCTGAATGGATCTAACAAACGGAAAGCCAAAACACAAGTGTGAAAGTAGCCTTAGTTCCTATAAAACTATACCTAGTACATCAGTCTGCTCAGCTCCTCCTGCTCTATACCATGCTGCCTGCATCTCAGATACCATATTCACTTTAGTGTATATTCATGGAATCGCTTCCTATAGCACTGCAAAGCCTCTGTCACACGAACGATACAGATTGTGTCAGGATGCGTTCAGTGAAACGCACCATTTTGAAAGCAAGTTCACTGTTTTGTCTGCAATTGCGTTCAGTGTTTCAGTTTTTCTACGCGCGTGAAAAGAAAAACGGAAGATCTACAAACAACATCTCCTACCAACATCAGTTAAAAACGCATTGCATCCGGATTGTATCCCCATGGCTGCGTGAAAAATGCAGAATATGGAAAATGCTGCGATTCTCACGCAACGCAGAAATGATGCATGAAAAACAACGCACATGTGCACAGACCCACTGAAATGAATGGGTCAGGATTCAGTGTGAGTGCTATACGTACAGCCGTTGGACTAATGAGCTCATCTGCCTTCTTATATACAGTTGTGTTCAAAATATTAGCAGTGTGTTTAAAAAAAAAAGTGAATAAAGCTCAAAATCCTTCTAATAGCTTTTATTTCCATACACACAAATGCATTGGGAACACTACACATTCTTTTTTTAAGAAAAGTGAATATTAGACTGTTCAAAAAATAGCAGTGTTTGTATTTTTCTTTACAAACTCAAACATTCACTATATAAACTGAAACATGTTTGAAGATTTAGCTTTCCTTTGAATCACTTCACTAATATTTAGTTGTATAACCGCTGTTTCTGAGAACTGCTGGACATCTGTGTTGCATGGAGTCAACCAACTTCTATCCCCTGTGAACAGGTATTCCAGCCAAGGATGATTGGACTACATTCCACAGTTCTTCTCTATTTCTTGGTTTTGCCTCAAAAACTGCATTTTTGATGTCACCCCACAAGTTTTCTATTGGATTAAGATCCGGTGATTGGGCTGACCACTCCATAATGTCAATCTTGTTGGTCTGGAACCAAGATTTTGCACGTTTACTGGTGTGTTTGGGCTCGTTGTCTTGTTGGAACACCCATTTCAACGGCATGACCTCTTCAAGTATTCTGATGTATTCAAACTGATCCATGATCCCTGGTATGCGATAAATAGGCCCAACACAGTAGTATGAGAAACATCCCCATATCATGATGCTTGTGCCACCATGCTTCTCTGTCTTCACAGTGTACTGTAGCTTGAATTCAGTGTTTGGGGGTCGTCTGACAAACTGTCTCCGGCCACTAGACCCAAGAAGAACAATCTTACTTTCATCAGTCCACAAAATATCTCTTTAGGCCAGTCAATGTGCTCTTTGGCAAATTGTAACCTCTTCAGCACATGTCTTTTTTTCAACAGTGGGACTTTGCGGGGGCTTCTTGCAGATAGCTTGGCTTCACATAGTCCTCTTCTAATTGTAACAGTACTCACGGGTAACTTTAGACCTTCTTTGATCTTCCTGGAGCTGATTGTTGGCTGAGTCCTTGCCATTTTGGCTATTCATCTATCTATTTGAATTGTAGTTTTTCGCTTTCTTCCACGTCCTTCAGGTTTTGGTTGCCATTTTAAAGCATTTGCGATCATTTTAGCTGAGCAGCCTATCATTTTCTGCACTTCTTTATATGTTTTCCCCTCTCCAATCAACTTTTTAATCATGGTACGCTGTTTGTCTGAACAATGTCTGGAACAACCCATTTCCTCAGAATTTCAGAGAGAAATGCACTGTAACCAGCATGTACAACATTTGCTGCCTTCCTTCCTTCCTTAAAGGGAACCTGTCATCAATTTTATGCTGCCCATACTAACGGCAGACTAAAGTAGAGAAAGGCGAGTTGATTTTAGCGGTCTGTCATTTATAAATTAAAAGTAAGTGGTTGTCAAGAACCAACATCACAATCATTGCAGACTAGGCCTGGAAAAGAGCCACGGCCACCTGAGAAGAGTCCTGGTTATTCCTGCACTCTTGCTGATGATTGACAGTCTTCTACCTAGTTTTCTCCCTTTCTATCTAGGAGAGAACTGCCAATCATCAGCAGATGGGTAAGAGTGCAGGTGATTTTGAATAACCATGACACTTCTCAGGTAGATTTGACTCTTTCTGCAATGATTATGATGCTGGTTCTCAGCTACCACTTACTTTTAGCTCATGAGTGACACACCGCTGAAATCAGCATTTCTGTCACTAATTTATGCTGCCCTGTGAGATCAGCACAAAGTTGATGACAGGTTCCCTTTAAATAAGGGCAATAATTGCCACCTGTTTTAAAGAATTAATTACCTTACTCATTGAACTCTACACTATTAGGTTAGTGATGCTATTATTTTGAACGCAACTGTATGCTGGGCTGTTAGTTCCACAGAATAAGGGCTCTTGCACACAGATGTATTTTCTTTCCGTGTCCGTTCCATTTTTTTGCTGACTGTGTACGGAACCATTCGTTTCAATGGGTCCACAAAAAACAAACAAACAGAAGTTACTCCGTGTGCATTCAGTTTCTGTTCCACAAAAAAATTGAACATGTCCTATTATTGTCCGCATTACGCACAAGGATAAAAATGCTCTATCAGGGGCCAGCTGTTCTGTTCGCAAAATATAGAATGCACACGGACGTCATCCGTTTTTTTTTTTTGGTTGACCACAAAATACATACGGTCTTGTGCATGAGCACTGAAGCAAACACACGTCGGCTAGCTGGATACGTTTGATTGTCCTCCAGTGCATGGCACCACTTGACAGAATATGTAATTGCTTTCCTGATCGATGCAAACAGAAAACATTCTGGTCCCCTTTCAACAATGAATTAGTCAAAAGGAAGTAAGAAGGTTGATGTGATTCAACCATTCCTCCCAGACCTGTTGTTAATTTGTGAAATTATGAGGGACCCTGGGCCAAAGGCATTTACAGCGTTCATTTATGTCAGTCTTTACGCCATGAGTAAGATCGCTTTTATGAGTGAAACAAGTTGGCCATAACTGCTGTAACTGCGCTTGTGGAACCGGACTTTAATGAAGATTTGAAAATAAAACTTCTGATTGCTTTTAAGTTCTTGGTGCTGGATTAATATTTGTTGTGGACTGTTTCTTCCACCCCTTGCTAGAGCAATCCATTAGATAACTTTCTTTCCATTTCATCCACCATGACGGCCACAGATAAGATTGACCCCTTGACCTCCATAGGGGCAAGAATAAACGGAGATAGAAAATTCAAAAGCCCACACCCACTCTCCCTTCAGTGTTTCCTGTCCATACGGGGGCATTGCACAGAGAGGCCTCCCAGGAGGGAGGTGAAGAGTTTCAGTTTTATAATTTTGTTCTTTTTTTAATTTATTTATTATTTTCCTTTAAATATAACTGGAGGTTGGCTTACCAGTCTTCTCCTCTGCCCTCCCGCAGCTGCTGCTAAAGCTGGGCAGAGGAAATTAGGGCGATTCTTGTCCCTGAGATTGGGGGCCTGTTCTGACCACTTGCTGCATGGTCTCCCTTTCCTCCAGTGAGGAAGCAGACCTGTGAGAGCGGGAGGCCGCACGACGAGGGGGGGGGGGGGGGGGGGCAGAGCAAAGATCTAGCTCTCGGATTCGCTGCAAGGTCTGGAGGGGGCAGAGCTTCGGGATACGGGCTGATGAAGTCATGTGAAAAAGAGCAGGCTATTCTGACAGTGATGTCTCTACTGATTCCAGCAGCATGTCAGCTCCAGAGGCTCATGGGATCCGTCTGGACAGCACAAACCCACCTCCGGCTGCTTCTTCCGTGTGTTCCCCTGAGGGGAAGTCTCTTTTTTTTTTACTTTTATGGTACCTTTATGATACCTGGTTGCTCTTCTCCTTCTAGGGAGTAAAATAAACTAAACTAAAATCTAAATATATAAAATGTGCAACTTGTGCTAAGAAACTCCCAGAAAGTTACAAAAAGAAACTATGCAACTCTTGCATTAGTGATCTGTGAAAGGAAGAGCAACCATCTATTTTTATGGAAGTAAAGTCCATGATTCAGGATGAAATTAAACCCTCCCTGGCCTCCCTTACGCTGGTTCCTCCTATGCCGCCATCCAAAAAACCAAGGTTGTCAGCTCCATCCTCCTCTGATGCAGAGGACATGGACGAAAAGGCATCCACCTCTAGACATGGTACTGATGAAGATCAGTTGTCAGAGGGTGAAATAGTCAAAGGCAATAAAAAAATTATATTTTTCCTCAGCGGAAATGGAGGAACTACTAAAGGTAGAAAGATCAACCATGGGTATAGAAGACATCCAAAAACCACGATCAGTACAGGATGAAATGTTTGGGGTATTACGTGCGAAAAGAGCCAAAGTATTTCCCAGTAACGAGAATATTTAGGACATGATCGTCGATGAGTGGATAGATCCAGAAAAGAGATTGGGGGTCTCTAAGGAATTTAGAAATAGACTACTCTTCGATCTGTCTGAAACTAAGATCTTTAACGAGTTGAAAAGAAGACTTCCTTGCCATTTGAGGATTCATCGCAGTTAAGCAACCCAATGGAACGAAAAGCAGATGCCCTTTTGAAAATGCTGGGAAGCCTTCATGTTTGGGGTAAAGAAAAATATTGCGGAAACTTCTGTGGCTAAGGCCATGTACTTCTGGCTTAATGAGTTAGAAAATCGCATTAAAAATAAAACCCCCAGGGAGGAAATTTTGCACTCCATTCCGCTACTGCATTTCTAGCAGGCGCCTCTGTGGAATCAGTTAGATTTGTTGGCAAAGATGTGGCCCTTTCAAAATACAGCTAGACGAGCGCAATGGATTAAGTCCTGAGGAGGAGGGAGGGCGACAGGACCTCCAAAGTGAAGTTGTGCTCCATTGCTTTCTCTGGAGAATATGTCTGAAGTCCTGTACGAGATTAAATCTTAGAGAAAGTGGCCAATAAAAAGTAAGGGTCCATTCACACGTCCGCAATTTCGTTCTGGATTTTGCGGAACGGAAATGCGTACCCATTCATTTCTATGGGGGAGCACGATGTGCTGCCCGGATCCAGAATTGCAGATCCGCACTTCTGTGTCCGCAATTCCGATCCCAAAAAAAAATAGAACATGTCCTAATCTTGTCCGCAATTGCGGACAAGAATAGGCATTTTGTATTAAGTGCCGGCGATGTGCGTTCCGCAAAATGCGGAACGCACATCGCCGATGACCCTGTTTTGCGGATCCGCAAAACACACACAGACGTGTGAATGGACCCTAAAAGGAACCCTTTTCGGACATTCAATTTGCAATCCAGATCCTATAGGGAAAAAGGAAAAAGGGGGGGGGGCAAAGGTAGGGAATTCCTCCTTAATCCCCAAAATAAGCAGAACAAAAAACAATGACGCCAGAGTAGGAGGGAGGTTGAGAAAATTTCTGACCCAGTGGGAATCTGTAACATCACTTCCCACAGTTCCACCATTCTATAAAAGATATGATAAAAATATCAGGCTTAGTAAAACATTTACCTGAAACAGAAAAAAGAATCTATTCAAGGCTATTTCTAGTCCAAAAACCAGATGGATCTTTCCGTACCATCATAAACTTTAAGGATCTAAACAAAATCGATAACGTATAGAAAGTTCACGATGGAATCAATTTCGTCCATCGTCCCCTTAATCAAAAAGGGAGCCTACATGACATCGATCTGAAAGACGCCATCATATTTACATCCATCTAAACTCACAAAAAGTATCTCAGATTTGCACTAAGAGACCCTGAGGGCATATTGCATAATTTCCAATTCTCCTCCTTCCATTTGGTATTTACTCAGCGCCAATAATTTTCACAAAGTTGATTCACCTCTCAGACAGGAAGGACTATTACTCTTCCCATACTTGGACGATTTCCTTATAGTAGGAAGTTCAGAAGCAGTCAGACAAACAGACTATTTCTTGCAAAGGATATCGGACTTAGGTTGGTTAATAAACATAAAAAAGTCCTACTTAATCCCGTCATCCAACAGAAAGTTTCTGGGAGTAATGTTTGACTCAGTATCCCAAACGTCATCTCTCCCGCAGGAAAAGATAGAAGCTATTATAGAAAAGATAGAAAACTGCCAATCTCTAAACCGGTGCTCTACCAGAATGGCTATGAGCATTCTAGGTCTTATGACATCCTGCATAACAGCTGTAGCTTGGTGTCAGGCTCACACCAGAATTATGCAAACCTGGATCCTAGGGAGTTGGAACAGAAAGATAGTAATTTCCCTAGACAGAAAGATAGTAATTTCATACCCAGTAAAGTCGGATCTAAATTGGTGGAAGAAAAATATAAATCTATCAAGGGGCGTCATTTGGCTGAAAGATCCAGAGATACAGATTGTGACAGACACAAGCAGTGTGGATTGGGGAGTAAAAGTAGCCTCCTCAACCTGTCAGAAAAGATAAAAAAACAGATCCTCAAATTACTGAGAGTTGCGAGTGGTCTGGGAGACTCTAAAAGGTCTTCCAAGCAAAAAAACATCTAAAAATATTTTCAGACAATACAAGAGTGGTCGCCTATTTCAAACATCAGGGAGTACAAGGTCCCCAAGTCTAAAAACTCTACTGGAAAAAATATTTTTCTGGACAGAAAAAAATGTCCTATTCATTACTGTGGTTCATCTCAGGGGATCAGAAAACTTAGAGGCATATTTCTTGAGCAGAAAAACCCTAGACCCAGGGGAATGGTCTCTAAATCCAAAAAGTCTTTCAGGAAATATCCGCCAAATGGGGCTTACCGTAAATAGACCTGTTCGCCTCAAAAAGAAATGCAAAAGTCAAGCGGTTTTGCTCCTTAGATCCCAGAGAAAGGCCATGGGCAGTAGAAGCTTTTTCCATAAAAAGGACATGGGATCTAGCATACGCCTTCCCATCTTGGGCTCTAATCCCTCCTGTTCTATAGAAAATTTTAAACAGACCCAGTAACCAGTAACGGTGATATTAATAACCCCCTACTGGCCCAAAAGAAACTGGTTCTCCATTCTAAAGAAAATAGCGCTGGAGGATCCTTGGTTAATACCCTTTCAGAAGGACATCTCTCAGGGCACAGTTCTTCATCAAAATCCATGTCTTTTCACTCATGTAGGATCTTCCATGCGGTCAAATTAGCTAAAGACAGAAAACTCCCTCTCATCCTTTTAAGCACAGATGCCGAGAAGGCGTTTGACCGAGTCAATTGGCTATATATGCAAAGGACCCTACATAGGTTTGGTGTACCCCATCCCTTCATCACTGCGATTATGTCTCTTTATCAACAACCAAGTGCTAGAGTGAGGGTCAACGGCACCTTATCCACCCCTTTTAACATAAGCAACGGCACGCGCCAAGGGTGTCCGCTGTCCCCCACTCTATTCATCATCACTATGGAGACTCTATTACAAGCAATAAGAGACAGTCCAATGATAAAGGGATTAAAGGCTAATCAATATGAACATAAATGTGCCGGTTTTGCGGACGACCTTCTCCTCCTGATCACAAACCCCACACAAGCGTTTCCCCCTTTAATGGCCCTATTTGAACGTTTTGGGAGGCTATCAAATTTTAAAATCAATTACTCCAAATCAGAAGCTCTCAACATAACTCTCCCTAATTCTCAAGTCCATAATTTACGGACAACGTATCCCTTCACGTGGCAACAGGAGAAAATCAAATACCTGGGAATATACCTTACAAATGTCCCATTGAAACTGTACTCCATAAATTATGTCCCTTTGCTAAACAAAATTAGAGACCAATTAAGATCCATGTCCCTCCCTTTTGCCTCATGGCTTGGCAGAAAGAACATTCTACAAACATATATAATGCCCCAAATTTTGTACATCCTACAAATGGTCCCTATTCATTTACCTAGCGCTTTCTTTGTCTCAATCCAGTCTTTATTTTCTTCTTTCCTATGGAAAGGTAGAAAACCGCGTATAGCGTACAGTAAGCTTACTAAAAGTCGCGCACATGGTGGCATGGGGCTACCTGACGCTCAGATGTATTACAAGGCGGTCCAACTGAAGAGGTGGTTACAACTATGCATCCCACAATTACGGATATTGGGTTCGGACATTGAATTAAGCACACTATCCAGTTGTCAGCTAGCGGGATTATGGGGGATCCGTAAACCTCAACCCTCCATAGAGGGTTTGACAATAGGGGTGTACTCGGTCTTCAGCACTCTATCTAGCCAATCACATCTCCTCTCAGATCCCTCGGACCTCATGCCTTCTTCACTTAGCCCATTTCTGATATATCCCAATGTCACCAACCCCTTAGGTTTCTGGAAAACTTTTAAAGATTTAAATATCAAGGAGTTACTCACTCACACGAAAACAACATCAGAATTGAACATATTCTTCTCCCAACATTTGAAACAAGCCACCTTCTTAGATACAGAAAACTTCAAGGATATCTGCATTAAACTGCAGGATAAATTTACGACTCCTACTGAACCTACCTGGTTTGAACAGCTGATATTGAAACATACATCACTTAAACACTTAATCTCTATTTTTTACAAAAACCTAATTGGTTCATTGAAGATAGACAAACCAGCCTACATTGTCCAGTGGGAAAAGGATTTGGGAGTATCCTTCAGTACAGCGGATATTGACATCTTGCATCTAAGATCTCATGGTTTCTCTAGGTGTGTGAAAATCCAAGAACATTCCTTCAAAACGTTGGTCAGATGGTACAACGACCCTAGCAAATTACATAAAATGGGCTTGTCAAACACGAATGTATGTTGGCGTTGTTCTCAGGGCATAGGCACACTAGGTCACATATTCTGGTCTTGCCCGCTAATTACAAACTACTGGTCACTCATCGAGATAGAGATCAACCGGATTTGCAATTCCTCCCTGCAGCTCTCAGCAATCTCTGTTCTGCTGTGGCTACCCAACAAGGGCTGGACCCCTAAACCGTTTGATCTCCCCACATGGCTTATACAAGCAGCGAGATTACTAATACCGCTGAACTGGCTTAGCCCAGATCCACCTTCCATTAATCAGTGGAAAGCTAAAGTCGACCAGCTATACCTCATGGAGGAACTTAATAGTTGGGCTAATAGGTCTCATTCCAAGTTTCTACAATTCTGGAGCCCGTGGAAGAAATATAGGAATCCCTAATATAATCATAGGTTACTAGAATATACCACCCCACACACCTAAGTCTACCTGTATACGCTTATACTCCCAAAACTTAGATGCCTGCATAATTTTGCTAGCGTAACTGTATCAAAGTCCATTATCTTAAACCTCAAGTGTCGTCGACACTTAGGATGACATAAATACGATAGAGACTGTTTTGTGGGCTATGTGGGTTAGATCGTCCTCTGATGTGGTTTGCCATGGCGGTGGAGTTTTCTAAGCTTGAGAGGAAGCTATCCTTTACTTTCCTGCATTCCGTATCCCTTAAAAACAAAACAAGTGACTTAATTTTACCTGCTACTGCCAGTGCTGTTTGGAGGCTGTTCTAAACCTCCGTTTGTTTGTTGTATTGCATGTTGACTACTGTCCCCTTAGACGAATGAGCTGAGCCAGCATATTATACGTATACCTTGACAGCTGAGAAAAGACCCAGGTTAGGGTCTTATGAAGGTAATAAGAACCTATCTGCCTAGTTATATAACCCAAATGGCTATAATTTGGGGAAGAGTATGAATACCTCTACCGATCTTTTTTCTTTCTCGTTACATGCTGATTTGTTAAAATCTGATATATGTTTTACTTGTAACCTGTCAAAAGATGCTTATTCTTTTATTATAAAACCAATAAACATATACTTGTTAAAAATCCATGTCTTTTCAAGTTATCAGCCTGGACGCTGAGAGCGAGGTCTTACGCTGGGTTCAGACCTGAGCGTACTGAATGTACGCTCTGTATGCGCGATTGTACGGGCGTTTGCAATCGCGCATACAGAGACAAGTGAACGCCAATTGTCGCGCGTTCCCGCTGAAGTATATGTACGGGAACGCGCGACAAGACGCCCCAAAGAAGCTCCTGTACTTCTTGGGGCGTCGGGCGTTTTACAGCGCGATCATATGCGCTGTAAAACGCTCAGGTGAGAACCATTCCCATAGGGAATCATTGGTTCTTGCCTGTTGAGCGTTTTACAGCGCGTAGGAACGCGCTGTAAAACGTTCAGGTATGAACCCAGCCTTAAGGAGTAAGGGACTCTCGGACAAAGGTATATGTTTTTATAAAAGGCCAGTAGATAGAAGGTTACTTCAGCTATCTACCTAAAAAGCTGGAAGAAGTTCTGTAGTTGGTTGGGGAGGGACTCTCCAAATATGTTCTCCACGTGTATTCAAAATATTTTAGATTTCCTTCAGAAAGGGTAGACCTAGGTCTTAGGCCAGGTACCCTAAAAGTCCAGATCTCTGCACTAGTTTCATTCTATGATACAAATCTAGCTGATCATAGATGGGTTAGAAGGTTCATAAGAGCAGCAACCAGACTTAGACCATCATTAAATCCTAAGGTTCCTCAATGGGATTTTAATTTAGTCTTAAATGGGTTAACAAGAGCACCTTTTGCTCCCATTTCAGACATTTCCATTAAGCACCTATCCTTTAAGACTGCTTTCATAATAGCCATACCATTAGCTAAACGCCTTGGAGAAATCCAGGCCCTTTCATGGAGAGAACCTTATCTTTCATTTTTTTCCGACAGGATAGTTCTAAAATTAGACCCGGGGTTCCTTCCTAAGGTGGTTTTAAACTTCCATAAGGACCAGGAAATTGTCTTACCATCTTATGTAGTGACCCGAAAAGCCCCACAGAAGAACAATTTTATCTTTTAGATGTGAGGGAGACTATTATCCAGTACCTGGAGGCCACTAAAGTTTTAAAAAAGATGACAATCTAATAAAGGGGAAGAAGCTTTCCAAAGCATCCATAGGTCGCTGGATAAAATCCACTATATCCTGTTGTTATTCCCTAATGCAGGGCTGGCCAACCTGTGGCTCTCTGCTGTAGGCATACTGAGAGTTGTAGTTTTGCAACAGCTGGAGAGCCGCAGGTTGGCCATACCTGCCCTAATGGGTCTCACTGGTCCTACCAGAATAAAAGCCCACTCCACCAGAGCTATGGCCTCTTCATGGGCAGAGAAAGCTGGTGTCTCTCTTGATGAGATATGTAAGGCCGCTACTTGATCTAGTATCAATACATTTAGAAAACATTATCGTCTTAATATCTCTGCTACTACAGATCTGGTCTTTGGCCAGAAAGTTCTGCAAGCAGTAGGCCCCCCTACTGTATAATCTGTTAGTTATCATCTGTGGCCGTCGTGGTGGATGAAATGTAAAGTATGAATTAAAAAAAAAAAAATATTTTGTGTATATATACTGTAGATGTTAATACTTGAATACTAGCACCCATTTAGGTCATTTGTAAAACACTGAAGGGAGAGAGTGGGTGGGGGCTTTCAAATTCTATCTCTGTGTATTCCTGCCCCTACAGAGGTCAATCTCATCTGTGGCCGTCATGGTGGATTCAAGGAAACAGAATTACTGGTAAGTCTAATTATGTTTATTTCACTTGCTTGCTGGTCCCTCCAAAGTAGCTATAATCCTTTTGTCTGTGTACCAACTTCTGCCTGTTTCCTGATGCAGAATGACAATGACCTGACCCATGCCTGTTCACCGTACTGACTCTGAGCCACCTGCCCTGGTTTTTAGACTGTTTCACGGATTTGCATTTATTGACCTCTGCCTTGACTACGTGTATTGCCTAATTCTCCGATGCTTTGCACAAATGTTTCAGACTCCATTGGGTCAGCAGCCAACCACACCGGAACTATTATAAGTAGCAGCCTGGTGGCTTCCCTGCAGCGAAAGCCAGATCCCTGTATAGGGGTTGTCCACTTTGGTATATTGATGACCTATCTGCTTTGGTATATTGGTTACCTATGCTCTTCTCTGTTTACCTGCCCACCACTGACACTGCAGCGGCGAGCGTGTGTAATTACAACTCTGCCGTCCAATCACTTCAATCGTACGACTCTCTCCTATTCACTTGATTAGGAAGGAGCTATCCCACTAAAACAGCTGATCAGGGTTGGGGGGGGGGGGGTCAGTCGGGCTCCTGCTGATCTGATATTGATGACCTCGTCTGAGGATAGGTCATCAATATAACAAAAGAGGAGAACCAGGAGACCACAAGAATAAAGCCCTCAGGATTACCCCAAAGTCAAACCACTGCTCATAACAGGGAGCAGAAGGATATTAATAAGATGTATATAGCTTTTTATTTCTTTCGGAAGAAATTTTGAACCATATGACATTCCCATACCCTTATCATTCATACTGAATGAGACTAACCTTCGTTATAAGGGTCAGGTGCATATTTGGTCCTCATGTCTAAAACAATAAATTAACATAAAACCTTCACCTGCCATGAATTTTTATGATAACATTTGACAGGATGCCCTGCACCAAATACTAAACACATGCTATACAATATATATGGATTTTTATAATGAAAAGGGGACAAGTCCCATCGACTGATTACATATGGATTTAATGTAGCGAACAGATGATCTTCCCAAAAGGATATCGACCTTTGCTGATCATTAATGTAGCGTAAACCAGTTTCTAAAGCACCATTCTTTAATATACTAGTCTAGATAAAGGGTCAGCAACCTTCGCCACTCCAGCTGTTGTGAAACTACAATTCCTAGCATGCTCTATTTATTTCTGAGAGTTCTAAAAAGTCCAGAGAAAGAATGAATGCTGGGAGTTGCAGTTTCACAACAGCTGAAGTGCCAGAGGTTGCCTACCCCTTGTCTAGAGCATGGCTGCCGAGTTGTTTTATGCGTCAGACAATATTCTTAACAGAAAAGCACTTCTGGCAGTTTTATATGGAAGGAAATTTACCTGGAAATATATATTCTATCATGCATAAAACAACTAGAAAACACCAGTATTTTTATGCAAATCAGGATGAGATTTGAACTGGAGGCTGTTTTACAAAAGTAGGTATTTTATTCTATCCTGTTTCCTTTCAAACTAGCTTAGTTTATAATAGTCATATCTGTGAATGTACCAGAAGTTGGTGGAGGGTCCTGATCACTTAGGGCTTATTCACATGTTGCAACCATGATGCAGTTTTTGGAAAGCCTCCTAATTGTTGAGATCAGTTGTTTAAACACCCATTGCAAGTAGATGTATAAAATAGAGTACACAGCCACGCAATCTCCATATACAAAAGTTGGTGGTAGTACGGGCAGTAACAAAGAGCTCT
Source organism: Bufo gargarizans (assembly GCF_014858855.1). Classification (NCBI taxonomy): domain Eukaryota; kingdom Metazoa; phylum Chordata; class Amphibia; order Anura; family Bufonidae; genus Bufo; species Bufo gargarizans. The sequence goes on from NC_058084.1 coordinate 414,827,618, forward strand.
TTGACATGGCACTGTCATACTTGTGCCAAGGTTGGAATTCTAAGTTCCAGAACATTTCAAATTTTTCCAGTCAATTGCGAGTGCTATTCTTAACTGATAAAGCAGTAGATAGTCACAAAGAAGGACCACTAACTGCTGAAAACGAGGGGCACATTACATCACTCACTATAGATTTTTGCAATGAAATCAATGAAGAATACTGAGAGACTATATTAGTATCTGCTATTCAGCCTATTGCGGATCCGCAAAAAAAAAAAAAAAAAAAAAAAAATGATGACGTTCCGTATGGCATCCTTTTTTTGGCGGATCCATTGTAATAATGCCTATCCTTGCCCGCAAACTAGAAAAAAAAATAGACCATGCACTATTTTTTTTTGCGGAGCAACGGAACGGACATACTGATGCGGACAGCACCCGCGTTTTTTGCGGACCCATTGAAATGAATGGGTCCGCATCCTATCCGCAAAAGAAAACGGAACGGACACGGAAACAAAATACTGTCGTGTTCATGAGGCCTAAAGCGCATTAAAGCTTATGTTACACTAGTAGATAATCTTGCAGGTCATCGCTATCGAGCATTCGTATGAATGCTCGTAAGCGATGATCTGGCGGTGTAATACTGCCGCCGATTACCCGATCAACCGCTTGTTCATCGGGCAATTGGAATCTTTCAACAGGTTTAAAAATCATTGTTTGCCAGCGGCAGATCGAACTGTCTAATCACGATCTGCTGCTGGCAAACAATTATTCAATATGGGGACAAGCGATGATAGAACGATCACTCCTCTCCATACAGTGGAGGAGATCACCACATGTAATAACAGTGGTCTGCTCCACTAGCGAGCAGGCAATTGCTGGGAAGGAACACCTGTGTGAGGTGCCAGTGTAATACAAGCTTTAGACAAGCTAAGGAGAAGCTCCTCAAGTGGAGGTGAAGCACATTTAAATGCAACGATCACCTCCACAGTATAAGGACGAGCAATCGCTACTATTGCTCGTCCTCATACACAATCGTTCCTGGGCAGCAGAGTGCTGTTTAGGCACCACGATCTGCTGCTCGGGAACAATGATTGAGGTCAGGGCCGTCTTTAATATTGATTGGACCCTGGGCAAGAATTTACTTGGGCCCCCTGGATTCAGTCTTCCCACACCCTAGCATGCAATCATGCCCTCCACCACGACACACACACAAAAATAAAATCACACAACTCAGAGTAGTAAACTTTAATAATGAACATAAAGAACTGGTTCACAAATAAGTCCTTAGCTTGACCTATTTACCACCTGTAGCTCCCTCCCACCCCCTCTTTTCCAACCACCCTTACTCACATAAAACAAGTAAGTACTCTGGGCAGCTGGGCTCAGGGCTGGAAGTGTGCAGCGCTCTGCAGTTCAATAAAGAGACCGGGGCTCAGCTCACCCTAGCGTTGCAGTGCCCCCGTGTGATGTCATGGTGCACGGCGTACACAAAGGCAGGGGAGGATGTGAGGAGGAGCAAGCACCATATTTTTGGCTCCATAAGACACACCTAGGTTTTAGAGGATGAAAATAAGAAAAAAAAATATTTTTCAGCTCACATCCCCAATGTTAATAAGACCTCAGATCAGAGCCCAATATAAAGAAGACGCCCAATCAGACCTCAGATGAGACCCCTATGCCTCATATCAGTCCTCCAGCCATAATGCAATCCCCCAGCCATATATAATCAGCCCCCAGCCATAGATCACAAAAAATAAAATAAAGCACTTACCTCTCCTGCTCCTGGACACCGCCGCTCCTCACTGCCCACTATCTTTTTCCTCCTGCTGTCTGTTGTGCTCTGTGAACTGGCGCGCACACAGAGTCAGATCACAGAGCGCCCTCATGATGTGCGCAACCTTCACAGTCGAGGACCAGGAAGCGGTGAGTACATTGCTTTCACCGCTTCCTGGTCCTCCGTTACTAATGAGAGCTTCCCTACTTAGGGAGGGAGTGCGTCTTATGGGGCAGTGGCCAGCGGGGCTCAAGAGGCAGCTGCCTTGGGCCCCCCAGGAGCAACTGGGCACTTCATTCACAAATAAAAGTGCGTCAAATCTACACTGATAACATCATCACTTCCTACTCTTCAGTCACTGCACACCAGCAGTTTTAATTTGTTTTTTATGTATTTTTTTTGTTTTGTTTCTGCAGTACCGCAATTTTTAAAAAGAAGACTAATAAAAAAAGAGTTTTTATGTAGTAGTGTGAATCAGAGGGCATAATAGCCATAGGGCATCTTTTGTGTATACAGTCAGGAGGCACAAAGGACCCGGAATCCCACTCTAGTGAAAGGCAGGAATCCCCACAATCGTACAGTTATCCTATATCTTGTAAACAGCAGTGTCAATCTTGGACATGGCAGAAATATACGTATAAATATTCTACCACTCACGTGTGCTCCTTTAGGTTTAAAACATTCCAAGGAAAGTAAATACAAAAGCACAATTTCTCGGGAAAAAAAAAACCCCAGACCATTAAAAAACATACAACCAAAGTATATTTATTTTGAACTTTGGAAAATATCAATATAAAATGGACTCTGAATTTAGAAATATAAAATAATACAAAAAGGTTTATTTTCTTCTGTTCTAATATTTAACAAACATTTAGCCCTTTGTTCCGCAAAAAATACTTAAAGTACCTTCATTATTTTACATTTACATAAAAAACAAAACAAAAAACAAAAAACAACACAAAACAAAATGTATTAAAGAATGTATTAAACATCTTGAGGGCTCTTAAAACCACACTATGATACAAACATAATCATTTATGTTAACTTTTTAACAAAATACACATCCCAAGAAAAGATGCACATAATTTAACTTCCCTGTTCACGGCTGTGTATTCACCAAGGAAGCGTGCTCAAGAAACATAGTACTAGATGCACCTATGCTTTATTATGGCTGACAAAGCTATGATCTTCAACTTGGACGCCTCCGGGGGTTTCATGTGAATTTATATGTGCGTCAGTTAAGGAAACAAATACAGAAAGAAAGGTTTTGTAGCTGGTCAGTATTACAAGAAATGCACACAAGTAAATAAAATAAAAAATATAAATAACAAAACTGCTGCATTCAGACAAGAGCCGCTAGGTCAATTAGCGGCAGCAGGGAGTCCACACCCAGACATTTCCTCTTCCTTTACAGTGGCAGCTGCAGGGGAAATCTAGTATTATGACACATTCCCTTTAAATTCGAATAGAACATAAGTACCACCAGCTCAGGGGCACCACGATGGGGAGTCCTTGTGCCCATCGTATGCCAACTTATTCCTGGGCTGGTGGGAACAAATTACAAAGATTGCCAATGAGGTCACATGGGCCAGATTTATTGATGACATCTTTCTGATATGGAAGGGCGAGGAGGAGGAATTTGTGGATTTTGTGAGTGCTTTGAATAACAATAACATTGGATTGAAATTTAAATCTGAGATTAAGAGGGATGCAATTCCATTTCTGGATATTGTGAAGCGGTGGTCAGGGTGAGCTTAAAACAAAAACGGTCAGGAAACCAACGGCTACAAACTATTTATTGAGTTGGGATAGCCACCATCCTTTGCCCTTAAAAAGGGGTATTCCAACTAGGCAGTATCTGAGAATGAGGAGGAATTGCTCTACCCTGAGCAATATTCAACAGGCAGGGGAAAAGGGATATCCTGAATGCACCCTAAAGAGAGCATATCAGAGAGCCCGTTCGAGCTCCTTCACCCCCAAAAAAGAGCAGAATGCAACCAATCCCATACGGTTGATAGCCACATTTGATGCTGTGAAGGAGGTGAGGAAGGTGATCGAGATCTTGGGGAATCTTACAACTTGATCCTGACATTAAAAAAGTGATCGCAGAGACCCCTCAGATCACCTACCGGAGAGGCCGAAGCCTGCGCGATCGTCTGGTTCACAGTCATTTCAGTGAAGCAACAGAGAGAACAGGAATGTGGCTTCAACCGGTGTGTGGCTGCTATCACTGCAGTGGTTGCATTGCATGTCCCTTTGTCACCCAGGGCTGTGAATTCACGGGTAATGTCACAGGAAAAATGTATACCATCAGGCGCTTTCTTAATTGCCGCTCAAAAGGGGTCATTTACAAGGCGACCTGCCCATGTGGCCTTGACTATGTGGGCAAAACGACTTGTGAATTCTGGAGACGGATTGGCGAACATCTGGGTGACACGAGACATGGTAGGGACACCCCCTTGGTCAAGCATATTGAATAGAGTCATGATGGTGACTATTCAGGAATTAAATTTATGGCAATAGAGTTGGTTACTCCTCTAAAAAGAGGAGGGGACTGGGATAAGAGGATATTGCAGAGGGAAACATGGTGGATATTTGAATTAAAAACTGTCCAACCTAAGGGTTTAAATTTGGCTGCTACATTTACTAGTATAATTCATCCCGGGTTAAATTTTAAACTTTGGGCCCTCTTACCCTTGTCTTTGGGACCCTTTGTTAAATGATTTGTTCACGCTGAGTTTCACGGTGTATATCTTACTGGTTCGATCACGTGATTTTCCACGTGACCGATCACATGGTAGCAGGGGGCGGGTTAGCAAATGAGTCCACGCAGGTTTAATTATTACCGGCACAGACATTTACTCTGTCATTGCCGCACACAGGACCGGATCTCAGCCACTTAATGGAGAGCTAAGTATTATGTACCCAGTGTCTGATCACCGCTAATTCATTACCTCCTATTTATTGATTTCTAAGCCCAAAGGTGACCAGGGTTATTGAGTATTTGGATACTAATTGTTTTTGTATACATCTGTCCCCTGATGATTTGGCTAATCACCATTGAAACGTGTCGGCAAGAGCCTTTTAAAAGATATGAGTGCACCCTTGTATTGTGTCTCCCCTGACGAAGCTGAGCAGTCATCGCCGCTATAAGAGGGACAACTAGGGTCACTCAGAGAGGGTTGGAATTTGGAGTTAGATACAGGGATACTTAGGGGAAGAGACCCAGTATCTCGCAAGTTTCAGAGGTCAAGGAGACCAAAGCGTGACTTGGATCACCTACTGGCTATCTTTTATTTTTATTCATTAAAACATATACCTTTATTGATGTCCGTTTTAAAAAAGAAAGAATATCACTCTAATTTTTTTAAAAAAGGGGGTTAAAATTCCTCAGAGTGAGCAGTGAGACTGTGAATTCTACTGTGTATTTCTCTTCTCAATACACATCATATAGTAGGATAGCACCTGATATACTTTCTCAGGGCTTGCCCTACTGATCCATATCACTGCAGCAACTTAGTATTTGGTTGCCTGTAAATCTCTGCTTTAAATGCTCACTAGCTCAGTCTGAACTAAAAAATTAGTGCTCCCACATCCCTACATGTTTCGCCGAGCTTCGGCGTCCTCAGGGGATAATGCATTATCCCCTGAGGACGCCGAAGCTCGGCGAAACATGTAGGGATGTGGGAGCACTAATTTTTTAGTTCAGACTGAGCTAGTGAGCATTTAAAGCAGAGATTTACAGGCAACCAAATACTAAGTTGCTGCAGTGATATGGATCAGTAGGGCAAGCCCTGAGAAAGTATATCAGGTGCTATCCTACTATATGATGTGTATTGAGAAGAGAAATACACAGTAGAATTCACAGTCTCACTGCTCACTCTGAGGAATTTTAACCCCCTTTTTTAAAAAAATTAGAGTGATATTCTTTCTTTTTTAAAACAGACATCAATAAAGGTATATGTTTTAATGAATAAAAATAAAAGATAGCCAGTAGGTGATCCAAGTCACGCTTTGGTCTCCTTGACCTCTGAAACTTGCGTTATATATTTAAATAGCGTGACCACCTACTGTAGGACCCGTCTAGTCTGTTGTGTGTATAATATTATGAGACCCAGTATCTGTCTCCCTTTAAAACTGTACTCCCAACTTCTCTCAAATTTCCCCTCTCATTATATCTGGATATTTTTCTGTACTTTGCATCATTATGTCTATGCATGGTCACTTTAAGCATGCATGTTTTTATTATTTGATGATTATGTAACGGCTATCTTAAAGGGGTTCTGCAGTTTGTTTAAATTGATAATCTATCCATCTGGATAGGTCATCAGCATCTGATCGGCGGGGGTCCGACACCCGGGACCCACGCCGATCAGCTGTTTGAGAAGGCAGCGGCGCCGTGGCCTTCTCACTGTTTACCGCAGGCCCAGTGACGTCACGACTAGTATCAACTGGCCTGGGCGCGGCTAAGCTCCATTCAAGTGAACAGAGCTTAGCCCCGCCCAGGCCACTTAATACTAGTCGCAACGTCACTGCGCTTATGTCAACGGGGTATGTCCCTGTACAGGCTGACAATATCAGCACCAATTGGACAGTAAAGGCTGTAGTACATTAAAAAGATTTTGCAGGTGATTGTTCCTTCCGAGATCTCCTCCACAGTATAGAGAGGAGCAATCGCCCCATTGAAAATAAATTGGTGCAGATCCGTTCCGCAACGGATCCGGACCCATTTTGCGGACGTGTGAATGGACCCTAACTCAGGTATACATGCCTAACTCTAATAAACTAGCAAATAAATAAAAATATGACAGTTACACTTAAAAAATCTTGACTGCCCGATGAACGAGCTTTTGCTTGTTAATCAGGTAAACAGCAGCATTAAACAGCCAGATCATCGCTAACGATCGTTCCTACGAACGCTCATTAGCGATAATCTGTTCGACCATTGGCCAGTGTGATACAGCTCTAACACTCTGTGACCCTTAAGGGCACCTGTCAGCGATTTTTACCCATGTACAGTATATGGCTTAGGGCAGGCATCTCGAACAGCTGGAGGGCCGCAGTTTGAGATCCCTGGCTTAGGGTGTTTCATTTTGTAATGAGAAAAAAAAATATGTAATGTTACATTTTTGCAGACTTTGCTTACGCCCCGAGCAACAGTGATGTAAAAGGTATATATGCCAAATGTCAAGAAGATTGTATAGGCAAAAAATAAGATTTTTCAATGTTAATTACTTGTATTAGGAAAATTAGAAATCAGAAACCTAAAATAATATTAAAACTAGATGCTAAGATTATTAGGTAGTCTGTATTGTTTTTGTTGTTTGTCCCTGACCGATTCGTTAAAGCGAACCTTTCACCTGCATTTTACTTAATAAACTATCAAAAGTACCTTATAGATCATCCTCATTGTGTTATCATACAGTCTTGTCCCGCTTTTCTGCCATGTATATGCATGCGCCGCCTGTACAAGCGCGGTCCCAGCGACTGAGCCGGGTGTCAATTAGACTGCATAGAGGCGGGGTTAGGGCAGGGGAGTTACAGCCTGGAGTGAGGGAAGGGCTACCCCCTTGACTTCTATCGTGACTTGTGGAGCTGGAGAAGAGTACTTTATAAGGCGATTTTTTCAGGCATATACATGGCAGAAAAGCGGGACAAGACTGTATGATAACACAATGAGGATGATCTATAAAGGTACTTTTGATAGTTTATTAAGTGAAATGCAGGTGAAAGGTTAGCTTTAAACTTTTTTTTATCAGAGCAATTCCTTTCTGCGGCATCATTGACCACCTTAAGAGACCACCTTTGTTTTATTAGTAACGAAATGGCTCAGGTCTTTTCCTTCAAAAACTAGGTTTTTACCCTCTAATCGTTTCATTTCCTTTTTCTTTGCAGGTTTGGTTTCTAATTTTTTAGTCATATTTTCCTTAACAGCCTGAGCAATACGTTTGTCCAAAAAAGACAATCCTACGTTTGTTTCTGACAGATACCAAAGGTGTCTCTGAGCAACTGTGAGAGCACTTTTTTTTTTACATCTGCATCTGGATAAGTGCTCAGAAGCTGTAGCATATCCAAATCATTCTTCGACTTACAATTGCCTCGTGCAAAAAGCAAACATATATGAGGCTGACAAAATGTGCAACCCATTTCATTCCTTTTAATTCTTGTTGAGGAATATTCAACTCTTTAGTTAAGAGGACAATTGTAAGTGCATATATTGCCTTTGCCATCCACCTTGCTTGATGCAAAGCCCCTGGGATCCTGAAACTGAAGTCGTTTTTAGACCAAACGTCTAGGTACGGAAGTGAGAGTAGTAATAAAAGTGATCAATGTGTGCAACCCCTATATGGCGCATTATATATATATATATATATATATATCTATATCTTTTACATCGCTGAGACTCGGGACGTAAGCAAAGTCATATGAAAATCACATCTTTGGAAAAATGAAACACCCTAATATGGCTGACCTGTTGAGTTTGCGCTTGGCAGCTGCAGGCATCTGTGTTGGTCCTATGTCCATATGTGCCCGCATTGCTGAGAAAAATGAAGTTTTAATATATGCAATTGAGCCTCTAGGAACAACGGGGTGGGGCCTTACACCTACAGGCTCTGCTCTCTCTGCAATGCAGGCACATGTGAACAAGAGACTAACATAGATGCCTTCAGCTGCCAACTGCACAATCAATAGGTCAGCCATATACATAGGTACAAATCTGGTGCCCTTTAAGGTCACAGAGAAATACATTTTTGAACACATTGGAGAACTTTACACGTAATGATCACCTTTTCACTAGAAAAATTGTACACACAGACGCAAAAGCGTCACACAGAGTGCAGGTACATTTGGGGGCCTGGAAGACACGGTATGGATGCATGCTAACAGGCAGAGTGGAGGCGACGTGACAACTGTGCCAATGACGACACTGCTGCAGTGATATATGATGGCCACCACAAAATGTACATTATCCCCTACCAAACTCAATATCAGCAAACATTCAGCGAGGCAAAGGATATGACTCATAATCCAAGGTCTGTGTGAGGACTCCAGTGAGGACAAATTCTGCACTATGGACATCTATTAGGAAGAAAAACAACAGATTACAAGCATTGAAAATGGCCAAACTGCAGACATATGCGCCAGACATCCTGCTTACCTATACTGCCCGCAAAATATTCTCTGCAGAGGTGAAGGTCATTTTCACATGATATCAAAATGATCTCCGCTAAACTCTACAAAAGATAAAAGAGAAATGTATGTATAAGACATGAAAAAGAAAATTTTACTTTAGTAGTTCTGATTTCACCAAATCCACTGTATGTTATAATGTGGACACCTGGCACAATAAGGGGTTGGATAGTAAAACGGGCATCTGTAGACCTCCACCAACAGAACCACACGAAGATACACTAGTAATAAATGTGAATTGTCATATTAACACTATAGGGATACTTTTACATCTGCGTTTTTGCTGGATCTGTCATGGACCAGCAAAAACGCTTCAGTCATGATAATACAACCGTCTACATCCGTTATGAAGGGATCCGGTTGTATTATCTCTAAAATAGCCATGACGGATCAGTCTCTAAAACCATTGTAAGACAATGGGTGACTCACAATGTAAGTCAATGGTGCCAGGTCTCTTTTCCCTGACACAAAAGAAAACTGATCCAGCACCATTGACATTGTGAGTCATGACGGATCCGTCTTGCTCCGCATCCCAGGAGGCACTCAAAAAAGCTGCTTGCAGCGCTGTTGTGTGCATCGTGGGAATGCAATGAAACTGAACAGAAGGCATTCTGGTGCACTCCGTTCCCTTCAGTTCAGTTTTGACCCCATTGACAATGAATGGGGACAAAACCGAAGCCTTTCCCCCTGCTGTTGAGATCTTATGACAGATCTCAATAGCGGAAAGGGTAAGAAGCCTAAATTGTTTTATTAAAAGTTCAATAACTTCTTGCCAAGTGGAAATTCTCGCTAAATGTTTCAATTTTAAGAATGAGAATACTATATAGAGGGCTAAAAAGACTAATGGTCATTTAGCAGCAGCCCCCCCCCCCCCCCCTTTCCCGGGTCAATTGTACATTTGAAGATAAGAAACTTTAGAACATATCTTTTTACAGAAATACACCTTTCTCCACTTAACAGACTCCACTCCACCTCTGCCCTGCTGCCTGCACTCACTCTAAATTCACTGAAGATAATGGTCACGCTGCTCAGAATCTTCTGATGCATCCTAAGCAAGGGGGCAACGATGCTACAGCAGGATTTCACTGCTCCCGGGTACAGGCAAGTTTGATGCAATGCTTTGGCTAGACCATTTAAACCAGTTGCTGCCATCTGCTAACTAGTTAAAACTACATTTGAGAAATTAAAGATAAAAAGTACAACTCAAACTTACCTTGTTCTGTTTATGCTCCATTATTTTTCGGAAAGAGGGGGCCTTTGTTAGTATTTTACCGCCTGCACACTCCACAATAGATTTCATAGTTGACAGGCTAGGGCATATTCCAGGAGTAACGTAAAAATACTTTCCCTAAAAGGAAATCCAAACTATTACATATATCCTAACTATAAAGTAAATGATAACACATATGCGTGTTACACGGTCACATAAATCTGTTTGCTATAGGCTCATATCAGTCGGCTAATTCAAACAGGTCTGGCTTCTCTAACCCCTGGCGATCAACTGCTAAAGAAAGTCGTGTCTGTCTACACTTTACCGATGCAGCGAGACATTACATCGATCTCAGAGTCGACAGACTGGATGACATTCCAGGAGTAGAGTAAGTAACAGCAAAACCTATCTAGTGCAAACACAAAAGAATCATACAAGAAACATAATACAGAATGACCAAAAATTACTTTATTAAAAGTGCTTTTTGGTCATTATATACAGTATTGTGGGGTTTCTTTTGTGACTATTTTCAATGTATGCACTAGATAGGTTTTGCTGTTCTACAGGCAAATGGTGAATATAATGTAAAAAATACTCTCCTGAGAAGCTTCATTACATGCAGGCCATTACTTTGTAATAAATGGACAGCCCCTTTAAAGAGGATCAGTCACCAATGCAAAAAAGATAAACAAAACAAAACTATATAATCTAACTTTACGCCCTGTTCATCTGCCTCCCTGTTGATCAGTTATGTCCTCCTAAAGTGCCAGCACCACACATCAATCTAAAAGTGACTAAGGCTCCTTTCACACTAGCGTTCGTCGGTCCGCTCGTGAGCTCCGTTTGAAGGAGCTCACGAGCGGACCCGAACGCCTCCGTCCAGCCCTGATGCAGTCTGAATGGAGCGGATCCACTCAGACTGCATCAGTCTGGCGGCGTTCAGCCTCCGCTCCGCTCAGACTTTCAATGTAAGTCAATGGGAACGGATCCGCTTGAAGATGTCACCATATGGCTCAATCTTCAAGCGGATCCGTCCCCCATTGACTTTACATTGAAAGTCTGAACGGATCCGCTCAGGCTACTTTCACACTTAGAATTTTTTCTAAGTTATTAATGCAGACGGATCCGTACTGAACGGAGCCTCCGTCTGCATTAATATGATCAGATCCGTTCAGAACGGATCCGATCGAACGCTAGTGTGAAAGTAGCCTAACCAGAGGTGTGACTGACCACGTCGCTTCTTGGCAAGGGGAGGTTCCTCCCGCTGTGATAATGTCCATCACACACCCCCTCCAGCTGCAGCTCAATCTCACGAGACCTACTAATTCTTGCGAGACCATCCTGCAGATTTTCTCCCACAGGGACAGCATCTCACTCTGACCGAAGTGAGATGTCTCTGTCAAGAAGAGCCCAGAGTCCGTGCCGACAAGAGGAGATTCCATTCAGAGTGAGACGCCGTGCCGGCAGAAGGTAGTATGCAGCATGGTCTCATGAGAATTAGTAAGTCCCGCAGTATCATGCTGCAGCTTGAAGGTGTGTGTGATGGAGAGCGTCACGGCTGCTCCCCTTGTAAAGAGGTGAAGTGGTTAGTCACTTCAGACTGACATGTGTGGTGCTGGACCTTTAGGAGGACATAACTGAAGAACAATTAGGTACAGGAACGTAGGGGGAAATTTAGGAAGACCGGCATTTTCTGCGCCTGTCTTGATATCCTCTGTGCTGCTGGAGGATGCGCCTAATTTATGACGTGGCACGGGCCTTGTGGTGTAAAAAGAGGCATTTTCGACCTTCACATTTAGTCCCAAAAACACAGCATGCAACTTTTTAAAGCCACTTTTCTGGCGCAAGGGAGAACATAAATCTCCCCCATAGGGTACAGTATGCCATGTTCAGGGAAGCATGGCTGGTTAGATTATACAAGCAGCAAAGTTTTTGGTTTAATTTTATGATAGGTCCTCTTTAAGACACAAACTAAACAAAAAAATAGATATATTTTCTATATTTGCCATATCATCATGTGTAGTGAAGCAAAACCAGTGATTGGTTACCTTGAAGAGAGGAGCCACACGCGCTCTTTTTAAAGACTCTTCTAAACTAAAGCAGAAAAGCACCTCCGCTTCAGCGTCACGCAGTATGTAACTCTGTTCCTCTATAGAAGAGACAAAAAAAAAAAAAAGGAATATTAGAAAAATAGAAAACATGGCACTATTATAGACAATGTAGATGTGAAGGATGTAGTTCTGCTATGAAAAACATGGCACTTTAGCCACTCTCTGAATATGAATAGTTTGAAGTCACACGTGCACACGTACATTTTCTACATCTGTAAGTGATATTAAGGACTGTGCACATAAAAAAAAAAACAAAAAAAAACAAAAAAAAAAAAAAAAAACTTTGAAGAGCACCTTTCACCGGTCCGGACATTACAATATAAGTACCTGGCAGTGTAGGGCATATTGAGGACATGTCCTTGCACTTATTTTTTCCCCCGATGGGCTTCTCCGTCCCCCCTCTGTGGCCCCCGTTCTCTTTTGCCACTCTGTATGCTAATCCATACCATGGGTACAGGGAGGAGGAGACCGCTGTGTTTCTCAGGGGGCGTCTCCCTGGATGCAAGCTGTCCAATCGCAGCGGACTGCTTCACCACCAGGGAGAAGGCTCCCTGTACCAATGGTGTAGATTAGCATACAGGGCAGAAAACTGAAAAAGGGGCACAGTGGGGGGAACGAGCAGCCCATCGGTAAAAATAAATAAGTGCAATGACATTTCCTCAACATGCCCTACACTGCCAGGTACTTATATTGTAATGTCGGGACCGGTGAAAGGTCCTCTTAAGGCCCCATGCACACGGCCGTGTGCGGGCCGTGGAACCGCGGCCTGGATCCCTCCTGAGAGCAGGAGCGCACGGCGTCACTGGTTGCTATGACGCCGTGCGCTCCCTGCTGCCGACACAGTACAGTAATACACTGGTATGATCTATACCAGTGTATTACTGTACTGTGTCGGCAGCAGGGAGCGCACGGCGTCATAGCAACCAGTGACGCTGTGCGCTCCTGCTCTCAGGAGGGATCCAGGCCGCGGTTCCACGGCCCGCACACGGCTGTGAAACACGGCCGTGTGCATGGGGCCTTAAAGTGATGCCTGCAGTCACTATTTCAAGATTTATACATATATGCCCACCGCAACTCCAGTCCTGTGATCTGGCTCCCATGTGTCCATCTTCTCGTCTCCAGCCTGGCATGGTCATCTGCTCCACTGCAGCCAATGAATGGCTTCAGCAGTGATGCATTGCTTCTGGATGCAACGGAGCAGGTGACTATGCCCATGCCTGGCTGGAAGTAAGTATGAATCTTTCAATGGCATAGGCAAGCTGTGGGTATCACTTAAAAGTTAGCTATTCCTGGAAAACGCATTTAAGTAGTGGAATATATACGCTACGGAATCTACACGTACATACGGAGAGCCTGATTGTGTGCACTAGTATTAAATGTTCTCACTTGTGAGTAGGCCAGCAATATTAGCAGTAGTCAGAGCTCTAGCAGCAATTGTGGAGCTAGAAGGGTAAGAATGACCAGTGTTTCCTTTCCTGCTTCCAACGCCACTTCTCAGGTACTCAGACTACCCAACTTAATACCCTCTGGCTAAATCCTACTACTGTCTTTTATACTTACCAACAAATTTTTGGCATTTGAAGCTTTCATCAAGCCACTCTGGTGTCACTATATGCTTTGCCACGGAGATGGCAGTCAGAAATTTTACAGTCCTCGTGACTTTACTGGCAATCAGATGTGTGCACTTCTGTGCAGAGTCTACCACTTCTCCTCCAAGAATGTAAAGTTTCTGAAAAAGTAAACATGCAAATTCTGAATTGGAGCAAGAAGTACATGAAATTATCAGGCATGTTTAGACCCCTACATAGAAAGGCCTTTGTGGTGCTAGCACCTACATCCCAGAAAAATGGACAGGAACCCATTAAACAGAAGAGGGGATTGCTTATAGCTGGTACTAATTTTCATATGTAAAACTTACAAGTCATCCATTGTGTTTTCCAGGTGTTTAATACTAATGACCTATCCTCAGGATAGGTGATGACTATCTGATTGTTGGGGTTCTGACTCCCGGCACCCCTGATCCGCTATTCAAAGAGGTCATGGCACTCCACTGAGTGCAGAGGCCTCTTCACAGGGAAACACAGCACAGCGCCGTCCATTGGTTAGCAGCTGTGCTTGATGTTGCAGCTGCCCCATTCACTTGAATGGGACTGAGCTGAGCCTAGGCCGTGTGACCAATGAACGCAAAATCACTGGCCTAAGAGGCCTCTTAAAACTGTTAAAGAGGGAAGTCGAAACCCCATTGATCAGATACTGATGACACGTGATCAGCATTAAACGCTCAGAAAACCCCTTTAAATTAATCATTTAGAGATTCGCCAGCCACAAATATCTGGAAGATAATGTTAAAGGGGTTCTGCACTTTGTTTAAACTGATGATCTATCCTCCGGGATCCCTGCTGATCAGCTGTTTGAGAAGGCAGCAGCGCCACGGCCTTCTCACTGTTTACCGCTGGCCCAGTGACGTCACGACTAGTATCAACTGGCCTGGGCGGGGCTAAGCTCCATTCAAGTGAACAGAGCTTAGCCCCGCCCAGGCCAGTTGATACTAGTCGTGATGTCACTGGGCCAGCGGTAAACAGTGAGAAGGCCGCAGCGCTGCTGCCTTCTCAAACTGCTGATCAGCGGGGATCCCGGGTGCTGGACGCCCGCCGATCAGAAGCTGATGATCTATCCAGAGGATAGATCATCAGTTTAAGCAAAGCGCAGAACCCCTTTAATATCTCGGTTTCAAGGCATCACCCCATGGGCAGTTCAGGGGAAAAAAATAAAAATAAAATCACAGCATGCATCCTATTTACATCATTGTTTAGATTGGAGAATCTCTAAGATATAATGTATCCTTCAGATCTGTTATGACCGCCAGACATCGGTGTGGCAATCATCTTACCTTCACATACTGCTGCACCTGGGTTGGGTCAAATCCAGTGAACAATACATTAGGCGTCTGATCAGGAGACAGTTTTTTAGTTGGAGGAGGAAGGTCTTCAATTCTGGGAAGAACAGAAAAAAAAGTTAAAAACATTAAAAAAAAGCAACCTGGACTGAATTTCTATTTCCGGTATTGGAACCCGAGTGCAGAGAAGCAGATAGAAGAGATCCAGCATTGATCGCTACCATTCGCTGTGTGTTATGGATACTAGTCAATACTTGCATGTTTTTGCAAGATGGCAAAAGAACTAAGGGATTCTGTTAAAGGGGTTGCTTTCTAAAAATACTTGCCAAAGTTAGATAAGGGCTTTCTATTACAATTGCCCTAATTTTATCCCTCTTCCAGTTGTTGCACTTCCTGGTTTGTGCCATAGTTTAGTAAAACCATGCTGCAGTTTTTGCGGCAAAAAACGGCATGTGTGGCCTGTACTTCCCATTGATTCTTACTGTGCAGCGAGTTTCTAACCATCCTTAAGATAGGTCATCAATATCAGATCAGCAGGGGTCAGACTCCCAGCACCCCCGCCAATCAGCTGTTTGAAGGACATGCCGTTTTGAAGTGGTGCTCTTCCTCTTCAAACCGGCATGTGCCTCATCTCCTCTGCAGTGGTGGTGCAGTGTAATTATAACTGCTTGTCCTATTCAGTTGAATTGGAAGGAGCAGTTGTGATTACACTGTGCTGCCTCTATGACGGAGACCAAGAGGAGGTCATTTTGAAAAGGAAGCAGGACTTCTTCAAACAGCTGATTGGCAGGGGTGCTGGGAGTAAGACCCCTGCCGATCTGATATTGATGACCTTATCCTAAGCATAGGTCATCAATAATGTAGCACTGTACAACCCCTTTAAAGGGAAGAGGGAGCCAACAAGGATGACAAAGAATACAGGGCGGAGAGGCATCACCACACATGCATGTCCTCCTAAGGGTGCATCGCTGGGTAATGCATCCAATAGAAACTACAGGACTGCAAATTATTAATTCAAGGCCAAGATCGGAATACCTGTCTGATGTAGTAACCAGGGAGGCCTAATTTATAGTAACAGCCGATGAGGATGTGCTACATTGTTTCTGTTGCTCCCATTAACTTCTTTGGGAGGTCTGAACAGCGTAGAACAGCCTGCTTGCCTGTTTCTTTAAATTGGCTTTCCCAAGACATTATAGCTGATGACCTACCCTCAGGATAGGTCATCAGTATCTGAACTGTGGAGGTTTGACCCCGGGGCCCCCACCAATCAGCTGTTGGAGAAGGCAGCGGCACTCGCAGTAGCGTTGCGGACTTCTCCTAGGCCAGTGACGACATGTTCATCAGTCATGTGGCCTAGGCGCAGCTCAGCCTCATTCAAGGGAACAGGGCTGAGCACGATACAAAGCCCAGTCGCTATACAACGTACTGCACTGTGCTTAGTCGGCTGCGAGAAGGCAGCAGCCAGTAAGTTCTCAAACAGCTGATCGGCAGGGGCCCCGGGTGTCGGACTCCCACCAATCAGATACTGATGACCTATACAAACGATAGGTCATCAGTTATAAAATCCTGGAACACACTTAACTCAGGGCACTTCATCAGACGGATATTCTGATCTATACCCCTTAAATGGCCTTGAGGGGAATTATATATTTACTCCTCATTGACCCAAACAAGAAACCAGTTTCAGTCCTGATGGCCAGGGAAAAGCCTGCCAAACGTGTTGCCCTGAATGGGCTGGAGAAATAACCCTCAAAACGGCCACAAACTAAAATATTGTAAGAATGATTGATATTTGCAATCACAGAGAATTAATCCTTTAGGCTAATCGTATACCTGGGTCGTTTCGGTTGAATTACAGGTTCGTTCTGTTTAGACTTCAGAGGAATTCTTATACTCTACAGGAAATACATAAATATATTACGACTAGCTCATTGAAGAACGCTCATTACACTACATGCGTTACAAAACATTAAAATTAGGAAAAATTGAGTAAAGCCTACCATTAGCACTTCTGAAGATACTTTTAAAGGAACTCTCCATGCATCTAGAAACACAAAACATCATGAACACTGGACTAAAGATGTGAAAAGTGTTCCTTTTCATTAAGCAACTAAAGACTGGAAGCCCTCTACCGATAGACGTTTGTGTCTTGCACATATCACTATTATAAGTCTGTTAATTTTCAATACAAAGCAGCACCCTAATAACCTTTCTATTAAAAAGCCCAGCCTCAGATTACAGTCACAAGAACTCTCATCATATCTTACCAAGCAGATCGGACACCATATGCGATGAAGGAGCCAATGGATCCTGCAAGTTAAACATTGTGTACCGGCTGTTCTGGATTTGTCGCAAAGCCTCAAAGTTTCCGAGAAGAATGTCACAGAGCCACAGTGCATTGACACAGGGTATCCTCCATTCTTTGGCTTTCTCATACTTCATACCTGTAGGCCTAATACACATTAAACAAATGTTACAGATTAAAAGGCTATGTACACCTTTGGGGCAATTCCTTATTACTGCATTGTACTCATTTTGAGCTAAAAATCATTTTTTTTAATTGGTCTTTATTACAAATATGGAACCTTTTTCTCCGTACAGAACTGAGATGCTGTAAAAGAGGGATCTGAATTTTCTCTGTTCCGTCAGCCAGCTAATCTGACGGGCTCCTTATCTCTACAATCTGACATTATAAGCACTCATTATAGTTCAGTTCTTATCTTACTGATAAGAATGTGGCTTAAAAAAAGTGTTAAATAACCGGGATATAAATTATTAAATAACCGGCACAAAGTGAAAGTAAAAAGTACGAATCACACAGCTAGACATTTAACTATTTGTGAAAGAACGGCTCAGTATTTTCTTTATAAAGGCCAATTGAACATATGATTATTAGCCAAAAATTAGTAAAATGCAATACAAAAAGGTGCATATAGCCTTTTATAAAGGTCAATGCAAACTCATTACATTCCAATGATGTAAATCTAATAAAATATACAGTTTATGTTAATGTATTTGAAAAATAATAGCACCCAGGTGAGGACGATAATCTGACTTACTCTTTGCAGATGAGAACTGTGTTGCTACGACATAGATATCCCGTGTACTTCGCACCCGCCAGGTAAGCCATTAGCTTTAGATCATCTCTATCGCTATCAACAAAACCAGTTACAGAAATGATCTGGAAAGAAATACGGATTAAACTAACTTTAGGATCTGACAAATGTTTCAACCCCTTTAGGGTATGTTCACATCTGCGTTGGAGGCTCTATTCCGGGCCTCTGACAGAGAGTTCATTAAAGGAAACCGGTCACCGGGATTTTGTGTATAGAGCTGAGGACATGGGTTGCTAGATGGCCGCTAGCACATCCGCAATACCCAGTCCCCATAGCTCTGTGTGCTTTTATTGTGTAAAAAAATCTGATTTGATACAAATGCAAATTAACCCGAGATGAGTCCTGTCCCTGACTCATCTCACGTACAGGACTCATCTCAGGTTAATTTGCATATGTATCAAATCCTATTTTTATTTTTTTACACAATAAAAGCACACAGAGCTATGGGGACTGGGTATTGCGGATTTGCTAGCGGCCATCTAGAAACCCATGTCCTCAGCTCTATACACAAAATCCCTGTGACCATTTTCCTTTAATGAACTCAGTGACGGAAGCCCAGAATGTGTGCATGCTGGGAGTTGTAGTTTCACAGCAGCGGGAGTGCTGAAGGTTGCCGATCTCTGAGCCATACAATGTATGGTGCTATGCTTGGGAAGCTGTTAGAAGGCCGCAACGCCAACAGAAGCGCTGCTGCTTTTTCAAAAAGCTGATCAGTGTGGGGGGTCCGAACATTGCAAGATAACTATCTGGACATGTAGAGCGGCACCCAGGGATCTCACTGCACTTACTATTTTTCCTGGGAGAAGGAACGCCCAGGGAGAAATAGGGCAGACTCCCCCCTGGTGAACCGATAGTAGCAATTACCATACAGCGCGGGAGACGGTAACGGGGCCACAGTGGGCGAATAGAGCAGCGCCCAGGAATAATAGTAAGTGCAGTGAGATCCCTAGGCGCTGCCCTACATGTCCAGATAGTTATCTTACAATGTTCGGACCCATGAAAGGTTGTCTTTAAACTTTACTAAATACATGATACTGGGCATTTGGTTTCCTTACATGCTGAGAACATGGCTTTCCTCCCGGTGGAAATGCGACAGGGAAATGTAGAGCTCGATGAGGAGGCACCATTTTTTTCTTCTTCAAGACTGTGTTCAGCCAATGAGCTGTGATGCAACGCTTTCTTTCCTTCATTGCCTATATATACACAGAATCATGAGCAAAGAATAAGTAGATTATAAGTGGCCATACAATGGCCCCAAACCATACAAAAACTTTATTTTTCAAGAAGTCTAAGTTTCCATATAAAATTGCACTAAACACAGAAAACAAAAACAAACAAACCTCACAGAACTCCCATGCTTCGTCTTCCCTTTCCTTAGAACCTACAATTAATGGCACATTCACACGATCGTAGTGTGTTGCAGATCCGCAAAACACAGATACCGGCCCGTGTGCTTTCCACAATTTGCGTACCGCACATGGTCGCAAATATAATAGAAAATGCCTATTGCGGATAAGAATAGGACATGCTCAATCTGTGTGCTGTTCGCATCTTTTGCGGTCCCATTAAAATGAATGGGTGCACACCCGTTCCTCAAAATTGCCCCCCACCCTTCTCACTGTTCTGTGTCTCTCTGTAAGACAACTGGCTGCTGCAGCAGGAGCACCTTCTCCTGCCGTTCTGAAACTACAGCTCCCAGAATCCTCCTTTCACTTCTTACAGTTACAACAACAGCAGAGTTTAAGTGTGCATGCTGGGAGTTGTAGTTCCACCGCAGAGAGTGCGCCAAAGGTTGCTGATCCTCGGTTTAGCGTTTCTTTTTTATGGAGCAACTTTAAGTAGCACAACTTCTCACACAGGAAATCTCTAGACACGTAAGGCAGCTATCCAAATGGTAAGATTCTGCTTGCAAGTGATCAGTTACATTAAAACCTACCTGGGTATACATGCTACTGACTTGGCTCTCACACAGAAGATGTGTACAGCGACTTGTGAGTGTAGGGTCCACGGTACCGCCATGCGTTTGTATTATCTTTGGGAATGGTACAGAAAAATATAACAAAACTGATATAAAACGAGATTTTTGTATAACTTACCAGTAAAATCTCTTTCTCGCTCTTTCCTTGGGGGACACAGAAGACCTTGGGTATAGCTCATCTCCATAGGAGGCGTGACACTAAGTGAAAACTGTTAAGCCCCTCCTCCACAGCTATACCCTCAGCCTGGAGAGAGAGACTGCCAGTTGCGTGTCCAAGCAGTGAGAAAAGGCAAAGCCCAACAAGGAACCAACAAGCCAACTACCCAATGGGTAACAAAAAACTCGGAAACTGTACAGAGAAAAACAATGAATGGGTGGGTGCTGTGTCCCCCAAGGAAAGAGCGAGAAAGAGATTTTACTGGTAAGTTATACAAAAATCTCGTTTTCTCGCCCAGTTTCCTTGGGGGACACAGAAGACCTTGGGACGTTCAAAAGCAGTCCAAAAGGGGGAGGGACCACAGCACCAAGGTGAAGCACCCGAAAGGCATCAATGAACCGCCGCCCGCAAACCCAGGCGGGGCAGGCAGCATCTGCCAAAGTCAGAGTATGCACCCTGTAGAACTTGTCAAGGCGTGCAAGGTAGACCTGTGGCCGCCTTGCCCAAATGCATGGCCGAAGCCCAATGCCTCCGGCCCAGGAGGCACCGACCGCTCTGGTGAAATGAACGGTGACACCAAGACAGAATCCTGCCCTAGGTGCGGAAACCTCAGCAATAGCCAATCTGAGCAAGCGGAGGACAACCACCCTGGAGTCCGTCAACCCTATGCACAGACCTCCTGGAAACCCAAGAGGCCGAACATCTACAAGAGTCGGAGATCTCCAAGTAAAAAAAAAAAAAACGGCAAGGCCCAAACAACGTCCAAATAGGTGAGGTGTTGAAGCGAAAGGCAAACACCACCTTCAGAAGGAAGGAAGGAAGGAAGGAACGAAGAAAAACGGGATGTAGAACAGCCCTGTCCTGGAAAAGACAGAAGGCTCGTAACAAAAAAAGGGCCATTCCGGCACCCGTCAGAGACACGACTGATACAGAACACAACCGTACCGGACAGAAGGGGTAGAGAGAACCTCTGTAACGGCCCCAAGGACAAGATTGGAGCGCCGAGAGCTCAGTATATAGTCCCAGGGCGGTACCGAAGGACAGTACAGAGGAACCAAAGAGCCACTCCGAGGAAGAAGGTCTTGGCAGGCCCAGAGGGCCGGGAACGCTGGAAGAGGAAGAACAGCGCCGACACTTGACACCCCAAGTAAACGACAGAACCATGGGGAGAGAAATTCAGAGTGGGGAATGCACAGCTTCCCACAGAACCCCATACAAAAAACCCTAAGCCTTACGACAGATCCTGGACGAAACACAGCCAGGAGTGGACAGTAGCGAACCCGCTGGAGTCGCCTGGCAAGCGGGCGAAAACCCAATGTGATCAGGCGCAGACCAGTAACACGGGCAGAAGGGTCGACAAAACTAGCCCCGTCGGCCCTCGAACAACGTTGTCCCGTATCCACCCGAGTGGGGGAGCAGAGGACAGATGGAAAGAACCCAAAGGATCCGCCAGATACCAGGAGAAGACAGGCAAAAGTCCATGCTGATGTAACCACGTTGTACAGCCCCGCTGTGGGAGATCAAAGGACAATCTGGATCGAAAAAGGTAGTCCCCCCAAGTTATCAAGAAGGCAAGTCTACAGCAGGACCATGCAATCTGCACTCAGCGGGAGGACAGCACGCGGTAGACTCAGTAAATAGGCACACAGCTAATACAGCCAGTGTGAACCAGGGAGACAGCACGAGGCCAAAAGGAACACCGGAACCATCCACATGAACAACCATGCTCTCCCCAAAGGGGAGGACAGTGAAAGAACAGCCTCTGAAGTCCGGCGGGAAGCCACATCGGAGTGATCCGTACCGAGCGGGAGCCAAACAAAGCCGGCGAGATAAGGCAGTGGAGACAGAGGCCGGCATAACACCCTCCAACCGAAAGGAGGAGGGGTGGGCAACAGGGAAGCCATAGGCCAGCTGAAAAGCAGAACCCGCTACACTGAGAGACGCCCGGTCCACCGCCTCGCAGAAGGCGAATACCTTGGAGAACCCAAGGCGGAGGTCCTCCGGACCTGGGTAATCGAGCACCCAAGAGAAGTTGGGTGACCTTCCAGAGAATAGCAGCCCGAACCTGGCAGCAGATCAGACAGAAGCGCAGAGGCGCCAAGAGGAAGGACTCATACCACACTGCATCCGAAGAGGAGGAAATTGCAGCAGGCAAGGGAATCGCAGTCCTGCACGAGCCAACGAAGAATTCGAGAGGCGCTGCAGACAACAGCACTCTCGAGCATGTGACCACTAGCGCAGGGGAACAATGCCGCGGGAGGACGAATGGGTACGTATCTAGAGACCACGAACACACCCCGGGCGGAAGGGCCACGAAAGGAATGAGTACCACCCAGCTAGGTGCAGTAGCGAACAAGTAGAGCCTGTCTACTTATAAAAAAGGTATATACCTTGAATACATTGGGCATTCATCTGCTGTTTGTTGGACACCACCTCAGGCCCACACAGTTGGACCGAATGAGCTCTTTAGAGAATAGTGCAAGGCTTGCTGGAAGCACCATATCCCAAGAGAAAAAAGTACATCTCAGGATAAAGGGGGGCATACGGACGAGTAGCCCCGTAAGCAGAGAGAAGGCCAACCCACCTATGGGAGGAGAAGGCATACACGGCCCAAACAACGGATAGAGCGCACAAGAAAGTCCGCCCACTGCAAAAAATAGTCACTCAGCGAAGAATCAGCCAGAGTCCAACCGTAACAATGGAAGTGCAAAGTGCAACCCGAAAGGTAGTCATGCACAAGACTAGTACGGCATGCGATGGAACGCAAACAGTCCGCCCAGAAAAGGGGGAAAATGTACCTGGCAACCACTGCAGAGGCCTGCCCAAAAAAAAAGGGGGGGATGCCAAGGCCAGTACCTACTCCGGAAAGGTAGGGCATACCATACTCCGCCCAGAAGGGGGCCATGCCCATGGCCGCACATATCCAGCAGAACGCAGGAAGGTCCACTTTAGTGAAAGGGGGCATGCACAGGTTATTCTATCATTAAGTGATTGTGCAAAAATCCACCCAACACCGAAAGTCGTGAGAGTGCACCACTCCGCCAATGAAGGGGGACGTGTACCAGTCCAGCACAGCATAAACAAGGACAGCCGTGGATCGTGTGAGCGTGCAAAATGCCGCCCATGGAATAATGGGGGGGTCATGCACAAGACCAGCACCGTATCCAATGGAAGTGCCAGCATTCCACCCAAGTTAGAGGGCATGCTCATGACCGGCAACGCATCCAGTGAGTGCAGTATTCCGCCCAGAAATGGGGGTCATGCACATGGCCAGCCACGCATCCAGTGAGAGCGCCGCCATGGATGAGAGTGCACGTATGTCGCCTGAGGAAAGGAGACATGTCCATGGCCGGCAGCGAATCCAGTGAGAGTGCGGCACACCGCCCACGGAAGGGGGGGGGGGGGGTGGTGGTCATGCAGATGGCCTGCAACGGATCCAGTGAGAGTGCAGTGTACCTATGAAAGGGGTTCACGCACACGGCCGGCACCGTATCCGGTGAAAGTGCAGTATTCCGCCTAAGGAAGGTTTCATGCACATGGCCGGCAGCGAATCCAGTGTTCCGCCTATGGAAGGGGAACGTGCACATGGCCGGCACCGTAACCGGGGAAAGTGCAGTATACCTCCTTATCCGGGGAGAGTGCAGTATACCTCTCATGGAAGGGGTTCATGCACATGGCCAGCACCGTATCCGGTAAGAGTGCAATATTCCACCTATGGAAGGGTTCATGCACATAGCCGGCAGCGAATCCAGTGAGTGCAGCGTCCCGCCTGTGGAAGGGGGTCGTGCATATGGCCAACACAGCATCCGGCGAGAGTGCAGCAGTCCGCCTAGAAAAGGGGGATCATGCACGAGGCCAGGCCGCAGCCAGGGAGAGTGCAGTATTCCGCCTAGGAAGGAGGGTCATGCACCTGCAGCCACCAGAACTGGAGTGGGTGACGAAGTCTGGTCAGAAAAAAATCTGCATGCACTTGGCCAGCGCCGAATCCCGGGAGAGGGCAAGAAAAAACGCCTGGGAGGCGCCGCGGCCGGGGAACACGACACACCGCCTAAGAGAGGGGGGCATGCATACAGACAGCAGTACTGAATGATGAGGCTGCCGCGTCCTGCGCAGCCCACAAGTCCAGCTATTTAAAACAAAATAATAGTATTCTTTTTTTTTTTTTTTTTTCTTTATTATTATTTTTATTATCATTATTATTTATTTATTAATATTACAGCCTCCCTGAGGCAGAAGGGGGGCCACCATACAGGGGCACAGGCCGTACAGGCCCTCAGGAGCCGGCCAGTACCCAAAGGGTTAACAGGCATCTGGCCTGGGGGCGGCGCAGCGAACCCCTGGGGGTGGGGGAACCTCCAGGCGGGAAGAATCCGCGCCTGGAGAGTTCCCGCCCCCCCCCCCAGAGGCCAGAATGTTGCGGCCTAGTAGGCCGTGAAGCCGGGGCCTAAATTTTAGCGTCGCCCGGCTGACCGGGGCCGCAAGTATTTAAAGTATCGGCCGGGCCTAAGCCGGCCGCGGGAGCCCCCGTACCGGTCGCGGGTGCCCAACCCGAGCGCCGGAAGTGCGCAGCAGGCCGCGAAGCCTGAACCAACTATGCAGCGCCCCGGCCGGCTGGAATGCACCGACGGCCGGCCGGGACCTGTTGGAACACAGCGCTATCCAATGCCGGCTGCGGGAGCCCACCCGGCAGCCGGGAGAATCAGGGACCCGAGAGGAGCGTGGAGGTGCGGCCCAGTAGGTGCCTAAACCTTGCACCTCTCCGCTCTCGGATAGGCTACCAGTATGGGGGTCAGTCACGCAGGAGACCGGGGAGGGAGGGGACGTAGGGCTGGAGAAGCCACTCTCTCACCACAGATGTCTTCACCCTCGGTCCGTTCCAGCAGGGTCGCCCCTTCAGCTACTGGCACCGTAGTGGCAGGACGCTGGAAGAGGGGCTTGGCGTGCGGGCGACCCTTGCGCTGGCGGGATGCAGGGGAGCGGGCTGCCCTGGTCCACCTTGCCTTCTGTGGGGGAGGCAGCAGTGCGGATGACCGGCACTGGCGCAGCTCAACCCCGGGAGAAACAGAGAGGTCTAGTGCGTCTCTGTTGTCCCGTATTCTGGAACAAAAAGAAAAGAAAAAGTAAAAATCAAAAATTTTAAAACAACAAAGGAGAAAACAGCCCTGCAGTAGCAGGGAGTGTCTTGCCTCCTTGGACACTAAGCAAAAACTGGCAGTCTCTCTCTCCAGGCTGAGGGTATAGCTGTGGAGGAGGGGCTTAACAGTTTTCACTTAGTGTCACGCCTCCTATGGAGATGAGCTATACCCAAGGTCTTCTGTGTCCCCCAAGGAAACTGGGCGAGAAAGATATACTCTGGAAAATCAGGTTAGTAACAGTAATCATATATGTGATGACTCTTAAAGGACCTGGCAACAGCACTTGTCATCCCTAGTTGGGAGTTTGAAGATAATCATCACTGGGAAGAGTCGCACTTTATTTTGGCTGATTTATATTTCTACAGTCTACAAGCCTCTCTTACTGCAGTGTGTTCTAAAAGTATTCTTCTGGAAAAACCTAGTTGAGCAATAGAAATATCTTAAGTTTTATCTAACGCCCAAGAGTGCACATGAGATTTTCTGAAAATACAGTTGCATGAGGAATTATGTTAAAGGTTTTTAAGTTCAAGTGATGGCATATCACTAGAATGGCGGTCTGCTTTTGGGGAATCCCACAGATCATTAGAATAAAGCAGTTGCAGTGTAAGGGTACTTTCACACTAGCGTTTTTCTTTTCCGGCATAGGGGCTCTATACCGGAAAATAACTGATCCGTTGCATCCTAATGCATTCTGAATAGAGATTAATCCGTTCAGGATGCATCAGGATGTCTTCAGTTCAGTCTTTTTGACTTTTCAGGACGGAGATAATACAGCAGCATGCTGCAGTTTTATCTCCGGCCAAAAAAAACTGAAGACTTGTCGGAATGCCGGAACGGCATTTTTTTCCCATAGGAATGTATTAGTGCCGGATCCGGCATTTAAAATACTGGAATGCCGGATCTGTCCTTCCGGATGACACTGGAAAGACAGGTCCGTCATTTCAATGTATTTGTAAGACGGATCAGGATCCTGATCAGTCTTACAAATGCCATCAGTTGCCATACGTTTTGACAGATCGGGCAGGCAGTTCCGGCGACGGAACTGCTTGCCGGATCACTCTGCCGCAAGTGTGAAAGTAGCCTAAGTAAAGCATAATGACCACCTGCCCAGCAGGTCTACTGATTAATGCACAGTTAGACTGCAGTTTTCTGCACAATACCTGGTAAGGAGATGAACTGTGCAGAGAACAGGCTGTTCTAGGGATCAGTTGGGCATTAAATGGGTTGTCTCACTTCAGCAAGTAGCATTTATCTTGTAGAGAAAGTTGATACAAGCCACTTACTAATGTATTGTGATCGTCCATATTACCCCCTTTGCTGGCTGGATTCATTTTCCCATCACATTATACACTGCTCGTTTCCATGGTTACAACCACCCTGGAATCCAGCAGCGGTGGCCGTGCTTGAACACTATAGAAAAAAAAGCACCAACCTATGTGAACTCCCATGGTCCCGGCCACCAGAGAACCTGGCACTTTTTCCTACAGTGTTCAAGTACAGCCATTGCTGCTGGATTGCAGGGTGGTCGTAACCATGGATAGGAGCAGTGTATAATTTAATGGAAAATAAATCCAGCCAGCAAAGGAAGCAATATGGATAATAACAATATATTAGTAAGTGGCTTGTATTAACTTTCTGTACATGATAAATGCCACTTACTGAAGTCACACAACCTCTTATAGTTGTGATATATCTTAGTGGCTGTTCTATACTTCATATTGGTGGGAAACCCCTTTAAATTCAATGTAACAATAATCTGTGTGCTGCCTGGTCTCAAACAGGAAAAAGTTAGAAAACGGGTGCAAAAGAGGAGCACTGCAAAAACAAATAATAAAAATAGGGCATACTATCACAAACTGGTAAAACCAGAGACAAGAATTCGAAGGATCACATGAAACCTACCCGTTTCCAGGTTGCCAACAGTTGTTTATCAGACATTTGTTCTGGATAATCGGCAATTGCAAACACACAACCCATCAAAAAGTAGTCTTCAGGAACTGAAAGATCAAATCAAAGGAAATGTGTCATCACAAGACAGTAATCACAGACAAAAAGCTGACATTTCCCAAGTTCTGCAAGTCACTTGTCCGCTTTGCTGTGGCGACTGGGGCAATATAAGCAGAGTCATTTCATTATCATTACATGTTGGACACACAATAAGGATTCCTTTGCGCCTCTAGAGGCCTAAATAAGATGGGACAGCACCACTACACAAACACGTCAAGCTCTGTATGCATCTCTCCTGTCACTTGCTGGTCTCTGGAGGAGAGTCTGTACTCCATTTCTTTAACATTTACCTTCCATACATTGCAGCTGCTATACAGCACACAGATCCCCGCAGTACTGAATATGCGCACAACACATAAAGGATGTGCGCTTCCAATACTGCCCTTCGGACGTTTTTAAGACAGCCCTGTTAAATACAGTCTTCGGTTTTAATTCAACATTATAAGTAATTAGCGATTATGATGGCTATATACAGGTTATCTATGGTGGACCTCTGCAGGCAGGTATGAATAACAGGAGAATCCTTTTTACTAACAATTACAGAAAAAGACTTCATAAACTTACTCTCCAGTGAAGGGTCATGTCCATGAAGCTGCTGCGATTGCGGTGGCTGTTGACTGGGTGTTTGTGCCGGTACCTGCTGTATTTGTCCCAGTTGCTGCTGTGTCTGATTTTGCATTTGTCGCTGCTGTAAGCGCTGAAGGTGCTGCTGTTGGATTTGTTGTTGTATCTGCTGAAGGTTGTGTTTTTGCTGCTGAGTCTGTTGGGCTTGGAGTGGAGGCTGCTGAAGGGTCGCCTGTTGAACCTGTGACTGTTGCATTGTCACTTGTGACTGTTGTAGAGATGGTTGCTGAATCTGAGACGGCTGGGATTGCGGCATTTGTTGCTGCTGAAGACCAGCTTGTTGAATCTGCTGCTGCTGCTGAATTTGCTGCTGTTGGAGCAGAGTTTGCTGTTGGATTTGCTGCTGTTTCATTTGCTGCTGCTGAAGCTGAAGAGTCTGCTGTTGTTGCTGAGTGAGAGTTTGCTGTTGTATCATTTGCGATGGGATCTGATGCTGTTGATGAGTCGCATTCTGAATTTGATGTTGAATCTGAATATTATGCGGTTGCATTTGGTGTTGCTGAAGTGTCTGTGCCTGCACTTGATGTTGCTGTTGAAGGGCCTGTGGTTGTACATGATGCTGCTGGGTCTGTGCCTGGATTTGCTGCTGCTGTAGTGACTGTGCTTGGATTTGCTGCTGCTGTAGAGATTGTGCCTGCATTTGATGTTGCTGTTGTTGTATGGATGTTGGCTGAATCTGCTGCTGAATTGTCTGCGGCTGAATTTGCTGTTGTTGCAGAGTCTGGGTCTGGATTTGCTGCTGCTGCAGTGTGTGTAATTGTGGGTGAGGCTGAATTTGCTGTTGCTGAAGAGCATGCTGCTGTAGCTGCTGCTTTTGCTGCAATGTTAAATGTTGTATCTGCTGTTGCTGAAGCTGCTGAATGCTTTGTTGAAGGTTCTGCTGCAAGCCTGGATTTTGTTGCGGAAGGGTCTGCTGCTGTATATTGGGCTGAAGGGTTTTCTGTATGTTCTGCTGCTGCTGTATAGATGTCTGAATTGTTTGCTGCTGCTGCTGTAGCGTCTGTTGCTGTGCGGGCGTTTGCTGCCGCTGAAGGATTTGTTGTATATTCTGCTGCTGAAGGGTTTGCTGTAGTGTCTGTTGCTGCTGAAGGTGCTGCTGCTGTTGAAGCTGCTGGAGTTGCTGCTGAAGTGCATGCTGCTGCTGGAAGTGTTGCATGGTTTGCTGCTGTGGGCGAAGTATCTGCTGCTGTGAGAACGGCAGCTGGGTGAAATGGTGCTGTTGGTTTACTTGTGAAAACTGATGCTGCGGAAAAGCTTGTTGGGTGATTTGTTGTTGCTGCAACTGCATAAGTTGTTGAGGCTGAAGCTGCACAAGAGGGTGGTGCTGCTGCTGCTGCTGGGTCTGGTGGGAAGGCTGCTGCTGTAACATTTGCTGAGCCTCCTGTGGTACGGATTTCATTTGATTAAACAAGACTGAGTTTGGATGTCCTTGCTGGGGATGGCTGCCTTGTTGTTCTAAATTTTTGGTGGAAGCAGAAAGTGTTTGTAAAAGCTAAAAAAGGAAAAAATAAATAAATCAATCAATAAAAAAGTTGAGGGGAAGCATGCTGAGATACATACACATTCACATTATTCTTATCCAAGTAGTATCTAGGTTGCTAGCAAAATAAATATACATTTTCCTCATCTTTTTACATGGGCGTCTACAAAGAAGAGAAGGTTAGGGTACTTTCACACTAGCGTTTTTCTTTTCCAGCATAGACTTCCATCCTCGGGGCTCAATACCGGAAAATAACTGATCAGTTTTATCCTAATGCATTCTGAATGGAGAGCAATCCGTTCAGGATGCATCAGGATATCTCCAGTTCAGTCCTTTTGACTTTTCAGGACGAAGATAATACCGCAGCATGCTACGGTTTTATCTCCGGCCCAAAAAACTGAACACTTGCCTGAATGCCGGATCTTTTTTTTTCCATAAGAATGTATTAGTGCTGGATCCGGCATAAAGAAAAAAAACGCAATGCCGGATCTATCCTTCCGATCTGCACATGCGCAGACCTTTAAAAAAAAATGTTAAAACAATAGAAACTGATCCGTTTGTCCGCATGACAAACGGACAGACGGATCCGTTCTTGCAATGCATTTGTGAGACTGATCCGCATCCGGATCAGTCTACAAATGCTGTCCATTTGCATGCAGATTGCCTGATGACTCTGCCACAAGTGTGAAAGTACCCCAAGTGATATCAAGGTGTGCCAATGCAGAAGACAATTAGCAGCCCTCTTTACACTCAAAATGTTCTAACATGGCACCGCCTCTGCTGCTATACTGTCCATAAACTAAAAATGAAGCCAATAGGTTGCCAACAAAAAATATTTTGTGGACAGTGCCACAAAATGAATGTTTCCTCTATCCACAGGAAAGGGAATAAGCAACTGACCCTTACACACACACACACACACATATTATATAGATATATATATATATATAGATAGATAGAGCGGCAGGATAAGCACGCGCAGTGCAGCTCCATTTATTTTATATCAGACTGTGCTTTACTAACATATTGTGCATGCACTCAGCAGTCCTGACAATTTAGTTCAGCACAGCTTTGAGAGATCTGGACTCACGTCCTCAATACAACTACTCATGCAGACGACAGTCCAATAATGTGGTAACAGATTCCCTTTAAAGCAGGGGGTGCACAACCTTTTCTGGCCTAAACCAATTCCAAGGGCCGAAGATAAAAAAAAAAAACTTAAAGGGGTATTAACAACTGAAATACTATGTTTATGGAATATGGAACATACAGTATTTGTGGTCAAGGCTCCGGGGGAGCGCTGGACGAAGGTAGAGAACTGGACACGGTTGGACCTAACTTGGCTAGTGGTGTGCCTTTAGCCATGTAACGCGGGTAAGCCAGAAAAGGGGGCTAACCCAAGGAGTCTGAGCTTGGAGCGAGACTGGAAATGAGGGAGGGTAGGGTGGGGCACCACGCGATGCCGACACCTTGGGGAGGCCGTGCGGCAGGATAAGTACCCTATGCCCCTCCCACAAATGCAGGCTGGAAATCCAGCCTGCTGTACATATAATAAATGTCTAATTACACTTCTAGTACTCCCATCTAATGACAGAATATATGAAAGATACATGTGAGCAGCCACAAGACATAGACATACATGTCTGTCATCATATGATGATTGGGGGGGGGATATGTCGCACGGAATAGTATCGAGGGCCGCATATGGCCCCCGGGTTGTGCAAAAACTTCACAATGCTCGGAAATCCTTGTGTACAATATATACGTGTGGAGCCTCTCTCTTCAAACCTTCTCTTCCCAATTCATTAACTGGAGGTTGTCGCCGTCTGCCTTGTTACAGATACAGTGGAGCTGCAACCTGGGCATGGTCACTGTTTCTATCATCCCACTGCCACCACCTGCTAATAAACTGCCATGGCCACATTGCTCTCACAAAGTCCCCCAGTCCATCTACCAATTATATTGACAGCAATTCACTTAAATGACTTAGGCCTCTTTCACACTTGCGTTGTCCGGATCCGGCGTGTACTCCACTTGCCGGAATTACACGCCGGATCCGGAAAAACGCAAGTGTACTGAAAGCATTTGAAAACGGATCCGTCTTCAAAATGCTTTCAGTGTTACTATGGCACCCAGGACACTATTAAAGTCCTGGTTGACATAGTAGGAGCGGGGAGCGGTATACTTACAGTCCGCGCGGCTCCCGGGGCGCTCCAGAGTGACGTCAGAGCGCACCATGCGCATGGATGACGTGCCATGCGATCACGTGATCCATGCGCTTGGGGCGCCCTGACATCACTCTGGAGCGCCCCGGGAGCCGCACGGATTGTAAGTATACTGCTCCCCCGCTCCCCACTACACTTTACCATGGCAAACAGGACTTTAGCTGAGAAAAAGCTAAACGTCGCATCCGACAATGCGCCAAAACGACTTTTAGCTTAAGGCCGGATCCAGATCAATGCCTTTCAATGGGCATTAATTCCGGATCCGGCCTTACGGCAAGTCTTCAGGATTTTTTGCCGGAGCAAAAAGCGCAGCATGCTGCGGTATTTTCTCCGGCCAAAAAACTTTCCGTTCCGGAACTGAAGACATCCTGATGCATCCTGAACGGATTTCTCTCCATTCAGAATGCATTAGGATAAAACTGATCAGGATTCTTCCGGCATAGAGCCCCGACGACGGAACTCTATGCGGAAGAAAAGAACGCAGGTGTGAAAGAGCCCTAACATGTAATGTTACATTTCCAATGTTTTCCAAGGAAAACGAATGGCCAGACAAAGCCTTCTTCTGCGACAACAGCTGATCACAGAGTCAGCCTCCAGGGACAGTCTTCAAGGAACAACATTTTTAAACAAGCAAATGACAACAATCAACACTACTTACGTGGGCAACATTTGAAGGTCTATTAATCTGCTGTATATCAGCGCTATTTGTGATGTTTCGAAGTGTCCTTGTTGCTGGACTGCGAAAAGCCATAATATCTGACCTTTCTGAACCTGTGGTTCCAGGCACCGATGAGAGCAAACCGCTTCGGGCTTCAGGTGGTAAAATACTCCCCGGTACTGGTGGAACATTAGCACATAAATTAATTAGCCCGGAATCCTTGCCCTGAGGCAGTCTTCTCTTTGCTGTACTCATCTGCGGCATCTCCGCTGGGGTCCAGTTCAAATTTCTCTCTTGCTTTTCCGATGAAGAGTCATCAGAGTCATCGAACATCAGCTCCTCTTTAACCTTTTGTGCAGTGATGCGCTTTGGTGAAGACTCTTGATTAGGCAAAGGAGATCCCTCCCGTGATGTAACTGGACTAGATTTGGAGGAGTATCTATCTTCATCAGCACTTGCATTTTGGGAGTCCCTTTCTTCCTCATCTTCCTCCTCCTCCTCCTCGTCTTCTTCCTCCTCCTCCTCCTCCTCATAGACTATAAGACGTGGGTGAAAAACGTCTTCATCTTTCTTGGTCTTCTCAGATACGCAGTCTACCACCCAGTCAGGGGTAACAATTTTTATGTTCCCTCGTTGATAGGCATATTCATACTTGGTCTGTAAAAAGGAGAATCACACCGCAACGTAAAAAATTTGATAATCAGATAGATGGATCAAAATTCTAAAATGTCAGATGGCTCTTACCCCTTTTGGCTCAGGAACAATTAGATGAGTGCACTTCTTATTGAGACTCAGCTGACAGTCACCACCATAAAATGTTATCATTGCCCAAAGAGCATTTCTATCATCAGGTGAAACCTAATTAATTAGAGGAAGGAAAGAAAAAACCATCAACTGAGATGAAAACTCATTTGCGTGATCTCAATCGTTCCCCTTGATTACTTAGGCTAGGTTCAGACAAGCATGTTCACTCTGGAAAACTTGCCCCATGTGGGAGCATTATTTCATGACCTGAACTCTGCTCCAGTGATAGGACCTCACGCAGTATAGTGATTTATAATGCTGTGTGTCCCTGCCCGATATTGGCTGTACTGAATTGTACTGACCGAGTACAGTTCATTACAGCTAATGTCAGGCAGGGACACACAGCATTATAAATGACTATACTGCGTGAGGTCCTATCACAGGAGCAGAGTTCAGGTCATGAAATAACGCTCCCACATGGAGCAAGTTTGAGACTGAACATGCTGGTCTGAAACTAGCCCTATATGTCCTTCTCATAGACAAAGAGGCAGAAAAGACTTAGCACAATCCAAATCAGGGTTGGGCGATATCAAACATATTCCCACAATAACGATATTAAGAAATTTATCGCGATGATATATATCACGATAAATACCCATTTAGAGGGAAAAAAACCACCTGGGGCCACAAGGAGACGTTATACTGTATGGGGGCAGCCACAAGGAGATATTATACTATAGGAGGGCCACAAGGACATATTATACTGTATGGGGACCACAAGGAGACATTAAATACTGTATGGGCTGGCCGCTCGGCAGGCAGTGGACCACAAGAGTCACTATACTGCATGGGGCCACCAGGAGACATACTGTATGGGACAACAATTTGTAACCCCTCCGCCATCAGTATAATAATGTCTTGTGGCCCCCATACAGTAATGTCTTCTTGTTGCTCCTGTATGGAGGCAACAGGGAGACATTATAGTTGATCAAGTGCCACCACCATGTGCAGTGCAGCCTGCAGGCAGGGCCATGGCCGTAGAAGACATAGACAGACAGTATAACCTCCGGGCCGTTAGGGTCTCACTCCTCTTCCCCCCACTTTGGCTTGGACACGGACTGCTGACTGACTTTGTGCGCCTCACTCCTGTGCTCGGCCAGTGGGCGGAGACTTGAATATGGGAGCGAGGAGGGGGCGGCCACTGCAGGATGTAACATGTATGGTACGCATATGCACGATGCAGGGGCGGTCAGCACGCATACGACGTCACCAAATACCGCGGTTATTTGGAAACCGCGATATCGACATTTCTTAATACTGCAGTATATCGTTGACACCGTTTTAACGCTCAACCCTAAATTCCAGCCAACAGGCAATGTATCTGCACCAGTTTATAACCCCTTCAATTGTTCTAGGAAAAAAAAAAAATCCACAGGACGTTCATCATTCATTATTGCCACGGACTGCACATGGAAAAGCCATGGATGACTTCCAGTGAATCACAATGACGCCAATTCACAGCAGTAATGCCACTTCCAGATATGGATTTTCTGAGTCATTGTGAATCTGTCTATGGCAGATCTGTACCACATGGATATGATGCCGATTTGTCGACAGGAAAGACAACTACCCGGCCAATCACAGATTCCTGCAAGCCCTGGTTTACAGCTAGAAGGCTAGGGAGTACACCTTCTGTTTAAAATGACAGATGCATAACAAGTGCAATCGAAAGCTCAACACTGAAGACATTTCACCCAAACCACCTGCATTGACACTTTATAGTGACTTTCCAGATAGTCTGTATATCGGTAAATAAAATTCAGCTTGAGACGAGATTTAGCAGACAAGAGTTACAGGAGCGACTACATTATTAGCCTCGGCCCCAGATGCTACCAGGACAAACGCCTCCCCAGTGGGCCGTAGTGGTGGTGTAAAGCACTCGCCATAGACCAGGGATCAGCAACCTCCGGCACTACAGCTGTTCTGAAACTACAACTCCCAGAATCCTCCTTTCACTTCTTTGGGAGTTAAGCCCCTTTCACACGAGCGTGACGGATTAGGTCCAGATGCGTTCAGTAAAACTCGCACCATTTTGCAAGCAAGTTCAGTCAGTTTTGTCTGCGATTGCATTCAGCTTTTTCTGCGCGGGTGCAATGCGTTTTGATGCATTTTTCACGCACGTGATAAAAAACTGAAGGTTTACAAACAACATCCCCTAGCAACCATCAGTGAAAAATGCATCACACCTGCTTCCGGATGCAATGCGGTTTTCATGCAGCCCAATTCACTTCTTTGGGGCCAGGGCTGCGTGAAAAAAACAGGCTGGGATTTTCACACAACGCAGAACTGAGGCGCGAAAAACAACGCTCATGTACACAGACCCATTGAAATGAATGGGTCAGGATTCAGTGCGGGTGCTATGCGTTCACGTCACGCATTGCACCCACTTGAAAAACTTGCTCGTGTGAAAGGGGCCTTACAAAAACAGCCAAGCAAGTGTGCATGCTGGGAGTTGTAGTTTCACAGCAGGTGGAGTGCTGAAGGTTGCTGAATCCTGCCATAGACTATGGACTAGTGAATATAAACTACAGACAGACAAACGTCCTTTACAAGCAGCTACCTGACTAATCCACACTGCAGTGCTGGGAATGAAAGGAAGCACCTGATGCTTTTGAAAGAAAGTATAATATATCTTATTTTTTTAACACAAATAGAAATGCATCTTGTAATTAATCAATCAATAATGCGTCTTGTCCTGTACTACCATTTCACTTGAATATCTATGAACAAATCCCCCTTATTAAAGGAGTGTGTCCCTGTTCCGATTGGACAGCATCAAGCTGTGTTCACATGTTGTCTGCGGTGCACTTTTTGGTGTAGTTTATCAGAATTAGGCTGAATGCACACGGCCGTGAGTGGTCCGTGGAGCCGCGACCTGGATTCCTGCTGAGAGCAGGAGCGCACGGCGTCATGGGTTGCTATGACGCCGTGCGCTTCCTGCTGCCACCACAGTACAGTAATACACTGGTATGATCTATACCAGTGTATTACTGTACTGCGGTGGCAGCAGGGAGCGCACGGCATCATAGCAACCCATGACGCCGTGTGCTCCTGCTCTCAGCAGGAATCCAGGCCGTGGTTCCACGGACCGCTCACGGCCGTGTGCATTCGGCCTTATATGGCAAAACTCTGCTGTTCTGCTGCCATGACAAAAAATAAATTATAATAATGCACTGAAGCCGAAATGTGAGAACCCAGCATCAAAGTGTGTAGGGGACACACCCTCAACTGCTAACATCCACACGGCAAATCAT
Organism: Bufo gargarizans; assembly: GCF_014858855.1. NCBI lineage: Eukaryota > Metazoa > Chordata > Amphibia > Anura > Bufonidae > Bufo > Bufo gargarizans. Next base: position 414,864,217 of record NC_058084.1, read on the forward strand.
TAATACATTCCCAGTAGAAATCACAGAAGGACGGCACAACGCAGAGTTCACCGTAGTACTCTCCTGTTTTACCAGTCTCTGATCACCGACTCCAGCGATGATGCATCGACATGTAATCACTAACGGTGTCAATAAGTCATCGCAACAGCCAGTGGCGGGCTGTAGCAGTCCGATGTTGTCTGGACGGGTCATCGATGGAGCACGTTGAGCAGACACGAGTGGGAAACCAGGGCAGTGTCGGCAAGGGAGCGGTAAGGGTTTTGACAACCCCTTTAAAACTACAAAGGGCTTACACGAGTTAATAAATCAACATACGTACCTGTGAAAGACAAGCAGTAACACCAAAAAATATTTGTCCTGATTCTGGAGAAAATCCATTTTCACTGATTATTTGGATTAAGGAATAAACATGGTAAATTAGGGGGAATAAAAAAAGCACAGATCCTACAGAATCCCCATTTATTTTTGCGTGCAGAACGGAGGTACCTCCTAAGTACAAGCCGACATCCACATGTTCAAATGTTTATCAGCTTAGGACCATCTTGTCTGCAGTCACTATCGTGTCAGACAGCTGGTTTTCCATATGAAATATCTGCATCAAACAGATTTGCAGTTCACATGTGGCAAATCCACACATAGATTAAGCAGCTGCTCTGAGTGTTGTAGTCCGCCGCGGTGCCCGCTTCAATAAGTGGCATGTCACTTATCGACGGATTTTTAAATCCGCACCTGTATGAACAGCGACATGAATTCCCATTGAAAACAAATGGACATAGATTTCTTTGCAGAATATGTGCCGCAATCTATATGAAAGTAAAGGCGCTTGAACATGCCCTTGCTGTACCCACACTGATATATTATAGCTGGGGTTGAGCAGGTTGGGTTCGGACTTCTGTATCCGAACCAGATTCGCTTAAAAACTTTATTAAAAATATGAGCTCCATCTGACTGTAAAATGTATGGCCTCTGTGGAGGTCTCTGATGTTTCAGCCAATATCGCAAGACTGACTTCGTCTCGCCTCTATCAGGTGTCACTTCATTTATTTGCACAAATTGCTGTATCAAAATACTAAGCCGAACTTGGCTTTGTGCCTCGTTAACGATGCAGAGTTCAGCTTATTATTTTGATACAGTAATTTATGTGAATAAACAAAGGGACACGTGATAGAGGCGAGACAAAGTCAGTCTCACCATATTTGCTGAAAGACCTCAGTGGAGGCCATACATTTTACAGTTGGATGGAGCCCATATTAAAAGGTATGGCAATTTTTAAAAGAATACGACCCCATGCGCTCAGCCCTAATTATAGCCTTATGTGCTCATTTTTTACTTTTTAATACACACCCTGCCTACGCCACTACTCCTGGATCTACGAGGTCTTTGTTACACCTGGGCTCCTGGATCCATTGAAATGTATTATTTGCTTCCTGAGAGGACCTTTTTGTGGTTTTGTGGCGAATTGCTGTGGGTCCACATAAGCCTTCCATCAAGAATACTGCCCAGCGCACATCATATGCCATCATAAGGCATCAACATAGGCCACTGTATGGATTACCATTGCAAAAAAATAAAAAATGTATACCGCATGGAATACTTTTTTTGTGAATGCCTTTGCATAGAAATCATAGTTTCCTGGGATATTGTGTACAAAAAATACCTGATCAAAGGAGACTGAAAGGACTCTGTTGGGTGAACGGGGCCCTACGGATACGTTTGACGTATATGCTGGAAGCTTACCCGGTATACGCCACAAACTGAGCTCAAACGCGCTGCGCACAGAGCCTTAGAGAAGCCAGACCTGAAGCAATTAATCCAATCGCTGCCCCAAATTTCGTTTGATAAGACTTCATGAGAAAAAAAACGCTATAACGGGTCTTAACTAGATTCACCGACTGGCTCCTGAAAAGTAACATTTTGTTAATGGTAGGAAGCGTAAATGACAAACTTTCAAAGGGTAAAAGAAACCAAAAGAACAAAAGTACTGTAAAAATCTACTTAAAACAGTAATTCAAAGGATACGGTAGACGAGCGCCACATCGAACTGATAATGTGACCCAGGAGGGCTGTAAGATAGGAGGAAAAAATTTCATTAGTTTTCTTGCAGGATACAAACTGTGGATCACACAAGCATTAAGGAAATTGTAGCTATAAATACAGGTGAAACTCGAAAAGTTAGAATATCGTGCAAAGTTCATTTATTTCAGTAATGCAACGTAAAAGGTGAAACCAATATATGTGATAGACTCATTACATGCAAAGCGAGATATTTTAAGCCTTTATTTTTTACAATTCGGATGATTATGGCTTACAGCTTATGAAACTACAAAGTCACAATCTCAGAAAATTAGAATATTACATGAAATGAATACAAAAGGATGTTACATAGAAAAATGTAGGACCTATGAAAAATATAATCATGCATATGTACTCAGTACTTGGTTTGGGCACCTCAATGTGGCGTGGCATGGATGCCATCAGCCTATGGCACTGCTAAGGTGTTATGAAAGACCAGGATGCTTCAATAGCAGCCTTCAGCTCTTCAGCATTGTTCGGTCTCATGTCTTATCTTTCTCTTGGCAACGCCCCATAGAGTCTCTATGGGGTTCAGGTCAGGCGCAGTAATCCCATGGTCAATGAACCAGGTTTTGGCAGTGTGGGCAGGTGCCAAGTCATGCAGGAAAATGAAGTCACCATCTCCATAAAGCTAGTCTGTGGAAGGAATCATGGAAGGGCCCTCAAGATCTCCTGGAAGACTGCTGCATTGACTCTGGACTTAATGAAGCACAGTGGACCAACACCAGCAGATGACTTGGCTCCCCAAATCAACACAGACTGTGGAAACTTCACACTGGACTTCAGGCATCTTGCATTGTGTGCCTCTCCATTCTTCCTCCAGACTCTGGGTCCTTGGTTTCCAAATGAGATGCAAAAGTTGCTCTCATCAGAAAAGAGGACTTTGTACCACTGAGCAACAGACCAGTTTCTTTAGCCCAGGTAAGACGCTACAGGAGAGGCTTGACAAGAGGAATACAACATTTGTAGCCCATGTCCAGGATCCGTCTGTCTGTGGTGGCTCTTGATGCACTAACTCCAGCCTCAGTCCACTCCTTGTGAAAGTCCCCAACACTTTTGAATGGCCTTTTCCTGACAATCCTCCCCAGGCTGCGGTCATCCCTGCTCCTGGTGCACCTTTGTCTTCCACACTTGTCTCTTCCACATAACTTTATATTAATGTGCTTTCGTACAGCACTTTGGGAACATCCAACTTCTTTTGCAATTACTTTTGAGGCTTTCCCTCCTTATAGAGGTTGTCAATGATGGTTTTCTGCACAACTGTCAGGTCAGCAGATTTCCCATGATTGTGATTCCTACTGAACCAGACTGAGAGACAATTTAAAGGCTCAGGAACCCTTTGCTCAGGGGGTATGGATTAATTAGCTGACTAGAGTGTGACACTTTCAGTCTAGAATATTAAATCTTTTCACAATAATCTAATTTTCTAAGATTGTGACTTTGGGGTTTCATAAGCTGTAAGCCATAATCATCCAAATTAGAACAAATAAAGGCTTGAAATGTCATATGGAGCTGCAAACCTTGAAAATGTAGATACGATTTTTATTTTATTTTTGTAAATGGGCCTGTGTCAAAGTGCATTATGTATATAACAAAACTTCTAATTACGGCATGTGCTGTAAGTAAATTAGCCGGGAGGGTCATGTGGGGAGTCCTGGTCTCCTGAGGAGTCACGCAGTCCTGATTCCATTGATGTTCCACAGGCCGGGATACAGCAGGACCTGACACATGGGCAGTGAAGCAGGGCGCTATGCCCAGGACTCTCCTCTAGTAATTTACAGAACATTCAGAGCGTGCTGTAATGGAAGTTCCTCGCAATGCTAACGCGCCACTTCTGACAGGCCTGTTCCCTAGCAGTACCACTACATGGGGGTGGCTGGTTGACAGGTTCCGTTGACCCTTCCATCACAAACGTAATATTCATAGAATGCTATTTGTTTTCTTAGAATTCTGGCTGCTATTTGGTTTCATTTCGGCAGTACTATATCACTTGAAATGAAATACAAAACACAGTGCTTGTGTGGCAGTCAGCACAAATGATGAGAACCCCCATATAAATAGGTTTCCCATTGTCAGTTTACAGCTGCTGTGAGGGGAAGACAGTATCTGCATTTTAACCCTCATTATAATAGTAGGTACAAAATTTAGATAACAGCATAATAGCTCTATTGATCTCCATAGATCAGTAAATGGCAAACCAGTGGCCAAACTGTAACCCCAAAACCCACATGTATCGCAAAGTACCAACACGGCACAATACAGTCTAATAGTATATCCTCCATGTACTTTATCACTTAGCTATAATAGCCTGCCTACATTCACTGTGCTGCCTGTGCTGTTCATAGCCCGCCCTGCGCTGATGAATGGCAGGAAGAGTCTAAGGCATATTGGTACACCACAGACTTGTTCCAGGGTGCGGGTGCCCACAGTGAGGGCTCCGAGTGCCACCTCTGCCATAGGTTCGCCACCACTGGACTAGATGAAGATGCCCACAAAAGTGCATTGCATTAATTAGTAAAATTTGGGATCCTGTAATTGAATCACTACAGGCGGTCTCTCTCTGGCAACAATGATGACAAGATTGAGAAAGTGAAAGGAGTATTCTGGTAAGTTAAAGAGGTTTTCTGAGGATTTTGAACTGATGTCCTGTTCTATGGGAAAGGTCATCAGTATCTGATTGGTGGGGGTCCAAAACCCGGGACCCCCGCTGATCAGCTGTTCGAGGAGGCAGCAGCGCTTAGGCCCAGTTCACACTTCGGTTATTTGGTCAGTTATTGTGAACCAAAACCAGGTGTTGGTCAAAACCACAGAGCAGGTGCAGACCTTCCCACCATACCTGATCTCTGCGGAGACTTCACTACTGGTTTTGGCTCACAATAACTGATGGAAATAACTGAAGTATGAACGGGCCTTACAGTAGTACTGAGGGCTTCTCGCAGCTTTCCCTCATCAGTCACAGGGCCTAGGAGCAGTTCAGCCCTATTGAAGTGAATGAGGCTGAGCTAGAATACCAAGCAGAGCCGCTATACAATGTATGGCATTGTGCTTGGTGAGTAGAGAGAAGGCCGCAAAACTACTGCCAGCCCCGATGCCTTCTCATACAGGCAATTGGCAGGGGTCCTGTGTGTCGGACCCACGCCGATCAGAGAAAAAAATAAGAAAAAAAAAGAAAAAATCGTATTTTCTGATCAGCGGGGGCCCCCACCGGATAGGGGATAACTAAATTAATGAGGTCCTACTGTTGAGACCCCCATCGATAACGAGAATGAGGAAACTGTACCATGGTGGAGTCCCCCTAAAATTAACGGAGCAGCCGGTCCGGCTTGTGGTGATCTGATCCATTGATTTTTATGGGAGATCTTGGCTATCTCCGGAACTACCATAGAAATGAATAGAGCGGATGAGCGCATGTCCGACTGGCTGCCCTGTTTGTTTCAGGAGGCTTCACAGGGTATGGGGACAACATTCTTGTGACAGGAGGGGACATGAGAGCGTGATATCCGCAGGCTTCTCTCCACACGTTCTAGAGGATTGTGGAAGACTCAGTGCGCAGACCCCACTGATCTAAATTTTTGATAATATATTAAAAGTCTTTTGAAAAGTTAGTGACCCTTTAAACCAAATGTTGCGCTGTGCTGTCCAGTAATATCATGATACTGCACGTACTGCAAGAGCACATTCCTGCGCAATGGGATAGTTAGAGCAAAGCTTTGATATATTTTCTGGAAAATTAATCTGTCTGGAAATGAGAGTAAAGCCAGCGGCACGGTTCACTGTGTAACAGCAATACAAGAGCCGGTCAGATATAAAAGAGCATTTATTGGTGCTAGGGAATATAAGCACATGGCACAGAAACCGTACAACAGGTCTGCCGACAGCTCAGTGCACAGCCAGAGTTTATCCACTCACATTAAAGGGTACCTCCAGCCATACAGACCCTAAAAGAGTCTTTCCTCAATGTATACAGCAGACATTGTAACTTATCTCAATGGCCTCTCTTAGCACTAGAGGAGGTGCAGCCTTTAGGCGGCTGTTAATTGGAGAATGTGCACTAATATAAATGGGTATTTGAGACCTTAATTTTCTTGGACTTGGACAAAAATGCTGCAGACTTTCCGCAACAGATTTCTGTGCAGAAAATCTGCAGCATTTCACAGTAGCAGCAATGTCCGCAAAGAATCTGGATAACGTGATATGCAGTGCGGATTATAAATTCGCAGCACTTCAATTTATGTTGCAGTTTTCCACCATGGATTGCAATGCTGAGGATGATACCCACAGAAAATCTGCAGCAAAATCCACATGCAACTCACGCAGATCTTGCCGCCCATTCCTTGAAAAATTTGGGAGAGGATCTGCTAATAATCTGTGGCAGATTTACTGCCAAAAAATGCATCCCACGTGGACGTCACCCAAGCACTAAGCAGTCAACTGTCTGCATGAAAGTACCAGTCGGTAGATTCCGGTAACCGTCATATAAATCCATCCTCTTTCCAGTCACACTGATGACATGGACAGGCCTAAAATTCAGAAATGTCATAAACCAGAAACGGGTCATTTCTTATGGCAGCACACATGCTGAACCCTCTATCGGCCTTTGGGTCCCTTGACATGGTGGCCACTGTGCCCATATCTCCCAGGTTGTTAGCAGTCATGCGATTCACCCATGTGATCGCCTCCCCGGTGGTGGTGACGCTGGCACTGGGGGAATCACATTACTACGAATGCAGTGGCCGACATGCCAAGCGTTTACACAAGGAGCCCATGAGTAGTGGGACCTTCAGCAAGTGTGTCACCAAATGGAATGGCCCTTTTCAGAGTTGCACAGGCCATTACACATTGGTTTATGACACTTCCAAAATTTCATTACAAAGAGGCCAACCCCTTTCATCACTGAGCATGTGACGATACACGACCGCACCTGGACTGAGCATGTCCGAGACACCGCTAAGCAGTGCGCCTGGACAATCCTTCTAGCGCCATACATGACAAACATGTGACATGTCAAAAAGAAGACGCATCAGCATGCAACTGAAGGAATGGGTTCAAAACAGTCAGAAAGGTATTAAACCATCTTTAAAGATAAAACAAGTTGTACACAGCCCTTTACGGAAGTTGTGGCAAGTTTGCAGGATAGGGGATAACTAACTGATCGCAGGAGGTCTGACTCCAGCGATCCCGAGAACGGGGGTCAGGTTCCACTGATCGCCATTCATTCTCCAGGGGACTGCCGGAGATATCCGAGGTCACTGTGGTGGACACAACCCCTTTAATGGTGAACTGTTGATGTCACCTACCTTCACAATAGGAAGATCAAAGACCTCTCGAGCCTCTCCAACCTCAGGATTGTCACCATCTTCTGCGATGATGTGTGTAGCCAATGCATTATAGGAGACTTCTTTAGCTTTTCCAGCTTTCAGCAGTTGTACGACCTGTAATATAAAACTTATTAATGCATCACAGTAACCAACACCAAGATACAGAACGCTACTGACTGCAGCATCTGAGGGGTTAAACGGCCAGGATCAGAGTTATCTGATTCCGGCTGTTGCAGGAGGATGTCGGCTGTATAGCACAGCCAGCATGCTGTGTCTATGGCGGGTTCAGCTCCAGAGCCTGCGCCATACACTCCGCTGCAACCTGGGATATTTACATCATAGGTCATTAAAGGGTTAAACGAGCACTGAGTGACATGTTGCATGGTTGATCAGTGCCCAATACAGACAGATGTAAAAGGACCTTAACAGCAGGAATACAAAACATGTAGGACTACCCTGGTATCCAGCAAAGTTTTGCTGCTGCTAGCTAGGGTCTCTCGATATTCAACTGCATCATGAGGACAGTGATACAGTTGAAGGCATGTCTCCCTGTCCTGCCGTTCACTCTCGAAGGCTACAGGCCACTATTATTAATGCCCCCTATAGTAGTAATAAAGTCCACCATAATGCCTCCAGTAGTATTCGAGCCCACACAGTGTGCCCCAGAAGTAAATATGTCCCATTATAGTGCCCTCAAACAGTACTAATGCTCCCTAAAGCGTCCTCCTAGTAGTAATGACGCCCCAGAAGTAACGATACCTGCCTGTAGTGCTCCCAGTAGTAAAATGCCCCCACAATGTGTCCCAGTAGAGAAAAACAAACCTTTATAGAGTTCCCATAGTGCCCCCTAGTTATAATAATGACCCCCATATAGTGGCCCAACAACAAGGAGCAAGGATCCAAAGATCATAAAAAATGCTTCCATGCCGCTGTCTTCCGGCCTGCGTCCCTAGCTTCCCTTGTGATGAGGTCATTGTGCTGGCTGTGCCGTCCTCTGATACGCTTCAGGCCTAGTGGCCTCTAATACTTCTGGAGGCATTATGGTGGACTTTACTACTACTATAGGGGGCAATATAGGTGGACATAATGATTTAGGGGGCATTATGGTTTACTCTACTACTACAGGGTGGGGTTAATAAAGGGTGAATTATTATTACCGGGCGCATTATGGTGGGCTTTATTACTACTGTGGGACAATATTACTAATGGGGGCACTGTATGGGTACTACTACTACGGGCACCTGGGAGATAAGGGTCCATTTACACGTCAGTATTTTGTAATCCAGATCCGTTACTGCAAATTTGCAGAACGGAATGCTGACCCATTCATTTCAATGGCCCCGTTGTATCGTTATGCTGAGCCACAAAAAAACTGAGCTTGCCCTACTATTGTCCGCAAAATGCGGTACGCAGTCCCATTGTAGTCATTGGGTCCACAAAAATGCGGATGACATGAGGAATGCACCAATAGGTCATCTGCAATTGCTGATCTGTTTCCAGGAAATAGCCACATATATGCCTCCTTCCAGAACAGACGCAAATGTACAATTGGCAAAAACTGAAGGTTTTTGCGGAAACACGGATCTGCAAAAAAGGGAACAAAACTCTGGAAAAAAAATACTGACGGGTGAATGGACCATAAGTATCATGTGACCTGGCTTTCAGTTAAGGGCCCAGGTATCAAACAGATAAACAGTAGTGTACTGAGGAGCAGAACATACATAGTATATACAGTATGACTACCTGCAGCAGCTCCTCAACATCATGTCCTTTTTTTTTTTTTTTTTACACTAAACGTTATTAACAATATGACATCACTAAGAGACAGGCAGCCATGAAAATACACAGTTATGCAGTTACTGTAATGATTCTAATTCTAGTCCTATTAACTTATCACATGGATGTGTCCTGTGCCGAATTAGCACACGTATGTGACTGCTTACTGAATATCAGGGTGTAAAGAGTGTCACATGACTGGGCCACCACTGATGGAAGAAGCTACGGCAAAGAACGTTTACCAATCTGTTGGACCCGATCCGAACAGGCATTACATCAGTAGGTCCGGCACTCCAGCGGCTGTGGAACTACAGCTACTAGCATGCTCCATGCACTTCTATGGGCGTTCATAGAATAGCCAAGCAAGTTGCTGCTCTCTGTATTACATGGTTGAATGGGTGCCATGTAACAATACATTTGAAGGGTTGCACAGAGCTGATGGCAGCTGAACGGCGGCCTGGAGTGATCGCCAGGCTGGCTTCAGATGGGGAAAAATGGGAAGAACCATCTGTCAATCAATTCCCTTCAGAGCAGAGAACGTATAACCAAAGCCAGCGTCTTACATGACATTCACCCATCAGGTGCGCAATTAACCCCTCAGGTGTGGCACCTGAGTGTTTGTCGAGGCGGATCGCAGAGCACAGTCATAGAGGCCGGGTATGGGATATGGCCGGCACTCACAGCCTGTGTTTGTATTCAGGCATAAACTAAACTCATTTAAGGCTCCATTCACACGTCCGCAATTTCGTTCCGAATTGCGGACCTATTCATTTCTATGGGGCAGCATGATGTGCTGCCCGGACACGGAATTGCGGATCGGCACTTCTGCTCCGCAAAAAAATAGAACATGTCCTATTCTATTAGTGCTGGCAACGTGCGGTCCGCAAAATGTGGAACGCACATTGCCGCTGTCGGTGTTTTGCGGATCTGAAAAACACGTTGCGGACGTGTGAATGGAGCCTAAATGAATGTGTTAATTACATTCATTGGTGGCACAGTGCGCCCCCCCAATATTATAATCATATAACCACAGGCGCCCCCCCTCCGCACATTATTATATTCATTGTTGGCAGTGGCCACAGGGTCCCCTCCTCATTGGTGGCAGTGGCAGCTTCTAATCGGAGCCCCAGCAGTGTAATCCTGGGGCTCCGATCGGTTACCATGAAGCCCTGGCTGCCATGGTCAGCTCCCTGCTGCTGTGTGTGCACTATGCACAGGGCAGCAGGGAGAGTGTGAAGTCCTATTCACCCTGATAGGACCTGTCTGCCATTAGCCCCCCCACCGGATGCATTCATCCACGCACGGGGAGAAGCAGCTGCGGCCGTGCGGGGATCAGGAGCGGTGCAGGCAGCCAGGTAAGTAGAATCAGTGTGAGGGGCCTGGGCATATGGGGGGTTATTTCAAGCCTCGGATAACCACTTTAAGACAACACTAATAGGAAATATGGATAAGGGCTCACGCACACGACCATTGTTTTAGTCCGCATACGATCTGCATTTTGTGTGGGTCCGCAAAAAAACTGAACATGTCCTGTCCTTGTCCTTATTACGGATTGACCCATTGACTTTCATTGTATTTAGTGACGGATCTGTTTATTTCCGTTTTGGTTTCACACAACCGCATCCTAATGGAAGGCATGAATCTCGATGTGCAAAATGGATCTGTTCAATTCCGGTATTGAGATCTCTGCTGGATGTGTGAAAGAAGCCTAACAAACAAGGCTGGTATCCGTGTTTTGCCAATCCGCAAAACAGGCTATAGACGTGTGCATGAACCCCAACGGTCTCACTCAGGACCCCGCTCACTAAGAGTGTGGCAGACCGACACATTACGTGGTGTACAGATTGCACGTAATGCTACATGCAGAAGAAAGGAAAATTAAAGGGTTATTCCTAACTCACCCAAACATGGCTTAGATTGGAATAATCCTGAGAGGCTTGTGTGGCCAGAGTGATGGAAACAGCCTACGTGGCTTCAGTGGCTCCCATCCACTTTTAAGGATGTCACAGAAGCACAGTACCACAGCCGACTCGACTGCGTCTGTAAATCTGGCCAAGGCATGCAAGGGTTACTCTGATCTCCCTGATCATGTTCTTGTGATCAGCAGGGGCCCCAGACATTTAGGGGGTCATTTACTATCCAGAAATACACCAATATTAGGCATATTTCTGGCGCAAAGTTGTGCCCCAATCTGCAAGTTTTCCCTGATCAGGCCAGGTCTAAAAAAAAAGGGGAGCGAGGCGGGGGCCGGCAAGCCCATCTCATTCATCATTTTCCACTCCTGTTTTTGGTGTAGAAAACGGTCTAAATGTAAGCCGCCTCTTCATAACGCCGGCGGATCCACTGACAGCTATAGGGGTTATTAAGACTAGCGTCTAAAACACTGGTCTTAATAAATGACCCCCTTATTTGTCTTCTCAGAACAACACCGTTAAGTCCCAGAAAACTTAAGGCTGGTTTCACACGGGCGTTGCGGGAAAAGATGCGGGTGCGTTGCAGGAACATGCACGATTTTTCAGCGCAAGTGCAAAACATTGTAATGCGTTTTGCACGCACGCGAGAAAAATCGGCATGTTTGGTACCCAAACCTGAACGGGCTTGGGAAACGGTGTTCTGTAGATTGTATTATTTTCCCTTTATAAGTTCAATAGGGCTGGAGGGGTTAAAAAAAAATAGAAAAAAATAATTTAACTCACCTTAATCCACTTGTTCGCGCAGCCGGCATCTCTTCTGTCTTCTTCTTTGCTGTGCAGTAGGGATAGGACCTTTGATGACATCACTGCGCTCATCACATGATCCATCACCATGGTGATGGATTATGTGACAGACCATGTGATGAGCGCACTGACGTCACCACAGGTCCTTTTCCTGTGCACAGCAAAGATGAAGACAGAAGAGAAGCCGGGCTGCGCGAGCAAGTGGATTAAGTGGATTTTTTTTTAACCCCTCCAGCCCTATTGTACTATGCATTCTGTATTAAGAATGCTATTATTAATATTGATCGGATCCCCAGCCCGATCACCTCCTAGCAACTGTGCATGAAAATCGCACCGCATCCGCACTTGCTTGCGATTTTCACGCAGCCCCATTCACTTCTATGGGGCCTGTGTTGCATGAAAAACGCACAATATAGAGCATGATGCAATTTTCACACAACGCACAAGTGATGCGTGAAAATCACCGATCATGTGCACAGCCCCATAGAAATGAATGGGTCAGGATTCAGTGCGGGTGCAATGCGTTCACCTCACGCATCGCACCCGCGCAGAAATCTCACCCGTGTGAAAGGGGCCTAAAGGTGTTAAGTTTGGCTTTCCCTGGTGACAGCAGCGGATAGACCTGTACCCGCTGAGCACTTTCATGTGACAAGCTCTGGTGCACCAGCCAAAGTTCTTCTCATAACAGAAGGACTTTCGAGAACTGCAGCGGATGCTCCGCTAGGCCCCTCTCTCAGTCTCTCTGCAAGCGCAGCCCCCCGAGGTAAAGGAGCGCATGCTGCACAAGCGCAGCCCCCCGAGGTAAAGGAGCGCATGCTGCACAAGCGCAGCCCCCCGAGTTAAAGGAGCAGACGCTGCACAAGCACAGCATCCCCCTCCATTTACTTCTAGGGAGTTTTGAAAACTGTTGTGCGTATGCTCAGCCATTTCTATCAGTCCCATAGAAACGAATGGAGCGGTGGCTGAGCCTGCACGATGCGCGCTCCATTCACTACCAGGGACTTCTCAGACTAGCTGCGCGCGCTCACTCCGCTATTTTTCCAGACTCCCATTGAAGTGAATGGGGGGGGGGGGGGCTGCACATGAGGTCTCCTCTGCTTTGGGGATGCCATTCTGGAGATAGGAGCAGATCCCACAGGTGTATGGCAATAAGCCCTCAATGTCTGAGATGAGATGAAACTCATCCACTTTGTCCTTGCAAGGTAACCAGAGACATGCATGGTGCAACTAGCTGGGCACAATAACACCCATCATCTGCTGCCATCACTTCAAGTCCAGGAGACTCAATCAACTTCTGCACTCAAGGGCTCACTATTTAGCAGGAAGTGCACGCCCTGCGTCATCCGCGCCGCATCTCTCATCAGGATCACTATGTGGCAGCCACTAAACATCCCATAACGGGAGTAGTGACCGCAGCTGAGACACAACAGGCCGGGAAACGGGCGCGAGTGGCAGGCAGCCCTCCGGGTCACACACCGGCCCTGCCCACTCCTGCCTGGAGCCCCGCACGCGGTGTGGTCCCCCGATCTGTCTACCTGAGGATCCAGGTCCCCCACGAGGTAAAACTTCACATCCTTGAACATGTCCTCCGGAACTTTCAGCTCGGTGTCCGCCATGACGGCGGAGGCAGAAGGGGGTCTTTAGCCTGGTCTCCTGCGGGTAACGTGTATTACATTCCCCTCACCGGTCACTTTCAGGCGGGAATCAATGAGGGGGTCAGGGGAAGGCTCCACACCGTCACCAAGATGCGGAGATCGCGCCGCGGCACCAGCTATCCCTGCCTAGGGGTGGCCGCTTTGCGGGCAGTACGTATGTGGGCTGCACATTGACTTGGAACCGCCGCTTCACATCCTACTCTCCGGCCTGCCTTACTTTACTCACTTATATTAAAAATGATCTATATCAGAGGTTGTGAAATGGGTTTATGGTTTGCTTAATCGTGTGAAACCCCCCTCCTCAGAGCATGTTGGTACATTCTGAGGAGAGGGCGTGGCCTGGGCGGCTGTCCTATAAACAAAAAGCAGCGCGGGGAAGGCGCCTTTATAAGAGGTCACTGGCGCGCGATTACCTCACTCGGCGGCGAGCGCTGCTGGAAGTCGGTGGAGACGAGGAGCTTGACTGTCGTTTATTTATGTTTTTACATATATATATATATATATATATATATTTATATATATTTTTTTTTTTTTATTTGTTTGCGTTATTGAAGCCGCTGTTCACATGTCTGGCTGCTTTCTCCACGGGAAATATTAGCACGTGTTGACACAGACAGATGGTTGTTGCTGTTCTGACTACTGGGTGCTTCAAGTGTTTTTTCTTTTTTGATAACCACTAGGTCCAGATGGTGGAAGTCTGGGAAATATTGTGGGGATGCGGATTACTTTTTTTATGACATTTTTCATCCTGAACAATAATGAATCCTGACAGGAAGAAAGCCAGATGGCAAAACACTGGCCAGAATGGGTGACTACGGGGTCTCCAAGCACGGCTTAGATGCAGGCACTAAGGGGGGGGAGAAGAGAATGGTTGCTGCAAGGGTTCTCTGGGAGTTTAAGGGCTCTTTCACACCTGCTTTCTTTTCTTCCGGCATAGAGTTCCGTCGTCGGGGCTCTATGCCGGAAGAATCCTGATCAGTTTTATCCTAATGCATTCTGAATGGAGAGAAATCCGTTCAGGATGTCTTCAGTTCAGGACCGGAACGTTTTTTGGCCGGGAAAATACCTCAGCATGCTGCGCTTTTTGCTCCGGCCAAAAATCCTGAACACTTGCCGCAAGGCCGGATCCGGAATGAATGCCCATTGAAAGGCATTGATCCGGATCCGGCCTTAAGCTAAACGTCGTTTCGGCGCATTGCCGGATCCGACGTTTAGCTTTTTATGAATGGTTACCATGGCTGCCGGGACGTTAAAGTCCTGGCAGCCATGGTAAAGTGTAGTGGGGAGCAGTATACTTACAGTCCGTGTGGCTCCCGGGGCGTTTCAGTGACGTCAGGGCGCCCCAAGCGCATGGATGATGTGATTGCATGGCACGTCATTCTGGAGCGCCCCGGTAGCCGCACGGACTGTAAGTATACCGCTCCCCACTACTACTATGGCAACCAGGACTTTAATAGCGTCCTGGCTGCCATAGTAACACTGAACGCATTTTGAAGACGGATCCGTCTTCAAATGCTTTCAGTTCACTTGCGTTTTTCCGGATCCGGACAACGCAAGTGTGAAAGAGGCCTTAGAAAATACTTAAATATGAGTTTATCATAAATACATTTCCTAGTACCGTTCATTAGTTGTAATGGCTTGTTCGGTCTATGGAGCTGTTGGGAGAAATAAAAAGGTTAATAATGTCTGCTGGCACGAAGGATGGGCTCGCATATTTCTCCAATCCGTTTAACGTGTACGTTAAATGCATGACTTGGACTGTAGCCATATAGTGGCATCTGTTCACCATAGATATATAATTCCCCCCCTCTGGACTCTGCAGGATACAAGAACATGGTGTGCTGCGTTTAATGGTTTAGTTTTTATCCCCTTAATAATCAGGCCTGTGTTGGGTTTTAATGTTTACCTGAGCTTTCAGAAAAGTTTGCTTAATGGCTGTGCTTCTTTATACAAACATACCTGTGAAGGAATTTTTTTTTTTTTTTTGTGCTTCCCTAATGTCTTTTTCGGCTATATCGTTCCCTGTTTCCGTTACACAATTAGATGCATATCTCTCACAAGCAGGGAGCATCACCCTTCTGTGGAATCTGTCAGTACTGTATTGCTGTGATGTCCTTTGCCTTACTTCCCACCATGTTTTTCAGCTCTGGAGGTCGCGCTTACAGAAAGGCAGTTTTTTATCAGGCTCAGCATCTCTGATAGCTCTGACATGCCCCCACCTCGCTGCTGTGCTCTTAAGCTACTTTCACACTTGCGGGAGAGTGATCCGGCAAGCAGTTCCGTCACTGGAGCTGCCTGCTGGATCTGGCAAAATGTATGCCAACTGATGGCATTTGTAAGACTGATCAGTCTGAGAAATACCAGTGTCATCCAGCAAAATGGATCCAGCATTTATATTTTTCACATTTTTTTTTTTTCCTGGCCGGATCAGCATGCTGTTTTTATTATCTATACCAGCGATGGCGAACCTATGGCACGGGTGCCAGAGGCGGCACTCAGAGCCCTCTCTGTGGGCACCCGCACCCTGGAAAAAGTTTATGGTGTACCAATATGCCTTAGACTTTTCCTGCAATTCATTCAGCGCAGGACGCACTATGACAGCACAGACAGCACACTGAATGTAGGCAGGCTATTATAGCTAAATAATAAAGTACATGGAAGATATACTATACTGGACTGTAGTATTCAGGGTAAATTGCTGTGTTGGCACTTTGTGATAAATAATTAGGTTTTGGGTTGCAGTTTAGGCACTCAGTCTCTAAAAGGTTCACCATCACTGCTCTATACTGATCAGTCAAAAAGACTGAACTGAAGACTTCCTGATGCATCCTGAACAGATTGCTCTCCATTCAGAATGCATGGGGATATGCCTGATCAGTTATTTTCCGGTATAGAGCCCCTAGGACGGAACTCGGTGCCGGAAAAGAATAACGCTAGTGTGAAAGTGTCCTTAGTATGTTACTAGGAACAGATCTTGCCTGACAATAGGCAGTGGACTGCAACTTTGGAAGTGAGACCCCTGGTGACCATAATGTTTTTTTTTTTTGTTTGTTTTTTATTTTATTTTTCAAATAGGTCACTTTTCTTTGCAGATTTCTGAGGTGGTTTTAGAAGAGTATTTGGTTGAGGTTTCTCTACATTTACTTTTATGAAACCCACAATCAAATCTGCTTCCAAGAAGTAACACTGAAATAACCTTCACCATTTTACACTCTGAAAAAGTTGAACTTTTTGACATTAAAGTCCCTAGGAAAACCTTTTTGGTTGTAGATTTAGCATTACTGAACCAGTGGAAGCTGTTAGCTGTGTGACCTTACACTTGGGGCTCATTCAAAAGACTGTAGTGTTTTGTGTATCTGCAGAACACAGATATCGACCATATGCGTTCTGCAAGTTGTGGACCGCACCTGGCTGCAACTAGAATAGAAGAAGCCTATTTAGGACATGCTCTCTTTTCTACGGAACCATGTGCACAGTGTGCTATCCACATCTTTTGCGGCCCTATAGAAAAAAAATGGGTCTGCATTCGGTCCGCAAAATTGTGGACCCATTCGTATGGCCATCTGAATGAGCCCTTTAGAGAACTGTGAAGATCTAGGTCTGTGGGTTGTATAGTGTTCTGTCCTTCTGTGTTAATTACTTTTTACAATATAGTGTAATTTGCAAAAATTGTGTATTTTACTGTACAAGCTTTCAACAAGATCATTAATAAGTATATTGAAGAGGATGGGGCCCAATACTGACCCCTGAGGTACTCCACTAGTGACAGTGACCCAATCGGAGTGTGTACCATTAATAACCACCCTCTGTTTTCTATCACTGAGCCACTTACTTAGGCCACTTGCACATGAACATTTTTATTTTCCATTTTGCGGCTGTTTTTTTCAGTTCCGTATATGGAACCATTAATTTCAGTGGGTCCGCAAAAAAAAGGTAACTTTGTTTTTCCATTACGCCCCATGACAGCACCTGTGAGAGATCCTCCCCCCTCCGGACAGGAAACAGGAACTTCCAGATCCTTAAATTGGTCCACCTCCTTCCGCCACTCGGTGTCACATTTTGTCCAGATGGGACGAGGGTTGTTGTCACTGGACCGCAAGATTGTAATCCCAAGGTCAGTAACCTGGTCCCTAGCCTGGTGGCTAAATATTCAGAACCTCAGTCAGGGGGTGGAGTGGTTGAGAAACGATCCCTTGATAATGACCACCGACGCAAGCCCTTGGGGATGGGGGGCCCATTCAGTTTTGGGTTTTTTCCAAGGCCCTTGGTCAAAATCCCAGAGTACTCAGTCCCAAAATGGCAGGGAATTAAGGGCGGTCCTGTGTGCACTGAAGGAAAGTCTCCCATCTTTGCCCCAGCGACATGTCAGGATCTTATCCGACAACGCCTCGGTGGTAGCCTAAATAAACAAACAAGGGGGAACAAGATCCCCCCAACTAATGCAACTAGCATCCAGAATCTTCCTGCTAATACAGGGAAAAGCTCTCTCTTTGCGCGGTTCATTTGAAGAGCTCAGAAAATCTCCAGGCGGACTTTCTCAGCAGACACAGGTTCAGTCAAGCCAATTTGTGTCTGAACCAGGAGGTTTTTCATCAAATAGAAGCCCTATGGGGAAGTCCCACAATAGATCTTTTTGCTTCGGCGGAGAACAGGAAGTGCAAAAGGTTCTTTTCCCTGAGCAGGAGGGATCAGTTGTTGGGCACAGATGCTCTCTCACAGCCATGGGGGAAAGGCTTAGTCTATGCTTTCCCTCCCATCAGCCTATTGCCCAGAGTGATCTAGAAGATCAGGGAGGAGCATGAAACAGTAATTCTAATAGCACCCTTTTGGCCAAGAAGAGTCTGGTTTGCCTGGTTGAGGAGGCTGTCAATAGCCGACCCGTGGATACTCCCGGAAAGACAGGATCTATTATATCAGGGCCCTCTACTTCATCCGGAAGTCAAGAACCTCCACCTGACGGCCTGGATTTTGAGAGGACATTCTTCAGGTCCAAGGGCCTTTCAGAACAAGTCATTGGGACTCTTCTAGCTAGCAGGAAGAAAGTCGCCTCCGATATTTATCTCAGGGTATGGAGGACCTTCCTCCGGTTTGCAGGGCCAGGCCTAGATTTGAGCTCACCCAATATTGCATTAATTTTAGATTTCTTGCAGGAAGGCCTTCACAAGAGGCTTAAGCCTAGCACTTTTAGGGTCCAGGTCTCGGCACTCAGTGTCCTATTCGATTTTAGGTTGGCCTCTCATCCTTGGGTCAAGAGGTTCATTAAAGGGTCCTCTAGACTATGTCCTATAGTTAGATCTAAGTCAGCCCCATGAGACCTTAACCTGGTCCTTTCTGCTCTAACCAAGGCTCCGTTTGAGCCTCTTGGGGACATCCCTCTGAAGATGCTGTCATATAAGACTGTATTTTTAGTGGCCATCACTTCTGCTAGACGAATAGGCGAACTATCCGCTTTATCATCCTCTCCTCCATATACTCAGATTCTGGAGGATAGGATCGTACTCAAACCGGATCCCGCATTTCTGCCCAAAGTAATGTCGGTATTCCACAGATCTCAGGAAATAGTTCTCCCTTCCTTTTGTCAGGACCCTAAGAACGAGGGGGAAAAAGCTTTTCATACCTTAGATGTCAGAAGATGTGTCTGTACTTATTTAGAATCTACAAGGAGCTTCAGGAAGACACCGCAACTCTTCGTGCAGTTTCAGGGTCAGAACAAGGGCTCGAAGGTCGTGAGCCGTACCTTAGCTAGATGGATCAAGAGAGTGATTGGTCTAGCATATTTGCAATCCGATTGTCAGGTTCCTTCAGATTTCTCAAGTCATTCCACTAGGGCAGTGGCCTCTTCCTGGGCAGAGAAAGGGTGTGCTACTATTGATCAGATCTGTAGGGCAGCTACGTGGAGTTCCCCCTCTACGTTTTACAAGCACTACAGATTAGACCTTTTCATCTGTGCAGGATATGTCTTTTGGGAGAAAGGTGCTGCAAGCTGTAGTCCCTCCCTGATTATCTGGTCTAGTCTCTCACAGGTGCTGTCATGGGGCGTAATGGAAATACTTAAATTACTCTTACCGGTAATATGTTTTCCATGAGCCCATGACAGCACCTACATAATTCCCTCCCTAGCGCTATTTTCTTCTGTTGTGGTGTTGGTTTCACTATATATAGGTGCATTGCTGGTCCCACAAATCTTGTTAAGTACTGAGTGGCGGAAGGAGGTGGACCAATTTAAGGATCTGGAAGTTCCTGTCCGGAGGGGGGAGGATCTCTCACAGGTGCTGTCATGGGCTCATGGAAAACATATTACCGGTAAGAGTAACTTAAGTATTTCTGTTCCAACATAGAACACGTCCTATTATTGTCCGCAAACCACGCTCTGTGACTCTATTCAAGTCAATGGGTCCGCACAAAAAGGAATGCACACGGAACACATTTGTGTGTCATCCTAAGCATTGATGTGCAAAAAATGGAAATGCTAGGCACAGCCCATTGTGGCCATGTGTTCTATGTGTGTAAACTAGGAAGTGAGCACATGTACAGGACCAGAACCCACCCCCCAAGCTATCTGATCTGGTTGCTAAGCAACAAGATGGATGTTTATAACAATAAAGGTATATAGTGGAAAACCGGCACTCTACATCTATCAGTAATGCTAAGGAGGCAATAAGAGTACGTTTTAAGAGTGGAGAATAAAAAGGTAGAGGTTCTAAAAATGTGGAAGTCCCAAAAAATGAGGTTCACAAAAATAAAAATGATGTTTTGCAATATACAGCATTAAAGGTGCACAATAACAAAAATATGCAGAGTGGAGATGTGACAATGCAGTGATTGGTAGCGGTTTCCACCTTCAGTGGGGTACAGTAAATGGCTGTGTCCATTTGTGTACAGTCCATAAAAAATTGTCTGTCTGTACCACCGGTGTTGGTCACATAGAAAGTATATAGTATATGGATAGAGCGATGAAAAGGTAAAAAGGATAAAAATATAAAATACAAAAATATATATAGGTGGTATGTCAGTCGGGTGCTGTACTTAGTGTGGCGTCCCACACATTAAAGAAGACTGCACCCTGACTGTTTACCTTCTTTGCGAGGTGTCCTGGCTGTTGGAGCAGCCTTGCTGCGCTCTGCAGTGTTTGTTTTCCCGGTCTTCTCGGCGTGCCACGTGGATATAACGTCACTTCTTCGGCGTCTCACGTGTCTTTGCCGGACTTGGTTTTGAGATTTTCGTTGGTGGTCTTTTTCGATCCGGAGGATTCAGATGGAATTCATTATTCGGAAGCGCTTCCAGGATAAGGTTCTTAGCAGGTTTTAGAGGGAGGTCACCAGACGCGTTTCGAAGGACTTAGCTGCCTTCTTCATCAGTGGTAGCCCTCTGACTGCCGTTGTACTGCCTTTTATGCTGCTGGTGGATCTTTCAAAGACCTGGACTGGATCTCATTTTCTATGGTCCAGACTTTTGGATGTGATGGTTCCATCGAAAATCTGGATAAGTACTAGTTAGGTGTCTTCTTTTGTTTGCTTTTTTGTGTGTGTGTGTGTGTTTGTTTTTTGTACTGTTGTTGGTAGTGTGATGTGTTTGCTGGTTATTGTTTTGGTTCTTTGTTGATTTTATGGTTTCTGACTTAATTCAGCGTTTTTTTAAAATAAAAAATTCTTTCCCCTCTCTGTGTCTGTGTTTGCTGTGGTACCGCTGCGGCTTCTACTAGTTGTGCATTTTTGTATTCGGGCCTGTTAGGGGACCCTAGTGTGG
The DNA here is from genome assembly GCF_014858855.1 of Bufo gargarizans. Classification (NCBI taxonomy): domain Eukaryota; kingdom Metazoa; phylum Chordata; class Amphibia; order Anura; family Bufonidae; genus Bufo; species Bufo gargarizans. The sequence continues at coordinate 414,885,502 of NC_058084.1, forward strand.
ATTCTGTGGTTTTTTTGTTATGTTACCGCTGTATTTTTTTCCCTCAGTGGATTGTTCTTTATTGATTACTGGTCTCTAATGTACTCTGGATTCTGTGCTTTTGATCTTTCCTGCGGTATTTTGTCCGCGTTGTGTTTTTATTTTTATTTATGGGGAAATTTGGTATCTGAGAGATCTTGTGTGGTTTTTGTTACCCTGCGGTATTGCTGTGTATTTTCAATGGTGCGTTTGGTGATCATAACAGTGTGTTATAATGAGTGTTAGCGGAGGTTGTGTGTGGGGACATTAGTGACAGGTAATGTGGGTGGTTGGGGTAATGCGTTCCGTTCTGGGTGTTAGTGGGGGAATGGATTTTTTTGGGGGGGGGGGGGGGGTGCGTGTTATCCTATGTGGTTTGTGCTCATTATACTCAATTTTGGTCCAGGATTTGGGTGCGGTTTTTGGGATCCATTATTGTGGATGTTGCAAAACTCCTCTCCCTCATACAGGAGCGTCCCCAGCTGTGGGACACAAGAGCAAATCGGATTGGGAAGGAGCCTGGCTGGGAGGAGGTTACAAAGGAGATGCTGCCTAGAGAATGGGAGAAGGCTACTTTCACACTAGTGTTTGGTGCGGATCCGTCATGGATCTGCACAGGCGGATCCATTCAGAACGGATCCGTTAGTATTTTTAAACATAGCCAAGACGGATCCGTCTTGAACACTATTGAAAGTCAATGGAAGACGGAGCTGTCCCCACTGACTTACATTGTGTGTCAGAACAGATCCATTTGACTCAGTTTCGTCAGACGAACACCAAAACGCTGCAAGCAGCCTCCAGAGTGGAATGGAGACTGATCGGAGGCAAACTGATGCATTCTGAGCGGATCCTTTTCCATTCAGAATGCATTAGGGCAAAACTGATCCGTTCTGGACCGTGTGAGAGCCCTGAACGGATCTTGCAAACGGAAACCAACACGCCAGTGCGAAAGCCTCAAAGGCGCAGATTAGGTAAGCCAACCCATGCGTATGTCTGCTCCTTTATAAAATGTGTTATGTAAAAACTGTGATGTGCTGGTGTATTTATATGTGAATTCTGGAAAATGGGCCATGTTTTAATGAAGGTGCACCAGGAGGATGTTTTGTTAAACACCTTTATAGTAAATGTCGCCTTCCACAGCACTAGATAGTCTTGTTCGGCAGCAGCCTTTTCCGTCGGTGTCTCCTGCTTTTCTCAAACTATAGTTCCCAGCATGCCGTGCTGTGGGCCGATCTGTATGACGTCTGTACATGCTTTTAGTAGTAGTTTATAGACCGCTGTGGAGCAGCGTATTGTCTTTATTATTATTTTTTTCCATGTTAAAAATGATTCCCAGAGTCATATTATGTCCAATACCTATCTGCTAAAGTTTAGGCCTTGTGTATTGACATTTATTATAAATGATAGCTGATGATAGTAAACATCTTTGTCATATAATTATGATTGTTTTCCTTTAAGTGTATATGGCCAAAATACAGACTATAGAGCAGGTCTATAGATCAGGGGTGCACAACCTTTTTTGGTCTGGGAAAAAGCTGAAGATTCTATGTGTAGACAATGGAACTGAATACACAAGTGAGAAGACACAAATCATTTTAAAGAGAAATGGAATCTTATTCCAGAATACTGTACTATACAGTCCCGAACAAAACAGTGTTGCAGAAAGAAAGAGAATCAAACTCTCTGCTGAAAGCGGAAAAAATATGCTGTTTGACTCGGATCTACCAACAACAAATTGGGCTGATGCAATCATAACTGCTTGCTATATTCAAAATAGCCTAGCAAGTAAAGCTGGTGAGAAAACACCATATGAACAAGAAGCCCAAACTACACCACATAACTGTTGAGAGTTCTTAGATATCTGAAAGCAACTTTACAAATGGGGGTGTTTGGATAATTCTCATTATTCTGTGTATTGCAAGAACTACATTGTGATTGCCTGTTTCCAGACACAGTGTTATGTTGTTAATAAAGCACTGCTAAAAAGAAAAGGCAGGAAGGGGCGGAGACTTGCTGCACATGTACAGAGAGAGCACTGAGATAGAAGAAAGCCAGAAGCAGAGATTCTGATCTTGCTTAAAGTTATATTCATATGTTATTATTTCTGAATAAAACTCTGTTGTTCATCGTGCTACACCTGATGGAGACCTTATAAGGCTACTTTCACACTAGCGTTCGGGCGGATCCGTTCTGAACGGATCCGCTCATAATAATGCAGACGGAGGCTCCGTTCAGAACGGATCCGTCTGCATTAAAATTGAAAAAAAAGCTGTGTGAAAATAGCCTCGGACGGATCCGTCCAGACTTTCAATGTAAAGTCAATGGGGGACGGATCCGCTTGAAGATTGAGCCACATTGTGGCATCTTCAAACGGATCCGTCCCCATTGACTTACATTGTAAGTCTGGACGGATCCGCACGGCCAGGCGGACACCCGAACGCTGCAAGCAGCGTTCAGCTGTCCGCCTGTCCGTGCGGAGGCGAGCGGAGCGGAGGCTGAACGCCGCCAGACTGATGCAGTCTGAGCGGATCCGCTCCATTCAGACTGCATCAGGGCTGGACGGCTGTGTTCGGGTCCGCTCGTGAGCCCCTTCAAACGGAGCTCACGAGCGGACCGACGAACGCTAGTGTGAAAGTAGCCTTAATCTGCTGCCAACACCTCCTCACTCTCTCAAACTCTTCCCGCATCACCCTGTAAGGGGCCAACAGTTTCAGGTTTTAAACATTTTATAATTGAAGAATATATTACGGTTGGTTTTTACTCTTTGGCAATAAGTCTCTCTGTCTCCAGCTTGGCTGCTTTTTAGTTTTTTTACATATTCTATTTTTTTTTCCTTATAGTTTTTTACTGCTTCCTTGCTATCTTCCTGTTTTAGTCATTTAAATGCTTTCTTTTTGTAATCTCTTGCTTCCTTTACAATTCTATTTATCCACATTGTTTTTTTTTGTTTTTTCTTGTTCCTTACCCTTTTATTCCCATAATTAGGCAATTAGATTACACAATTAGAGATAATTAGATAATTATTACACAATTAGAGTTTAGGATGCTGTATTGTAAGGGTATTTTTAGGTACTGATTGGTTCTGTCCCCATTAATTCTGTCTTTTTTTTATATTACTTTTAATATTCTGTATAATAAAGTTTCCCTTGTAATGTAGTGGGATAGAGAAGTACACATCTCCATTGTGCTGATAAGACCACATTACTGAGTGATCTCAAAGACATGCCTAATGCACACTGGAGAAGGGGTGACGGGAATAACTCTGGTGTGCACACATACATTCGAGGGACTGCACCTAGAAATTCATTCTAGGTAGGATGTAAGTATTGATTTGCCATGTGGGGGTGTTGTGATAATGTTTATTGTTCTGTGTATTGCAACAACTACATTGTGATTGCCTGTTTCCAGACAGTGTTATGTTGTTAATAAAGCACTGCTGAAAAGAAAAGGCAGGAAGGGGCAGAGACTTGCTGCACACATACAGATACCTAGATTTTCTGTGGACTCTTATACAGTTGCAAGAAAAAGTATGTGAACCCTTTGGAATGATATAGATTTCTGCACAAATTGGTCATAAAATGTGATATGATCTTCATCTAAGACACAACAATAGACAATCACAGTCTGCTTAAACGAATACATAAAGAATTAAATGTTACCATGTTTCTATTGAACACACCATGTAAACATTCACAGGGCAGGTGGAAAAAGTATATGAACCCCTAGACTAATGACATCTCCAAGAGCTAATTAGAGTGAGGGGTCAGCCAACTGGAGTCCAATCGATTAGATTAGAGGTGTTGGTTACAGCTGCCCTATAAAAAACGCACACCAGTTCTGGGTTTGCTTTTCACAAGAAGCATTGCCTGATGTGAATGATGCCTCGCACAAAAGAGCTCAGAGAAGACCTACGATTAAGAATTCTTGATTTGCATAAAGCTGGAAAGGGTTATAAAAGTATCTCCAAAAGCCTTGCCGTTCATCAGTCCACGATAAGACAAATTGTCTATAAATGGACAAAGATTAGCACTGCTGCTACTCTCCTACTAGCAGTATTGGCAAAATATTCTGTGGACAGATGAAACCAAAGTTGAATTGTTTGGAAGAAACACACAACACTATGTGGGGAGTGAAAGAGGCACATCACACCAATATCAAAACCTCATCCCAACTGTGAAATATGGGGATGGGGGCATCATGGTTTGGGGCTGCTTTGCTGCATGTTTGGTTGAAGTTATTGCTGCCAAAGGAGGTTCAACCAGTTATTAAATCCAAGGGTTCATATACTTTTTCCACCTGCACTGTGAATGTTTACATGGTGTGTTCAATAAAAACATGGTTATACTTAATTCTTTGTGTGTTATTAGTTTAAACAGACTGTGATTGTCTATTGTTTTGACTTAGATGAAGATCAGATCGCATTTTATGACCAATTTGTGCAGAAATCCATATCATTCCAAAGGGTTCACATACTTTTTCATGCAACTGTATTAGGTGGCTTATAATAAACTCCTATTAGTATTTTATTATTGTTTTTGCCTCCATGTACAGTACAGACCAAAAGTTTGGTCACACCTTCTCATTCAAAGAGTTTTCTTTATTTTCATGGCTATGAAAATTGTAGATTCACACTGAAGGCATCAAAACTATGAATTAACACGTGGAATTATATACATAACAAAAAAGTGTGAAACAACAGAAAATATGTCATATCCTAGGTTCTTCAAAGTAGCCACCTTTTGCTTTGATTACTGCTTTGCACACTCTTGGCATCCTCTTAATGAGCTTCACACGTCATTTGGTCCATACAGCAAAAGGAGTTTTTCAGTCACTCATCATTTTACCCCCAAAAAATAATTAGATAGACAAAATTTCACCACAACGTCAATTGAACCAATTGACGTTGTGGTGAAATTTTGTCTTTCAAATTTTAGTTTTTTTTTTGTAAAATAATGAGTGACTGAAAAACTCCTTTTGCTGTATGGTCCGAATGACGTCGTGTGACGTCTGAAAGTGTGAGGAAAATATATATATTTGGAAACAACAAATATACAAAAAGTATGTGAAAACAATGACAACCTTCTGATGCTGCCGCCACCCCCAGACTCTGTCATTGTGCCACTCGGTGGCTTTCTCCTGATGCCACCACCTCTAGACTTGGTCATTGTGCCACTTAGTGGCCACCTCATTCTGCTGCCAACTCCAGACCCTGTCATTGGGCCACTCTGTGGTCTCTTCATGTCGCTTCCATCTCACCACTATGTCATAGGTCCACTCTTTGGACTTCTCATGCTGTTCCCACCCTCCCCACTTTATGACTGGACCACTATTTTGCCTTTCCGCCTGGCTGACATCATTTATTTGATCTTTCTAATCTGTCAGAAGGAAGGAAAAATGAGATGCAAAACAGATCCTGTCTGTGTAGCAGCTGTAAGGCCTGTATGGTCCCATCGGAATTGGCTTATGATTTGGTAGCAAAAAGCAGGAGTGGGTACAAGACACAGAAGACATGCAAATATTCCTTTCACGAGTCATCTCTGTTTTACATCCACTCCTGTTTTTTTTAGGGCACTAGCAATACTGATGGATTATTGAGCAAATGCTGACCGAGTGAAGGCGGATGCTCCACAGACAGCATCCATTTTTTGTGGGTTATTGTTCTGACAGATCAGAGGAACGGAAAAACGGAACAGAAACACAACAGAAACAAAAAATGAAAGAACGGATCCGTGAAAAACAGACTGCAAAACACTGAAAAAGCCATACGGACGTCCGAAAGAGGCCTAAGGCTACATTTACACGAACGTATATCAATTTTCCGTGTCTGTTCAGGTTTTTTTTTTGCTGATTGGATGAGGACCCATTCATTTCAACGAGTCCGCCAAAAATGCGGACGGGACACCGTGTGCTGTTCGCATCCATATGTTCGTTCTGTAGCCCCACAAAAAAAAATAGAACGTCCAATTCTTGTCCGTTTTGTGGACTAGGATAGGCATTGTTACAATGGATCCCCCCAAAAAAAACAAATGCCATACGGACATCATCCGTTTTTTGGGGTTAGACTGCTAAACACATACGGTCGTGTGAATGTAGCCTAAAGAATGGGTCTTTGCCCCCACTTTTGGATACCAACATGAACCAGTAATTTCTGGTCACATTTATCCTTTCCTCAGAAGATGCACTAGAGTCACCTTTTATAGACAGAATGCCCCTAAATGATCCCTTCTGGTAAATTGGAAACATTCTCTAGTCCAGAATACTATGACAGACACAAACAATAATGAGGGTATGCTGGGAGATGTCGTTTTACAAACAATTATAGTAGCACCCATCATCTGTCTGCTGCCCTTACAAGTAACTTCCTAAAGAGGAAGAGACAGAGGAGGAGTAAACTTTTACATTCGGTTTTAAGTCCACCAGATCCCCACCTCTGCAGTAGCCTGGTAATATAGCTGAGAAGACACCTTCAGCAAAATGGGACTATACTGGCAGCTGCCAGATGGAGAAGGAGACTGGTTCTCTCCAAAGCCCACCCCTTGCAGCAGAGTATAGCTTCAGCACCAAGTAGGACGAATGGAAGCAAAAATGGTAAAAAAATATTTGTGCTTATGCTAGAAACACTGCAATTTATCAGCATTCAGGACTTTTGGTCTGAACATAATGCATGGGATAAGCCTCTTAATATATTAACCCTTTCTACACTGAGGTTTTTTTTTTGTTTTCGTTTTGCGCTCCCTGCCTTCCCAGAGCCATAATTTTTCAGTTCACATAGCCATATGAGGGCTTGTTTTTTTCAGGACACGTTGTACTTTCCAAAACCACTATTTAATATTGCAAATGATGTAGTGGGAACCGGGAAAAAAAAATTCAAATGGGGTGAGTTTTTATTTATTTAAGATGTTCCATTTGCAATTAAACTGACCAGTTACTATTATTCTACAGGTCAGTAGAAATCTGGAAATACCTTATGTATAGTTTTTCTTGTGTTTTGATAGTGATAAAATAATAAAAAAAAGTTGGAAAAAATCTGTTTTATTTTTTCATTGCCATATTTTGACCCCTATAACTTTTTTTTGTAGTTATGTGTACGGAGCTGTGTGGGGGCTAATTTTTTGCGGGGCGAACTGCACTTTTAATTCCATATTCTGGGGTGTGTATGACTGGTCAGCTTTTGTTTAATTTATTTGTAGAAAATGAAGCAACCAAAAATGGCAAATCGGCCATTTTGAAGCTTTTTTCCATTTCGCCATTTGCTGTTTGGGGAAGATATTTTTATACTATGGGCATTTTTGGACGTGGCAATACCCATGATGTATTTATTTTTTATGTATTTTTATTTTGTGGAAAGAGGAGTGATCTCAATTATGTTTTTGATTTTTACGTTTTTGGGGTTTTTTTACACTTTTTTTTTATAGTTCCCATAGGGAAGTATAACAAGCCATCATTAGATTGATGTTCTCATAATTCGGTGCTGGTCGGGAAGGGGTTAATAAAAAGACACAAAACAATTGTTTGGATTTATTGTTTTTGTAATATTTACAATGAAACTAATACAGATTATGATTTGACCCATTATTTTTCTTTTTTCTCATCAACGTCATTGGGGAACACAGGCTTGACCATGGATATTGCTGGTACCACCAGAAGGTGGACACTAAGCACACAAGTGTGAGCTCCTCCCACCAGCTATACCCTTCCTACAGGGACTAAGCTTTTTGGAAAGAGATTTGGAAGGTCTTTTGTGTCCTTTAGCCAAACTCTCGCTAATATACTCTCTCATGGACAGTCTTTCAGGTCCAGAAAGGTTATACATCTAGATTTGGGCAATTTAGCTCCGGGAATAAAGTTGATAGGACAATCATATTCCTGATGTGGAGGTAAATCCTGGCATCCACTCTCAAAAAATACGTCGGCAAAATCAGATATAAATGAAGGTAATGTCTTAGTAGTTAAAACAATAAAATATGTATTAAGACAATTGCCAACACAATAATTGCCCCAATCCAGAATCTGTCTAGCTTGCCAATCGATGGTTTGATTGTGCTTGCTCAACCACAGCAAACCCAAAACCACTGGAGCAGGGAGACCCTCCAACACAAAACATGAGATCAATTCCTGATGAAAGTTACCCATTCTTAATCTGATATCATGCACCACTTGTAATAAACACTTCTGAGCTAGAGGTGCAGAATCAATAGCAAAAATGGAAATATTTTTCTCTAATGTACTCTGTGACAACCCATGCATACAGACGAACTGAGGATCAATCAGGTTCACTCCTGCCCTGCTGTCGATAAACACCTCAATCCCCACCATTTTTTACTTTAGCGCCACATCAGCAGTCAGGAGGAATCGGGTACTACCAGTCAAAGACAAATGTACATTTTCTGACTCTCCTCTCATCCCTCCAAGAGTCAGATGGTAAGTAAACGTCCTTTTTTTTTTATACTGAATGTATGGACATACCCCGATAAAATGTCCCTCCTGTCCGCAGAAAAAACACTCCCTTCTTACACCAGTATGCTTCAAAGCAGATTCAGGAGTAGCTCCCCCTAACTGCATGGGTTCGTTCCCAGACCTAAACTCGGTAGTATCTTCCAAAGTGTCAGAGGAGGACGATACATCATGTGATAGTATGTCCTGAGAGGGAGGGCCCCTAGATCTTTCTCTCAGGTGTCTATCAATGCGTATGGCAAGAGACATAGCAGCCTTCAGAGACACAGGAGTTTCATGAAAGGCCAAAGCGTCCTTTAGCCTCCCTGATAAACCCGGACAAAACTGGCTACGGAGAGCTGGATCGTTCCACTCAGTATCCGTGGTCCATCTCCTAAACTCAGAGCAATAAATCTCAGCTGAACGATCTCCCTAACATAGGCAACGCAGCTTGGTTTCCGCCAGGGATGTCCGCTCCGGATCGTCATAGATAAGACCCAAAGCTTCGAAAAAATTCATCCACCGACCGGAGAGACTGTGAGCCAGTCGGCAGAGAAAAAGCCCATGACTGTGCATCCCCCTTAAGCAATGAAATAACCACACTGACTTTCTGTTTCTCATCCCCAGTTGAGTGTGGACGTAGCCTAAAATGCAGTTTGCATGTCTCCCTAAACAAAATGAAATTATCACGTCCCCCAGAGAATCTGTCCAGGAGGGCAACTTTAGGCTCCAGATAGGCCTGGTTTCCACCAACAGCCTGTGGTCTCTGAATCTGCGAGACAGTCGTGCGGAGATCGGCTACTTCCAAAAACAGCCCTTTCAACTCTCCTGCCAGTGCAGCAATTGGATCCATGGCTGCACTCAAAAAAAAAAAAAAGACGGTTTCGACAGTTTATAATTTCACGCTGTAGTGTGGGAGGGAAACCCCCACACTGAACATAGTAGGGAAATGGAAATAAGGCCTGAAAACTAGGAAAGGAAGATGGACACCTCCTAGTGAAAACCCTAATCAAAACCCTGACTGACAGTATGAACAGACCCCAGATGTAGGTGAGTTCATACACAGGAATACCTAAAGTCCTTTCTAAGGGTACTTTCACACTAGCGTTTTTCTTTTCCGGCATAGAGTTTTGTCACAGGGTCTCGATACCGGAAAATAACTGATCAGGCATATCCCCATGCATTCTGAATGTAGAGTAATCCATTCAGGATGTCTTCAGTTCAGTCGTTTTGACTGATCAGGCAAAAGATAAAACCGTAGCATGCTACGATTTTATATCCGGCAAAAAAACGGAAGACTTGCCTGAATGCCGTTTTTTCCCAGAGGAATGTATTAGTGCCAGATTGGACATTCAAAATACCAGAATGCCGGATCCATCCTAACGGCCTGCGCATGCTCTGACCGGTAAAAATGTGTAAAAAGCTACAAAACGGATCCATCTGTCCGCATGACAAGCGGAGAGACAGATCCGCTCTTGCAATGCATTTGTGAGACGGATCCGTCTTACAAATGCTTTCAGTCAGCGGCGGATCCGGCAGCCAGTTCCGACGATGGAACTGCCCGCCGGATCACACTGCCGCAAGTGTGAAAGTAGCCTAACCCTAAAGGACCCTGGGTCTAATGACAGGAATGAGACATCCTGTTCCTCCAAAAGTAAGGATGAACATAAGTTTTTCTAAGACCTAATACAAAACAACAAAGAAATGCAGCACACAGAAAAAGCCAAAATACAAAGGGAAAGGTAACACTTAACTTACATAAGCTATGGCAGCACCAGAAACTCAACCGAGAGCCAAACACCAGCTATCCACAGGTCCAACTGAAGCTATAAATCGCAAAGCATTGTGGGAGAGACAACTATAAATAGTGAAAGTTAAATGACCACAATAGCAACAACTGGAGGTTAAGGGTGTGGCCAGTACCAGAAACAACACAGATGCCTATTGATCCACAAGGTAAACATGTCAAACCAAACCATGTGTCGCCAGTCTCAAAGATCTCCTGCCGTATGTCTCGGTACGTCTGTGACAGGGGGACACCAGTGGGTCTCCAAGCCAGCTGCTTGTTCCATACCTCAAGAATGCAAGGAGGAACAGCGGATCTCATATCCGCTATTAGCCGCCAGCGAGTCATCTTAGCTGCTCAATCCAGGAAGTCCTTCCTATTACTGGTGTAGCTGCCCACTCTAAGAGGCAACACACCAGTGAAGGTGACACATCTGGAGTCAGGATGGGCAGAAACCTCTTTCCCCTTCTCCTGGATAGCTTTGCCTGGCTCTAAGTTCTAAAGGCTTAATTTGCACCCTTGCTGGTCCCCTCTTTTTCTTTAGATGTCCCCCTCCTGTCCAGTTCAGTGTTGCCCTTTATTCCGTGCCTGCTTCTTGTTCTCCGGCCTTCTAATGTGGGTGACCTATGCTGTAAATCGAGCCTACTCTTACAGCCGCTTTTCTCTCCTGCTACGGGATGTACCGGGGTTCGAGTATCCTGGTTCCCGTTCCTCCTTGGAAGGGTCTGTAGTGAGGCACTATGTATGAGCCCAGGGCCGAGGCCCATAGACAGGTGACAAATTCTGTGCGTAATATTCTCTGCTCTTCTTGCCATTCCAAATTCCAGTGCAGTCAGTTGGAGCCCTTCTGCTCTTGTTTCTCTGCCCCACTGCCGAGCATCAGAGACCCAAGCCCTACTGTCCCTCCTTCCCAGCCCATGGCAGAACTAGAGTGGGCATGTTCCTTGACGAAAATAGTGCAGAATGTGTCCCAAACCTACAGGACTATTGTTGTCTGTGTGAACCCCTCGATCTTCACAGTACCTATGATGGTGGGGATAGATTTTCCAGAGGGGAACACCAGGTCCCTACCTCTTGAAGAGGATTGGCACATGAGGCAGCTTGTCCAGGTGGACCAGGAGGTACCGAGCAGGCCGAGTCGTAACCAGGAGCAACAGTGCAGGACCGAAGGATAAGACAGGTAAAGTAAAAAAGGAAATAGGTGGCACAGGTACAGGTCAGGCAATCCGGTTCGGCAACAGGAGAGTTAAGGCAAGCAGGCAGGAATCAAACAGGTAGTGGAGTCCAGAAACAAAAGCATGGGTCAGGTACACAGGAACACAAGCAGAGATAACAGCAACATTATGTCACGGCTGAGGATGGGGAAAACCCTAAGCCGTGCGGTATCAGAAGGCGGATGGTCAATGCCAGGACAGGAATCAGGGAGCAGGTCACCTCCTACACATCCCTAATTCTGACCCTGTCTCCTATCCGTATGAGCCAACCCTGAAGGTAGGAGGGCTTATACTCCGGAACCTGATATTCCTGCTAGCCCTCAGAATGGCCCTGGACTAGGAGCAGGGTAAGACGACCTGTTTCTCCTAGACACGGAGGGACAGGAGTCTCACTGGCCAAGCTACATAGAAAGGGGAACATGAAGAGACATATGGCAATGACAGGTAAGTGAGACAAATACCACACTTAGGCTACTTTCACACTAGCGTTCGGGTTTCCGTTCGTGAGCTCCGTTTGAAGGAGCTCACGAGCGGACCCGAACGCAGCCGTCCAGCCCTGATGCAGTCTGAATGGAGGCGGATCCGCTCAGACTGCATCAGTCTGGTGGCGTTCAGCCTCCGCTCCGCTCGCCTCCGCCCGGACAGGCGGACAGCTGAACGCTGCTTGCAGCGTTCGGGTGTCCGCCTGGCCGTTCGGAGGCGTGCGGATCCGTCCAGACTTTCAATGTAAGTCAATGGGGACGGATCCGTTTGAAGATGCCACAATGTGGCTCAATCTTCAAGCGGATCCGTCCCCCATTGACTTTACATTGAAAGTCTGGACGGATCCGTACTAGGCTATTTTCACACTTAGCTTTTTTTTGCTAAAATAATGCAGACGGATCCGTACTGAACGGAGCCTCCGTCTGCATTAATATGATCGGATCCGTTCAGAACGGATCCGATCGAACGCTAGCCGAACGCTAGTGTGAAAGTAGCCTTACCTGCCACAGACACAACCTGGAACCCAAGTACAAGTGCTGCTGTCCAAAACAACACAAAGGACACAGCACACCACAGACATCACATGGGAACCCAGGAAACCATACGCTGCAATAACAAGGAGACCAAACAAACATCTTCTAAACACCATATGTGAACTTATGACCACAAGGGTGGCCCCCCACTGGCAGATTGAATTACACAGGCGGCTGCTCCAGCTAACCATGGCTGAAGTACCCCCCAGACTAGAGATATTCACTGAGGCTTTATAGGCCCAAGTAGCCACACCCAACAGACATACACAGAAGGGAATTAACCCTTCCAACACAAGGCAAGGGAAGACGGCCACTTAAAGGGGAAGTACACACATAAAACCCACACTTCACCTGTTGCCGCGGGCAATGGCATGCGTGGCAATCATGTCCTGGGGATCAGCCATAGGGCTGAGACACTGCCACCACATGCACACTACACCACACGTTGCCACGGGCAACCAAGTGAAGGAAAGTGTCACAAAACACACCATAGGCCGTGACACATTAGTAGGACACAAGGACCTTGACGCTGAGGCATCTGAGAAGGGGGCTGAGCCACTAATCTATGTGCAGGAGAGATAGGATTGGTCAGCAAGGTCACATGATCTAACCCATAAAGTACAAGAAGTGACACGCGTTGGCCCTTAAGGAAGTGCTGCAGGGTACAAGCAGCAAGCATGCTGTGACCAGGGCTGAAAGGAAACAGTGGAGCGGATCCCAGAACAACAGTACCTACACAGACAGAGCCCAGGACTGCAGCGGTGAATGGGGAAGCACTGGCAGCAGATCACTGCTGAACACGGTGCCCGGAACCTCAGTGATAAGCAGGGGAACAGTGGTGCACAGCAGCCGCTGTTACACAGGGGAACAGTGGTGCACAGCATTAACTGTTACAGCTATCATAAAAATGTTGGGGCGTTTGTCCTTACAGCCACGCTCTGATGATTCTGACTAAGGAACCCGCAACAAGTTCTCATTGTGGCCATCCTACTAAACGGGCCAGAACGTCTACTCCTCACAGAAGTTCTGTATCTCCCGTTTCTTCCATCTCTCCTCCTCCTAGGGACTAAGCTAAAAAAGTTAGGACAAAAGCAGTAGGAGAAGCAATAACTATGAAAAAACCCAGAACCGAACCAGGCCGCAATTAAGGCCAAAAAGGAACGATTGTATCCCCAGTGATTGGAAGAGAAAAAGATTTTATGTCATGTCTGTGAGGCCTATTTTGACACAGCCAGGCTTATGTCTCACTCTTCAGCCCTCATTGTGGCTATCCGCAGAACTCTGTGGCTCTCCTGCTGGGCAGCGGATGATGTGGCAAAATCGACTTTAACGGCCCTTTCTTTTTCTGGGGGTAGATTTTTGGCAAGTGTTTGGATGAGATAATCTCTAATGCTATGGGTGGTAAAAGCACTAATTTGTCACAAAATAAGCCCGCTCAGTTCACCAGGCCCAGATATTTTTATCTCTTGGCGTTTCTCCAGCCCAAAGTGCCTGGAAGGAAGATCTGCTCAAGATCAGAAACGTAAACTCTCCTTCAAACCACGCCCCTCTTGGCATCCTCTTTTCCAGGGTTCCAAATCCTACCCTGTAAAGCCCTACTCCTCCTTTCATAAGATATTGCCCCCACCCCATTCCTGTCGACTGGGAGGATGTTTGTGCCCATTTAAACAGGTCTGACTGGCTTATATTTTGGATGTCTGGGTACAAGAAATCATCTTGGAAGGGTACAAACTGAAGTTCACTTATCCTCCTCTGCTCCGTTTTTTTAAATTCCTCTCCTGCAAACTCTCCATCTGCAGCCCGCACCTTTCTTAAAGCCATCCACGCTCTCCTGTGGCAGGGCATAATCTTTCCACTCCCCTTTCAAGACCGTTTTAACTCCAATCTCGTTGTGGTCCCCAAAAAGGAGGGAACGGTCTGCCCAATCCTGGATCTCAAAGCTCTCAACCATTTCCTTCGGGTGAGTCATTTTAGGATGGAATCCTTAAAGTCTGTCATTGCATCCATGGAGCAGGGGGAATATCTGTCCTCGGTAGATATCAAGGACCATGTCCCCATCTGTGTAAGCCATCAAAGGTTTCTCCAGTTTGCAGTGAGCACCTTGCTTTACCAGTTTGTGCTCTCCCCTTCGGGTTGGCCATGGCTCCAAGAGTGTTCACCAAGGTTTTCACCTCGGTCATGGCATTCATTCATGCTAGGGGGATCATTGCGATTCCCTACCTGGACCACATTTTGCTCAAGGGCCCATCATTCCACGCAGCAATGGACAGTCTGTGGATTGCCTTGGACACCCTGGATCGGTTTGGTTGGATCCTAAACAGTTGTCATGCCTTTATCCATCTCAACATCTAACATTTCTGGGCATGATGTTTGGAACTCATCAGGCCAAGGTATTTCTGCCTCTGGAGAAGCTCTCAGCACTTCCCGTTCTGTGCCTACACCCACTTCCTACTCAACAGTGCATGAGAGTCCTGTAATGGTCTAAGCCTTCAAATCCCCCTTTGCACAGTTCCACATAAAGACTCTACAGAGATCCATCCTCACCAATTGGGACAAGTCAACAACCTTGCTGGATCATCTTCTGTGTCTTTCTGCACCAATGCCCTAAGCCCTCAGATTGTGGACTACTTCACCAATGTTGATGGCGGGCCACTTCTTGATTCCCCTCCACTGGGTCATGGTTACGACGGATGCCAGCCTGCGCAGCTGAGGAGTGTTAGGCAGTCTCTGTGCAGGGCCCTTGGTTTCCCCTTTCTAACAACATCTTGAAATTGAGGGTGAATTGGCTATGTTTGACTCACTGGATCAGCCGTCTGCAAGTCAATCCAGTTCGCGTTTAGTCCAACAATTCCACAGCGGCAGTTGGGTACCTCAACTACCAAGGCGGCACCTGCATGTTCCGACACTGTCTGCCGTTCATATTCCTGTTCAGAAACTACAATTGCCAGAATGCTTCATTCACTTGTTTGTGAGTTAGAGTAACAGCTGAGCATGTTTGCATGCTAAAAGTGGTTTCACATCTCACTCCTGAGAACTCTCTCTCCACATTCTGGATCTGGTTCTGGCTATTCACATTTATCTGTCCCGTCATCTCCTCAGAAAGTGGATTCCCTTTTGGTGATCCTGGAGGGCCCGAGGCTGGGACTAGCAGCGTCCAAAACTGCTATTTATCATTGGATTCATTTGGGCATTGTGGAAGTGTACTTCACCAAATACGAGAGCCACCCTACTGTGTCACTGCACATTCCGCTCAAGCGGTAGGGGCCTCCTAGAGGCTGTGCATTATGGGGCTTCAGCCCTTCAGGTCTGTAAGGCTGCAAACTGGTCATCTTTACACAATTTCTCCTAGTTTTATAGGGTGAACAGCTTGCCATTCCTCAGATGCTTCACTTGGGCGCAAAGTTCTGCAGGCGACGGTTCTCGGACCGTTCCTCGCCTTTGTTTTCTGGCCACCCTTGGGACTGCTCTGGAATGTCCCATGGTCAAGCCTGTGTCCCCCCAATGACACAGATGAGAAAACTATATTTTCGTACTTACCATAAAATCTTTTTCTCTTCCGTTCACTGGGGATACAATCGTTCCTTTTTCGCCTTAATTGCGGCCTGGTTCGGTTCTGGGTTTTTTCATAGTTATTGCTTCTCCTACTGCTTTTGTCCTAACTTTTTTAGCTTAGTCCCTGTAGAAAGAGTATAGCTGATGGGAGAAGATCACACTTTTGTGCTTAGTGACAGCCTCCTAGTAGCAGCAGGTATATCCATGGTCAAGCCTGTATCCCCCAATGAATGTAATAAAAAAGATTTTACGCGATAAAAAAAAAGTAAAAAAATCTAGTTATTTCTTATGAGTTAGTCATGTAAAAATAGTAACGCTTAAAATGAACCACATGACACAAGCAATAAATGTAACAGGGCTCATTAAAGCATTAGATTCTTTAAGCCTTTTTATCTCCAAAAATGAAAAAAGAAATTGGTGGAAAAAGAGCAGCTGTGAAGATTGCTTTCTAACATACTCAAAGGCTACTTCAAACACTTGTGGGAAACACAGTACAGTAAGTAATTATTTTATGTGGCAAGATTCAGTCAAGCTAAAATCCAGCATTTGGAAAGTATATTCAGTGGCTGTTCTCACACTGCACACTTCCTTTTTATGTCAGTTGATTGGCAGAGCATTGTCGGTAGTAAACCCAATTACTGCAGGTATTATTGGTTTCACCAGGTTGAAGAAAACATCAAAGACTACGTGTTTTAGACCATTACAGAATAAGCAAAAAACAGTGTGCTAGGCTATTTCCAGAACTCCCATAAAAATTAATGTACGGCTCACCTCTCCTTCGCTTTGGGGCCCCTTTTCTAGAGATAAGTACAGGTGTGACATTGACGGCATATCCTGGCAACTTTTCTATGCAAGAAAACATATGCAGAAGCTTAATAAGTCTTCTCTCATAGTGGTTTGGGACTTTGCAAAGGAGCATGACACTGTCAGTGCGTACATTGGTTTAGTAAGTACAGTATAGTTTGTAATTGGACAACTGGCTCAAGGACAGTGTTCAGAAAGTGGTGATGATTCCAACTCTTATAAGTGGTGTACACCAAGGTTGAGTACTGGGTGCACCATTATTTAAATACTATGAAGCATTTTTTTTATTGTACTTCTTTTGGGCTACAATTTTTTTTTTCAATTGGGCTTGTTAAACATTTTCAATACACTATTTCTTCTGCTTCTCAGTTAATCCATCAAAAGCTGCTCTGATTGGGGGCCGGAGCCTGGCAACAGAGCTGAATGGCCGCAAGTTAGATCGCTCTGCTGCAGACTAACAAGAAAGCGGGCATACTACGCAGTATTCACCAGCAAACATGGGGAAACCCTTAAGAGACAAATCTAGAGACACTTCGGCACACATGAAGCTGTCTTCAGGCCAGGGAGATCTGGACAAATTCGTCAAAAAGACGTCGGGACTGCAGGCTAAGAAGCCAGAGAAAATGGCGCCGCCTGATGACCCTGAGTTGCAGTCTGACGCCTCGGACTCAGAGGACGGAGAAGGTAGTGAAGCAGCTGCCCCGCCAGTGAAAGAACACCTCCCGGTCTCCAGACCTTTTATGCGGAAACTCCTCGCAGAAGCACTTGATCCAATAGTGCAGGAGTTGAAAGAATATAAAAAAGACCTTCAACACATGGGAGAACGGATGAAAGCAGTAGAAACTGCACAGTCCGCCATCATAGAGTTCGGTTCATCAGTGGCCCACTCGCTGGACTATACCCAAGCCCACATTAACACACTGTACACACAGCTTGAAGATCAAGACAACTGGGGCCGTCGGAACAACCTCCGACTCAAGGGCTTCCCTGAGAGCATCTTGCCGGACGCCATTGAAACCGCATTGCTCACGTTCTTCACTAACCTGGTGGGACAGGATACGATCCAAGACTTCTCATTAGAGAGAGCGCACCGGGCGTTGAGACCGCCGCCAGGTCCCTCGGACCCGCCAAGGGATATTATATGTAAGCTTGTGAGTTATCAAGCTAAGGAATGCATCCTGAAGGCAGTGCGCGGGAAAAACCCTTTGAAGTTTGAGGGAGCTTCAGTGGCCATCTTTCAGGACCTCTCCCCAGTCACGCTGCGCAAGAGGAAAGCATTGAAGCCACTACTGGAGGTCTTAAAAGAGAGGAAACTTCTGTATCGCTGGCTTTTTCCATTTGGGCTACTTATAAATGCTCCGGATAAGAAGCTGATCATCAGGTCTCATAGTGACTTAAGGAGAGTATACAGTCATCTAGGCATTGAGGATCAAGAGATCCAAGACTGGAACTTAGCCCAGGAGATTACGGAATTGCCGCCGCTGCCGTTACCTGCTTCATGGATCCCAGGGAGGCAGGTTAAATCCCAGAAGCAAAGACAAAGAAAGAGAAGCGGGAACGGGGTCTCGAGGAGAGAGATTGGAGGAGAGACCTGAAGCGCTATCCACTATCCTCTTTCAAGTTGCAAAGTCAAGGACTTAAAAGTCTTTATTACGTGGGGTGAGAGGTTTTAGTGTCATTTACAGATTGAGACTGGTATCTTCATAATCTCCCCCATGTTGTCCCCTTCCCCCCCCCCCTCCACCTCCCCCTCCACCTCCCTACCCCCCCCCCCCTCTCCCTTCTCCCCCTCTCCTTCCCCTCTTTTTCCCATCCACCCATCTCATAGCTGTGCAATCCATCTGTACATTAAGTATGTTACAAGGAGCGGAGCAGGAGAGGAACCGCTTGGCGGTTAATTTTATATTGAGCAGTGGGGCTGCAATTCATGCGGGTCTACTATCCAGATGTTATACGAATTGCATGGTATCCGGACGATATGTTTTATGCATCAGGGATATTGGGATGGATGGGCATAGTATATGTAATGATATTACTCCAGGTCCTTGCACACTTTATGAGGAGTTACTTTTTAGCTCGCTTAAGAGTTAACTTTCCTATGTTAATTTAACTGCCCGACCTTCATTGTTGGTACTTGGTTGGCTCCCCCCGCCTACACAAAGTGTCTTCTATTAGGAAGATGTGTTCTCTACCTCTAGTGATAGAGGCTCAGCTCGCGCACCTTTGCTCCTTCACTTGCCTTAACCGTATATATTCCTGTCCTGTGAGGTGGGGTGTAGAGGTGTGCAGAGCTGCATTCCTTTGTTCCGTGTATGTATGTTATCCTTCTTTGGTTTTTCTACCTGTTAGTAGTTGTACCCGGCAATGTTCACATTTTATACTGGTCGCAATGGTTCAGCTTTTCCTGCGAGATAAACCATATGTGATGAGGTTATGGATCCCTTGAAAGTAACATCACTCAATGTGAATGGCTTAAATGGGCCACAGAAGAGAAGTAGAGTTTTTCAAATTATAAAAAAGGAGAAAGTAGATATCTTATTATTACAGGAGACTCATTTCAGACACAACAGAGTACCATCACTGTTTACTAACATGTTCGCCACTTGGACGCATAGCACACACACGTCAGCATCCAAGGGAGTCTCCATAGGGTTTAGAAAAGGTCTCCCATTTCAAATTCAGGCACAGTCAGTTGACCCGGTTGGGCGTTTTGTGTTTGTGAAGGGGACACTCTTTGGTAGCAAAATTACTGTCGCCAACGTGTACGTTCCCAATACGAATCAGGTGAAATGGCTAGTGGGAACTTTACAGAAGCTACATGAGTTTAGGGAAGGAGCCCTAATGTTGGGAGGTGACTTTAATATAGCTCTGGATCATCCCCTGGACTCTACCTCTCTTCTCCCAAGACAATCTATCCCTCAAGTTAAAAAACTTAGACGAGCTTTAGATGCCCACCAGATTTCAGATGTCTGGAGAGTGCTTCACCCTCAGGGGAAAGATTACACTTATTACTCGGCAATGCATGGCACTTATGGGAGGCTAGATTATATTTATCTTTCAAATCACCTTCTTGACAGAGTTGAGATAGCGTACATAGGACCAATTACGGTCACAGATCATGCGCCAGTCTCAATGGGAATCCACCTCCTAGGAGCTCCTCCTAGATCCTGGACTTGGAGGCTTAATGAGACATTACTAGAAGATGTTAAACACAGGACACAGATAGAGGAAAAGGTTAACATGTTTTTTGAGATTAACAATGACTCGCAGATAGCTGCGCCTTTACCTGGGAGGCACACAAGGCCTTTATCAGAGGGGAGTTAATTGCTTTAGGATCGTGGGTCCGTAAGCAAAGGACGAAAGAAGTAGATTCTGTCATTTCCCAAATATCTGTGCTTGAAAACCTCAACAAGAAAAAACCCTCTAAGGTTACTCATGGGGACATAGTCAAATTGCGTATGAGACTTAAAGATCTCCTCAATATTAGGTCAGCAAAGATGCTTAAGATGACAAAATTTCAGACTTATGTTCATGGCAACAGAGGCTCAAAATTGCTTACGCGCTTAATAAAGGGTCAAAGGGAAAAAACACACATTGCAAGCATACAAAATAGTAAAGGTGAATCCCTGACCTCAACTCCTGAAATAGCAAATGAATTTGCCTCTTTTTATTCCTCTTTGTACAACTTACAAACAATCGGCCCTGAGGATAAACAAAAGAAAACTGCGGCTTTCATTAATTCAGTTGTGGTCCCTAAACTTAAAGCTGAGGAGGTAGATAGTTTACTAACTCCAGTCACAGAGAGAGAGGTGAGGGATTGTCTTGTGAGTATCCCTGCTGGTAAGAGTCCAGTGCCCGATGGTCTTCCCATATTGTACTATAAAAAATTCCAAAAGATCCTAATTCCCCATCTCACTAATTTCTGCAACTCCCTGTTGGGAGGAATCCCCCTTCCCTCACAATCACTAATGGCCCATATAGTAGTACTGCACAAGGAAGGGAAGGATCCTAGTAAATGTGGCAGCTACAGGCCCATTTCGCTCTTGAATGCTGATGTGAAACTGTGGGCCAAAATACTCAGCAAAAGGATAGCCAAGTTTCTCCCTGATTTGCTTGGGGAGGAACAGGTGGGATTCGTGGGGGGCAGGGAGGGTAGGCATAATGTGAGTAGGATCTTCCACGCCATACATTATGCTAGAAAGGAGAAGACTCCTCTGGTGCTCGTAGGAATGGACGCGGAGAAAGCATTTGACAGGGTAAGCTGGTCGTTTATGAGAGATACTCTCCTACGTTTTGGCTTCCCCTCCGCGTTCGTTGCTGCGATTTTCACTCTTTATGGAAGTCCCTCGGCAAAGGTCTTTGCTAATGGCTACCTCTCTGCTCCCTTCGGAATAAAAAACGGAACACGTCAGGGGTGCCCCCTATCGCCTACTCTCTTTGTGCTGGCTCTAGAGATCTTCCTAAATAAAATACGGGCCTCAGACAAAATTAAGGGTCTCAGAATAGGGCGCTACATGCACTCAGTGGCAGCATTTGCCGATGACCTTCTCTTACTGGTCACCAATCCAGAAGAAGCTTTGCCGGAAATTATGAAGTTACTTGAAGAGTATGGAGAAGTCTCCAATTTCAAAGTTAATTACGAGAAATCAGAGATACTTAACGTCTCTATTAAAAAGGAAAGGGCGAAGGGCCTAGTCTCACTCTCGCCTTTCCAATGGCCAGGACGAGCTGTAAAATTCCTGGGAATCCAAGTGCCGTCCGATCCCCAGCAATTCTATAGTTTGAACTATCCTCCCTTATTTTCCAAGATTAAGGCCTATCTTAGCTCTATAAAAATCCCATACCTATCTTGGCTAGGTAGGAAAAATATATTGACCACATATGTTCTCCCACAGATACTATACATTTTGAGATGTCTACCCATAAATATCCCGGACAAGTTTTTTGCTGATTTTAGGAGACTCTTCACTAAGTTTTTGTGGGCTAGTGGAAGGCCACGCCTCTCTTATTCTCTTCTTATAAGAAAGAGGGGGGAGGGAGGTCTCTCTTTCCCTGATTTAAGGACCTACCATCAGGCTATTCACCTGGGAAGGTGGACCGAATTAGCAGATTTGTCCAATAACAAATTGCATGTTGACATTGAACGTCACCTAATGGGTACTAATGCCACGAGGTACATGTGGGTTGCTAATAAGAATAGGAAGAAACATCTGTTTATGTCGGAAATGACTAACTCTATGCTCTCTTATTGTCAGAAAACAAAGGCCTCCTGATGCATCAAAATAAACTCTCCCCACTAGCTCCACTGTCTGTCCTACCTTACTATATGAGAGGTAAGGGGAGCGTGAACCAACAGTGTTGGTATAATCTTACAGAGATAAGAATCTCAAATTTGCGCAAATCCACTGAACTAGATACTTTCATACACGATACGATGGAGAAAATCCCAAAACCCTTTCGGAATTCACTAGCTATACGGGACTTGACCTTTACTTGTAAAGAGTACAAGAGAATGTACGCTGGGGAAGCTCTAGATCCAACGTGGTTGGAGAACCTTTCCTTATCCTCCACTAAGCCTCCACCGAAAATGTTATCCTACTTTTATTCCCAGCTACTCCTCGCACCACCTTCTGAGAAACTCTTGTATTTAAAGGCAGGGGAACAAGAGCTTCAGATAAGCATCTCAGACATTGATGTTAAATTTATCTTAGCTCACTCGCATGGCTTCTCAAGAAGCATTCGCTTACAGGAGAACTCATTCAAAATTCTCACGAGGTGGTACAGGACGCCGGATTTCTTGCACAAAATTAACCTGATTCCAGATAATAAGTGTTGGAGATGCCTGGGGGGAGAGGGGACAATCTCACACATATGGTGGTCCTGCCCCTCCCTGAGTATTTTTTGGGAGGAAATTGGGAGGAAAATCAATGCTATTTGCAATGTGGTCATATCATTGACACCGGAATTAGTATTATTGTGGAAACCCCAACTAGACTTAACACCCTCCGCTATTAGTCTTCCCACTCATTTAATAGCTGCTGCAAAAATGCTTATTCCAATGAAGTGGAAAGAAAGAGAGCCTCCGAGGGTAGGAGAATGGCTGGAGGAAGTCCATCATATCTGTCTCATGGAGGAGCTAGTGGGTTGGAACTTGGGGAAAAGGGATAAGTTCCTTAAGGTCTGCAAACCCTGGCTGGATTTCCACAAAGAGGGATTACGGACCGGCATGTTCTCATAGAGCGCACTTGTTAGAGTGTTTAATGTGGCCATGTTCTCAAGCCTTCATCGAATTGAGAGGGATTAGTAGCTTTCAGGGGAGGATAGCACTGTTTACACAGCCCTTAAGTCAGGGGTATCTAACTCACACGAAGTAGATAGATCATTGCCTTTAGCTGAACCTAAAAGACCTTGCCGGGAAGGGTTATTTGGTTATTTGGTGTTAAGTTTATTATGAGAAAGTAACACTTAATTAATGTTCCACATCAGGATTCTGTATTCCTATTCATTATTTCTGTACTTGGACGTTAGCAACAGGAAGGCATATGCACTGGAATAAGTATTACTATGTCATCTATTGTATTCCCATGCGATGATTGGATCAATGTACTGTCACATCCTAGTGTATGCTTCAGTGTTTATGCTCTCTTGCATAAAGCAAGGGGTACTGTTATTATGCTGCTTAAGTAGCTAATCAGAGTAGCTATTCATTGGTGGTGATAGGCATAGTAGCCTCGCACAGGTTCCAGGGTATTAGTTATATTCATATGGTGGCCTGCAGGTGGCAGTGCTGAATTTCCCATACACTACCCTAATAAATCAGTAGTGTATGAGAGTAATAATAGTAATGTTCAGGTTTAGTACCAATGTGCTCGAGTAGAACACTTCCCGATGTTCAGGCACCACCTGCTCTGAAGAGAATAGGGTGTCGGGACTCTAGTTCAGCTTAGGAGTCCCTGCTCTGACTCCATATATAGCTATGTCCATATATGGAATCAGTGCTTGGGGACACCCCAATGTAGGGATGAGCGAACTCGAACTGTATAGTTCGGGTTCGTACCGAATTTTGGGGTGTCCGTGACACGGACCCGAACCCGGACATTTTCGTAAAAGTCCGGGTTCGGGTTCGGTGTTCGTCGCTTTCTTCGCGCTTTTGTGACGCTTT
This sequence comes from Bufo gargarizans, assembly GCF_014858855.1. Taxonomy (NCBI): domain Eukaryota; kingdom Metazoa; phylum Chordata; class Amphibia; order Anura; family Bufonidae; genus Bufo; species Bufo gargarizans. The sequence continues at coordinate 414,909,487 of NC_058084.1, forward strand.
CTTGGCGCTTTTTGAAAGGCTGCAAAGCAGCCAATCAACAAGCGTCATACTACTTGCCCCAAGAGGCCATCACAGCCATGCCTACTATTGGCATGGCTGTGATTGGCCAGAGCACCATGTGACCCAGCCTCTATTTAAGCTGGAGTCACATAGCGCCGCCCGTCACTCTGCTCTGATTAGCGTAGGGAGAGGTTGCGGCTGCGACAGTAGGGCGAGATTAGGCAGATTAACTCCTCCAAAGGACTTGATTAACTGATCGATCTGCAGCTGTGGATCATTGAGCTGCTGATCCTCAATTGCTCACTGTTTTTAGGCTGCCCAGACCGTTTGTCAGTCACATTTTTCTGGGGTGATCGGCGGCCATTTTGTGTCTTGTGGTGCGCCAGCACAAGCTGCGACCAAGTGCATTTAACCCTCAATGGTGTGGTTGTTTTTTGGCTAAAGCCTACATCAGGGTGAAGCTGTCACACCAAGTGCATTTAACCAGCAATAGTCTGTTCATTTTTTGGCCATATACAAAATCAGGGGCAAGCTGCGCCTGTCACCAAGTGCATTTAACCCTCAATGGTGTGGTTGTTTTTTGGCTAAAGCCTACATCAGGGTGAAGCTGTCACACCAAGTGCATTTAACCAGCAATAGTCTGTTCATTTTTTGGCCATATACTAAATCAGGGGCAAGCTGCGCCTGTCACCAAGTGCATTTAACCCTCAATGGTGTGGTTGTTTTTTGGCTAAAGCCTACATCAGGGTGAAGCTGTCACACCAAGTGCATTTAACCAGCAATAGTCTGTTTATTTTTTGGCCATATCCCAGTCTAATTCTGTCACTAAATCCATACCGGTCACCCAGCGCCTAAATACTAGGCCTCAAATTTATATCCCGCTAAATCTGTCCTTAGTGCTGTAGCTGGGCGAGTTATTTAGTGTCCGTTCAAGCACATTTCTTGTTCTGGGTTGAAATACAATTCCCAATTTAGCAATTTCATAATTTAGTGGTTTCTGCTATATCAGAGCTATTTGAAATCTATCCCTAAAAGGGTATATAATATTCAAGGTGCACATTGGGTCATTCAGAATAACTTCACACACACCCGCTACTGTGTATTTCCAAGTCTAATTCTGGCACTAAACCCATACCTGTCACCCAGCGCCTAAATACTAGGCCTCAAATTTATATCCAGCTAAATCTGTCCCTAGTGCTGTAGCTGGGCGAGTTATTTAGTGTCCGTTCAAGCACATTTCTTGTTCTGGGTTGAAATACAATTCCCAATTTAGCAATTTCATAATTTAGTGGTTTCTGCTATATCAGAGCTATTTGAAATCTATCCCTAAAAGGGTATATAATATTCAAGGTGCACATTGGGTCATTCAGAATAACTTCACACACACCCGCTACTGTGTATTTCCAAGTCTAATTCTGGCACTAAACCCATACCTGTCACCCAGCGCCTAAATACTAGGCCTCAAATTTATATCCCGCTAAATCTGTCCTTAGTGCTGTAGCTGGGCGAGTTATTTAGTGTCCGTTCAAGCACATTTCTTGTTCTGGGTTGAAATACAATTCCCAATTTAGCAATTTCATAATTTAGTGGTTTCTGCTATATCAGAGCTATTTGAAATCTATCCCTAAAAGGGTATATAATATTCAAGGTGCACATTGGGTCATTCAGAATAACTTCACACACACCCGCTACTGTGTATTTCCAAGTCTAATTCTGGCACTAAACCCATACCTGTCACCCAGCGCCTAAATACTAGGCCTCAAATTTATATCCCGCTAAATCTGTCCTTAGTGCTGTAGCTGGGCGAGTTATTTAGTGTCCGTTCAAGCACATTTCTTGTTCTGGGTTGAAATACAATTCCCAATTTAGCAATTTCATAATTTAGTGGTTTCTGCTATATCAGAGCTATTTGAAATCTATCCCTAAAAGGGTATATAATATTCAAGGTGCACATTGGGTCATTCAGAATAACTTCACACACACCCGCTACTGTGTATTTCCAAGTCTAATTCTGGCACTAAACCCATACCTGTCACCCAGCGCCTAAATACTAGGCCTCAAATTTATATCCCGCTAAATCTGTCCCTAGTGCTGTAGCTGGGCGAGTTATTTAGTGTCCGTTCAAGCACATTTCTTGTTCTGGGTTGAAATACAATTCCCAATTTAGCAATTTCATAATTTAGTGGTTTCTGCTATATCAGAGCTATTTGAAATCTATCCCTAAAAGGGTATATAATATTCAAGGTGCACATTGGGTCATTCAGAATAACTTCACACACACCCGCTACTGTGTATTTCCAAGTCTAATTCTGGCACTAAACCCATACCTGTCACCCAGCGCCTAAATACTAGGCCTCAAATTTATATCCCGCTAAATCTGTCCTTAGTGCTGTAGCTGGGCGAGTTATTTAGTGTCCGTTCAAGCACATTTCTTGTTCTGGGTTGAAATACAATTCCCAATTTAGCAATTTCATAATTTAGTGGTTTCTGCTATATCAGAGCTATTTGAAATCTATCCCTAAAAGGGTATATAATATTCAAGGTGCACATTGGGTCATTCAGAATAACTTCACACACACCCGCTACTGTGTATTTCCAAGTCTAATTCTGGCACTAAACCCATACCTGTCACCCAGCGCCTAAATACTAGGCCTCAAATTTATATCCCGCTAAATCTGTCCTTAGTGCTGTAGCTGGGCGAGTTATTTAGTGTCCGTTCAAGCACATTTCTTGTTCTGGGTTGAAATACAATTCCCAATTTAGCAATTTCATAATTTAGTGGTTTCTGCTATATCAGAGCTATTTGAAATCTATCCCTAAAAGGGTATATAATATTCAAGGTGCACATTGGGTCATTCAGAATAACTTCACACACACCCGCTACTGTGTATTTCCAAGTCTAATTCTGGCACTAAACCCATACCTGTCACCCAGCGCCTAAATACTAGGCCTCAAATTTATATCCCGCTAAATCTGTCCCTAGTGCTGTAGCTGGGCGAGTTATTTAGTGTCCGTTCAAGCACATTTCTTGTTCTGGGTTGAAATACAATTCCCAATTTAGCAATTTCATAATTTAGTGGTTTCTGCTATATCAGAGCTATTTGAAATCTATCCCTAAAAGGGTATATAATATTCAAGGTGCACATTGGGTCATTCAGAATAACTTCACACACACCCGCTACTGTGTATTTCCAAGTCTAATTCTGGCACTAAACCCATACCTGTCACCCAGCGCCTAAATACTAGGCCTCAAATTTATATCCCGCTAAATCTGTCCTTAGTGCTGTAGCTGGGCGAGTTATTTAGTGTCCGTTCAAGCACATTTCTTGTTCTGGGTTGAAATACAATTCCCAATTTAGCAATTTCATAATTTAGTGGTTTCTGCTATATCAGAGCTATTTGAAATCTATCCCTAAAAGGGTATATAATATTCAAGGTGCACATTGGGTCATTCAGAATAACTTCACACACACCCGCTACTGTGTATTTCCAAGTCTAATTCTGGCACTAAACCCATACCTGTCACCCAGCGCCTAAATACTAGGCCTCAAATTTATATCCCGCTAAATCTGTCCTTAGTGCTGTAGCTGGGCGAGTTATTTAGTGTCCGTTCAAGCACATTTCTTGTTCTGGGTTGAAATACAATTCCCAATTTAGCAATTTCATAATTTAGTGGTTTCTGCTATATCAGAGCTATTTGAAATCTATCCCTAAAAGGGTATATAATATTCAAGGTGCACATTGGGTCATTCAGAATAACTTCACACACACCCGCTACTGTGTATTTCCAAGTCTAATTCTGGCACTAAACCCATACCTGTCACCCAGCGCCTAAATACTAGGCCTCAAATTTATATCCCGCTAAATCTGTCCTTAGTGCTGTAGCTGGGCGAGTTATTTAGTGTCCGTTCAAGCACATTTCTTGTTCTGGGTTGAAATACAATTCCCAATTTAGCAATTTCATAATTTAGTGGTTTCTGCTATATCAGAGCTATTTGAAATCTATCCCTAAAAGGGTATATAATATTCAAGGTGCACATTGGGTCATTCAGAATAACTTCACACACACCCGCTACTGTGTATTTCCAAGTCTAATTCTGGCACTAAACCCATACCTGTCACCCAGCGCCTAAATACTAGGCCTCAAATTTATATCCCGCTAAATCTGTCCTTAGTGCTGTAGCTGGGCGAGTTATTTAGTGTCCGTTCAAGCACATTTCTTGTTCTGGGTTGAAATACAATTCCCAATTTAGCAATTTCATAATTTAGTGGTTTCTGCTATATCAGAGCTATTTGAAATCTATCCCTAAAAGGGTATATAATATTCAAGGTGCACATTGGGTCATTCAGAATAACTTCACACACACCCGCTACTGTGTATTTCCAAGTCTAATTCTGGCACTAAACCCATACCTGTCACCCAGCGCCTAAATACTAGGCCTCAAATTTATATCCCGCTAAATCTGTCCTTAGTGCTGTAGCTGGGCGAGTTATTTAGTGTCCGTTCAAGCACATTTCTTGTTCTGGGTTGAAATACAATTCCCAATTTAGCAATTTCATAATTTAGTGGTTTCTGCTATATCAGAGCTATTTGAAATCTATCCCTAAAAGGGTATATAATATTCAAGGTGCACATTGGGTCATTCAGAATAACTTCACACACACCCGCTACTGTGTATTTCCAAGTCTAATTCTGGCACTAAACCCATACCTGTCACCCAGCGCCTAAATACTAGGCCTCAAATTTATATCCCGCTAAATCTGTCCCTAGTGCTGTAGCTGGGCGAGTTATTTAGTGTCCGTTCAAGCACATTTCTTGTTCTGGGTTGAAATACAATTCCCAATTTAGCAATTTCATAATTTAGTGGTTTCTGCTATATCAGAGCTATTTGAAATCTATCCCTAAAAGGGTATATAATATTCAAGGTGCACATAGGGTCATTCAGAATAACTTCACACACCCGCTACTGTGCATTTCCAAATCTAATTCTGTCACTAAACCCATACCTGTCACCCAGCGCCTAAATACTAGGCCTCAAATTTATATCCCGCTAAATCTCTCGTTACCGCTGTCCTGTTGTGGCTGGGAAAGTTATTTAGTGTCCGTCAAAGCACATTTTTTGTTCTGGGTTGAAATACAATTCCCAATTTAGCAATTTCATAATTTAGTCGTTTCTGCTATATCAGAGCTATTTGAAATCTATCCCTAAAAGGGTAGATCATATTGAAGGTGCACATAGGGTCATTCAGAATAACTTCATACACACGCTTCTGTGCATTTCCAAGTCTAATTCTGTCACTAAATCCATACCGGTCACCCAGCGCCTAAATACTAGGCCTCAAATTTATATCCCGCTGAATTTGAATACAATACATTGGGCCAAATAATATATTTGTTGTTGTGGTGAACCATAACAATGAGAAAAACATCTAGTAAGGGACGCGGACGTGGACATGGTCGTGGTGGTGTTAGTGGACCCTCTGGTGCTGGGAGAGGACGTGGCCGTTCTGCCACATCCACACGTCCTAGTGTACCAACTACCTCAGGTCCCAGTAGCCGCCAGAATTTACAGCGATATATGGTGGGGCCCAATGCCGTTCTAAGGATGGTAAGGCCTGAGCAGGTACAGGCATTAGTCAATTGGGTGGCCGACAGTGGATCCAGCACGTTCACATTATCTCCCACCCAGTCTTCTGCAGAAAGCGCACAGATGGCGCCTGAAAACCAACCCCATCAGTCTGTCACATCACCCCCATGCATACCAGGGAAACTGTCTCAGCCTCAAGTTATGCAGCAGTCTCTTATGCTGTTTGAAGACTCCGCTGGCAGGGTTTCCCAAGGGCATCCACCTAGCCCTTCCCCAGCGGTGAAAGACATAGAATGCACTGACGCACAACCACTTATGTTTCCTGATGATGAGGACATGGGAATACCACCTCAGCATGTCTCTGATGATGACGAAACACAGGTGCCAACTGCTGCGTCTTTCTGCAGTGTGCAGACTGAACAGGAGGTCAGGGATCAAGACTGGGTGGAAGACGATGCAGGGGACGATGAGGTCCTAGACCCCACATGGAATGAAGGTCGTGCCACTGACTTTCACAGTTCGGAGGAAGAGGCAGTGGTGAGACCGAGCCAACAGCGTAGCAAAAGAGGGAGCAGTGGGCAAAAGCAGAACACCCGCCGCCAAGAGACTCCGCCTGCTACTGACCGCCGCCATCTGGGACCGAGCACCCCAAAGGCAGCTTCAAGGAGTTCCCTGGCATGGCACTTCTTCAAACAATGTGCTGACGACAAGACCCGAGTGGTTTGCACGCTGTGCCATCAGAGCCTGAAGCGAGGCATTAACGTTCTGAACCTGAGCACAACCTGCATGACCAGGCACCTGCATGCAAAGCATGAACTGCAGTGGAGTAAACACCTTAAAACCAAGGAAGTCACTCAGGCTCCCCCTGCTACCTCTTCTGCTGCTGCCGCCTCGGCCTATTCTGCTGCTGCCGCCTCGGCCTCTTCCTCCGCCTCTGGAGGAACGTTGGCACCTGCCGCCCAGCAAACAGGGGATGTACCACCAACACCACCACCACCACCTCCGTCACCAAGCGTCTCAACCATGTCACACGCCAGCGTTCAGCTCTCCATCTCACAAACATTTGATAGAAAGCGTAAATTCCCACCTAGCCACCCTCGATCCCTGGCCCTGAATGCCAGCATTTCTAAACTACTGGCCTATGAAATGCTGTCATTTAGGCTGGTGGACACAGACAGCTTCAAACAGCTCATGTCGCTTGCTGTCCCACAGTATGTTGTTCCCAGCCGGCACTACTTCTCCAAGAGAGCCGTGCCTTCCCTGCACAACCAAGTATCCGATAAAATCAAGTGTGCACTGCGCAACGCCATCTGTGGCAAGGTCCACCTAACCACAGATACGTGGACCAGTAAGCACGGCCAGGGACGCTATATCTCCCTAACTGCACACTGGGTAAATGTAGTGGCAGCTGGGCCCCAGGCGGAGAGCTGTTTGGCGCACGTCCTTCCGCCGCCAAGGATCGCAGGGCAACATTCTTTGCCTCCTGTTGCCACCTCCTCCTTCTCGGCTTCCTCCTCCTCTTCTTCCACCTGCTCATCCAGTCAGCCACACACCTTCACCACCAACTTCAGCACAGCCCGGGGTAAACGTCAGCAGGCCATTCTGAAACTCATATGTTTGGGGGACAGGCCCCACACCGCACAGGAGTTGTGGCGGGGTATAGAACAACAGACCGACGAGTGGTTGCTGCCGGTGAGCCTCAAGCCCGGCCTGGTGGTGTGTGATAATGGGCGAAATCTCGTTGCAGCTCTGGGACTAGCCAATTTGACGCACATCCCTTGCTTGGCGCATGTGCTGAATTTGGTGGTGCAGAAGTTCATTCACAACTACCCCGACATGTCAGAGCTGCTGCATAAAGTGCGGGCCGTCTGTTCGCGCTTCCGGCGTTCACATCCTGCTGCTGCTCGCCTGTCTGCGCTACAGCGTAACTTCGGCCTTCCCGCTCACCGCCTCATATGCGACGTGCCCACCAGGTGGAACTCCACCTTGCACATGCTGGACAGACTGTGCGAGCAGCAGCAGGCCATAGTGGAGTTTCAGCTGCAGCACGCACGGGTCAGTCGCACTACAGAACAGCACCACTTCACCACCAATGACTGGGCCTCCATGCGAGACCTGTGTGCCCTGTTGCGCTGTTTCGAGTACTCCACCAACATGGCCAGTGGCGATGACACCGTTATCAGCGTTACAATACCACTTCTATGTCTCCTTGAGAAAACACTTAGGGCGATGATGGAAGAGGAGGTGGCCCAGGAGGAGGAGGAGGAAGAGGGGTCATTTTTAGCACTTTCAGGCCAGTCTCTTCGAAGTGACTCAGAGGGAGGTTTTTGGCAACAGCAGAGGCCAGGTACAAATGTGGCCAGCCAGGGCCCACTACTGGAGGACGAGGAGGACGAGGATGAGGAGGAGGTGGAGGAGGATGAGGATGAAGCATGGTCACAGCGGGGTGGCACCCAACGCAGCTCGGGTCCATCACTGGTGCGTGGCTGGGGGGAAAGGCAGGACGATGACGATACGCCTCCCACAGAGGACAGCTTGTCCTTACCCCTGGGCAGCCTGGCACACATGAGCGACTACATGCTGCAGTGCCTGCGCAACGACAGCAGAGTTGCCCACATTTTAACCTGTGCGGACTACTGGGTTGCCACCCTGCTGGATCCACGCTACAAAGACAATGTGCCCACCTTACTTCCTGCACTGGAGCGTGATAGGAAGATGCGCGAGTACAAGCGCACGTTGGTAGACGCGCTACTGAGAGCATTCCCAAATGTCACAGGGGAACAAGTGGAAGCCCAAGGCCAAGGCAGAGGAGGAGCAAGAGGTCGCCAAGGCAGCTGTGTCACGGCCAGCTCCTCTGAGGGCAGGGTTAGCATGGCAGAGATGTGGAAAACTTTTGTCAACACGCCACAGCTAACTGCACCACCACCTGATACGCAACGTGTTAGCAGGAGGCAACATTTCACTAACATGGTGGAACAGTACGTGTGCACACCCCTCCACGTACTGACTGATGGTTCGGCCCCATTCAACTTCTGGGTCTCTAAATTGTCCACGTGGCCAGAGCTAGCCTTTTATGCCTTGGAGGTGCTGGCCTGCCCGGCAGCCAGCGTTTTGTCTGAACGTGTATTCAGCACGGCAGGGGGCGTCATTACAGACAAACGCAGCCGCCTGTCTACAGCCAATGTGGACAAGCTGACGTTCATAAAAATGAACCAGGCATGGATCCCACAGGACCTGTCCGTCCCTTGTCCAGATTAGACATTAACTACCTCCCCATAACCATATATTATTGGACTCCAGGGCACTTCCTCATTCAATCCTATTTTTATTTTCATTTTACCATTATATTGCGAGGCTACCCAAAGTTGAATGAACCTCTCCTCTGCCTGTGTGCTAGGCCTAAATATATGCCAATGGACTGTTGCAGTGGTGGGTGACGTGAAGCCTCATTCTCTGCTATGACATGCAGACTAATTCTCTGCTGACATGAAGACAGATTCTCTGTTACGGGACCTCCCTCCTCTGCCTGGGTGCTGGGCCTAAATATATGCCAATGGACTGTTGCAGTGGTGGGTGACGTGAAGCCTGATTCTCTGCTATGACATGCAGACTAATTCTCTGCTGACATGAAGACAGATTCTCTGTTACGGGACCTCTCTCCTCTGCCTGTGTGTGTGCTGGGCCTAAATATATGCCAATGGACTGTTGCAGTGGTGGCTGACGTGAAGCCTCATTCTCTGCTATGACATGCAGACTAATTCTCTGCTGACATGAAGCCAGATTGTCTGTTACGGGACCTCTCTCCTCTGCCTGTGTGTGTGCTGGGCCTAAATATATGCCAATGGACTGTTGCAGTGGTGGCTGACGTGAAGCCTCATTCTCTGCTATGACATGCAGACTAATTCTCTGCTGACATGAAGACAGATTCTCTGTTACGGGACCTCCCTCCTCTGCCTGGGTGCTGGGCCTAAATATATGCCAATGGACTGTTGCAGTGGTGGCTGACGTGAAGCCTCATTCTCTGCTATGACATGCAGACTAATTCTCTGCTGACATGAAGACAGATTCTCTGTTACGGGACCTCTCTCCTCTGCCTGGGTGCCGGGGCCTAAATATCTGAGAATGGACTGTTCCAGTGGTGGGTGACGGGAAGCCAGATTCTCTGCTATGGAACCTCTCTCCAATTGATTTTGGTTAATTTTTATTTATTTAATTTTTATTTTAATTCATTTCCCTATCCACATTTGTTTGCAGGGGATTTACCTACATGTTGCTGCCTTTTGCAGCCCTCTAGCTCTTTCCTGGGCTGTTTTACAGCCTTTTTAGTGCCGAAAAGTTCGGGTCCCCATTGACTTCAATGGGGTTCGGGTTCGGGACGAAGTTCGGATCGGGTTCGGATCCCGAACCCGAACATTTCCGGGATGTTCGGCCGAACTTCTCGAACCCGAACATCCAGGTGTTCGCTCAACTCTACCCCAATGTATTTAGTCTCTATTTCTGAAAAGTTTCTGGCGGGATTCAAACTCACAACCTTTTACATTACAGTCAAGAATCTTAACCACTATACCATAGAGCCGCATGGATAGATGGTTGTGAGTTTGAATCCCGTCAGAAACTTTTCAGAAATAGAGGCTAAATTTAATTTAATAATTAAAAAATATATAAAAATAATAAAAATAAGATCATTTGCATTGCTGCATCCCAAAATGCTCAAACTATTGAAATATAAATGTATTTATCCAGTACTCTGAAAACTGTAATGGAAAAAAAATCTAAATAACCGATTCACAGTTTTTTCCCCCCATAAATTGATTTAAAATTAATCAAAAAGTTATACATACCCCAAAATGGTATCACTGAAAACTACAGATGGCCCTCCCACAGCTCCATAGATGTAAATATATATAAAAAAAAAGTTATTGGGGGTAAGAATATGGCGAGGAAAAGAAAAATAACTTTTTTCAAAGTTTTATTTTGTTTAACCTCTTCACTACCGAGCTATTTTTTACCTCAAATCCCAGGCCGATGTTTGCATATCTGACGTGTCACTTCATGTGGTTATAACTAGAGATAAGCACATTTTTTTTTAAATTTGATTCGGCCTGTTCACCAAATTTTTCGGAAAAAATTGCTTCGATCCCAATTTGTTTGTGGCGAATCGCGTTAAAAAAACGTCTATTCCTGGGCTGCAGAGAGCCTTTATAGGGGTGTAGAACACTGTGCCTTGCAGTAACACGCATAGGGAGTCTGCTGTGATAGTGAAACAATACTGTGAGTCAGTATGACATGCAGCTGACAAGTGTCGCTCTTAGAATCACTGCATACTTCACTTATTTGGGCAGTCATGGGGCTAAAACTGACCAAATAACTCAAGTATCAACTCAGCCTTACAGGTAGATGTTAGCGTCAAAAAGAAGCACACTCCTTTTACACCCTCGTCAGCTGATTCCACATAGATGTCTACAGAACCTGTTCTATTAAACTCTCTTATAAAAGTAGAGCCCCCCTGACAGAGTGGAGAGGGTGTCAGCAGTAAGTATGTGTTGACGTCACTGATTAATTTTCCCTTCCTCTGATCCGTCAGAACAATAACCCCTCAAAAAACGGATCCTGTCTGTTGAGCATTTGCCTTCACTCAGTCAGCATTTGGTCAGTAATCCATCAGTATTGCTAATGCTAAAAAAAACAGGAGTGGATCTAAAACAGAGATGACACGTGAACCAAATATTTGTATGTCTTCTGTGCTTTCTACCCACTCCTGCTTTGGCTTCCAAAGCATAAGCCAATTCTGATGGGACCATACAGGCCTTAAAGCTGCTACACAGACAGGATCTTTTGTGCGTCTCATTTTTCCTTCCTTCTGACAGATCAGAAGAAGTGTCAAATACATGACGATGTCAGCCAGGCCGAAAGCCAAAATAATGGACCAGTCATGAAGTGGGGAGGGTGGGAACAGCATGAGAAGTCCACAGAGTGGACCTATGACATAGTGATGAGATGGAAGCAGCATGAGGAGACCACAGAGTGACGCAATTACAGGGTCTGGAGGTGGAAGCAATATGAGGAGGCTACCGAGTGGCACAATGACAGAGTCTGGAGGTGGCGGCAGCATTAGGAGAAGGCCACCGAGTGGCAAAATGACAGAGTCTGGAGGTGGCGGCAGTATGAAGAGGCCACCGAGTGGCACAATAACTGAGTCTGCAGGTGGTGGCAGCATGAGGAGACCACACAGTGGCACAATGAAATAGTCTGGAGTTGCCAGCAGCATAAGTAAGCCACAGAGTGGCACAATGACCAAATGTGGAGGTGGCAGCAGCATGAGTAGGCCACAGAGTGGCACAATGACCAAGTGTGGAGGTGTCAGCAGTACGAGTAGGTCACAGAGTGGCACAATGACCGAGTGTGGAGGTGGCAGCAGCAAGAGTAGGCCACAGAGTGGCACGATCACCGAGTGTGGAAGTGGCAACAGCATGAGTAGGCCACAGAGTGGCACAATGACAGAGTCTGGAGGTGGCAGCAGCATGAGTAGGCCACAGAGTGGCACAATGACAGAGTCTAGAGTTGGCAGCAGCATGAGGAAGCCACAGAGTGGCACAATCACTGAGTGTAGAGGTGGCAGCAACATGAGTAGGCCACAGAGTGGCACTTTGACAGAGTCTGGAGGTGGCAGCAGCATCAGGAGGAGGCCACAGAGTGGCACAATTACAGAGTCTGGAGGTGGCAGCAGCATAAGGAAGCCACAGAATGGCACAATCACAGAGTGTGGAGGTTGCAGCAGCATAAGGAAGCCAGAGAATGGCACAATGACAGAGTGTCAATCAACCAAAATACTTCTGGGGGAACCTGCCTGGCATTAACAGGCCTCTAGTAGCTACAGACAATGAGAAGACAAAGCGTCAAGATAGCTTTGAGCCTGGAAGAGTCGCAAAGTTCATCAAGATAAGTCACTAAAGATTTTACCGCATATAACCCCAACGCTGACCGCAGAATAAATTTTGTTTTTCGACCAAAATACTTCAATAAAGATTTTACCGCATAAAACCGCAGTGCTGACCACTGAATAATTTAGTTTTTCGACCAACATACTTCAATAAAGATTTTAACACATATTACTACAGCGCTGAGCGCTGAATAAAATTTGTTTTTCCACCAAAATAAGTCACAAAATATTTTACCGCATATAACTGCAGCGCTGAACGCTGAATACAATTTATTTTTCCACCGAAATACCGAAATACTTCACTAAAGATTTTACCACATATAACTTCAACCCGAAATATATCAATAAAGATTTTACCATATATTACGGAGCACTATTGTCACAACCAGACAGCTGAGAAGCTCTGACAGAGGCCTTTCAGAACCTCCCCCTTGAGTTTCTTTGTTGTGGTATTCCTCATCTCGTTAGCCTCTCTCAGCTGTCATGTGTTGGACTAATTGCTTCCCTTTAAATTCCTACCCAGAATGCTTTTCTGGGCGGCTTATACTTCTTCCTGGAGTGTGTGTGCATGCTGATCTTGTTCTTCTGTCTGCTACAAAGTTAAGGTTTGAACATTTATCTGTTATTTTCTGTTTGCTGGATCCCAGGTGACCCTGACTCCCTCTGTATCTTGTGTAGGGAGCCGGTGGGCGTGTCCCCTCACTATTGTAGGGTGCTCAGGGGTTATATAGTCAAGGTACGTGGATATGCAAACTTCCACCATTCGGATCTTTGCATAGGCTGAGCAGCCAGGGAAAGTGCCAGGTCTTCTGCAGGGGTCTCCCTTTGGTTCCTTAGCTCTTGGATCCAGCGAGTCATTTATGCATGTTGCTTTGCCTTGTTTCCTGTACACCGTCCATGACAACTATACGGACGTCTCAGAAATAAACCGCTACTCCCAACAGCAGCTCCTTGGAAGGTCATGGAGGGTCCCAGTCATCCGGCATCTATTCGCTCCGCTGAAGGATTATTTTAAAAAGTGTGTAGAAGCCACACGGGTTCCCGACGCTGCAGATTTATCATGGAGACATCATGGAGATTTTACCACATATAACCGCAGTGCTAACTGCTGAATAAATTTTGTTTTTCGACCGAAATACTTCAATAAAGATTTTACCGCATATAACCGCAGCGCTGACCACTGAATTAATTTACTTTTTCCACCGAAATACGTCAGTAAAGATTTTACCACAAATATTACTAAAGTGCTGAACGCCGAATATATTTAGTTTTTCGCCGAAATACATCACTAAAGGTTTTGCTACAAATATTACTGCAGCGCTGAACGCTGAATATCTTTGGTTTTTCAACCTAAATACGCCACTAAAGGTTTAGCCACATATAACCGCAGCGTTGAACGCTGAATATATTTTGTTTTACGACCGAAATATGTCACTAAAGGTTTTGCCACATATAACCGCAGCGCTGAACGCTGAATATATTATTTTCTTTCTACCGAAATACGTCACTAAAGGTTTTACCACATATAACTGCAAAAGTGAACGCTGAATATATTTTGTTTTTGTACTAGAAAAATAATAACTTCAGAAGTGAAATGAGTGTATATTTTTATTTTTGGACTGAAAAAGGCCAGTAAATGCTTAGCAGAAATAAATGCACCAGTGAAGTGCGTATTTTTTTCCTTTTTGTACTGAAATATTATACTGAACGCTTTCACCACATATAACTGCAGACGTGAAATGCGTATATATATAAATATATATATATATATATATATATATATATATTGCAAAAAATGTGCTATTTTTTTCACATGTCATACAGCAACGTTTCGGTTCTCTCTCTGAACCTTTTTCAAGCCAAGTGAATTATAAAGTGCAACAGTGCCTACATTAATACATCATGAAATCAATCAGTACTAATTGATCAAACTGTGAACGCCCCTTTTAACAATGTTACAATTCATTCACCCTAAAACACTCTTCAATGTGAACCACAGCATAAGTGCAATGTGCGTAGTCAGTAGCAACCATATAGGTTACCATATCTGCAGTACTAATCTTAGTGTCGATATATTACAATAGTGACATAGTTATATAAAGTGCATTGTGCTTAAAAACAACTGAGCCATATACATTAAAAACTACCTTGCTGGGGCATTGTGGCTGTACTTCGCATGATCCATAAGGGTAATTAGATCTCAATAGTGAACAGTAGGACTCCACACTGTAATCTCCGCGTTGATTCGCAATACGCATGCGTCAATCCCACTCCTCCCCTATGAAGTGTAATGGATGGGCGTCACTCGGGGCGGAGACGGAACAGGCGTGATGTTAAGCGCTTACGCTATGTCTATCTCCACAATGCGTGTGCGCATATACGCAGACAACACAGCACGTCATGCATATGCGCATGTTCAAACATCTCCATCCCGAGCAACGCGCACCTCATTCACACCATCTTGTTTGGGGCCAAATTTGTGGACAAATAGATAGTAGTCATAACTTTTGATACATTAGAGATCTTCCCTATTCAATCATTTTGTATTCAGCCAATATATGTCCCATAACGGCTTCCATATTTCCAACCGCAGAGCAATTCCATGTTTACAACTGTAAAGTAATCATAGTATAGCGTCACTTTCAGGGCAATAACCATATGCAGCATCTATTACATTCACTTGGTACAATAATTTGTATGCAAAAGAACACAAGCAATGAGATGTAAAGCATTAGCCTACCATGCCCCCAGTTACCCTGAACTCAACATTCAAGCCTTTGTGCTTCAGCGTATCCAGACAGAAAAATCCATCTAAGTTCATTTTTCTTTAGCAACACTAGCCTGTCTCCGCCCCTTTCCAGCGGTTTTACGTGATCCAAGATCATAAATCACTCTCCTTATGGTTTTTTTCAGCTAAATGTTTTGATACCGGTAAGTCTTTTCTTCTATTTCTGATAGATTGCCTGTGATTATTTAACCTGGTCTTTATGTCGCAGTAATATTTGGTTTGGTTAGCATATCAGATCTTGTATGCTGTCTCAATTCTGCTATATCCCTCTTTACTGCTTGAATAAACACTTCTAAAGAATGTGAGTTAATAACAGGAAAAAAATCACTCTTTAAATGCAAACTCACATTCTTTAGAAGTGTTTATTCAAGCAGTAAAGAGGGATATAGCAGAATTGAGACAGCATACAAGATCTGATATATTAACTAAACCAAGTATTACTGCTCAGGAAATGTATGGAATGGAGAGTTTGTCCAATAACCCCCGATCTCACCATTAAACCCGCTGATAAGGGGGTGGGATCGTGGTTATGGACACCTCTCAATATATAAATGAAATCTATAGACAATTAAGAGAACCAGGTACTTATAAACAGTTGGGGAAAGATCCAAGATTTGACATTGCTGGTAAAATTGAGGGAGTGTTAAATATAGCAGAAGAAAACGGAATCATTGATAGACAACTTAAAGAATTTTTGATAATGAAGTCTCCAACTACCCCAACGATGTATGTATTGCCCAAGATACATAAAAGGCTGGTGGACCCTCCTGGACAGCCCTTAATATCCATCTATTTGCAGTTGATAGGCGCTGCGATGGATTCGAATGCCGCGCCCACCTATGCAAACATATTTGTACATTCATTTGAAGAGCGTCTCGTCTATGTATCTCCCCACTTCGGCCAGGTGTTGACATGGTGGAGATACATAGACGACATTATCCTCATCTGGACTGGATCTATGGATGCATTGATGGAGTTCCATCTATTTTTGAATTCCATTGATGAGGAGATCCAATTTACACTAATGGCGTCCGAAGAGAGGGTACAGTTTTTGGATACTCAGATATACATAGAGGAAGGGCAAATACACACTGATTTGAATATTAAACAAACTGACAATAATACACTGTTACATTTTACCAGTGGACACCCTAGAAGGATGGTCAATTCTCTACCATACAGTCAAATGCTGAGAATAAGAAGGATAGTGGATAAGGAAGATCATGTTGATCACGCCCTACAGAATATGGAAGAGTCCTTCAGAAATAGAGATTACCCTAATAAACTTGGTACATAGACATGCAATTAGAGCTAAAAAAATACAGATGGAGGAGTTGTTAACAACAAAACAAAAGCAAAAAAGTGCTAGGTTACCTTTTGTATCATCCTATAACGAATTAAGTCCCAACATTGAACGGATAGTAAGAAAACACTGGGGGGTACTGAGGTGCGACTATCCGACAATAGCGGCCTTCAGGGATCCTCCATTGATAGCATATAAAAGAGCACGGAACATTAGAGACAGTGTAGTGAGCTCAAGGGTACCAGAAAGAGGTCAATTAAGACAAACGTTTTTAAAAACTAAACGTACAGGCAGTTTTCCTTGCTTGCGATGTGCTAATTGCAGACTCATGTACAAGAGGTCTGCATTCACACATCCAAAAACAAGTGAGATTTTTTATATTAAATACTATCTCACATGTGACTCATCGTGGGTCATATATGTATTGTGGTGCCCGTGTAAAATGCTGTACATGGGGGAAACCACGTGCGACATGAAGACCATGAAGGAGAGTGATGGGGTGCTGCACCAGATGACCTGGCCTCCACAGTCACCGGACCTGAACCCAATCGAGATGGTTTGGGGTGAGCTGGACCGCAGAGTGAAGGCAAAAGGGCCAACAAGTCCTAAGCATCTCTGGGAACTCCTTCAAGACTGTTGGAAGACCATTTCAGGTGACTACCTCTTGAAGCTCATCAAGAGAATGCCAAGAGTGTGCAAAGCAGTAATCAAAGCAAAAGGTGGCTACTTTGAAGAACCTAGAATATGACATATTTTCAGTTGTTTCACACTTTTTTGTTATGTATATAATTCCACATGTGTTAATTCATAGTTTTGATGCCTTCAGCGTGAATCTACAATTTTCATAGTCATGAAAATAAAGAAAACTCTTTGAATGAGAAGGTGTGTCCAAACTTTTGGTCTGTACTGTATATATATATATATATATATATATATATATATAAATCTGGCCCAAAATATGTTTAAAACTAAAGTAGAAATGCTCGCCTGTTAAAGGGACTGTGTCCACTTTTCTAGTTATCCTCTATCCACAGGATCGGGGATAACTAAGTGATCCGGGGGGACCTGAATGCTGGAGCCCCCACTGATCCCCCTTCTTAACTGAGTGGCAGGTCCAGCATATGCCCTGCCTCTCCATCCATTCTCTATGGGGTTGCGAGAGATGGAGGAGTACAGCGCTGGCTAATTCCAGTTGTCCCAAAGAGAATGAATGGAGCAGCAGGGTGTATGTGTAGCCTGTCACACCATAAAAAGGGGAAACAGGACCCATTCCTGGGATCAGTGGGGGTTGCAGAATCGAACCCCACTATTTATATAGTTATGCCCTATTGTGTGGAGAGGATAACTTGAAAACTTGGACAACCCCTTTAAATCCCCCACCACTCCACCACCAGTATCTCTTTACATGACAGCAGTGATGCCTGCAAATACGGAATATTATTACTACCGCCATATAAACCTTACGTGTCAATACTGAAGAATGTGACGCACTGTGGAGAATTTTTCGGGCATAAGTCCAACTCCCTTTGCAGATCACAACCTTTAACAAAGCCCAAGCAAAGGCGCTAGAGGAACAACGTGAGCAAAGGGCACAAATGGCGGGTCATAACTGAAGCAGAGGCATTAGGGTCACCTGAGGCAGGGTAATAATGGGGATCCTGGAGCAGGGGTAACTGGAGAAGAGGCAATATTAGTGGTGCATTCAGAGTGGCGGCATCTGGAGCTGAGGCACTTATGAGGGTGCACCTAAAGCAGAGGCATTAGGGTCACCTGAGGTAGGGTAATAGTGGGGATCCTGGAGCAGGGGTATTAGGGGGCAACTGGAGAAAAGGAAATATTAGGGGTGCATTTAGAGTGGGAGCATTTATGGGGGTGCACCTAAAGCAGAGGCATTGGGGGGGGGGGGGGGCCTAGGGCAAAGTCCCCCCAATGCCACTCTGAACTCTGCAGAGATCAGCACACATACACAGATCTGAGTATACTATAAACAATTACCCTATTTCCCCCTTACAGTCTCCTACAGCTCACTACTGTCACACACCTGAGAAATCAGCCCAGCACCACAGAGGAGTCCTTCTCTCCAGCAGCCACAGTTTTCTGACAGCAGGGAGGGCAGAAGAATGGCCAGACATGTTCTCTCCTCCTTCACTGCCAGCAGCCCGGGAGGTTTAGAAGATACTGTGGTGCCTCCTGTACAATTTACACCAGTAGGAGGCTGCATCACTGTGTGATACTGCCACCTAGTGTCTACAATATTTATCTCTCCTGAGAAAGGATAAATAATTACTCCTCCATCTAATCTCCCAACGCAGGAGACTGGGGGCCCACCAAGGAATCCCCCGCCTCCCCGGTGTCCGAGCCTGGGCCCAGGTCAGTTTTACCACATAGAAAAAAACATAAAAACAAAACCCATAAACCTATGGTGGAATTGTTTTACAGCTTCCTACTATATCATATGCGATTAGAAACTACAAGTCGTCCATTTTACCCACGTAAAAATAGCCTGACATTGCACCACACTGCTGTACCTTTTCATTGTATTGTTTGGTATATTAAGATCTCATCTGAAACCTTTTTAGAACTGTGACAGAGGATTTAGTTTTAGATAAAGTAGATTTATTTAAAGGGGCTGTCTCACTTTAGTAAATTGCATTTATTATGTAGAGAAAGTTAATACAAGACACTTACTAATATATTATGATTGTCCATATTGCTTACTTTGCTGGCTGGATTCATTTTTCCATAGAATAATACACTGCTTGTATCCAGGCATTACAGCCACTGCTGCAGCACAGATACGAGGTGGCAGGGGGGAGCTGCTGCACATGTGTGCCTATGCTCGCTTCCATGATCCTGGCCACCAGAGAGGCTGGCGCTTTTTCCCACAGTGGGCAAGAATAGCCACCATTGCTGGACTGCAGCTGTGGCTGTAACCCCTTGATACGAGCAGTGTATAATGTGATGGAAATGAATCAAGCCAGCAAAGGAGGCAATATGGACAATCACAATACATTAGTAAGTGCCTTGTATTAACTTTCTCTACATGATAAATATCATTTGATGATGTGAGACAATTCATTTAATATAAAGACATCTTAGAATAGGTTATTCCATGAATATAATGAATATGCACTATGGTATCAGGCATCAGACTCCTCCACACAAGCCTTGACTGTCACTGAAATGCAAGGATGCTAGAAAATACTCTAACAATGCTGAGTATTATTGCATTGCATACATCTAACTGCGCACATGTATGATATGCCATGCCATATGTCATGTGTCTAACCCCTTCACAACAAGCGCTGTATATGTATGGCACTCATCGTCTCTTTACAAATGGCATCTGGAGTGGCATCCTCCATATTAAAAATAAAATATACATTAAAAAAGTAAAGATCATTGGCATCACCACATCCCAAAACACCTGAACTATTAAAATATAAATGTATTTATCATGTATGGTGAATGCCGATTAGCCATTTTACGTCACTTTACCTCCCAGAAAACATTTTAATAAAAAGTGATCAAAAAGTCATACACACTCCTAATTGATATCAATAACGACTACAAAAAAATAATATATCTAGAGAGAGAGAGAGAGAAAGAAAGAGAGATACAAAAGTTTAGGGCAGCACACCTGATGAAATAGTCAGTAACAACATAAATCAATAAAAAATAAACACACCGCAGCACTTCTAGTAGGTGAAAATAGTGGGATCCTTTTATTCACCCATGCGTGCCATGCAACCAGGGCCGTCTTTACCAAGGGGCAAAAGGGACAGCTGCCCTGGGCCCAGTTGCTCCTGGGGGGCCCAAGGCAGCTGCCTCTTGAGCCCTGCTAGCTACTGCCCTGGGTGTCAGGCTGTCGGCTACACAGGCATCATGATCGTACTGTGCTAATGATCTTAATTCTAGGACCTTAATGAGTTTTGCTTTAGGACCTTAATGACATCATTACCATGTGACCAGAAACCTAGCAATTACTGGTCACATGGCTATGAGGTCATCACAGGTCCTACAGAAGTTAACTGTGGAGCTTTTTTGCGGGGCTGAAGTTGGTTTCTTATTCGTCCAGTTTCTTATTCACTGAAGTTGGTTTCTTATTCGGCAGTTTCTTATACATTACTATGACAAATAAACCTTTTTTTCTCTTATTCCTCTGCAGTAAATCTGTTTTTTTATACATAAATGTTAAATATTATTTGTGAACAATCAGATTAATAAAAAAAAATCTACATTATTGGTGTTTTTACTGAAAAAAACGATAGTGAAAAATGGATGAAAAAATATGCATTTTGAATAAGTAACTGAGGAATATAAGGGGTTAAACGCCGTTGGGCCACTAATCAAAGGGTTAAAATATAAAGAGTAAGGGCCCCTCCATAACACCCAACTGTACCCAGCCTGGCCCAAACTGTGGATTGGCAGGAAAACAGGTGCCAACCTTGCCAACTATATACATTTTCAGTATTTTGAATAAGTAACTGAGGGATTTAAGGGGTTAAACGCCGTTGGGCCACTAATCTAAGGGTGGAAATATAAAGAGTAAGGACCCCTCTATAATACCCAACTGTATCCAGCCTGGCCCAAACTGTGGATTGGCATTAAAATAGGTGCCAACCTTGCCAACTATATACATTTTCAGCATTTTGAAAAAGTAACTGAGGAATTTAAGGGGTTAAACGCCGTTGGGCCACTAATCAAAGGGTTAAAATATAAAGAGTAAGGGCCCCTCCATAACACCCAACTGTACCCAGCCTGGCCCAAACTGTGGATTGGCAGGAAAACAGGTGCCAACCTTGACAACTATATACATTTTCAGCATTTTGAATAAGTAACTGGTGATTTTAAGGGGTTAAACGCTGTTGGGCCACTAATCTAAGGGTGGAAATATACAGAGTAAGGACCCCTCCATAACACCCAACTGTACCCAGCCTGGCCCAAACTGTGGATTGGCAGGAAAACAGGTGCCAACCTTGCCAACTATATAAATTTTCAGCATTTTGAATAAGTAACTGAGGAATTTAAGGGGTTAAACGCCGTTGGGCCAATAATCTAAGGGTGGAAATATAAAGAGTAAGGACCCCTCTATAATACCCAACTGTATCCAGCCTGGCCCAAACTGTGGATTGGCATTAAAATAGGTGCCAACCTTGCCAACTATATACATTTTCAGCATTTTGAATAAGTAACTGAGGAATTTAAGGGGTTAAACGCCATTGGGCCACTAATCAAAGGGTTAAAATATAAAGAGTAAGGGCCCCTCCATAACACCCAACTGTATCCAGCCTGGCCCAAACTGTGGATTGGCAGGAAAACAGGTGCCAACCTTGCCAACTATATACATTTTCAGTATTTTGAATAAGTAACTGAGGAATTTAAGGGGTTAAACGCCGTTGGGCCACTAATCTAAGGGTGGAAATATAAAGAGTAAGGACCCCTCTATAATACCCAACTGTATCCAGCCTGGCCCAAACTGTGGATTGGCATTAAAACAGGTGCCAACCTTGCCAACTATATACATTTTCAGCATTTTGAATAAGTAACTGGTGATTTTAAGGGGTTAAACGCTGTTGGGCCACTGATCAAAGGGTGGAAATATAAAAAGTAAGGACCCCTCTATAATACCCAACTGTATCCAGCCTGGCCCAAACTGTGGATTGGCATTAAAACAGGTGCCAACCTTGCCAACTATATATATTTTCAGCATTTTGAATAAGTAACTGGTGATTTTAAGGGGTTAAACGCTGTTGGGCCACTGATCAAAGGGTGGAAATATAAAGAGTAAGGACCCCTCTATAATACCCAACTGTACCCAGCCTGGCCCAAACTGTGGATTGGCAAGAAAACAGGTGCCAACCTTGCCAACTATATACATTTTCAGCATTTTGAATAAGTAACTGAGGAATTTAAGGGGTTAAACGCCATTGGGCCACTAATCTAAGGGTGGAAATATACAGAGTAAGGACCCCTCTAT